>NC_090929.1:1321853653-1322499092 GCF_040938575.1 Ambystoma mexicanum
GTTCAATACTTCATGGATAAAATGCAAGGCTGGAAGGCAAGAATCACAATAGATCGTAAGGTTCAGAGACCAGGCCCACTCGGAGAGAAGCAAGGCGATATGTCCCAAAAAGTCTCTAGTGGAGATATTCAAGCCTTTGTAGCAAATTGTTATCGGCAGATTGAACCAGTTCAGAACAATAAATGAGAAAAGCTTGGAGGCGACCCAACGGAAAGGAGAGGATTAAGACACCTCAATCGAACCGATCGAAAGGGAAGCCAGGCGGACACGGTACCTTGTTGTGGAGGGCAGCTCCGTCGGGGGCAGTTGTTCCTGGTGGTGGATGCACGTCGGGTCTTTGCCAAGAGTAGAGATGATCTCGTCATCAAAGAAAAGTGAAGTCCGGTGCACCACCAGGGAAGAGACCGGCCGCGGAGTGCTCCGTCACAAGGCACCACCTTTTGGTCGCGGTACAAGGGTAGTGGCTACCCGGTTGCCGAGGTGCTCTGCACGGGCAATTCGACCACTGCGTCCTGAGGCGAATAAAAAGCAAAGGGGACTGGTTGTTCCCACCAGTCGGGGGAAGAGACTCTCCGGCAGGGAGATCTCCTCTGTCGTCGGGAAGTGGTGAGTCGGTTCCGCAGGGCTCCACCGTAGGTGTCATCGTGCAGGTCGGCTCAGCGTTACCCTCGTCGGATTCTTAGGTCCTCTGGCGACTTCTGAAGATCCAGTCCCAAAAGCCCTGCTTTTATGCAGAAAACCCCCATTCATTCAGCCTAGCTGTCAATCAACACATGCTAAGTGGTGAGCGGGAAGGCTCACCACTTGGGCCAATCACTCCAGAGTGTGACCGGAGTTGGCAAGGCAACTCGGTCCAGGGTGCCTAAACCCCTTCCCACACCCCTGTGGTAACCCAGACAGAATGGCACCACTTTGGAGGGTCTCTGTACAGAGCCTGCCAAAAGTGGAACAAAGGGCTCGACCTTTGGTTTAGGAGTCACAGAGACGAACACAGACGCCATTTTACAAACCGAGTTCTGGCAGAAAATACCATCCGATAAACTTAGTTAAGATAAGTAGATCGGTGGTACGTTAGAGATTAACGAGAAAAAGTATCAATCTCCAACAATGGGACGAATCCCATAGGGTTATGTTCGGGGTCGAACATAACAAGTAGTTTCCACTGCCACCAGCCAAAACTCGACGAGGGGTGACGGGACAGTCCCCCCACGAGTAACAGATCCTGGAGTAATCCAATTACCCCTACTTGTACGTCCACAATAAGATGGTTTGTACAAGTCCTGTTAGTAATTTTTAGGTCTAGTAAATCCAATGGTGACTTTACATGCCCGGGGAGACAGTAGTCAGTCCCCGGGTATGGAGTCTATGGTGGAGGTCCGCTAGGACGCCCCAGTGTTACGGCACGTAGGGTGCGGGGTAACACACATAGAAAAACATATGAGACCCTATGGAGTAAAAGACCCCATAGCCCGTAGAACACATTGACATTCAAAGGAATCACACACATTAATGTCCAAGAGTGGGAGGAAAAGAGTCTCACTCTTGGCAGGATGGAAAAAAACAAACTCCAGAAATCCAGCAAAGCTGCTGGGGGACTCACTAGGATAGGAAATTCAGCCTAAACAGAGAATTCTCCCTAACAGTGAATCTTGACACATTGGTCTTCCATTTGCAACACGCCCATGTGCGCCTGACTTACTGCATTGACAGTGTATGAATCATCACGGGGGGATCTTACGTATGGGTATGAAGCAGCAGGCAAGAGTGTTTCTTTGTGGAGGAGTTACTTGCTTTGGGGCATGTATGGTGTTGTGTGTGTGTGTTATAGACACACACAGATTAGTAACTCTTACTATCTTTGCAGCATTGAACTGCTCCTGTTACCGGACCTGAGAGTGCGCAGGCAGGAGGCCAGGACTCACCCCAGAAATAAGCCTCTCTTTGACTTCCATTTGAGTCATTTGGTACAATGTGCATGATGTACATGGTTTCTCTGATTGAGTATGTGTTATTGTGAATAGTAGATTTTTGTCTTTTCCCTAGTTTCCCTTGACAATCCAACTCCCCTCTCCTGCCCCTCTTTCCGGTTATCCTGAACACCAATGCCTGTCCAGACAACATATCCCTGACCCTCCTTCCCCACCGTGGTCTCAGAGGCCCGTGTAAGTTTGACCTTGCAGGTGCCCAAACCACGAAGGGGGTGGTTGGTTCGTGCCACTCCTGCGCCTGGACACCGGAGCAGTGACACTACCCATCAGTTAGTGCTGCATCATTGTATATTATGTACCAAACATGGTACACATCCTGTATCCTGTTGTAGCATTGTTTAAGTGTGCTAACTTTGTGCTTTTACATGTGGCCTCTGAGGGTGCTGGACACTATTTACACACAAGGTAGAAGATGGAGACAAAGGGGTAGGGTGATCTTGTGGCCAGGTAGACTTCAAGGAAAAAGGCTACATAGCCCAGACACAATTGTTCAGTAGGTCATGGTGTTATGTGAATGAGGGAGGGTGTTTGGTTGTTGGACAGTTGTCTTGACCTACAGTGTGATGGGCACCCTGACATTGTTATTGTGGTGTCCTATGTACATGATGTGTTCTGTTGGTCAATGCCTGTTCCTGTGTTGTGTTTATCTTTCAGATGTGAGGGGATTGGTGTGGTTTGACATGCTGGGGTGAGCACATGGGCAATGTTCACATGTGATGTGTAGAGGACACTGATGGTCACTTGATTGGACATTGCTGTATTGAGTGCATGTCCCTACTGACACACACAGTCGCACTATGATCCACCACATGTACATCCACCCTTCCATGTCCACATGTGCACACAGTTTGCCTTCTGGGGACCACTGTGTCCCTGCAGCACATGATCTATGACCATTTGTGGATCCTGTACCTGCGTCAATTGTTTATTTATTTATGTATTTTGTCCTTTTCATGTGATGCTCAAGGTGTGTCTCTAACACAATGGCTGGTCACTATGCTGTGTGCTGAGCAGTGTGTTGCAGGAGACGCACACAGCACACAGATTCAGGAGTAGGGATTTTGCCTTGCCCAATGTGCATGTGAACAGGCATTGATTGTTATGTTCATGCTACAACTGATGGAATGCATTTGGGTATGACTTGTTTTGTGTGGGAGGTTGTTGGTCAGTCATTTCATCTGATTCCATGACAGATGTCATTGTGTGAAGCCACTTTCCATTTATCACATGTCACTTTGTATATTATTGGTAATGTGTTGGGCTTTTGCTATTGCTTGCCATGTCATGGTGTGTCAGACAAGGGTGATGTGGTTTAGGAGGGTTTGGATGACATACCAGGGATTGTGATGGCCTGTTTTGCAGGGGTGTGTGATACACACCTTGCATGTGTTCCTTTTGGTCACACACAATTGTTTATGTTTAAGTAGCTAGGGATGCACACAATGTAGCACTTCCATGGCAACATTCTCATGGTGGTATGGTTGTGACAATTGACTGTCTCGTTGTTATCATCGATTGTCACCTGGTATGTGCCAGGCCTGTGTGCACTCTGCAGGGGTGGGAGTTTAGGTGAAAAATGTAGCCACAAGCTGGCTCCAGGCTGCCTCACCACGTGCCCTATCTCCTCCCATGGGCAGTTCCTGTGCCTGTGGTTGGGGATGTGGGGGCACCACCATGTCCACCGGTACACCCTGCCGTGTAGCAACATTGTGCAGGACACATGCTGCCACAATGATCCTGGACACTACTGGGGGTGCATAGAGTAGCTGCCCACCAGAGCGGTCAAGGGAGCAGAAGCGTGACTTTATCACTCCGAATGTGTGCTCCACTATGCCCCTGGTTGCAATATGGGCAGCATTGTATCTTACCTGGGTGGTGTGGTGGGCTTCCGTATTGGCGTCATCATGTGGTTGCTCAGAGGGTAGGCACTGTCCCCTGGAGAGGTGATAATGGTTGTGATTATTGGGGTTTGTGTATTTTTCTGTGTTTGACATGCATGCATGTGCACAGGCATTTGTACTCACCTAGGTGCCATGTGTAGCCATGCTGCCCAGCTTCCAGGGCCCGGCTCAGGGCGGACATTCTGTATATGAAACTGTCATGGGTGGAGCCTGGGTAGTTTGCAGAGACAGAGGTGATGATTCCCTTTGCAACTCATACTACCTGCACATTGATGGAATGCCAGTGCTTGCGGTTTCGATAGAGGTTCTCAGTGGCCCTAGGTGGACGTAGGGCCGCATGGGTGCAATCTATGGCACCGAACACTTTGGGGAAGTGTGCCACCTGTAAATGTCCTGGACTACGGCCTGCCTTTCTGCGGGTGTTCTGGGCATGTATATGTGCCTGCGGACTGAGGGGCACGTAGTCATGATTGCCAACACCTGGTGTAGGCAGCGTGACTGCGTGGCCTGTGAAACCCCCCCACTATGGCAGTAGTCCGCTGAAATGACCCAGTGGCCAAAAAATGCAGGACATTGAGCACCTTCTCCAAGGGGCTCAATGCTTGGGAGCAGAGGGTGGGGGATGTAAGATCATCTTCCCACTCCCTGACCAGGTCTAGGATGATAATAGGTGGAAACCTATACCTGCCGTAGACCTGGTCATCAGGCATCCCAAAAAGGCTAGTCTGGGGGAAAAATGTGGGACCTGCCTATTCTCCTCATCCTGCGGTGTCCCACGATCAGTTCTGCGACAAATGGGGCATTCATTGTAGCTGGATATACAAGTTCGTTGTTTGCGTGCACTTTTAAACTGTGCGCGGGGACCCTTAAGCCTGCCTTCCTGTGGCGGACATGTTGTCGCATGTGCACGTCTTTTTGCGTGCGCTTGTTTCCCGTATTCGAATCCATGAATACGAGTTGTTCGCGTGCATGTGGGCGTTCTGTGTATTTCCCTGCAGTACTTCCCCAGTTACGCCTTCTTTTTCATGCGTTGTTCCCCATTCTGCGTGTAATGCCCTGTGTCCCGCTCCCTTTTTGGTGTGTGCGCCGACATTGTGTACTTTGCCTGTGCGGGTCGCGCACGCCGTACGGGTTGTTGCAATGACGTGTGCGCCCGTGTGTGCCACACACGGATTTGGCGCACAACCAGTGGAAAAGACACGCAGGCTCTTCCTTGTATCTCTTTGGAAAGCTGCCACTTTTAGATATTTTGGCATATCAGCTTCCACTTCAATGTGCTGATTTTCTGTTTCATTTTCATTTAAATCAAAATACTATACAATTCTCTTGGTGACAGCACACTGTCTCATCGGAACCATAAGGGTACACACATTGAACTTTGAAGATCCCTTTGGGTTGAGAATCCAGATATTCTGGCAACACACCCTGTGCATCTACATATCTCTCAGTGATATTTCCAATCACCATGTTATTGAAATCTACTGTATAATGTGATTTTTGTATGGCCATTCCTAATAAAGAATGCTATTCTAAATAAATATCCTGACATCCTTTATTATTCACCATAATTTTAACAGACCCTTCCCCAACATCTATCAATGGGGTATATTCATAATCCAGGCCTTGCTGTTTCATGGATTCATTCAAGCACACAAATGCATCAGAATCTTTCATTTGCTGACCACTCTTGCACTTTAGTGTTATAGCAACCTGCTTGGTGAATGCAGGGATAGTAATATCCTTCTTCACATGTAATTCAATTGCATATGGTACCAATTGTGCATAATGATAAGCCTTTCTCTTATCTTCAAATTTGGGTGCAGGCCCACCTAGCCGGGACCGGTTTTTTTGGTTAGGGAAAGCTAACACCATACACGTTCTGTGCATGATATCATTGCCCATGTAAAAATCATGTTGTGTTCCACTCACTATCCACACATTGCGGTAGATGGTTTTATGTCCAATATTGGTTTTTAATTCTAAATTTTGGGATCTCCTTCCTTTCCATTATTCTCTGCAGTAGTTTTTCATGAATAAAACTCCTTTCCTGTTCAAGCGCAAAAGTGGCTTTTATCACTTTAGAATGGTCATTTATACTAATGTGAATCCATGGCTGCTCATGTTCCATGTGTATTTCAGCAAGGGTGGTGATGTGTTTTTCTGTGTCTGCTTTAGGAATAGTGTTCTGTTTGCATGTCTTCTCTTTTAAATAGAAGCGCAATGTGTGTTCATCTAATCGAGTTTGCCATTTCTTCCTAGGATCCAAATAAATCTGCACAGATTGTTTTTCTTTTTCACTTTGCATTTTATCCTGACACATCAAAATGACAGTGACACTAGGCACACGGCTATTCTGTAGGTACACCCCCACTGCATCATTCGTTTTGGCAACAGTATGGCATTCACTTACATTGCTGTTTTGGGACTTTATTTTCTTAAGTCTTAATGGTTTTTTGGTTAAGGACCACAGTACCCCATTTACCCCATCTATGAGAGGAGACAATCTTTTCAGGCAATCTGTTCCCATTAGGAATGGAATTTCATAGATAGATGTGATCAACACTTCCTGTTTCATTCTGTGTTTTCCTATCTTTATTTCAACCTCGGTAACACCGACGATCGGCACCTCTGCACCGTTAAAGTTATGTACTGGGCCTTCACTCTGCCTCACTGTGATCTGATTCTGTGGAGATCTCCCATCATTGATACTTTTTCCCAATTCTTTGGACATAATTGTGTCATGTGCGCCAGTGTCAATCATTGCAAATGTATTGCATTTCTCTTCCACAGTAATGGGAGCATAATATCTGTCTTTAACTTACTTTAACACACACAAAAAGTGTGAATTCTTACTGATTTCAGGATTCACTTTTCTCAGACCTTTTTAACTTTTGGATAAGCACATTGGTAAATGAAAGGACATTTTTCCCTTCTTTCTGTCCATTTCCGTTTGAGAAACCTTACTCATTTCCCAATATCAGACTTCCTTTGGAGTGTGGCCACTGTTCGCCCTTCCATCCGGGGATCATCAGAGTTCACACTACAATAATGTTAAGATAATTTGTCATTTTCTAATTCTGGGCATTTGTGGGTGTTTGGCATGGTACCAATCTTTTTAACTTCTTCAAAAATCTGTGGCTCAAAGAAATCTTCAGGTGACTGATCTGTACCCTCCTTTTCAGTACTTATTCTTCCTGCCTGTATTTTGTTAGTGTTTTGATTGTCTAGGGAGAGTGTTCTAATATCCCCACTTACTCCATGATCAATTGTATTACCCATGCATGAGTTGTCTTTCTTAAATCTGTCTCTTTGTTCTTTCATAATTTCATGTTTTCCTTTTTCATTTGTAGAAATCTCCAACATTTGATTTAACTCCAGGTTAAACTGAACTTCTTTTTTAGATGTATTTGCAATTTCTGTCACATGTTCATTTGCCGTATTTTCATTTTTAAATCATTAAGCATCTCTGAGCCATTATGCAAAACCAGATCAGGGCAATCTGTCTTTTTAGCATTGCAGGTATCATGAATATTTAGTCACTCATTATCGGAAACCACCCGGTCACTGCTGTGGCCTTCTGCCCCCTCCTTTGATGACTGTTTTCTAACGGTGCATAGTTTTCCTATTTGTTCAGCCAACATTTTCACTTGGGCCTCGAGACACTGGAATCTTTCCATCTCTCTAGAATCTCCTCTCTGTGGCCTATGTCGATATTCATTGTTTTCCTGTCAGTCTAGGAGAATAGAGAGAAAGAGATACCGCATGATTAATGGCAATGTATCATATTGGCCGAAGACCAACCGTCTCATGTACTGAATGTCAGAAATACAGACTCATAAGTTTGACCAATGTTCGGCCATTTTTGATGTAACTAGAATCGCCATTTTGTTCTCTAACGTTTAACGACGGCCCCCCTTTCCTAAGCCCAGCAGAGCGTGCTGACTCCCAGGACACGAATAGCAAATAGGAGATAGCAAGGCCTGGAATGCGACTCTTCCCCCGTAAGCAGCTTGCTCGCAAGAACAGAAGCGCTGTGTTCTGTTCAACAAAGAAATATGTCTCTAGACTCGCAATGTTGCATATTGTTGATAAAATAGATGTTCGAAGGTGTCATATTCGTCGAAATTGTCAATCATCAGACCCAGTTCAAAGAAACTGTATAATGGGCGTAATGAACATGTCATGACTGATTGCAGGATGTCCATTTTGTATATATGTAACTGATGTATGTTATTTGCTCTCTTGCGTCGCTCGAGGTCTGGAGACACACGTTGCGGGGCGTGCGACCGAGTTGGCCAACTGAGACTATTTGCTTTGCAATAAACCCTAGCTTTTGGGAATACAACCTCGTGTCTGGCGTATCAGTTTGTGTGTGGTGATTTGCCATGTTTCCACTACGCGAGGGTCCTCTAGGGGCCCCTTCATTCCCCCTGATTGAATCTATTCTGATATCTCTCAGGAGAATGATTTCTATTGGGGTTGTTTCTGAACTCTTGATTCATGTGGAGCGGGGAGCGGGGTGCACCTATCCTTTGGTTGTAGTCCTCCGTTGGTGGTGATTGATTGTATTGACGTGGGGCATAATTGATACTCTGCCTCATGTCCTGTCTCTCATTCTATCCTGATTACCATATATCATGGTGTTGGGGTCAAATCTGCTCTGCGTCTCCAATGTCTGGTAGGGACCATTATTTCTTTGGTCTTGATTTTGTCTTTGATTATTGTTCATACCAGATTCATCAGACCGATATCCTGCCGGGGCCTGTCTCCTAATTAACTAGGACTAATGTAGCTCACAAATCGTGAAGCCAGTGGAAGGGCTAGTTCAGGCAACACGCGCAATGTGCATGCAATGGGTTGCATGGCTAAAAGCAAAGCCCCCCCTCTCAGTAAAAACGCAGTGATGCCTTGCTTGGTAGCAACTAACATGTGAGTAGGGTGCAAGTGTGGTGATGAGGACAGTCCCTGTCTGCTCGACATGTCCACCATCCTGCACAGCAAGCACGCATCTGTGAAGCATTGCATGATTAGTACATGAAAACCATGTACACATAGCATGTAGTGGCAGTCAAGCACAACACATCACACTGGCAAAACACACATGGGCTGGACATACACACAACAACACTCACTGGACTGGGCATCAAAGTCCTGCATATCTCCCACTCCTTCGACCAATTCTTGTGGTATGAACTCTGCAACGATTGCCTCGCCACCGCCAGTGACCAGAGTCATGCTGTAATTAGAGGCATGCTTGGCCTTAGTGCTGCGTTTGAGGTCATTCCAACGCTTCTTGCACTCGGCAGCTGTGCGCACCTCATGGACGAATGCACTCACATTATCCGTGACATGTTTCCAGTGGGTATTCCGATGGGCAGCCGTAGTTTGACAATTCGGCCCCACTAGCATGTCACATCTGTGGGCCTGCACGAAGTCCACAAGGGAGTCCAGTTGCTTTTTGCAGAAAGGCTTCTTCCTTGACATGCAGGAGGCCATGGCTGAGTCTGGGGTCCCAGCCTGTGCTGCAGATGCAACCTTCCTCCTCTTCGATGGTGGCGCGGACCCTGGCTGGCAAATGCCGCCCCGATCAGTATGGCCAGCGGGACCGGTGGATTGAACAAAGGGAGTGGCAGGTTGAATGACGACCGAAGGCCTGACTTGCGTCAGTGGCTGCTGGGTGCCCTAAATGGACCCTGTGCAGCAACATCCGCTGTGCCAGGGTCAATGACTGCAACTGTCCTGGTTGATAGACTCACAACCGGGGTGTTGTTGGCTGCATCTGCCCCTGTACTTGCCAACACCCGGCTGATCAGGGTAGCAGATGACATTGCTGCCCAGGGACACGTGTCTCGGTCAGGGCAGCCCTGCGTGCACCTACGGTTTCCCTCCTGCCCTGTTGGAAATCTTCAAAGGACTCTTCAGGTGCCAACGCAGCCTGCGCTGGCAGACCCTGACCCTGGGTGGTGGTGTCCACAGCTGCACCTGCATCTACCACTAACCTTGGGCCTGTGGCAGTCGATGAAATGGACTGCCGGGTCACATGGGTGCCAGTGCCAGATGCAGAAACTGCATCTCCCAGAACCACAGGGGGTGGTGGCATGACTGCACCGACACATGGCACAACATCGTGCCTCTTCCCACTCTGCGGCCACCCTGGACACCTTGGAGTCCCCCTACTCCCTGGTCACCCCGGCCATGTCCCTGACCACAGCCGCCACGAGGATTACGCCCAGCTGAGGCACCCCTCACCTTTGGTGGCCTCCCAACCATGGCAAAGATGGAGTAGTGCTGGCACAGATGGAGAAGTGCCAATGGGAGGTGTACACCACAATTGTCCTGGGCAATTGGGGTGAAGGGGGTTGGATGCAAGATGTTATCAGCAGCCCTGCACCTGCAAGGCTGTATGTGACCCCGGTGATGAAGTGACGGATCACGCAATGCTCAGGCACCCCAAAACTGCATTAAAACCATGCACAAAACCACTGCAGCCTATTTGCATGGAATGAACCTCCTGCAGTACACAGTGGCAATCAGGAACACGAAAAATGCGTACGTGTGGGACATGCAGGCTACTATGACCTCAAAAACAGGTACGCAATACACAGGGGCACCCGCAGTGGGAAAAATAGCATGTGCGACTCACTGTCAGACTAGCGCGATGATGAAAAACACGCGTAGCCAATACCCCCGCCAAAAGAAGAGATACGTCTTTGATCCTCTATGAAGTTGTGATGGCACGCGAAACAACACAAAGTAGCAAAACACATGTCGGTCTCCATGAAAGGCACATACAGCGAACTGCTGGTCCCGCTCACCTTTAACCCGTGCTGAAACGCCAGCGTGCGTCACGTCACTTACATGCTTAGGTCCTTTCCTCGAATTACACGCATTCACACATGGACTTGTGTTTTTTTCACGTGCTGATCCACTATGCACACGTGTTGAGGGAAACGCCCGTGCACGCTACATCACAGACGCGCTTATGTGCTAAGGGCCTTTTCTCAAATTACACGCTGACGTGCACTTTTTTCATGTGCCAAATCACTCCGTATGAAGCTGGCCACACGAAAACACACGGAAGACCACGCTCTTGCCCAAAAGGCCATTTTCCTGACCCAAGTGCCCCGTGCACACTCCCACCTGCCATCTGCTTCTGCCTGCCTGCTGCCCACGTGCCCTGCTATTTGGTGCCTGCACATCAGCCATCTGCAGGGGTCCAGTTGCTGTGTCCACCCCTGCTGGAACAGAAGACTCCCAACTGTGATACCATCGCTCCACAGCCCAGCTCCAGGACCCAGTTGCCCACCCACGCCTGCCTCGGGGGTCGCCATGTCAGGGCAAACACCATCTGAGACCACTGGTGACCCCCAGCCAGAGAGGCAGAGGGCCACCAGCTTCAGTGAGAAGGAAGTTGGTGTCCTGGTGGAGCATGTCCTGGGGCATTATGATGCCCTTTTCACACCATCACGCACCAAAAAGGAAGGACGGGAGACGATTTGGGAGGTAGTCGTGGTTGCCATCAACACGGAGGTGGTGGCAATCCGCGACTTCAAGCACAGGTCCAGGACCCTCAACTAGGCCCAGCGCCTCCTTAAGGAAGAGGATGCAGAGGGGTGCCGGGTCCACCTGAGCAACATCCAGATGAGGGTCCTGGAACACATAAGCCCAGCGCTCCATGCCCAGATCCTTCGGAAGAAGACCCGTCCGGAGTCGAGCGGTAAGTGGCCATGCATTGCTGTGTGAAACAGGGCATGTTCAGTGTGCTGGTAGCTACTTGCCTGTATGTGTAAAATAGGCCATGTATGGATGTGTGTGTGCTGGGACATCATGGTAATGCATGTGAGACCACTAATGCGTGAACCAATGAGACATGGGAGATGCATGCGGAATGCACACATGAATGCATGCCAGTTCCTGTTCTTGGACATGGATGGGGGGTGAGGGATGGGTGCTGCTCTCATGTACATGTATGGTGTGCATGTCTGTGTGTCTGAGAAGTGTGTGTGTGACTTTGAAACGCCATGGATGCATGACACATGTCCGTGATGATGTGTAGATTCACTCATGCAGTGCGGTCACTGTTGTATCCACTGTGTCTATGGTGTAGGAGCCATGATGCATGACCCTCCGGTGATGTGTGTGCATGGGATCAGTATGAGCCATGATGCATGTGAGTTTTAAGGCAATATTTTTGGTAACAGAGGCCCTTGTACATGGATGCTGATGTTGATTGCATGCGCCGTGCCTGTTTCTGCATGTGTGTCGCGTGCATTGACCCATGTGTTGTGGAGGGACAGGGTGGAAGTGACGTTTGACAGTGCCACTCATGTGTTATTGCTTCCTGTCTAGGGGACTATTGTATTGTATTGATGCTTGTGTTCTATGTCTCCCTCAACGCAGCGTCGAGTGAAGAAGAGGGTGGAGACAGCGCTGTGGAGCTAAGTGGTGGGGGCGCCTCCACCGGGCTGCGATGCAAGGCCCAGCCACCCTCCCAGGAATTGCCATCATCCAGGATAGAGGGGACTGGTGCTGCGTCTGCCACTACGGCTGTAGCGGAAGGGCCGGATGAGCCCCCACAGGGGCTTGCAATGGCAGAAGACGGTGCAGAGACATCCAGGTTGGTGGTCTCCACAGAGGAGGATGAGCCCGCTACTGAGCCGCACATGGGGCCTGGTGGGGGTAGTACCACTGGTGCGAGTGGTGCAGTCCAGGGCCAGGAGGCAGCACAGGTCACCGCGAAGGGGCCTGTGCATGTCGCTGTCCCTGACCCTGTGACTGCACCACCATGCACCAGCAGGGATGCCCCGTCCCAGGCCCATCCACAGGTAGGGGGGAGGCCCACGTCATCTGCCTCTCCACTACCTGCGGACAAGGAGTCCCATGACCGAATGGGCTCCGTCCTGATTGGTGTCGCGTTGCGCACGCATGTTATTCGTGATGACGTGCGTGCTTCCTGGGGGGAGCAGGCACACCATCGTGAAGAGCTGCGTGGCATAGTTGGGAGGGGCCATGGTCGGTGGATTCCTACATGTGTCACACACTCTGACGGACCTCTCCTCCTCTGTGGAGACTATGCGCCAGTCGTTCTCCCTGCCGTCTTCCGGCCCAGATTCCACCAGGACCCCCTGTGGACCTGGCCCTACCAACACAGACAGCTTGGTGGAGATCCCATCCCTGCCACAGTCAGGAGTCGGCGGTCCAGCAGGGGTGGACACCCCAACAACTGGAGACCAGCAGATGGAGGATGTGCAGGCATCATCGGACAGGGTACATGGACAGCAGCAGCAGCAGGCTCTAGGTGGGAGCAATGATGGCTCGGGCCATCAACATCAGAGGGGCAGGGAGTGTCTTCCGTGTGGCTGCGGTTGGGCCAGCAGATAGATGCGGAGCGGCGGCGGTCAGAAGAGGCGCGGCTCACCATGGTCAGGGAAGAGTTCTCCATGCGTCGGGTGTTGAGTCGGGCTGAGTGCCTCGAGGCAACTTGCAGGGAGTTGGAACAGGCCATGGATGCATCCCTGCAAGTCCTCGGGGCCAGGGCAGAGGCCCGCCTCCAGGAGATAGACATGGAGTTTGATGATGAGCTGGCCCAGAACATCACAGAGTGAGCCGCAGGACTTGCCTGCCGCCATTGTATGTAGCTAGTTAGTGATAGGTTTCCTTTCTCTTTTTTTTTCTTTTGGGACGCTTGGACAATGCACCACGTTTTTGTATATAGTTGTAAATTAGGAAGGTTTTTTTTTATATAGGTTTGATTTCATTTGTTGGGCTCATGGACCCTTGTTGCAATATAAGTACAGTTGGACAGTGGATTTTTTAAAAAACATATTTTACCCTCACCATGGATCAATGGATTTTTGAATTTTGATTTCCTTTGGATTTACTTTGTTGGACAAGGATTTTTGACAAACTTTATTTTGGATTCATTTGGATTGTGTCATCATTATTATTTTTTTTAGGACATTGCTTTTTTTCTTGTTTCTGATTCTTTACATGCTTTGAAACGTTTTTGATATTTTTGTGCACAATACATTTTGATTTCTTACTTCCATGTGTGGTATTCGCTCTTTGTTTACTGCATGTCACAATGTGGGTTTCCACAATCACTCGCACCCAGTGTGTGTTTGTGACGGACATGTGTTGATGTGCATATTTGACTTTTGGTTAGTGACAAGTAATAGGCCTTTCAGTGTGGGGTGGATGGGAAACTTGGTTGTGTCTGAAGACTGGGGTGGCGTGCAGTGGGATTTTGTTGAACATGAGGCCCATGAATGTGCATCTTTATGACATGTTGGGTGGGGACCTGAGTCAGGGCCTGCTGGCAGGTGCCCGGCAATGCTGGGTGGATGGGGGTGCTGGGGGACATGAGTCGGGGCCTGCTGGCAGGTGCCCGTCAATGCTGGGTGGGTGGGGGTGCTGGGGGACATGAGTCGGGGCCTGCTGGCAGGTGCCCGTCAATGCTGGGTGGGTGGGGGTGCTGGGGGACATGAGTCGGGGTATGCTGGCAGATGCCCGGCAATGCTGGGTGTATGGGGGTGCTGGGGCACATGAGTCGGGGCCTGACCCTCAATGCTGGATGGGTGGGGGTGCTGGGGGGTATGAGTCGGGGCCTGCTGACAGGTGCCCGGCAATGCTGGGTGGATGGGGGTGCTGGGGAACATGAGTCAGGGCCTGACCCTCAATGCTGGGTGGGTGGGGGTGCTGGGGGACCTGAGTCGGGGCTTGCTGGCAGTTGCCCGTGAATGCTTGGTGGATGGGGGTGCTGGGGGACATGAGTCAGGGCCTGACCCTCAATGCTGGGTGGGTGGAGGTGCTTGGGGACATGAGTCGGGGCCTGCTGGCAGGTGCCCGGCAATGCTGGGTGGTTGGGGGTGCTGGGGGACATGAGTCGGGGCCTGCTGGGAGGTGCCCAGCAATGCTGGGTGGATATGGGTACTGGGGGACATGAGTCGGGGCCTGACCCTCAATGCTGGGTGGGTGGGGGTGCTGGGGGACATGAGTAAGGCCTGACCCTCAATACTGGGTGGGTGGGGGTGCTGGGGGACATGTGTCAGTGCTCACTTGTGCGTGGTGACATGTGGGCTGGCTGGGGGGCTTCGACAGGTTGGATGGGCTGCCTGTGGGGCATGGCCAGGGATGCAGTGTGTTCCCCTGTGTTGTGGTCTGTCTGCAGGCCCTGGTGAGGGGGGAGAGGGCACACCTGGGAGGACAGACACTGGCAATTCATTGGGACACCCCCGAAATATACGTACCCCGCTCGCACAAGGCCAATCGCGTGTGAAACTTCCCGCGCACCCCCGAAATACACGTACCCCGCTCGCACAAGGCCAATCGCGTGTGAAACTTCCCGCGCAACCCCAAAATACCCGTACCCTTCTCGCACAAGGCCAATAGTGTGTAAAACATCCGGCACAACCCTGAAATACCCGTACCCCGCTCGCACAAGGCCAATCGCGTGTAAAACTTCCCGCGCACACCCGAAATACACGTACCCCGCTCGCACAAGGCCAATTGCGAGTGAAAATTTCCACATAACCCTGAAATACATGTACCCCGCCCGCACAAGGCCAATCGCGTGTATAACTTCCTGCGCACCCCTGAAATACACGTACCCTGCTTGCACAGGCACTATCACGTGTGATTCTCCCCGCGCACTCCCGAAATACACGTACCCCACTTGCACAAGGCCAATTGCGTGTAGAACTTCCATACACCCCCGAAATACATGTACCCCGCTCGCACAGGCCCTATCGCGTGTGATTCCCCCCATGCACCCCTAAAATACACGTACCCCGCTCGCACAAGGCCAATCACGTGTATAACTTCCCGTGCGCCCCCGAAATACACGTAGCCCACTCGCGCAGGGCCAATCGCATGTGATTCTTCCTGCGCACCCCCGTAATACACGTACCCAGTTCGCATTCGTGTTTGGGGGATGTATGCTGGTCCACTGGCCTGTGCACCATTTACGGGATTTGTGCGCTGTTCATGGTGCACAGGGAGGGGTTGGGGGCATAACTGGTGCTGCTGCAGGGTCACTGTGCCACTCTGCACCACGGCTGGTTATAGAAGGTAAAATCCATGAATACGCTGTGCACGGAAATGGATTTTTGTGCACGCTGCTGGTGCAGACAACCACACGTGCACACTGTGCACCAGCTGCGTGCGCCACTTATGCGCTGAATTCTATGAATTACCCCCACAATGTCTTTCCGCAAAACATAGAAATAGGCAGTTTTAAATTCATTGGAATTGGGATCAAAAGATACATTAAAGCGAGATAAAGCTCTTTTTTAGTCTTGCAAAAACTGGCGAGGGGACGTATTTGGCCCAGCCGTAATCGTGTGTGCAACTCTTATTGCCTTTTGTAATGACTGGAATGGAGAAAATTGACATCTAATCTCCTTTTCAAACTCTGCCGATGTCATGTTCTGCTGTTCATTTAATCCTCTAATGATACTGGCAGTGGGAGCGTTCAGAGCTAAGTGAAAGTATTGTCTGTATTGTTCCTTAGGTATCTGGAGGGCTTTAAATATATTGTGCACCGCTTCTAAATGGTCTTGTATGCAGCACTCACCTCCTTTTTTGAATGGTTTGATTAGGGCCTTGATTGATTTCATTATTTTGATAGGGGTACTTATTGCAATGCTTGGGATTGCACTACTTTGAAATTCAACCCTTGTTTCAGGCATATGGGATTGGTGCAGCCCCCAATGGGTTTGTCAAATCCCCCAAATGTGCTACAAGAAAGTTCAGACTCCGGCACAGCCACTGGGGCACTATCTCTCCATGTAGAAATATAATTCACCTCAATTCCATTGAATGTGGTACCCTGCCGTTTGTCCTGGGATCTGGAAAAGCATATTTGCTGTTCCAAATCCTTGCACTTTTTAATGAGTCTATCTGCCTCCTTACACAAGTAATTGTTTTCATCACCCATCTTATTAATCACATTTTGCATATCGCTCATTTGCATTTGGCATTCATTGAATTCTTTGTCTCTCTTGTCTCTTTCTTGAAACATTTTAACTATCTCTTGTTCAGGATTTTGAAGATCACTTTCTTTCTCAAAATGTTCTTTTTGTAAAATCTGAATTTCCAAAATAACCTCATCTTTATCTTGTCCAATATGATCTGCCAATCCTTTCAAGTGTTTTAATTCTTGCTCACTATCCTCAAACTTTTTCTTTCTTTGGGACAATTGAGTGTCGAGGTCTTTACATTTTGACTGCATGTCCTTTTGACATACCTCCAGTTCTGCTCTTAACTTTTCCTCTTGTTCACTAGCTCCATCCAGTTCAACATTTAATCTGCTAATCAGCTCGGCATCATTTTCTTGCATTCGCAGAGACCTATTTAAAATGAACCATGTCTTGGCACATAGCCGTATCAGACAATCTTTCTCTGCATGTTTATCAGCAGCATTTAATCATTTCAAAAGAGAGACCTGGATTATGCCACCTTCTGCAAAAATGTTGTCCAATGGTTCTTTCTGCCCTTCCCCATAGATACGGTCATGCCACTCTGTGGCCTTATTTGATGACCATATTCCATGTGCATATAACCTTGCCCCCACATATTGCACTAGCTCTGGGGATGTGGCCTCCATTTGAGACATTCTGAAATCCACTTCTAGTGTCACACTGCTGTCATAAAATGGGTTCCCTTTAATGCATGTATGGTAGTGTTAGACACATTTACCACGCCCAGTAGGTGCTCTACAGTCACTTTACCGGCCAACGCACTATTATATGGAAGGAAATTTGTTTTTTTGGGATTTGGCAGTATTTTCTTACCGTAAAACTATTGGCCGTAATTTGCGGTAAATTAGCATTGCACTTATATTGGGTTTGATATCACCCTATTTCAGTGACCATACCTTGTTAGCTTATATTGGTGGTAATTTTAGTGGTATCTTGTTTTGCAGTATTTATAGTGGTGAGCATGGTTTTCTTTTTATACTATAGCCCCATCATAAAACAAACCTTTCCATTCTATTAGAATACCCCCTAGTAGAGAGCTCCAGACCTCTAACTTTATAGGAACGCAATTATTTTATTTAAAGCACCACCTATAGTTTGTGGCTGATATCACTGGCTTATATACATCCAGTAATCTATGTACCATAAAACATTACTGGCTTATTTACACCCAGTAATCTATGTATCAGATCCTTTCCCATCAGCATGCAAGGAAAGAAGCATTCATCATACTGCACACAAACCTTCTCTTGTTTGTTATTTTACTTGCACTGATAAATTGGCAAATGCACTACTGAACAGATGTGAACCTCCCCTGTACACTTCACTCATATAAATGAATTCACAGATGCAAAAATGACACCAAAATCCCATTTGTTTTCATATACACTCATTATATGATGTCTTATTCACAAATCATTAAGTCTTACCATGGGTAAATTACATCATCATCTGGAATAAAAAAAATACATGAAAAAACAGAACAAGCAGTTTTGAAACATGGGTTAATGTTCCCACATTCTGAAAATGCCGAAAAAATAAACATGCAATGACTTCCTGCACTGTAATAAACCTCAGCCACTCATACAGCAATTCACATGGTCCTCATTGGCACATATCTTACCAAGATTAGTATTTCTTTGATGTCCCCAGCACAATCTTGCTATGTTCGCAAATGCAAGCCCAGTGTCAGCGCGAAATGCTTCTGTAATCTTGAGTGGGGAGCACTAGCGAGATATCTCTCACAGCCAGCGCTCTGACCCCTTCGAACTCCGTCAGTCTTCTCAGCCCAGCCTGAACTGCTCTCCGCATTTCTTGTCACCAAGAAAGTTCCTATCCATCCCCTAAGTGACGTGTAAATCTGCTAACAATTTCTACCAATCATAGTAAAAAGAATTTGCTCTGTGCCACCCTTCATTTTCAGAGCAATGAAAGCCTTATTTTCAGAGTTATTGTTTAATTCTATTTCCTGCTGCTTGCCTTTTTTTCTGTTGTACACATGCTGAAGTAAATGCCATTGTGCATTTAAAATGAATCTCAGTAGTGCCACTAAAACAGGGATTTTCACCTCATTTTGCATATGAGACTGCATTATAATGTAAGATAAGTTAGAATTAGTATTTTAGCAGTGTTAATTATGTTAGTCAGTTATATAATTCAATGTAGTCTCCATGTATGAGGCATCAAAAAAAAAATGGTGCACTTCATTATTTGACCTGGCAGCACTAAGCTTTTCTATGAGTACATTTCATTATCTGCAGTTTTAAGTTGGGCGTGGCGGTGTTGTAAATCCTGTACTTTGTAAGGCTATATTATACTGGCTAAAAAAATGCTATATTTCTGCTGGCAACGAAAATGCCACTACATTTTGGCAATAAAAAAAAATACCATTACATTTGGTAAAATTCTATACATGTCCTTACAGGGGGAAAACAGAATTCTCACTGCAGGAGCATGCCAGTGAGTGTTGTTACTTTTAACATGAAGCAAGTCCACAGAATGGGGCTAAAAACTGAAAATGGCTTTTTGAAGCTTTGCAACCTTCAAAGTGCTGTTTTGGCTCTAGATCAATTCATTTCCAGTTAATCCTTGAGAGTAAAAGTGTTACAGATCATCCAGTGTTGGATTGAGGGGCTCAGAGGAGCCAGGCCTCACTGACTGACAGCAGCTAAGACATGTGAGAAAAAGGCAGTCCAGAAACATTGTTTTCAGTTTCACAGGAAAAATACGGCTAAAAATGGCAACATGTAACAATTTCAGCTGTGCACAGAGAATTCCAAGCAAAGGCTGGGCACATACATCCAGACTGCAGACAAATCCCAGCCCTCAAGGACAGAAATAATGCTGAATGAAATGTGTGTGCTGCATAAGAAAATTGTATTTAAAAGGACTCAGTTTAAGGTGCTTTTCCCTGAAGAAAGTGCAAAATCCCCAGTTTAAAATGATGAAAGGCCTAATTCTTTAAATGTCAAAATCCACCTCTAAAATGTGTTCATTTATATGTTTTAATGAAAGATGTCAGGAACTTAAAGGCAAAACCCAGTCTTGAGTTAATTCATTATTTAATTCTGAGCTGACAGCCTCAGCCTGGGAATGGGTAACACCTCACTGCTAGCAGGAAGGCCTAGTTGCTATGGGAAGGCCTCACATACTCAGAACAAATGCCCTCATTAGACATTTGTCTTTGCTTCAGGCACAGACAACAGAAGGCTTGGACCCCCATCCTCCCAGAGGAGGGGCAGGATGTGGGGGAGGCTTCTCAGTGAACTTCAAAGGACTGGCCATTTGCTCACTTGTGAAGAAAGAGAAAAATAAAAACTGACTTATGATTTTGGAGTTAAATTACTTATTTTGCCACAGAACTTCATGACATTTAGCATGACAGTCAAAATAAATAGACGAGTGAAAAATGCATACTTATGAATCTGAACTCATGCTAGACATTTGAAGTCATCATTGAAACTGATACTGTATAAGGGACAAAAGTTATCGTGAAACACTGATTGTGCCAAAACTATGAATGCTGCAAGTCTAATATTGTATACCCGTGTTCTAGGGGTGATTGCACAGATATGTACTGAATTAGGAATTGTTAGGCCAAAGCTTTATGATTAAAATTGACAAAATTCCACAGAACGACAAAGCCAGCTCTCACTGACGTGGGAATTGGATGTAAAAATAACCCACAAAATATGTAATGCATGTGTCTGGTTTTATTAGAGGGCATAATTATAGAAATGTGTATTTGGGGGAAAGTTAAATTGTGGTTCAAATAATTGTGGGAGTTATCAAGTCACATCATAAAATATGACAGCTCTTTCTGGCTTCCAATCAGAAAAAAGCAAGTGCATTTGACCACTCACATCTTTGGGGGTGTGGATTGTAATTCTGCCTCTACCATAAACTGAGTGATGCCACTTGGCATGATAAATATGGGAACCTCACAACACACAGTACTGATTCCTGACCACATCCTGATTTCCGCATGACACCCTGCTCCTGACTTCTTAATCCTGTTTCAGAACTTTTCATCTTGTCCTGTTCCAGCATTTGTTGAACTCTTTTCAGCTAGGCCCAAATCCTGAACCATCCCAATCTTAAGGGAAATAATTCTGATCCAGTTTGGCTTTCTACCATTCATGCCTGCCTGCTGAAACTCGTCATCACGCTAATCTACAGTGTCCAGTGACCAGAAGGGCCAATCCGATCCAATCCTCCCTGAGGTGCCAGTCCAATTGACCAGAACCGCCCAGCTGACCATCCCACCAGAAGTGCCCTGCTGCCTCTAGATCCAATTCGTGATGACCAGAACCTGACGGTCCGATCTTAATTTACAGTGGAATGTAAGTATAAATAGGAATCCTAGTAACCCAGAGTATATTGCCTTGTCCTATCCCAATATATAACCCATCCTATCTTTAATTTAAGAACCTCCAATCGTGTCAGAACCATTCTTGCAACCCTGTTTGTATCCGTAGTGTTAGCACTGATTTCTCTCCATTGTTTTGCTAGGCCATACGCCATTAGTGATTTAAAGTAATTCCCATAAAGAAAATGTAGTAACTGGCACATGAGGTGTTACAACCGGCCATGCGTAACTGTGGAGATTCCTGGGCGGCATTCTTCTTTCTCTTAGTCATTAATATAGTTTAAATAAAACCAATCTGCCATTTAAAACCGATTTTCCATTTTTCTCTGTTCATTTTTCTCCAAATAGACTTAATTTCAACTCTCACTTAAACTTAAAACATTTAGCTACATCCACAACTAAAGACCGCATCAGGAAACAGTGTATTTTTATTAAAAATTGCATAGTGAAATTTAGGCGGGAATTCGCATTTTTGCAAAAGTTTTACACGTGTCTTTTCGCATTCATAGTATTTCTAAAATCCCATTCTGATTTAAAGTGTGTATTGCTGCTCATATTGTAGCGTATGTTTGTTAGAACCTGTTCAGTGTTGCTCTCATAAGAATTTATATCAATTTTTGCACACTTTTCATTGTTTTCTAAGCCATTTTCAACTGTCAGTTTAAAAGTGTCAAAGTTCCAAAAACGTCTTTCTCTCTTGTTTGGGGAGGGAAGATTGCATTCAAACCCTATACACTGTTCTTTTATTCCTGAATACCTGCTGCTCACCTACATCTGTGTAGAATTGCTCATATGTGAATTAAGAACTTTGCAGTGGGAATCTTAACTTAAGTGATTTCTTTTCACAAGCCAAAACTGTCCTTTTCTCTGTGTTTAAATTCTGTGTTGCTAAAGAGTGAATTAAATTGCCTTGCTTACTTTCTGAATTGTCTTGTCACTACATTGGTGATTGCTGCCCCATATATTAATTTGTCTTTGATTTGAATTTTAAATAAAAAATAAATATTTACCTTTACCAACCAGCCTGATTCCTGGTCCAATGTGATCTGGGGGTATTTTGAGAAGGGTGTGATATGAGTGGTAGATCACTCAGAATATTGAACCTATAGACACAATAAATAAATGTTTCATTTTCGCACTACATGCTAGGTGAGACCCGGGTGTATTGCCTGATTGAAATGCTTAACAGCATGCCGCTCTCGTATTTTCTGCTTCACTGCTCGCGCAGTCCTTCTCGGTGCACAAATCTGGTGCCATTTCTGTGCCAGTTTCCATGAATCAGGCCCAAAGGGTTTCTTTCTTCAGTTGCTGTGCATGTCACATACAATATGTTTGGCGGTAGTAGTAAAACATCCTGTCTTTTAATGTATACTGCATGCAAAGCCAGGAATATTCAAATGCAACACATGCAGTCATGATGGCACACCGCATGACATGTATACCAAATGCGAAAACACTGAAATAATGGATGCAGTAAACACTGGATTCTTGTTGCTTCAGATGCAGGGTCAAATATCACATTACACACCTCAAACTGTAACCTACAGCAAAAAGAAGGTGGTAATGGCTGTCAGGCAAGGGAAATGAAAAACAGGTGCATGTTTCATGACAAGGGATCAAAACAGGCCCAATCAAATATCGCACAACATACAAATCACAATGCAGACTGCTGGAGCACTGCTACTTTGCTTTGGGAATCTATACCTACTGTTTGAGGGAGTGGGAAATGAAGGAATCTGGAGACAGAGGGCAATACAATGAAGGAGGAGTGTGCAAAGGCCACTCATACCCAGAATCAAATTGTGCACGTGGTGCCAAACTTATGGATCCTAGGAACATATATTTTGGACAGATCAACAATCATTTATGTACTGCACTCATTGAAAGGGGATGTGACACCCAAATTTAGTATATGCATTGTCATACCTCCTCTATTGAAGCTGGTGCCTTTCCTCCATTTCCTAGAAACTGCCACATTCAACTCACAGTTGGTATGGTGAGTGGAATGACAGTCAACCTTCTCATACATCCTCACCCAAGGGGTTGATTGTTCTTCTAAACATGCAGTGGCACATATAACATTCCCCATAATCCTTTATTGAATACATTCTAGTCATCCAAAAATTGTAATAATGCATTTCACTACACGTATGCACTTATCTACACAACAACAAAACCAACCACACATAGCCTCACACAACAGCACATGGCAGCTACCAAATGAAAAACACCCCTAGACTCAGTGAACATTTTCAACCGAACTGAAGCTGCCAACAGCACATCACAGCTCTCTTTCTCCTGACCAGTCCTACTAACTTATTCCACCCCCTTCCTTTACAGATCCTTCAGATCAATGAAACAAGGCAACAATGTAAGATTCTTTAACATAACACAGCACAACATTTCGTCGGATGGTGCGAGTTGGTCTAGAACTGCATTTTGCCTGATTGAGTAGGTTGGCCTAATATTGCATGTGCCTAACTGTGCTAGTCAGCCTAAAACTGCATTCTGTCTGACTGTGTAGGGTAGCCTAGTATTGTATTTCACCTGACTGTGCCAGTTATGTTAAAACTGCATTTTGCATAATTGTGTGGATTGGTATATTACTACATTTTGCCTGATTGTGTTGGTTCGCCTAGGTTGCATTTTGCTTAAGTAACAGAACTTTCTTCTGGAGGCAACTGTCCTCCCTAGCACCTCACCCATCTTCTCCCCCATCCTGATCCCTACCACACACGCAAACCAGACACTGATTACCCACTATGTCTGCAAACTCACACCTGAGCAGGGAACTCCAGCAACCTAGACTACCACTCACCTCACAAAACTTGCATCCTTCACAGTCACACTTGCCCAGAGCCTCACACCCCTGCTTGACAGCACACCACACATGTTCCCACTCTCAGAGTAGAGGAGCTCTCTGGCATTCCCAAAAACACCTAATTCTGTACCCCAGCATAACCTTTGCACCTACATGCAGGAATACGCCTACCTCATCTCTAACCCCATCCCCACCCATCCTTCTCTGCCGAGAGACAGACACCGCACTATGTCTGCACACCACCCATCTTTCAAATCTCATGCCAATGGAGTTCTCTGGCACATGAAAAAGACACCCATTTCCAGTCACTCACATAATCCTCACACCTACATTCAGGAACACACCTAACTCTTCTCATACCCCCTCTAACTCCAATCCGTCCCATTCATCCCTCCAAGCACCACACTTCTTCAACTCTCATACCAGGGGAGCTCTCTGGCACACCAATAGACTTCCCAGTCGTGACCCCCACATTACCATCGGACTCACTTTCCCAACTACTCCTAACTCATCCTATTCCCTTTCCAAACCCCCACCAAGAGGACCCAGTGGTGCTCAGGTAGTCAATACCTCATTCCTCGCCACCTTTCCACCAGTGTAGCCCTCAGGACCAGTTAAGGCCCAATCCTTGTTCTCTTTCCCATTTCTCCCTCCCCCAAACCCAATGAAACCCTCTCAACACTCTCAACACTAACCTGCACCCATTAGCAACCCCACCCACATCCACTCAACCCCCGTGGCCACTCCTTCCAGACCTTACTCGTATACTTGTTTCCTGTCCTGCAGCATGTCATGTCACACCCTTTTCCAAACCTTTGCTTCAAACCCCTTCCCTGCAGACTCTCCCACCCTATTGCACACCCCACTGGTTTCCAAGCACAGCAATTACAGAGGCATACGTCTCAGAGATGATCCAGTGGTCTTCTTTGCTGCTGCTGCAGCAGTTTAAGATTCTGTTATTGTAATAGGATTGTTTGGCCTTGTGGATCTCAGATTTGTGGTTACGGTGAATGTGGGCATATGCTAATTCATTTTGAGAGGGTTCAGGAGGCTCGCCATTTACATTCCAGGTATTGATTTTCAGTTTTGAATGCATTGATGTTGGGGTGAGGGGATAAACCAATTGGGGATTGGGCTTTGGTGCAATTGAGTGGAGATAGCGGGGGTGAGAGGAAGAAGTGCATTGTGAAGCCCAGAGTCGAAAAGTTCAATGGGTTGAGGTCCTTCTTGGGCAGGGAGTGAAGGATCATCTCTGAATTCCTGAACCCACCTTACACCACTGCTACCAACACCTCCTCCCAATCTTTCTGCAATTCCCTCTCTGAACTCTGAACACTTCCAAGAAACAGGCCTAGCCAGGACGGTCACCATCAACACCAAACTAACCAACCTCACCAGCCATCCTATGCCCAATGTCCAAGAACCTACCCATGTGCCCTCATCGGTCTGCTCTTTTAGCCCCATCTCAAGTCTGGAGATGATCAAACTGCTGTCTGGCAGCCGACCGTCCAGCTCCCCCCTTGTCCACTGTCCCGCCACACTTCTCAAAGAAATCATCACATCAACATGTGCAGGGGAACTGGTCAGGTCCATCCTAAATAACTTCCTCACCTGTGGCATTTTTCCAGAACCTTTAAAGTCTCACACTTCAAACCCCCTTCTAAAGAAACCATCTCTTGACCCACTCCAAACAACTAACTACAAACCCATCTCCCAACTCGATTCTTGGCAAAGCTCATTGACCGCACTGCATACTCGTAGCCCAATTACTTTGTAGAAACCAACCACCGCCTGGACCCCATGCAATCAGGTTTCCATCCTCTTCATGGAGCTGAATCCACACTAGTCTCTATCCGGGATGACCTTAACATCACTGCAGGTCAGAAGGCTGTACCACACTCATTCTTCTTGATCTCTCAGCAGCCTTTGACACTTTCAACCAAACCATCTTCCTGGACAGACTACACTGCCTCAAAAATCCAAAACCCGGTGCTCAACTGGATTGTATCGCTCCTCACAAACAGACACCAAATCACTTATCCCCTACTCTCTCCTCCACTGCAGCCCATTGTGCCATGGAGTGCCCCAATGTCCCAATGGAATGGAATGGAATGGCCCCAATGGAATCCGGTCCCCAAGGGTGTTCAACCTACATCTCGTTGAGACCATAACATTGGTGAAAGGTGTTATACAAATGCCCATTCACATAACATAACATGTGAAAGTAAGCATCCCCCAATAAGGCAGTTAACCTATCTCAATGAGAGGCAATAAAGGACACACCCAAGGAGGGAATGAGACCAAGACCAAGTGCGGTTGAAATGAAAAGGTTTTATCTAAATTAATATAGGGCATGCAAAGGACTCTACAAACTCCAAGAGCACTCTGTCTGACAATAGCAAAGACAGTCAGTTATATTACAAATACACGTCATGCATGAGCTAAGCTACAGGGGCCACATAGTCTTGGGGATTGGTTGGTGAAGTCTAGCTACTATGTTGTCTATATGCTCGGTGCTCCATGATTGGCGGGGATCCATGTGGTGGCATCACAAAGTGCTTGGGTCAACTGGGCTCGTCAGGGTGGAGCTCCAGGGCACTGGCTGTCAACAGAGATTCAACACTTTGGTTCTAGAAACTTGCAGTTGTGGCCTTTCATACACATTTATCACACTCATCTATGACAGATTGTTATGTAAAATTTCTAACCCATCAATCTAATACCTGTGTGGGGACACAAGAACGCAGCATGCAAAAAAGAGGCTTCCTCCATACATCATCATAAAGTTGTCATTAACAAAGGGTCCAGTCTCATGGGTCCAGGTGTCTTATCAGGGGGCACGGGTCAAGCTACCTTCATCATTTTATCCTGTTGGATGCAGTAAATGATGGCTCTGGGGGATGTGTGCACAAAGACGGAAAACTGTCTTTGTGGTCTGTTAAATTTGGGATGAACTGGAATACCATTAGTTCAGGGCGGGCACATAGCTGGCACCTCAAAGGTGGCAGGATTTAGGACTGGGTAGCTCGTAATTCACTTGGCCTGGCCATGGCAGTACACAGTGGTTGTATGGCGGCCTCCGACATGGGGGAGGTAAATACACAGAGCGGGTCCAGCAGGAATGTGGGGAGGTGAAGCTGTGCTGTTCTAACACCAGCAAGCCCCGGCGGGCCTTGGCGAGTAGAAGGGGAGATGGCCTTGTAACTTTGTGCGAGTCTCTTATTCACGGGACTGCACAAATACAGATGTTGGGGCTGGGAGCATTAGGTAAATTGCACATTTCTGCTGTTTCCCTGTGCTTACAGTACTAGGTTCATGACAATGGAGGTTTTTCATAGGTACATACATTACATAACGTTAATCGGTCCTATGCTTGCAATTCATGAGACAGGTGAATTTATAACAAACGTGAGGTAGTATCAAGTTGGGTTACATACTCGGGAGCAAGAAAGCAATGTGTTGATCTAACATTTTGCTTATATTAAGGACTGGCTCAATGCCCTAGGTGGCTTACATGCAATACAACATATTTCATCACATCATGCACAAGCATTTTATATATTGCTTTTCCATTACCCTTTGTTACAATAACACCAAAACATCAGTTGGTACAAATCGGATTTTCGAGTGGTTGTACACTGGGCCTTAGAACATGAAGGTATCTCGGGGGAGGGTGGGGGTCACCTCGCTTTAGTATGAGTGACTTGCATTATACATTTTAACACTTTTTAACACACATCCTTAGCAGCATGGATAAGACTGAGAGACTCAAGATTCTGAGGCATTGCGGGGAAGTCGGGTGAGGGGTCAGCCTATTGCTCATGTCATTTGGGTGCTGTACATTATCAGGGTGAGTGTCATAACCCCATACAAGCTGAAAGCCATCCCAGATTAAATAGGCCCCTTCTTTAACCATCTTCGTTCTATTCCCTATGTTGGTTCCATTCCCTCCCCCCTCATTCATATCGATAGAGATGAATGTAATAGCCCAATAAAAAACTAGTCCAAACATCATTGTAAAGATTATAATTGCGCACACAACCAGACCACGCTCATACGAATATCTACACAAATCAAAATTCTCATTGCCGTTTGTATCTGCCCTAACATTATCCGGTGTGGGCTGCCCGTTCATTGCCATGGTTTCTCCTATACCTTAAAACATAAAAGTGCATTAAGCATCCTCAATTAATTAATTCTATCATTTTAATTAGAGAGAGAGAGAGATAGAAAAACAGAGAGAGATCTTCATATTGCATTTTGAAAATTATATACATTTCACATGTTACACAGTTATTTTATTCTGTTATTTCTTTTTAACGTATACCACTATCTAATGATAGGATGCAGCTACATTTTATCTCTTCACTTATTGTGACGGTTCTTCTGTGTTTTGTACTCCTTCATCCTGTGCTTGTGTGACATTATCATAGGCCTTTTGTACGTCTGTTAAATGTATCCAATATCTCAGGACCTTCACTTTTACTGCCGTCGGCGTGCAATACACTACTTTGTATGGGCCATGAAATCTTGGGGCATTCCACCGACGCACAAAACTCCTTACATACACCATGTCCCCTGGCATTAGCTGACCTTTTGAGTTCTCTTCTGGGAGCGGTATTTCCTCGCTTCCTTCTTCATTTATTATCTGTGGTATGAGTTGTTTTGCTATCATACAAGCCGCTTTTGTGCGTTTTGTCAAGTACTCATTGAACTCTTCACCTAGTACAGTGGCGCTTCTATGGGTGTCTGAATGTCGGCAGAGTGGGGAGTGTGCGGTGTGCATGCGCCTTCCTGTTACGATTTCGTGTGGTGACAGATGGTGGTCCTTGCTAGGCTGATTTCTCAGCTCGAACAAGGCCAAGGGCAAACAATGCACCCAATTTTTCTTTAGTGAGAAGCTTAATTTTGACAACCATCCTTCCAGGAGGCCATTGATCTTCTCAATTTTGCCATTACTTTGCGGGTGATAAATCGAGCATAGTTTGTGTTTGATTCCTAACAAAGCTGTTACTTCCTTGAAGAGATCATTGACAAAATGTGTGCCGTTGTCGGAGTGAATTACGTCGCAAATTCCCCAGCGCAGGAATACCTCCCTCACCAGGAACTTTGCTGCACACTTGGCATCCGGATGTGCACATGGTCCTGCCTCGACTCATCGTGAAAATGGACAAACCACTACTATCATGTAACGTGATCCATTGCAGCTCTCTCCCATGTCTGCGTAATTAATGTGCAGCTCTCTGAAGGGGCCTGTTAGTGTTGGTATTGTTCCTCGTAATGTCCTTAGTGTCATTCCTGAATTATATATTTGGCAAGTGGTACATTCCATTGCCATTTTAGAAAGTTGCTCCTGTAAACCTGGGACAAACCAATTCTCCTGTATTTCTGTGGCAATATGTTGTTTTGCATTGTGTGCTGGAAAATGTAGTTGTTGGAAAGCTATTTCCAATAGTTTGATTGGCATCACTACCTTACCTGTGCTGGTTTGACGCCATAGGAGGCCTGTCGCTGACTGGCTATACCCTCTTTTTTCCACAATTCTTTTTCCTCTTTTGTTGCCCCGTCTTGCAGCTCCAGTATCTGTGACACGGGCATGGCATTATAGCCATCTGGGAGATCCTCTTCTACATGTTTTTGTATTAGGCACTCACCTGTTCTCTCTTTTATTAAGTAAGAGGCTTCCTTGGTAGCAGTGTCTGCTGCCGCATTTCCCAAAGAGATGACATCTGTATTGTTTGTATGGGCCTGGCACTTCATTAAAGCTACCAAGGTGGGGTCTTTTAATGCCTCTATCAGTTCTTTTAGAAGCTCTGCATGCTGCACAGGTGACCCATCTGCTCTGTGGAACCCTCTCCATCCCCATCTTGCCAATCCCCCAAGTACGGTAGTAGTCATATGAGCTGAATCTGTGTAAATTGTAACTGCACACCCCTTTGCTGCATGCAATGCTTCAATGAGTGTTATTAATTTGGCAGCTTGTGCTGAGTATTGGGCGGGTAGGCGCTGCTGTATTAGCACTTCGTACTCACCTTCTTCCAACCTTACAACAGCTATTCCCACATGTTTTTCTCCTGTCTCTGAATGTATTGATGCTGACCCGTCTATGAAGAATACTTCTCCTTCAGTCAGAGCATTTTCACCCACCATGGTGGTTTCTCCCTTCTCACCCCTGTTGTTGCACACTTGTGGGCTTGCATGTCTTCCACTGTGCATGGTTCTGTAATGAATCTTGCAGGGTTCACTGTCTTGCATCTCACTATCTGTATGTTTGCTCTGGACAGAATTATTTCATACGCTGTGGCTCTTTGTGTTGTGAGTGTGTTTTTTGATCTTTCCAGGATTGCGAATAGGGAGTGCACCACAAACAGTGTCATGGAACATCCCATCACTATCGTTGCACTTTTCTCAATGGGGAACACTGTGGTTGCGAGAGATTGCTCGCAAGCGAAGTGTCCTTGCATTACTGCATCCAGTGTGCCACTGTAGTAGGTCAGGGGCTTGTGTCCCAGAGAGGTCTTTTGTGTCAGTACTGCTGTCATGAGGGACCCTTTACAATGTGAGAACAGATAGAACTTGCGCTCATAATCTGAGTTCGCGAGTACTTGTGCGCTTGAAATTAGTTCTTTGAGTGATGTGAAAGCATCATCTAGTTCTGCTGACCATTGTATTTCTGTGTTTTCTCTTTGAGCTTTCTTGAGTCCTTGCAGTAATGGCCTTGTGTATGCTGCATAATCTAATATCCATGCTCGGCAGTAATTACACATGTCGAGAAATGTTTGCATTTCCTTCACTGTTTTTGGTCTGCCTACTGCTGTGATGGCTGCAACCCTGTCTGGTATGATTCTCTTTACCGTCTTTTGAAATTAGCTGTCCCAGGTACAACACTTCTTGCTGACAATATTGTAACTTTCCATTATCTACCTTGTAACCCTTGTGGGCCAATAATGTCAAGAGAGTGATAGAATCTTTCCTGCACTCCTCCTCATGTTTTCCACAGATCAGCAAATCATCCACGTACTGAATAATTGTGCTGTCTGTTGTCACATTTCCTAGATCTTCGTGTAGAATTATGTTCAATATGCTTGGGCTTTCACAATACCCCTGCGTTAGTCTGCATTGCTCATACCTTTTTCCTCCCAATGGGAATGCTGTTAGATATCTGCACTCTTCCGCGAGTGGTACTGAGGAGAATACGTTTTTCAAATCAACCACTGTGAAGTGAGTCCCATCTTTCGGGATGCTGCATAGGATGGATGCAGGATTGGGGACCAAGGGGGACTCTTTTTGGATGACGGCATTGAGTGGGCGTAGATCTTGGATCATCCTCCAAGCCCCTCCCTTTGCTTTTTTAATGGGGTAGATACAAGTATTGCATGGTGAGTTTGAGGGCATTATTAGTCCCTGCGCAAATATTGCGGTGATTATTTCTTTTATCCCTTCTTCTGCTTCCCGGGACAGGGGATACTGTTTTACCCCGGGCAGTATGGCTCCTTGTTTGAGCTTTATTTTAACTGGTGTCACCCCATGCAATAGTCACACATCATGGGGGCGGTGGTCCAGAGGTCACCCGGCACTGACTGCATGTCATCATTAAAGAATGAAGGTGGTGCTCCTACCACTGCCATTAGTTGCACTGGCACTTGTCTTGTCTGTATCATGATAACACAGGGGATTGCTATCTCCATTATTATTTCCCCATCGTTATCTGAATCTGTGAAGTGGTCTTCATCTGAAAAATCTCACAGTGCAATGTCAGCATTGATGCACAGCACTGTGCGCCATTCGCAGTCATGTATGTCCATTGCGATTACTGCTATTCTTTGGGCTGAGACCTGAACTGCATCTAAGTCTAAGGACATCACAGTTCCGGGCACTATCTCTGGGCGTGCTATTGGACGGAAAACAAACTCTGCAGGCACCCTCCATTCTAGGCGCTTCAATTCTGGGACCACCCGTGCCAATGTTTTTAACCCATAGATGAACATATCTGGGTCCACTGGTATGCCGCGCACTTCTGGCACTGTTGCTCGTGCGTGTACTACCAGCATCACTCGCATAGGGCAAATCCCTGGTGTTCAGCATACTATTCCTCTCTCTGTAAAGGAGATAGTCATGTTAAGCTTACTGAGGAGATCCCTCCCCAATAAGGTAATCAGTGATTGTTCATAGTATAATAGGGGTGCTCTTACTGTTTTACCCCCCCACTGTTACATCCAATTCTTCTGTGTAAGAAACTTCGACAACTGCCCCAGAGAACCCCTGTGTCTCCAATTTATGATTAGATAGCGGAAACCTGCCCTCACGTAAACATGATTTTTCGGCTGCCAAATCCACCATAAAAATTAATTGTTTGTTCCCTATCTCCGCCCCTATCAATGGTTCCTCTGCTTCATCGAGGGTCGTCGAAAGTACTGGACACGCGAGTGCTCTCTGTGGGCTGTCCTATGCTGGGTGTCTCGTGGTCCCCCCTTGGCTGAAAACATTTCCTGATACCACCGCCACTCCCCCATATGGTGCAGGTGACCATTTGCTGTTGTGGCAAAGGGTTTACCCTGCATGTATGGCATGTGTTTGTGGCATTGTGGGGGCTGTTGGACGTTGTATGGTTGTTCTCTGTGTTGTTCTGGGCACCTTTCCTTCTGCTGTCCTTGCCCCCCTCCCATTGGTAACCCATATGGGCTCCTTGGGTGTGGGTGACCATAATGCTGGTCATCTTGGTAATTATTCTTTGGCCTGTTCCTACATTCTCGTAAGAAGTGTCCCATCTCCCACAGTTCCAACAATTTCCTTGTCCTCCTCTAGGTCCTTGCCCCCATGCCCACCATTTCCTCCATACCAGGACCACCCCCTCTGTGCCCTCTGTACCCACCTCTTCCTCCCCGGAGCTCCACACTTGCCACTACGGTCCTCCGTACTGCTCCTGTCCATTCCACTGTGACTGCCCATTGCCAGCCCAATTTGCTGCCATCCTTCCTTCTATCACTACTGACCCCTCCTCCTCCTCCACATCCCTATCTGTGGGGAGTGCTGCTACAGCTGCGGCGACCTTCACCAGTTTCATCTGTATTAACTTTGCCTCGTCTGCCAACCTTCTCTGTGCTATCTCTTTCTCCCTTTCTTTGATTCTCTTGCAGTGGTGTACTATTATACTTTGAATTTCGGGCCAGCCTTTCGCTTCAATCCCTGCTATTTGGTTGAGTGCTTTCTGAACTTCTTTTGGGAGCCCGCTCTTTATTATAAAGTAAAGTAGGGATGTTGATTGATCCCAGGCCGTACCCTTTTCCGCTCTCCACATCTCCTGCACCCGTAAAATGAAATCCATGGCATCTTCCCCATCAGTCATTGTACATTGCATTACTGACTGTAAATCTGGCGTCTCTGGGAAGGTGTCTCTCAAAGCATCCCAGACCCTCGCACGTACTGTATTGAAGGAGGCTCCATCATGATGGTCACAATCTAATGTCATTCCCGGGAAACCAGCCTTTGCCCAAACTCTGTCTGCTTGGTCACCCACTGCTGATACCAACAAACCTTTGACATCCCCACTGCTAATGGCACCCCTGCTGTATGCTTCTCGAATGCATATATCCACTTACCTGCTCCTCCCGACAATGGGGGCAATAATTTTAATAAGTGTTCCTTGTCCATCTGAGCTCAGGGTATGTAATTCGGCCTCCCGCCCCCTCTATGTATCAGCAGAAGCTGCAGTTTGTTTTTAATTCCTTTTCCAATACTCACCTTCGAACCTTTTTTCCCCAACATGGCCATTCTTCCCATCCTGTTTCTTAACCTCCCAGTCCACTCCTCTTCCATGGCCCTCTCCAGAGGTGTCTCATCCAACCTTTCCAACCTTCCTCCTGCTGCTACCCCAGTCTTCCAGCTTCCAGCTCACCATCCTCTATGTCACACCACAGCTCTTCCATTCCCCTTGTGGCCATTCCTTCCTCCCCTGTGTTTTCTCCGAGTGCATGTGGTTCCAATTCTATTATTCTAGTTGGCTCTTCCTGTATTCGGAATATTATTTCCCCCTTTTTCCACCCTTCCTCAGAGGACCTGTCAACTGCTTGTGCCTGTGGCGTTTGCTCTGTTCTTGACATGCTTGTTCTGCCTTGTTCACATATGTTTCGTATTCTAGATAGCTCACTTCGGGCCATTGAGAGTCGGGAATCTAAGTCTTCTGTTAATTTCTCTATATCTACTCTGGGAGTACTTAGCTTCCCGCTAGACCTGGGGCAATCATATGGTGGCGGTGCAGTGGGCGTGCAGTAGCTGCGTAGGTGGGTCTTGACACATGCACGGGATAACTATACCCCTTGGCGGGCACTGGCTTATTTAGGAGGGACTACAACCGTGTTACCTCTATTGACCCTTCCTTCCCCCTACCCTCACCTTCGCTCTTGTTTGCTGCCAGGGGAGTGGTAGTAGTGGTGGGCTGCTCTGGTGCTATGACTTTCCTTTTGAGTGGGGGAACCTCTTCAAATAATCTCCATAAATCTAGTATCTCTCTTCTATTATGGAATTGTTTTCCCTTGTATTTTATGAATATGCATGTGGCTACCATGTTCAGGACACTCTTATCAAACGACCCTCCTTGGGGCCATACATGAGGTAGCCCTTCTCCCTTCAATTCTGTCACCCACTGGTCATGATACTTGGTTATGCATTCTGCATAGCCTGGTAGAGTTTTACAAATGTGGGCCAGGGGTGATTCTGCCCCCATGTTATTTTCTCGTTGTTCACCCTCCTGTGTTTCCGGTGACTATCACTGTGGCTCACGTGTTTGGGTATGTGTTAGCACTAACAATTCTTAAATCCTAAATTATTTCTACACAATATCTCTGTCCTGAACCTTACCGGGTCATACTTACAATGAACATTTCACAGAAACCCCTGTTACCATTAATTTAACCTTATTACTTTGCAGTGCAACTTTTAACTGGTAAAAGCATAACATATTCAACTCACGATAGACATCCAACAAACATTTAACGTATAACACGTAACAAATAAAATAAAAAACTCCTTTCCCTTGCCCTGTAATTTTCTTTGAAAAAGACCCTCTTTTCCTCACCCAGTTCTTCCCTTCAACCCCGGAAGTTTATAGAATATTCCCTAATTTTAGTTCACCCAGAATAAAGAAGACGAAAAAAGCATGTTCTAATCTATACACCATGTCTCTCTCTTCTCAGACACCTTTATTTCTATTTTTCCACTATTTCACTTATTCCCAGTACTAGTCAAGATAGCACTATGCAGCGCCACCTTCTACCCCCTTGCAGAGCTAGGTTCCCTTCTTCCTTTTTTCTTTTTTTTTACCTTATTATCCTAATGGCCATATGCAGAAAAAGAGAATAGTATTAATGTATTGTAGTACCAGTCGATTTACCCCTAAGAAAAATCCCTTCTTTACCTCACTTGACCTCGTACCCTCTGGTCTCTATCCCCTTCCTTTTATTGTCACCCGCACTTAATACTCACGTGCCTGTCTTGTTCCAAGACTCTCCGGACCCGGTCCAACCAGGCGGTGCTGCCTCACACTCAATGGACGCCCCCGGCTCCGGCGAGCGGTACTAAGAGTTTTTTGGAGCGGGACCCGTACCCTTTTGCCCTACTGCGTGCGCATGTCTAAGTGTACCAGTTGCCGTAGGTGGACAGCTCTCTTGAGCGGGCATGCCATGCATCACCACTGTGGCCTGGGACGTCTCGTGCCTAAAGGGGACAATCAAGACAAATCACATCTAAGGGGTCACCACTGAAAGTAAGCGTCCCCAATAAGTCAGTTAACCCCCCTCAATGAGAGGCAATAAAGGACACACCCCAGGAGGGAATGAGACCAGGACCAAGTGTGGTTGAAAATAAAAGGTTTTATCTAAATTAATATAGGTCATGCAAAGGACACCGAGAGCGCTCTGTCTGACAATAGCAAAGACAGTGGGCCTCATTACGACCCTGGCGGAGTGGGATACCGCCAGCGGTAATCGCGGCGGACCCGTCCGCCCTACTACGAGTTCCCTTAGCGCCATGGAGGTTTTCTCCGCCTGGTTTTACCGGGCGGAGAAAACCATGGCGCTAAGGGACCTCGTTGTTAATTACGCCGCCGTACTTTACGGCGGCGTAATTAACTCCTTCCCCACTCCCATTATACCCTATGGGGCAAGAATGGGAATGGGGAAGGGTAAAATGGGGATTGGGGATTTACCGCTCCGCCAAGGTCGGCATGCGGTGGTAAATCCGCCAACCCCCATGGCGCTATCGGCGGCTTTCCGCCATGCTCCGCGGTGCATTTTGCACCGCGAATTCCGCCAGGGTCGTAATGAGGGCCAGTCAGTTATATTACAAATACACGTCATGCATGAGCTAAACTATAGGGGCCACATAGTCGTGGGATTGGTTGGCAACATCTAGCTACTATGTTGTCTATATGCTCGGTGCTCCATGATTGGCGGGGGTCCACGTGGTGGCATCACAAAGTGTTTGGGACAGCTGGGCTCGTTGGGGTGGAGCTCCAGGGCACTGGCTGTCAACGGAGATTCACCACTTTGGTTCCAGAAACTTGCCCTTGTGGCCTTTCATACACATTCATCACACTCATCTATGCTAGGTTGTTATGTAAAACTTCTAACCCATCAATCTAATACCTGTGTGGGGACACAAGAACGCAGCATGCAACAAGAGGCTTCCTCCATACATCATTGTAAAGTCGTCATTAACAAAGGGGGTCCAGTCTCATGGGTCCAGGTGTCTTATCAGGGGGCACGGGTCAAGCTACCTTCATCATTTTATCCTGTTGGATGCAGTAAATTATGGCTCTGGGGGATGTGTACACAAAGACGGCTAACTGTCTTCGTGGTCTGTTGAATTTGGGGTGAACTGGAATACCATTAGGTCAGGGGGGCACATAGCTGGCACCTCGAAGGCGGCAGGATTTAGGACTGGGTAGCTCGTAATTTACTTGGCCTGGCCATGGCAGTACACAGTAGTTGTATGGCGGCCTCTGACATGGGGGAGGTAAATACTTGGAGCGGGACCAGCAGGAATTTGGGGAGGTGAAGCTGTGCTGTTCGAACACCAGCAAGCCCCGACGGGCCTTGGCAGGTGGAGGGGGAGATGGCCTTGTAACTTTGTGCAAGTCTCTTATTCACGGAACTGCACAAATACAGATGTTGGGGCTGGGGGCATTAGGTAAATTACACATTTCTGCCGTTTCCCTGTGCTTATATTACTAGGTTCATGACAATGGAGGTTTTTCAATGGCACATACATTACATAACGTTAATCGGTCTTATGCTTGCAATTCATGAGACAGGTGAACTTATAACAAACGTGAGGTAGTATCAGGTTGGATTACATACTCGGGAGAAAGAAAGCAATATGTTGATCTAACATTTCGGTTATATTAAGGACTGGCTCAATGCCCTAGGTGGCTTACATGCAATACAACATATTTCATCACATCATACACAAGCATTTTATATATTGCTTTTCCATTACCCTTTGTTACAATAGCAGCAAAACATCAGTTGGTACAAATCGGATTTTCGAGTGGTCGTACACTGGGCCTTAGAACATGAAGGTGTCTAGGGGGAGGGCGGGGGTCACCTCGCTTTAGTATGAGTGACTTGCATTATACTTTTTAACACTTTTTAACACACCTCCTTTAGCAGCATGGACAAGACTAATAGACTCAAGAGTTTAGCATATATGGGAGAACAGGGCTGGGGGTCATGAGCATCATATATCACAAGCGCGGGGGGTTAGGCGCAGGGTCGGGGTATACTTGATAGGGACTCCTTTTGTTCTTTCCCAAACCTCAACTGCATGTCCGGTCACTTCTAGGGCAATGATGTACTGCGGAAGGTAAATGATTCAGTGTTTGTTCTGTTACTTGTTCACGTCTAGTTGCTCATGAGAACGGGCCCTCAGCAGATCTGCCATGGAGGGAGGAAGGGGGAGAGTGCAGGACTCCCTGTGCGCAATCCAGTGGGGGCTGAGCTGCAGCGTTTGTATGCAGGCTGTTCTACTGAGGCCTGGGTTCAGTGTGCTCAAAATGGAGTCTTGGTGTGTTGTAAAATGGTGTCTATGTTATGTTACAATACGGGCCGTACAGCCTCACGTGTCGATTCGCAGCCACCCTGCCTCCCGGGCCCAGGTGCATGGGGGCTGCCGACGAGTCATGAGCCTCACGTAGGTGGGCAATGTGGGGGAAGGGGTCCTAAAGGCCTGGCATAACATAACATAACATAACATAACATTCAATAAAAGTATGCATCTATGGCCTCACAACTTTCCTGGCCCTGGAATGCCCACATGTGCCACTAGTGCTCCCAGTACAGAGCAGGTCTGCAGAAAGCAAATACAGAAGCACACCCTAAATGTCCATATGACCTTCATCACAGATATGACCATTACTTACTGCCATACCAGGTACCCCAGTTCCACACTTCATTCAATGGAACTGCAAAACAGTACCCTGCCAGCATGCATGCCCTTGACACACATCCCAGGGCTTACAGCCTCCAGGCACTCACATTCTTATATGCGTGTCGAATTTGTAAATCCGCCTGAGGTAGGGGCCTTGCGTTAGGTTCTCTACCCCACAGTCTTGCAGGCCATGGTTTGCAGATGAACTGAACCTTTCTTTATTTTCCCCTTAAAATAAAAATAATGGGATATTTTGCAAATACAATAAAATAAAAAGCTTTAGCTCAGCCACAAACCATGGCCTGCAAGATTGTGAAGCTTGGAACTTAACCACAAGACCAAACTGCCCTTGTGGTTGGGGCAGCAAAAGTTACATATTTAACTGCCATGATTCAACAGTCTAATTAAAAAAAAAAAAAAAAGCATAAGGGCATTTCACATTAAAAAAAGAACCCCCTGCACACTACCATCTCTAACCCCCTGCCAGCTACAACCTCTCTCCTCCACCCCCTGTCAGCTACCACCTCTCTCCTCCAACCCCCGCAAGATGCTACCTCTCCCCCCCGCTGTCAGCTAAAAGCTGTCTCCTCCTACCCCTGACAGCTACCACCTCTCCTCCCAGCTACCACTTCTCTCCTCCACCCCCTGCCCACTACCACCTCTAACCCCCTGCCCACTACCACCTCCCTCCTCCCAACACCTGCCCACTACCACCTCCCTCCCCATCCCAGGGCTTACAGCCTCCAAGCACTCGCATTCCTATATGTACACAGACACTGACATCAAAAATGAATTGCCTGATTTACTCTGCTCTGACATCAAAAATGAAACATGTGCTAAAGTTATGGAGACACACACTGGGCATTGCCGCAAAGCAGTCCTCCTTAAGCCTTGCCACCGAGTCAACTCCCAGCTCAGGATGTTTTTGCATCTGTACGTTTCAAGAACCGGAATCAGGCGATCTGAGTTCAAATCCTAGCATCCCCACTGCAGTAAATTCTGTGATCTTCAGCAAATCACGTTATGTTCCTATGTGAAACTGGCACATCCGTGAGGTGTGCTTCCCCCATCCGTGTTACCCGCCCAAACACTGCAATGAAAATTTACCAGGACAGGCTACAATATAAATGAGCCCATTACAAGGAGATCCAGGCGGGCATGTGAGTCTGGGAGCCCCTATCTAGCATAGCCTCACGATGGAGAAGTTGCCCCAAGTGACTTACAGGACACGGACAATATGCGATATAACATGGACATGAATATTGTACATCCACCGCCTGTTCATTTTTCCGAAAATCACACTTGCTATACAACTTCACGCCTGAACACGCACTGTACTGGCAACGTTTTGGCACTCTCCGTCTCTACCTATTACAATTTGAAACAATCTCCTCTACAAAAACGCATTTCACTGGCAATAGAGTAAACGGAACGCTTATTCACGCTAAGTTTAAAGTTGGTAAGCGCACAGTATGTTATAGTTGACCAATGGTGGGAACAGATGCAATGGATTATGCAGTGTTGTGTGTATATACAACAACTACTGCTGCACTGCCTTCTTGATTAACTGTGAAGTTCCACACACTTCACGCCAGTCACTTGACCCCAAATTCTTTTCAAATGCAAGGCACAGTACCTGTCAACGTGCTGCATTTGAAAATAATTATGCTTTTAAATTTGGCGTGAGGAAGTTTAGACGTGGCTGCAATGTCAGCCATGTCCAAACGTCCCTCGCGCCAAATCAGCGGCGCCAGAAAGGCTCCCGCGCCAAAATGGGCGCGCCGAACTGGCCACTGCGGCCAATTGGCCGCGCCGAACCGGCCCGTGGCGAAACGGCCGTGCCGAAAGGGGGTGTACGGTGCAGGTTGGAGCAGGAATAGGGCCAAGAGAGCCCGGCCAAGGGTGGCAGGAAAGGATGGAGCGGGTGTGCCGATGAGGAGAATCTCTGTCTTACTGGCATTAAGGAGGAGATCATTGGCGGCACACCACTCCTGAATAGGAGACAGACAGTCAGAGATGAGTGAAGAAGAATAGGTGGCTGAAGCAAAATGAGCTGAGTGTCACCCGCATAGCACTGGAAGTTGGGGCAGAGAGTGGAAATGCTGTGGGCAAGAAGTGCCAGGCATTGGTTGAACAGCCAGGGAGAGAGGTTAGTCCCCTGGGCAACACAACAGGTAGAGATAGAGATAGAGGAGAGGAAGGACCCAAGTTGGACCTGGGAGGTTTGAGCAGAGAGGAAAGAAGCCAGCCACGCCAGGGCCTGACCTGTGATAGCCAGGTTATCACAGAGACGGTTGAGCAGGATGGCATGGTTGACGGTGTCAAAGGCAGAAGAGAGATCAAGCAAGATGAGGACACGGGGGTGCTGGAATCAAGGTTGGAGAGCAGGTCTTCACGGATGTTCAGGAGAGCATTTTCCGTGCTTCTGACAGCTCTGAAGCCAGACTGATGATCATGAAGACAACCAACATATTCAGTGTGGAGATTGAGCTGGGAGATGGCCAATTTTTCCAGGAGTTTGCCCAGGAAAGGAGTGATGGAGATTGGGCGATAGGTAGCAGGGCAGGACGGGTCGGCAGAGGGTTTCTTAAGAAGGGGTGCACAAGGAAATGCTTCAGGATGGATGGGAAGACTCCAGTGGCGAAGGAGTGGTTGCAGAAGTCAGCCAGATCAGGAGCCAGGGAGTCGATGTGGTCCTTGATAGCTTTGGAGGAGCAGGGATGAACCTGTTTTGACAAGACACTCATAGATTGGACTCTTCTAGAAACCTTGTCTGGGGGGAACAGGGGAAAGGCAGAGAAGGAGGGAGGAGAGGTGGCCGAAGAAGTGCCAGAGGAAGAGCAGGGAATAGAGGGTGGAGGGGAAGAAGAAGAGAGAGAGGACAGGATGTCCTGAGTTTTAGAGATGAAATGAGAAGCCAAAGCCATGCATAGGGACTGTGAAGGGATAGGAGAGGTAGAGACTGTTGCAGGATTGGCCAGTTCCTTGCAGATTTTAAAGAGATCAGCCGAGTTATTAGATGCCGCAGAGACGCGGGCTTGAATGTGAGCTCTCTTCTTGGTGCGGACAGAGAGCCGGTATTGCGTTTGGAGCAGACGGCAGGCCAGTTTGTCAGAGTATGTACGAGAAGCATGCAATTTTCTCTCATCCACCCTTCACTTGCCTTTGAGGGTGACGAGGTCTGAGTCATACCAGGAGTTGCACTTGGCTTTGGACTTCAAGCGGATCCTCATGACAGGGGCAAGTTTGTTTGTTTGTCTAGTATTTATTATGCGCACCGGACCCTAGGGTATGAGGGCGCAGGAGGTAAGAAAACGATCAGCTTGGTGCAAGGTTGCAGGTTACAGAGTGTCATTCGTGCGAAAGGATTAACAATCTAACAATTTAGTAAAATAAACAGTAAAGAGATAGCAATTGTGGCAGGCATATAGGTAAAAGCAGGCGGGAGCAGATTTGTGCATTCATTTCACATTTGTCGCTATCACGCAACTGATCACATTTTGCCTGAATTTGGCAAAGGATTGTTCTGTTCTCAGTGTGACGGGTAACTCATTCTCAATTGGGCAGCTTTGACTGGGAAACTGGTTCTGCCTATGGTGGAGAGTTTGAATCGGGGTACCTGAAGGCGATTGGTGTTTGCTAGTCTTGTTTGTCTTGTGGATGTAGTTCTAGAGAATCTGTCTGCTAAGTATTGTGGCGCTTTGTTGTTTAGACATTTGTATGTGAGGGACGCAGTTTTAAGTCTAATTTTCGCAGGGACCGGAGGGGGGGTCTGTACTTCTGCTCTCTATTTGGTAGAGGAGAGGCACAGAGGACCCCAGCCAAGATTCTCAATAAGGTAGCAATGGACGAGCAATCAAGGCCTAGCTTCTCAGGCAGGTGATGTGGGCTGTGATATCTATAATGGCAAATATATACAGTTCTACGTGTTACCACAATTACTATTAGATATCTTTAAATTGCATCAACGGTACGGTTAAAAGTCACACAAATCAGTTTGTAAAAGAAACCAACAATAGAGGTAAGAGGAAAGCAGTTGATAAGAACAATTGGCAGAAATACTGGTCACTACCGTTAAACACAGTTCTGTGAGGAGATCCCCCCACCTGGGTAACCTGTAGAATAAAGATACAAGCCCAGTCCATATATTGTTCACAAGAGACTTCCCAATAGTTCTGCAACCCCAAAGTACCTGGCGTTGTAGCGTTCCTCGTCGGGGAATTGACGGCCCTTCTTGAGTGTCCTCCCTTTAAGGCAGGAGTCACGGGTCGTCGAATGTCCGAGGGAGAACAGGGTGAACTACGATGGTAAAGTGGCAGCTTCGTTCCTAGCGGTGCCCGTTGACGGGGAAGTGTAAATGTCCTGCAAGGAAGAGGCGTGCGGGGCACCTCGGTGTCGATAGTTCTGGACCGCAAAGAGTTTGAAGAACTGTGGCCCAGCAAGAGCATTGAGTCATCGACGTCTCTGTGGTCTTTGGGTGGTGGGAAACCCACCGGTGCATGCTCCTCAGCGCATCGACGGTCAGCCCTTCTCCAGCAGGATACAGCGGCGACGATGCGGACGAGAGCGTCCTTGGATTCGAAAGTTCTTAGGCAAACGGGAGCACGGTGGCTCCGATCGGCGACAACGGTCGTCGACAGTGGCGGACAACAGTCCGGGCGCTTCTCCTTGGGATTCTGCAGCAGTCCCTGTCTCGGGTCGGCAGCCTGTCGAAGGTCTGTCTACCAGGGAGCTTTGGCGAAGATCAGCTGGTGCACGATGGTCCCTCGTAGCTCGGGAAGAGGGCGTTTTACCAGGTCCTCTCTGGGTCAATCCTTGGAGACACAACAGCTTTCAGATTATGAAGGAGAGCAACAGCAATTCTTCTCCTCCAGCAGGGTTTCAAGGTCAAGCTTCAGTTACTCCAGTTACTTGTCGTAGTGGACTTCAGCTTCTGAACATGATTCCTAGCAGAGAGAGGTCCCCAGATATACTGTTGATCACCCATTTGTTCTGCTGTGTCATACTCAAGCATCCAATCACGGTGAAGGGCATTCATGCAGGCAGGCAGCCAATCAGGCACACAGACAATCACAAGTTATGTGTATTGGGACAAGTACCCAGCCATCCAACACTTCACACTGCATTCATACCGGTTTTGGGAAGGCCTGTCTCAGTCATTGTGTCAAACACCAGATACTAGACACCCACAACACAGAATGCGTATTCGTCACACACTCCATTCACCCAGGTCCCACCCACAGGCGTACCCACAACATACAGTCGTTGAGAAGGCTCCAGCCAGTCTAGTTGGCACTTCTCCACACTACCATATATGGAACTTCCACCCAACAGCCAGTCAGGGGGAAGGGACAGAAGCAGGGATTCCTGGGACTTCAGGAAGATCAAGGTAACAAGTGATGGAAGGCAAGAGGCCATGGGGCCATTTTGTCTCCATCAGGAATCTACCGATTCCAATGACAGGGCCTGGGCATCCCAAAATGGAGGACGCTCAGGGCACCAGTCAATATAACACGGAGCTGCCAACAGCCCGTACCCTGCTCTGTGGGCCACCCTGGGTGCCAAAAAACATACACTAGGGGCACATGGCTGAAAGTTGAGAGTATCAGATATAGCAGAGTGGAGCATGGAAAGGGCTCTGCCATATGCAAGGAGCAGCAGTCCCAGTGATTGCTACATTTCTTGAACTGTATGGATGTCGTGCGTATGGATGTCGTGCGTCATTGGCAAACATGGTGCGATTACGTGGTACGGACTGCAGGCATTTTGGAATGGGATGGGAACATCTACATCTGCGGTAGAGGCTCCAAGAATGCAACCTCTGAACCGTAACACTTTGTGAAACTGACTCCACAATGCAGGACCTACCCCAAAAGGCTTGCATCAGATTCTAAGAGAAGACCTGTGCATACACCGAAGATTGCCCTTCCATTCCAGATGCTCATGCGGTACTCTTTTTTAAAATCTGAAAATAAATTTGACTCAATTTAAAGAATCTAAACCTTGTCTTAGATACTGGATTAATCTTGGAATGTCCTAGTAAAAAAGAGGTATCAGAAATATCACTTTAATAGATGCCTACAGAAGCCTAGTAATCCTTGCTAATTACTACACCATCACCACCTGACGTCACAAGACATGTCTGATCTCTTTCTTGATAATCCCCATTTATAACTGTGGGAGATGCGGGCTGGAGTTGACACAGATCACCAATATCCCCAGAAACTGCAGTTCTAAGAGGCTCATGTAGCCACAATTTCCTAATTGATCAAGAAGCAAATCTAACATGTATTGAATCACCATGTCCATGTGGACAGACTCCTGGTATAATCCTGTGCCATCATCAAAATGATGTCTAATTAAACAAAGAGCAGAATCACCTGGGACAATAAAATAAAACAAAACAAAACACAAACGCCATAAAACTTTTGTAAAACACCATGGGGCAGATGATAAACCAAAAAGCAAAGATCAGAACTAAAACATACCCTTGTGCCACTGAAAGGACAAACCCTGTCTTTCTTCTTGATCTTTAGGTATGGTGCGGTATGCAACCGAACCAACCAATCTTCTTTCCTCAATATGTTTCATAAAATAAAAACGCAATTGTATCCATCTTGAAATGTCCGTTCAATGCAAACTTGTGCAGCCAACTGTAGTGGTAAATTAATGCAATTAACAGCTGAACTAAAACACAAGGCACCGGAATGGTGCCTAAATGCATTAGACTGCCAGTATTTGTCCTAACCTCCTTTACACCACCTGATGTAGAGCCTGGGAAGAAAATGCTGACACTGTGTCAGCTAAAATACAATTGCATACAACACTTGTTCGACATACATATAACTTATTTATGACTAATGGGGCCCATATCTGATACATGAGGAAATCTACAGGAGGGGCCAGGTGTGTTTTGATGTGCACATCACCTGGGTAATGTCGACATGTGGTTTCAATGAGAGCACAGCACTGTGCATAAAGATGAAGATGTCCAAACTATTAGGTATAGGCATAAGTGCAGGTATAGGTGATCGTAGAGTACAAACAATTGCCTTCCAAAGGCATCTTGGAGCTAACATGGGGAAAAACAGCAGTATGACCAGCAGCGAGTGAACAGAGTATTAATAAGGACGTTTTTTAGTTTCCACCTGAACTCCAAGATGGAGATGGTGGGCAAGGCATTCCAGAGTTTAACAGCAAGACAGCTAATCAGTCTGGATTTAGATATAACTAGAAGGCCAGTAGAGGATGTATGCAGCAAACAAGATGGTTTGTGATGTACAAAACTATCCCTAAGAAAGGAAGGTGTCAGATTGTAAAAAGATATGTACACCATACACAAGCATTTGAACTGGATACATGTTTCCACGATTTGCCAATGGAACAGCTGCAAAGTTAAAGATGTATGAGCCCTCCATTACGAATTTAAAAACATCTGAGCACCGGCCTTCTTCAGAATCTGAAGCTTTTTTAAGCTGATTTGAGCAATCCCAGATATGTGGCGTTGCAGAAATCGAGACGACTGGCTATGAAAGAATTTAGTAAATAGGCAATTTCATGGAAAAGAGAAATAATTCAAGAATCATTTTAGAGTACTCAGATGGAAGAAGCATGTACTAGTTACCTTGCTAATCTGATAACCCAAATAGAGCAATGGATCCAATCATATCACCAAATCCCTCACTTTCTGAGATGAAACAGTACAAGGTCAAGTATTTTGGAACATGCATCCTAATCACAAATCATAATATCTGCGTGCATAGCGATTAGCATTCATCCAGAAACTAACTTGCTCCAAACAGTAATTGGAGCGGTCAGCCTGCCGTCCAACTGAATACCCTTGATGGAAAATCAATTGTGTACTGTCTGCATACATATATAAGGCAGCCTCAAAAGACTGAATGATATCTGCTAATGGTTTGATATATATTATCATCATTACAGTTTATTTGGAAATAATCCCATTAAACCATACAAAAATAAAATTAACATTAATGCATATGTAAAACATACCTTATCACAAAATAGAATGCCATAGGATAGATCATAGTGATAGTGATATTAAACATTTATATTGAAGTTCTCATTAAGCAATAGGCCCGAGCAGGGGGGCATTACCACGTCAGCTAATTCCCCAAGGCCCATAGTTCCTTAACAAAAGCCCTGGGGCATTACCTGAAGTGCTAATGCCCCCCCTGCGAGGGGCCAATTGCTATTAGTATGACGGCCCGTAAGACTGGGGTACTAAGAGAATTTTCTTTCTATTTTGAAATCTTCCAGCGTTTCGGAACAGAATATATATATATTATTTTTTTTTAATGGCCGCCAGGGAATGGAAAACAAAGTCTGTTTTCCCTTTCCAGGGTGGCCAATGTAAAAAGGTAAACAAAGAAAATGGCCACCGTGGAAAGGGAGAAGGGACTACAAGTAGTTCCTTCTCCCTTTCCTTGGCAGCCATTCAAAAAATAGGGCAAAATGTAAACAAAGAAAATGGTTGCCATGGAAAGGACAGAAGGGACTATGTGTAGACCCTTCTTCCTTTCCATGATGGCATGTTGCGGATCGGGAGCGGGAACGCTGGGGACAGATGTGTTCCCATCGCGTCTGCTTCCGAAATGGACAAAAAAGAAGGTAAGTGGGGTTGGGAGGTAATTGTTTGGATTGGGAATGCATGGGGGGGTGACACTTACCTCGATACCCGGCTAGAGAAAATGGCAACCACCAGCCGTGTAGTGGCTTAGAGTGGGGATTACCCTGTTCCAGCCTCCTCATTGGCTGAGTGGCTGCCACATCTTCCCCCCTGCCGGGGACAGAAAGAATGAGATTGCATGTTACAATCTCATTGTCCGTCGCCGGGTACTAATAAAACAGTAGATACCCTTGATGTTCAGCATCATATTAATATATCATAACATTTTAAAATGTAGACATTGATGTTTCAGCGTATTCCTTTATGGTGAAAAATAAAACATGGAAATGTAACTCTCTCAGTATTATGTTCTCTTATCTTTAAAGCAGTTCTTAGTAAAGAAAAATGACAAGGCAATTTATGGGGTCTCAGCCATTAATAAATAACACAGTGCTGACTTACAATGTCTAAAATGCATCTACCTCAGCAGCAGAGTTAACAAATATTAGTGCAGTTTATTATATGGAGTGAAAAAAGAAGAAAAGGCATCAAATCTTTTTTAGGACCACTACAACTCTTGCAACTGTGATCTGGTGGAATTGACCACTTACACTCAGCCATAACCCCATTCAACCATTGAGGAGTGAAACATGCTCTCGTTATTAAAACCCTATGTTTTTTTTTGTTTTGTTTCTTAGGCCATGACTAATAGCGTGTTATATTGCTTGTCAGTAGGATTGCATGCAGCCTTTTACCATGCTTTATAAGTTCATCCCATTGGCTTTTTCAGTTTGTTCTATGACTTATATCAGATTTAATATGACTAACCAGTTTATTCGTAATTCCTGCTGTATTGTTAAAGTGAGTGCTAAAATCCCCATGAGCTAACCATGGGATCAACAAAACGTGCCTTTGAAAGGCCAATATATGGTTTAATATTAACTTGGTTAGGACAGCCTTATTGTTTGTCCATGCTCTCAGCCACAGATTGACAGGTTCCTGTTTTAGGTCATCCTCCAGAAAGGTAATTTCTAGGATTGTATGGACTGCATAGTTTGTCAAAGAGAGGGGAAGAACCATAATATTTCTTGCATACAAAGGTTTAAGGCATTGTTAAATCCGAAGATGCCTGATTTCTTATATAAATGAATCAGCAGCGTGCTGAGTGGGTAACGATGGGGGACACCACAGGTAATTGTACATTTTGGAGATACAATCAGGAGAAGTAAAACCGACGGGTGCCTACCTATAAGAAATGAAGAGAACAGAACCAAAGCTTTATCTCTGATGTCAAGGTTGTTTAGCCGGGACAGAAAGATGGAGTGGTCGACAGTGTTGAAAGAAGCCAAAAGATCTTACAATATGAGTGCCTCAGCACACCAAAATCCACCAGCCAGTGAATATCATTCATTTAAGCCACTGCCACAACCTCTATACTACGGCCAGGGTGGAAACTAGTTAGGGTATCATCCAAAAGTTTGTATTCCTCTACAAATGTTTGCAATTGGTTCGTTGCCACCACCTTCATTAGAAGCAAGTAGATGTGGCAACACATTCTATTAGAACCGTTACACTCTTTTTAAAAATATAAACAACTTGAAAATGTACTCTGTTAACACACGTATAATGTGTATCTCATTCAGAATATATGGCAGCCGATAGTACAATGTAAATGTTATTTCTTCCCCTAACAGCAAAACATGTACTAGGTACACTGGCATGTGTATCCAAATGTATGGAAGAGAAATCAGTGTGATCAAATGACATGATGTGGGAACATTTCGGTTATAATTAGGCCAAACGACAGAAAATAGGGAGAGCCCAAGTCTGGAAAATCTGCATACACATTGTTATTCAAATGGATGAGTGCTGAAGTGGAATAACAACTTGGTTTCTGAGAAGGATATATTGTTTAATGAACAGATGTAGCTCAAGAGCAGTGGAGCACTGGAGAATGTTTGGGTATCCAGAGTTTGGACTGGAAGTTTTTTAACAGTAGCATAGTACTGTGAGTTATGTTCTGCACATCCAGGAGGATTAGTCCATGGTCAGGTACTGTTGAAAAAGCAATGTTTTGAGAGATTTGAGAATTGCAGGGGCATTCCAAGTTCATACTGGGATCGAGTTCCAGAGAGTGGGTGCGTAACAAGAGAAGGATTGTTTGTGGGTCCTCATTTTGCTTTTTGCTGGCTATTTGTGATTCAAGCCAATTGGTCAAGGATTGAGTACCACCAAATATGTGGAGCTTAGCTGCCTGATACTGTGGTGTGCTACTTCTGTCTGCTTTGTTGATGATACATGCAGTCTTGAACAGTACCCTGGCCTGCAGAGAAAGCCAATGTAGTTCACGTAGGACAGGAGTGATTCATTCACATTATGCACCTCCGTAATAAGACTTGCTGCAGTATGGTGCTCTACCTTTTGAGGAGCCAAGTGCGTGGCTGAGAACCCTACCAGGAGGACATTTCCCCATCAACGAGATAGACAACAAAGGTTTGCACTATGGTCCAGAAGTATTGCGGTGGAATGAAGGGTTTGATTTCTTGTCTATCAGTTTCTGGAAGGATGGTGCTGTTAATGGTGATGCCTAGGGATTTTGTTAAACCGAGAGTTGCAGATTAAATACTTCTAGGTGCATATCATTGAGCCATTGTTAGACAAGTTGTTGCTTATCGGGGGGACCAATGAGGACACATTCTGCCTTGGCTGGGGTAAGTTTGAGATATGCAGCTGATATCCAGGACTTTATTTAAAGGAACACTGATGCAAGATTTTGAATAAAGCAGACTAGATTCCATTAGAAGGAAACAGAGATTGAAGGAGAGCCTGGTGGTCCAGGCTGAGTGGGTGACAACTGCCTTGAGCAGGCAGGTGGAATGCTGGTTTTGTGCCTTAAAGGAAAAATCTTCAAATGAGTATAAAAGCCCTACAACAATCGAATGTATATCCCCAAGTATCCTTCATTAACAAGCGGACTGAAAAGGGAGAATGGAAGGGCGGTCAATAGAGGACTGCTTAAAGTAGACATTTTCAAGGCTAAATATATCTTGCTTTCTGAATATATCTGTTCGGCAGAATCCAGTACAGTTCCCTTAGGGAGCACTGCACCAGATTAGGACTATAGGTGAGAGCAATAAATCCCCTTTGGTATCAGTCTGTACCACAAAGATTTAGTTGGTAGCTGTAGCTGACCAGTCAAACATATCTCAAGAGGGAGATGAGCAGTATTCAGGGTTTACACAATAGGTATCACAGTACTATGGAACACGGAAACACTGACCAAAACTTTGTATCAAAAAGAGAATATATTTATTCTATACAGATCTAGTTCAATACATAAATCACAGTTGATAAAGTAAGTTCAGTTTAGTCAAGGAAAAGTATATACAACTCCCAATTCAATTGTAGACAAGTTTGCGGTAGAGTGAAAACTGAGCAAAACGGCACAGTGAAAACCAACTACAAATGGCACTCTAACAATTTACCGAAAGGGGGGGAAAGCACAAGTTAAACCGAAATATCTTCAGACACCCCCTAGCAATACTTACCTGAAGTTTTGTGAACAAGTAATGCAGAGTGACACTTTAGCAGAAAGATAAGTGAATGAAAACTGAGCAAAATGGCACTCCACAAGTTAAAACAGTGGGAAGGAAGAGGGGTTTAGAAGATTTGGGTGCATCAACACATTTCTCATTGAAAACCAATCTAGTGAGAGCAGATCTAACAAATCAGCCAAAGTCAATAGGCCTGAGCCAGAGTCAGTGGTACAGGACCAAGAGCTTAGGAGCAAAAATGTTCTTGTAGCTGCAGTCAAGTCTTTAGTAGAAAATTATTGAAGACGTAGATGCGAGGTGAAAGACAATGTTAAGAGAGAGGGCGGCCAACCCAACAAATAGATAAAGGATTTAAAACACCTTTAGGGCTACCACGGGAAAAGGGAGGCCTGGCGGAACAATGTACCTTAAACATGAAGAAGGGGCTCCTGCGGTGGTGGTTATTCCTGGTAGTTCCTGCAGTTCGAGGGGTCCAGCAGAGGAAGAGAGGCTCTCGTTGTGGAGGAAGGTTCGAGTCACTGCACTACCCAGGGATGAAACCAGCCGCGATGCTGCCAAACGAAGTTTAAAAGGTACGCTCCTTTTAATCGCGGTCCGGATCGATAGCTGCCTGGCTATCCGGTCTCAAAGTGCGGTGTACTGTCGATTCGACCAAGGCAGGTCCGGAGAAGCGATGGGTGAACTGGATGTCCCCACCAGCTCAAGGGAAGAAGGCTTTTTCGATGAAGATCTCCTCTCGTCGTGTGGAAGAAAAGTGCTGAGACGATCTGGCAGGGCTTCACCAGTGGTGTAGATGCTGAAGATGTCTGTGGCTTTCTCTCCCCTTTGGTTCCATAGTTCCATGGCGACGTCTTGCTCTTCCAGTCCTCAAGACCCTGCTTTTATGCAGAAAGAGACCCATTCATACAGCCTAGCTGTCACTCAAACAGTGGAGTGGTCTTATTTTTGCGGGAGACCCTCCAGCCTATCAGGTTGCTGTGGCAACTCTGTCCAGGGGTTCTACTCCCCCTCCCAAACAACAGACCCACCCCAGACTCAGAGGCACCCAAAGGAGGGCTTCTTGGCAGAAGCCCGCCAAAAGAGTGAACAAAGGATCCCCGACCTGGGTAAGGAGTATCGAGAAAGCAGTTATATTAAAGTTCTGGCACATAAAACCTACCGGAGTAAAGTTAATAATAAAATAAACCGGCGGTATGTTAGAGGCTGTCAGTAAAAGTATTAGCCTCGAACAATGGGAAAATCCCATAGGAAAATATTTGTGGTTGAATATTTTTGGTAGTAACCACTGCCACCAGCCAGAAACTTTAGAAAGCGGGACTTTAAGCTACCCCCTCGAAAATGAACCTAAGGGAAAAACTATTAACCCTTTCCAGTACCTCCATAGTAAGATGGGTTGTACTGGTTAAGTTAGTAAGATTGGACTAATTACAGTCAATGGAGACTTTACATGCTCTGGGAGACAGGAGTCAGTCCCAGGGTATGGAGTCTATGTTTGGGGGTCGCTACGACACCCCTGTGTCACTGCACGGAGGGTGGTGTGTAACACATGTGAATAAAGATGGTTCCTATGGGGGAGAGAAAACCCCATAGGCATTAAACACAAAAAAATAGCCTAGAACACACATAGCAAAAAAGCCTAAAAGTGGGAAAGAGTCTCACTCTTAGCAGGTAAAAAGAAACAAACCCTTCAAATCCATCAAAGCTGCTGTGGGACTCTATAGGTAAGGGAAATTAGCCATAAAATGAGAATTCTCCCTAACACTCGCCCCTCCAGACTAAGGGACAGGAGGATCTAATCCACTCCTGGATGAGTCTCTTACCTCTAGTCGGTTATAAACATCCTAAAGAGAACATCAGCATTTTGGTGGTGACATCCTGACCTGTGCTCAATGGTAAAATCAAACCCTTGGAGGCAGATTGACCATCTTAGTAGTTTTGGGTTTTCCCCTTTCATTTGCATCAACCATCTCAAGGGTTGGTGGTCTGTTTGAATGATGAAAGTAGCTCCATACAAGTATGGTCTAAACTTCTTCAAAGCCCACACAATGGCAAAACATTCTCTCTCAATAGTTGCCCACCTTGTCTCAGGTTCCTTCAGTTTCCTACTGATGAAGCAAATGGGGTGATCCCTACCTTTCTCATCCAGATGACTGAGTACTGCACCTACACCTATATTGGAAGCATCTGTCTGTACAGTGAAGGGTTGGTGGAAGGCAGGAGCTCTGAGAACTGGAGCTTGACAAAGGGCTTTCTTTAGGCTTTCAAAGGCCTGATTGCACTCCTCATTCCATTTGACCTTTTTAGGGAATTTAGGAGAAGAGATTACATTCAGTGGAGAAGCTATGGATCCATAGATCTCAATGAAATTCCTGTAGTACCCAGTGAGGCATAGGAAGGTTCTCACTTGGGTTTGAGTAGAAGGGGTTGTCCAATTGTGCACAGCTTCAATTTTGCTGAGCAAAGGCCTTATTTCACCACCTCCTACCTCATGCCCAAGGTAGACCACTTTACTCTGACCAATTTGACATTTGCTTGCCTTTATGGTCAGATGGGCCTGTTGCAGAGCCTGCAAAACATATCCTAGGTGGTCGACATGTTCTTTCCAAGTAGGGCTGAACACTGCAATGTCATCCAAGTATGCCATGCAGAAGTCCTCCATCCCATTCAGAACCTGATTAACCATCCTTTGGAATGTAGCAGGTGCATTCTTTAGTCCAAAAGGCATCACCTTAAATTGTTATAAGCCAACTGGGGTGGAGAATGCAGTTTTCTCCTTGGCATGGTCAGTCAGGGCCATTTGCCAATAGCCTGACATGAGATCAAATGTGCTGAGGAACTTGGCTGAACCAAGTCTATCCACCAGCTCATATGTCCTTGGCAAAGGGTGGGCATCAGTCTTAGTGACTGCATTAAGAGCTTTATAGTCCACACAGAATCTCAACTCCTTGGATCCTGCCTTTGGTACTAACACAACTGGGCTAGACCATGGACTAGTAGAGGGCTCTATTACCCCGAGATCAAGCATCTTGTTGACCTCTCCTTTGATGTGGGTTCTTACATTTTCTGACATCATGTAGCCCCTGCTTTTGACATGTAAACAGTCACCAGTTTGAATATCATGCTGGCCCCAAGGGGTCAAGCCTTGTGCTAGATAAAACAGGGAGGCAAATTTATTCAACAAAACTTTGCACTCTTCCTGTTGCTCAGGTGTCAGATTAGAAGAAATATTGACTCCTATTTTCTCATCTAAAGGTTTGCCTCTGAGGAGGTCAGATAGAAGTTCACTCTCCTCCTCCTCTTGAGTTGAAGCTAGAAGCAAAGCTCCCAGTTCTGGTCTCGAGACATAAGCTTTTAGACGGTGGATGTGAAAGACTCTAGGAGCCTCCTTAGGATTGCCTAAGTCCACCAGATAGTTCACCTCTCCAGGTTTTCCCACAACCTTGAAGGGTCCCATCCATTTGTCCTGCAAGGCCCTCTGCCTTGTCGGTGCCATAACAAGAACTAGATGGTCTTGAGCGAACTCAACCATGTTGGCATTCTGGTCATGCCAATGCTTGACCAGAGCCTGATCTACTTTCAAGTTATCACTTGCTTCAGCCATCATGTGTGACATTCTCCTCCGGAGTCCTATCACATAGTCAGTGACTCTGATTGGCGTGGGGGAAGGAGCTCTCTCCAACCCCTCCTGGATCAGGGCCAATGGACCTCTGACCGGATGGCCACAGAGAAGTTCAAAGGGACTGTAAGCCACTCCCTCCTGAGGGACTTCTCTATATGCAAAGAGAAGGCATGGCAGTAAAATATCCCACTTTTTCTTAGGAGGGTCCTCTAAAGCTCCTATCATGCTCTTCATGGTTCTGTTAAACCTTTCTACCAAGCCGTTTGTTTGTCGGTGGTATGCTGTTGAGAACTTGTATTTAACTCCACAGTTTTTCCACATGGCTTTCATGTAGTGGGACATAAAATTTGACCCCCTGTCAGATATTACTTTGTTAGGAAACCCAACCCTGGTAAAAATACCAAGGAGGGCCTTAGCTACAGCCGGAGCTGTAACAGTCCTCATAGGAATTGCTTCAGGGAACCTAGTAGCATGGTCAACTACAAGTATAAACATGTTGCCTGAAGAAGTTGGAGGATCAAGGGGACAAACAATGTCGATTCCTACCCTCACAAATGGTACTCCCACCACAGGGAGAGGCACTAGAGGTGCCACGTTCTTGGAGCCACTTTTACCAGAGGTTTGGCAAGTGTGGCAACTCTTTCAATACTTATCACCTCAGCCCCCATTTTAGGCCAATAAAAGTAGAGAGAGAGCCTTTCCTTGGTCTTCTTGAAGCTCAAATGACCAGCCAAAGGTATCTCATGGGCTAGTTGCAAGAATTGGAGTCTTTTTGCTTGGGGTACTACAAGTCTCTTGTAGTCCCCATGGAGTGACTCGGCTGGTTCACAATAGAAGAGGCCATCTTCCCAGTGTAACCTATACTTCCCAGGCTCTTGCCCTTCAATCTGAGAAGCTGCCTAGTGGTGAAGACCTTCCAGAGTTGGACATTCTCTTTGTCCCTTACTGAAGTCTGCCCTTTGGGTTCCACCTTCTGCCAGTAACAACTGCAGCTCAGGATGGTGCACAGGGTCAAGATCTCCAATGAGTTCCTGGCCTCCTACTAGATCTGGGTCTTCAGGCTCTAGCTCAACCACACAGGGTTGTACCTCACTCTCAGCCTCAGCTGCAGGAGTAACCACAGATGTTATTTTTGCTAAACTAGGAGATTTCCTGGTTGGCAGTACTGGAGTGTTTTCTGCTGTATTTTTCCTGGAAGTCTTGGGTTTCCCCTTTGCTTCTGGTTGCTTGGAAATGGCAGTTAGTAACTCCAGTGGTGTAGGAGTGATTTTTTTTTCTATCATCTCCTCAGGAGGGCCTCTCAAGGTCCTCTCCCTTGCAGGTCTGGTAAGCTCCTGTAATCTCTTACTAGGAGGTCTGGGAGTACTTGACACTACTCCCAGGTCGTTCAGATCATTGCCCAACAGCACCCTTCCTGGTACTTCAGATTGTACACTTACAGGTATCCTGACAGTCATTTCATTGCACTGGATGAGAGCTGGTAATTGGGGAAGCATCTGCACAGGCCCTCCAGCTAACTTGGCAAGGTGTTTGGGTGCCTTAGCAACATCCTCCACCTTGAAAAAAGATTTGCCCACCACAGTTATGCTGGCCCCAGTGTCTCTAATGGCAGGAGTCTCCTGACCATTGACTAGGACACTATCTTTATAATACTCTTTACTATTAGGAGGGATAGATTATACACATCTAAATTCTGTTGTTCCCACAACCCTAGAGATACTAAAGATACACTAGCTGAGTCTCCAATGGGATCATCAGCCAGTAGTTGAAAGTTTCCACTGGCCATCTGTACTTCCTCCTCTGGAGCAAATGCTAAGGAGACAGTGTGGACCCCTGAAGGTTTACACTTACATCTGCGATCCCCTTTCACATGATCAGTAGAGCCACAAACATAACATTTTCCAAATGTCTTTATGAATGGTAGCTTGTTCTGACCTCCTTCTGGTCTGGGATCAGAAGGTACATTAGCCTGATTAGGATTCCCCTGTGGCTTACCCTTAGAATTCTGTTTGTGGCCCTCTTTGGAATTGGAATTATTTGAATTCTCTTTGTTGTCTTTCTTTGGCTACTTTCCCTCATCCTTTTGCTGAGTTACCCCTGAATCCTTGTGAGTAGCCCTGTTGGCAACCCACAAGTCAGCAGCCTTAGCTAATTTCTTAGAATCAAATTCCTTTGAATCAGCCAAGTGCTGTCTGAGCTCAGGAGAGCAGGCGCCATAGATAGACTTCATCATAACAAGATTTCTCATTCCTTCATAAGTGATAACTCTATAACCCTTAATCCATCCCTCTAAGTTCTTCAAACATTCATTTACCCAAGTAGCCCAAGGGGTACTATCATGCTTTTTGAGGGTCCTAAACCTCTTGAGGTATTGAGAAGGAGTGTTCCCAAATCTAGCTATCAGAGCTAGCTTTACACATTCATAGTCCATCCTATCCACCTCACCCAACTCCAATACCACATCATATGCAACAGGGGAGAGCCTAGAGAATAACCAGTGGATCAAGTGATTCCCTGTGATATCCTGAAGCCCATGATTATATTCAAACATAGCAAGCCAATCTAATACAACCAATTTAGGTTCATACATACCTACAATCTCATTAGGCATCCAGGGTCTTTTTGGACTGATGGATCTAGAGGATTCGGGGAGAGAAGCATTTTCCAAAGACAATTTCTTCATCTCAAGCTCATGATTGAGCTCCATTTCTTTGAGCCTTAGTTCTTGATGTCTCTGTTCAGTTTGGGCACTAATTCGTTTGAATTCAAGTTCAAGTCTCATTCTTTCTAGAGATATAAATTGAGGACTTAATGTGGGACCTGGTAAGGGTCCATTAGCTACAGGTTGAGGCCCGTGAGCAGGCAGAGGACCAGGGGGGGTGACATTGTTATCCTCCTCTTCCTCATCTGACTCAACAATAACATTTTCAACATTATCCTCATTACTGTTTGCCACATTTGCTGAAGTAGTAGGGCATACAGCACCACTATCCAGACTTTGTTTCTCTAACAGTCTATCAATCATTTCTGTTTTCTTGCTTTTGACAGGAAGACTTTTCTATCTGCACAAATCTTTAAGATAATCAGCAGTTTTTGCAAGGAGGGTCTCCTGACTATAACTTTCCATCTTGACTTTGTTAAAATAACGTTTTGTGATTGTTAACCTTGTGGTTTATTGAACCAAGGTACTAGTAGCACACTAAAATGTAAATCCAATACTTTTATCCTCACTGCTGTAAACCAGTGTTAGGCAGAATCCAGTGCAGTTCCCTTAGGGAGCACTACACCAGATTAGGACTTCAGATGAGAGCAATAAATCCCCTTTGGTATCAGTCTGTTCCACAAATATTTAGTTGGTAGCTGTGGTTGAGCAGTCAGACTTATCTCAAGAAGGAGATGAGCACTATTCAGGGTTTACACAATAGGTATCACAGTACTATGGAACAAGGAAACACTGACCAAAGCTTTGCATCAAAAAGAGAATATCTTTATTCTATACACATCTAGTTCAACACATAAATCACAGTTGATAAAGTAAGTTCAGTTTAGTCAAGGAAAAGTATACACAACTCCCTATTCAATTGTAGACACGTTTGAGGTAGAGTGAAAACTGAGCAAAACGGCACAGTGAAATCCAACTACAAATGGCACCCTAACAATTTACCAAAAGGGAGGGAAAGCACAAGGTAAACCAAAATATCTTCAGACACCCACTAGCAACACTTCCCTGAAGTTTTGTGAACAAGTAAAGCACAGTGACACTTTAGCAGAAAGATAGTGAATGAAAACTGAGCAAAATGGCACTACACAAGTTAAAACAGTAGGAAGGAAGAGGGTTTTAGAAGATTTGGGTGCATCAACACATTTCTCATTGAAAACCAATCTAGTGAGAGCAGATCTAACAAATCAGCCAGAGTCAATAGGCCTGAGCCAGAGTCAGTGGTACAGGACCAAGAACTTAGTAGCAAAAATGTTCTTGTAGCTGCAGTCAAGTCTTTAATAGAAAAATATTGAAGAGGTAGATGCGAGGTGAAAGACAATGTTAAGAGAGAGGGCGGCCAACCCAACACGTAGATAAAGGATTTAAAACACATTTAGGGCTACCACGGGAAAAGGGAGGCCTGGCGAAACAATGTACCTTAAACGTGAAGAAGGGGCTCCTGCGGTGGCGGCTGTTCCTGGTAGTTCCTGCAGTTCGAGGGGTCCAGCAGAGGAAGAGAGGCTCTCATTGTGGAGGAAGGCTCAGTCACTGCACTACCCAGGGATGAAACCAGCCGCGGTGCTGCCAAACAAAGTTTAAAAGGTACTCTCCTTTTAATCGTGGTCCGGATCGATAACTGCCTGGCTATCCGATCTCTAAATGCGGTGCACTGTCGATTCGACCAAGCAGGTCCAGAGAAGCGATGGGTGAACTGGTTGTCCCCACCAGCTCAAGGGAAGAAGGCTCTTTCAATGAAGATCTCCTCTCGTCGTGTGGAAGAAAAGTGGTGAGACAATCCGGCAGGGCTTCACCGGTGGTGTAGATACTGAAGATGTCTGTGGCTTCTCTCCCCTTCGGTTCCGTAGTTCCAGTGGCAACGTCTTGCTCTTCCAGTCCTCAGGACCCTGCTTTTATGCAAAAAGATACCCATTCATACAGCCTAGCTGTCACTCACACAGTGGAGTGGTCTTCTTGGCGGGAGACCCTCCAGCCTATCAGTTTAGAGTGCGACCTGAGTTGCTGTGGCAACTCTGTCCAGGGGTTCTACTTCCCTCCCAAACAGCAGACCCACCCCAGACTCAGAGGCGCCGAAAGGAGGGCTTCTTGGCAGAAGCCTGTCAAAAGAGCGAAAAAGGATCCCCGACCTGGATTAGGAGTATGGAGTAAGACTCGAGAAAGAGGTTATATTAAAGTTCTTGCAAATAAAATCTACCGGAGTAAAGTTAATAATAAAATAAACCGGCGATATCTTAGAGGCTGTCAGTAAAAGTATTAACATCGAACAATTGGAAAATCCCATAGGAAAATATTTGTGGTTGAATATTTTTGGTAGTAATCACTGCCACCAGCCAGAAACTTTACAGAGCGGGACTTTAAGGTACCCCCTCAAAAATGAACCTAAGGGAAAAACTATTAACCCTTTCCGGTACCTCCATAGTAAGATGGGTTGTACTCGTTAAGTTCGCAGATTGGACTAGTAAATTCAATTGAGACTTTACATGCTCTGGGAGACAGTAGTCAGTCCCAGGGTATGGAGTCTATGTTTGAGGGTCGCTACGACACCCCTGTGTCACTGCACGGAGGGTGCGGTGTAACACATGTGCATAAAGATGGTTCCTATGGGGGAGAGAAAACCCCATAGGCATTAAACACAAAAAATAGCCTAGAACACACAAAGCAAAACTTAACAGGTAAAAAGAAACAAACCCTTAAAATCCCGCAAAGCTGCTGAGGGACTCTATAGGTAAGGGAAATTAGCCATAAAATGAGAATTCTCCCTAACAATATCCAAAGCAAAAAGAGAACTGATATAAAATAGAAAGCTGCTGAATGTTTCAACACAAAAAGCACTTTGCATTCTAAAAATATTCACAGGAAATTAAGAATTGATTTAAACAAGAAGGATAACATTTCCTGGGCAGGGGGTGCAGTGTATTTTCACCTTAGCCAAGTAAATTAAACCAGTGTATTCAGCAAATGATGCTGTGGATTGGTATACAACAGTCCAGAGATTTACAGTCGAATAATAAACCTTGACCTGTGAAGGAAGTAGTCATTCAATAGGATACAAAATAAGAAAACCTTTGCTATTCTAATCGGGTGTGAGAGAGATTAGTTGCGTTACCTTTAGTCCCTAGAAAATGATGCAATTTAAAATGGCCATTCAAATATCTCTAATGATCTTGTGCACGAGAGGGAGGGCACTGATATAGGTATGATATGTGCAGTGAAATTACGGGGATCGTTCTTGTCCTTATAGTACATTATAACTTTATATTTCTCTGTGTATGTAAGCAAACCAATATTCTGTGAGGTCTGAAATTGAAAGCATAGCTTTCATAAATCCAAGCCTTTATATTCTTAATGCAAGACACCATGGTTTGCATTTTATATACATCCATACCCTAAAAGCCATCAGCACCATAGACAGAAATTAGAATGGTATGCAAATGTTGAAAATGTGTTTTGAATCTTAATGTGTCTGTGATGTTGATTTTTTCGTTTGCAACCTTTCTCTGGTAGCAACACTTGTCACTGGAACTGCAGAGAATAAAGTGATTTAAGTAGTTTGTTTTTCAATGCATACACATTTAAACAGCATACTCCTTTGGAACGCTACTATACACTGCACAACGAGTGGAAAACTTACGTCACTGTCACAAATACTATTGTTATTTAGAATTCTACAGATATAGAATGTATTTTTATGGATGGATATCTTTTGAATAAATTAGCAAGATATTTACAGGCAGGTTACATTTTCTGGAGATTGGTTGTCTGTAAATGTGCAACATTGTTGGTGATTTCCCCAGCCTAAAGCTAGGAGACCACCTTTGGTTTTGACTCAATATTTAAATAGAAAGAAACTGAATGTTAAACACAAAAGTAGCCTGTTCCTTGTCACAAAATCGTTGGGGACCGATTGTGTAATATATGGTGCTAGTTCGTGGGTGCCACTTTGGGAAAGGTGCGATAAGTATAAAATATATTCTAGAAAACAATGAAACTTGCCTTATAAATCTGTTTGAAGACAGATTGGAAACCCCTGTCCTTTTGCTGGCCATGGAAACGTTGCTGTAACAAAACCGGAGTCTCAGTTCGTACACTTTACAATATCTGCCAAAGCTCTTTTTGCACCACCTCTTATGTAGGCCTTTGACCAAACAAAAGGATTGGAACTGTCATTTTGTTATGGTGATCTTACAAACTTGATGTAGCAGCCTCTCACTATTTCCAACAATTTGGGATCCTGAGAAATGAAACTACAATATTTTGGAAAATATTGACTCCAAACTCCCACTCATCACACCCCTCCACATCCAAAGGAGGAATCACCTCTTCTGAATCCATATTCACACTGATGTGGCCTGCTCTGTGATAAAAAACAAACAAACGTGGTGCTTTCTGGACCCTCCAAATGATGTGTCTGTACTTGTCCCATATACAGCATTCACTGTCACCCCTCTGGCAAATTGAACCCGGCCAGATGTCCAACTCATGTGGCAGCCCATCCTAACCCACCCCTTCTTAGGGGGCTTCTTAGATTGGGTGTTATCCAGGACAGTAAACATGTATTTGAATGTCCCTATGTTCTTCATGGCATCATGGCTAAGGAGTAATTCGTCGTCCTCAGACTCATTTTCACTATCTCCCAGATGATTCAACTTAAGTGTTTACTTGATCAAGGCTCCTTTCCCGATAAACGGTTTCATATGCATGCAGGAGAAAACACAATGCCTTCTGTGTTCAGCCACTATTATTTACGGCCTATCCCATGACCCTTTCTTCCCATTCCATATTCATCAATTTAAAAAGTGTACCATGTGTATTTAATAACATGTACTGACATTTTGCCAATGCCTTGTATGCACCCACCACAATATATTTCCTGTTCCCAAAAAAGAATTTGGACAGTTTAGGATCCACCATAGGTGTGGACAGTTGTTTCCCCTCCATGGCAGGATTAGGGAATTCTGCCCTCATTTTCCGTCTGTGTTTTTTATCCCATATTTGCATCAAAAAGTAATCACACAAACTGCTCATCATGAGCAAAGTAAACCAAAAGAATGAATGTGTGTGTTACATCTAAGGGGTTAAACATGGGCTCCCCCCTTTGAGCTGCCACCCTTGAGGTATTTCTTAAAAATCGACCCCATCAGGTCTACTATCTACAAGCAGAGCACTATCGGCCATAGGAGTGGTTGGTAGCATACCACTCTCTGGGCCTGGCTACCTTTCTAGAGATAGGTATAATTGTGCTCTCGTTGGTGGATACTGTGTGTCCCCTCTTCCAGAGAGACCCCATGTTGAACTCAAATCACTTGCAACCTGTCCCATTCACACCATTCAGTCCTTGGCAGATTAACTGTTCATTCGCAAAAAGAGACAGCACTCTGGCAAATACACAGATGTCACCTCTTCTGTATTTGTTTTTTATGGAATTCTGCCTAACCCACATCACCACTAACTGGATAAGAATGTCCCTGTGAATAAGGGGCTAGAGCTTCAGTAACAGCAGCAGATATTGCGATACCAAGGAATTCACACACTTGGATATCTTAGTAGCTTTGTCAACAGGAACACCTAAGTGATATTTTAATGTTGTAGCCACTGTTTCTGAATGAAAGCAGCCAAGCTGGCTTGCCATGCATCCTCCGCTCGTCTATGTCTACACCTTTTTCACCCTCCCTCTTCCTTTCCTGCCATACTTCAACTCATAACCATTAACCAACCCAGAAACATACCAAAAACCCAAATCCAAAGCAGAGGCACAACACAACAACCACAGCGAGAAAGACACCACTCTGTGTCAGAGCACACTGATTTAAACGGAGACCAGGAAAATAACCAACCCAGAAGGGCACCCCGCCCCTGGAATATACTGAAACCTGATCCCAAATCCAAAACTGAGGCTACAACTACAGTGAGGAAGATACCACTGTATACTCCAGCACACTGACCTAAAACTGACTGCAGGAAAGAAAGCCACCCTGTGGGGGGAACCCACCCCTGGAACATATCACAAACTAAAATCCAAAAACAGAGACACAGCACAACAACCACAGTAAGGGAGACACTGCTCTGCATCAGAGCACACCAGCATAACCCAAGACCAGAAAAGTAATCAACCAAGGAGGCCACCTTCCCCCTGCAATACACCACAAAACCACATCCAAGACCAAGACTTCCAAACCACAAACATACCACGACACAAGAAGGACAACGAAACAAGAATGGAAAACAGAAATAGGAAGGAAATCACACTTTTGTGGAACAGGAACCACCTATGAGAACTCACAACACCTCAAATTCCCCACCAGCCACCACTAAACGGACTAAGGATACGGACCAAGATGAGAACGACAACTGAATACATCTAACGCTAACTCTAACCTACAATCTTACTTTAACAGAAAACAAACAATCCACAAGCAAGCACCCAAAAAATACTGGATCCCAACACACAGCCAAACCGCTCACTGCAACACACAAAATCACACATTCTGAAGACATCTTTGGAAAGACCGCAACAAAAATCAGAGGTAAGCTAGAATCCCTTAAAATCCACACCCCTTACATAACCAAAGACTGTATAAAAGACCACATGTACAAACAACCCACTACTATGAACCAGATCAAAGAAACCCATTCCTCAATTTAAATCAACTCCTCACTGAAGAGACAGAGGCCCTTACTACACAATCAGCAAATAACAGCTTCATCCAAAAGAAAACCTCATAAAATGAAAACCAGAACAACACCACCCCAACCAAGATGCAGGAAAGGATATGGAAGAATAAACAAGGAAAATCACACACTCTTCACTGCAGCATACTCAACGTAAGATCCATGGCAAAACAAAAGGGGAAATGTCTGACCTCCGAAGAGAGGGTGGAATTGGAACTGATGCACTCTTCTTCATAGAAACATAGTTAAAAGACAATTACAAAACAATTGCTCACAAAGCCATACCAGCCAACTTCAAGTTAATACATTCCAATAGAGAAAACCGAAGAGGAGGTTAAAGTTCACATCTGCAACACAAACCCTCCCAATTGACATAGAAGACTGCAAATCACTCCTGATCAACATCAAGCTCAATGACCAATCCAACCTACTGTTCATTCTGATAATCAGATTGCCATTTTACAACCCCAACTTGGCAACGAAGATCACTGACCCAATTGCCAACCTCTCCACATATCATGAGAACATAATTGATAAATAATTGTTCTGGGGGACTGCAACATTTTAAAGAGAAAACAAAACTGCAGCAAATTCCCTTAGCGCCCTACTGGAAACCCTCCATTCCAAACAAATAATAAAGAGACCCACCCACTGGTCTGGAAACACCTTGGATCCAATTTTCTGCAGAGATGGACTCTAGACCACTGCCCCACTGGCACTGATCATATGGAGTTATCACCACTTGATCACATTCACCATCAAAATACTGAACTGCATATTACCTGGAAACACAATACTACATTCTACTAACAAAAGAAACTGGGAGTCTTGAACTGGAAATGCCAACAGAACTAATGGAATCAACCAAACAAAACATCTCCTAGCTAAACAGAATTACTCCAGGCTCGGCAGGCAAAAAAGAAACTTGACACCTGGATAACAGAGGCCCTACACCAATTTGCACATGCAAAACCCGGTAACGCCACTGCAAATGAAATGACAGCAAGATGGTTCACAGAAGAACTGAGGGAACTAAAAAAATAAAAATGCAAACTGTAAAATCAATGGAGAAACCATTACAACCAATCACACAAAAACAAATACTGATGACAACTCAGCAAATATGGACATTAAGGTAAGCCCAGTAGGGCTTTCTGAATAAAAATCAACACTACTCACAAAATCATTTTATCATAATTTCTCTGATTTGCGTGTGGGCTTCATATATAAAGTGGTTTTGCTTTTTAGCCACTTATTTGCACTCAAACTCTTTTTTTGTCCTGCACAGCCTAGTGGCTGTAAAATCAGTGAGCCTTGGACATCTGGAACTTTGTGTAACCCTAAGAATACTTGTGAGACATGGCTGGACAATGCTATCACTTTTGTTTATACTTCTGTTTCCCCACTAACCTGAACAACTGTTTATGCAAGGTATGGCTATTATACCTGTGTGCCTTACAAAATCCTTCCTCTCAATGCATTCTGTGTCTCCTGTGCAAATTTGAATCCTGGTGTAGTTTTTAACATCTGTGCACATGTTCTGCCTCGCACTCTGTCTCCTATGCAAATCTGAATCCGCGTGTGTTTTTTAACAGCTCTGCACCCTTTTTGAATTGCATTCTGTGTCTCCTGTGCATATTGGAATGGAATCCTGGTGTATTTCTTAACATATCTGCACCATTTTACATTGCATTCTGTGTCTCCTGTATATTTTCGATTCCTGGTGTGTTTTTTTAACGTCTCTGCACCCATTTTCGGTTCTAAAGTATTCCCAGTGCATCTGTTTTCTTGCTTTCCTTGGCTACAAGGCCACCTGGTGACTGAGTTAGCTTTATATTTGTTGTTGTATGAGTACTTATAGTTTGGTTGCTGTCACTTTTTGTTTTATTTAAAGGCCCCTTGACATGTGTTTCCCCGTCTGAGTATTTAGCGGTTCTTCAGGAGGTTCCTGTCCACCAATTTTTATTTTCCTTATTCAAATGAGACACTTATTCATTCTTATTCTTCATCTTCCAGTCGTGAGGTTTCCTGTGATTTTGAGTTCCTCAGATTTTCAATTTAACAGTTTTTCAGAAATTGCGTGAGCACCAGGTTTTGTTTCAATTACTCCCAATGCGCACTTTTCCATACGTAAACTAAAAGAAAACCAAACATTTGTATTCTTATATCAGCCACTTGTTCATGATTGGATAACATATGATTTTTATCACAATTTCACCATTATGAATCATGTTTACAATTTAAAAACCTTAACGTTCATTTTGCTATAATTTGGGTATCGAGAGATGTTGCCTCGATTCTTTTGTGTTTTGTCTCTATTTGGCAACACTTATCGTTTATAATTGTTAACAAAAAGTACCAGACTGCATTGTTACGTCTCAAATGTTTTCAAAAAGAGGTTTTGTTTACCTTGCCTCTTGTTAACTCTTTAGCACTGTTGAGCCGTGTTTCACATACGGATTGCTTATCGGTTACATAGTTGCCTAATTGAAGAGATATTTTGTGGTTAGTTCGATAGCTAAGTCTATCCTCCCATTGGGTAATATTTTCTAGTAACATTGTTTGGTTTCATTATTTGTGTTAAATTTCCAATCTGGTTTGCATCTCTGTTTCCCAATAGTGTGTATTGTTAGTTATTAGCACTATATCCATGCCGTACGTCATGGTTATTTTGCTAGTAATCCTCTATTGATACCCTTTGGTGCGATATTTTGTTAGTCTAACAAATATATAGCAGGTCCAAATTTTGGTTCCTCATATTTTCTTCGACTTCTTGCTGTTCGACGTTCCGTAGTGTTTTGTTTCATTGTGTGACGTGATCATGTGATTCTTCCATTTTTATGGCGTAATGACGTGTTACGTTGTGCGTAGTGCTGCTTGTTTTTCGGAAGGATGTAGTGGTGCCATCTTGGTATGGGGAGGTTTTCTATGCTTTTGCTTTCCTTTGAAATATTATTGATTCTTTTACAAAATATTCTTTTATTTTGTTTTTGTATATAGCGCCCCCTTACTTCCTTGACATATTTCCCCATTTCTTTTGTTGTTTTTGTATTTATTTGTTGTTCTTTATCCGATCAAAATGTGTAATTGGATTTCATGGTTTTTTGATTGGTTTGTGTTGTCATTACACGGCTTCATTTATATGTTTGCGTATTTGCATGCATGGGCATCATTTTTCTTTAGAATACAATTTGAATAAAAGTTTGTGAGAAGATTTGAGATGAGTTCTTCTCTATATCTGCTTGTCATGAGTGTTTGGTTCTTCTTTGGATTTACACGTGTTACCATGTTAGGCGGAGTTGATTTCTGCAGGATTCTTTCACTGTTATTGTGTCAGTAATTATATCTTTGATTATGTCTTCTCAATCAGACTATAGTTGTATTTCGTCCTCTACTGATTTAACATATGGCCGAACCCCAATGGCCCTTTATTACGAAAAATTGCATATCCTGGTTAGCAATGAGACACAGTTTGTAGGTATTCATAATTGTTTATAGAAAGTGATGCATTTCCTGGTCTTTATTTAGTCCAGTATGTCAGGTGTCCATTAGACAAATGCAAAACGCTTCCCTTTTTCTCAATCATTTTTCTATATTGCCTCCACTTGGTGGGAGGTTTATTTTTTTCAATTCCAAAGAATTTGAGATTCGTGATGTCTTTCTTATGATGATTTTCCTGAAAATGGCTAGCCAGTGGTGTTAGGGGTTCTTGATTCATTATTGATCTAATATGTTCTCCAATTCTTGTATTTAGATTGCGTATGGTGCTGCCAATGTAATGTTTAGAACAGATGCATTTGATTCCATTTACTATGTATTTGCTGTTACAGTTGATAAGTTGTAGACTCTTTCTGGTTTGTCCATTGGGCAATGTTATGGTCATTTTTGCATTTTCTGAGTATTTATAAAGTGTGCATGTCCCACATTTGTAGTTTGGTTACTTTGTTTTTTTTGTGAATAAAGTGAGATGGACATAGTACGTTTTTGAAGTTTTTTACTCTGCGAAATGTTATGCTTAGTTGCATATCCAATAGTGTCCCAAAATCACTGTTTTGAGAATGTTGGTAAGCATTTGGTTATTACTGTTGTATGTTGTGATGAATCTAATTTTTTCTGAAGCAGTTTTGATTGCTGATTTGGTTGTCAGAAGATCTGTTCTGGTTCTTAGCTTGGTTTTTTGGTAACTCTGGTGTAAGAGTTTTAGGCTGTAGTCTCGATGTTTAAATTTGTTGATGGATCTGTTTGCATTAAGTTCAAATTCTTCTGACTTAGTACAGTTCTGTTTGATCCACAATAATTCTCTGTACGGTATATTTTTGGTAATATGTTGGGGGTGGTTATTAGTAGCATGGAGCGTACTGTTGACAGCAGTTTCTTTTGTATATGGTGTAGTATGGATTTTGTTGTCTTTGATGTACAGTTTAAGATCCAAAAAATGTATATTTTGTTTGCTATACTTGCTATATTGGATAGTTAATTTCAGATTGTAGTTGTGGGTGTTAAGGTACTGGTGGTACTCTTTTAGTTGGTTTTCTGTTACATTCCAGATCATGATGATATCATCAATGTACCTACCCCAGTATGTGACCTCTGTTAATGTTTAGGCTGTTCAAGAGCCGACTTTTTAGACTGAGCAATGATACCTTGTGCTTCATATGAACTGTTATTCAAGTGTTGTTTGTGCTCACAAGACTCATCATTGTATAGACATTGGGACAATGAAGAACAAACCTCGAGCATTGGCTGGACTGCATTGAAAAGCAACTTAGTATAAGGCTTACCGCGGGATCCGAGAACATACATCGCTATTGTGTCTTCATGGAAATGCAAACCTATGTGATCCTTTGCATAATATTCTATAATCTGTATGTGAACTAGGCACAAACTCTAGACCACAAATTATTAACGTGAAGAGAGGCTGGACAATATTACACAAATTGTTTAAAAGCATGAATGTTTAGATGTCCATCTCTCTCTCACCTCTCCCTGTCGGCTGGTACACACTGCGAGGTGTTGGGAGCCAGATAGCTATATGTTTTGCTTTGAGAACTGTACAGTAATAAAAGATCTGTGAATCTTTTCAGCCTGTGATTGGTGTATTTCCTTTGTGGTACTCAACCTCGATATTTCTTTGTTCTTTCAGATGGCGCCTGAATAGGGACCCTCAAGATTGATGCCACCTCGTTGAAGAGTTGATGCAGCTATCGGACCATGATCCGACGGTGAGAAAAGGGGGCCCCTTTTTGGATGAGACGTGACACCTCAACATTACTGCACGATCCGATCCCTGGACAGTGAGCTTGCGGTCAGAGACGCCATCTTGACGAGGGTCCATATATCAAGGCAGGCAGTTTTGCCAAAATCATCAAACACGAGGGTCCTTTGTTGTCCTTTGTAATCCGATTGGACCTCCCTTTGTCCTTTGAATCAGGTGAGTCGTGCCCCGATTCCTAAGTCTCATGATATTTGGTTGTAGTATTGTACTCACGAACACAATCGATGCCAGGTAACACCAGTAATCTGACATGCCTGGGAAATTTTCTGCCCTTTTCAGGGTGTTATTCTGCAGAGACAGACAATCTTTGGAATGTGTCCATCCGGCACTACAGGAGGGGTCACCGGCATGTACTATGTACTGTAAGTACGGCATTAGTAGTATAGTATTCAATGATATATGTCACAGACAAACTAGACATGCTCCCTCACTTCATTGGCCAATCAATGGTAGTTTTGAGATTGCCCAAATAGAGTATTTAGAATCCAAATTGTTAAAGAAAAAAGCTAGACCTGCAGCATTTGATTTAATACAAAATTGGAAAAGGGAAGCTATGCAGCAACTTAAGAGTAAAGAGAAGCATGCACGTCGTCACATGTCAAACTCAGAAAAGGCATTATTGTATGATCAACAAAAACAGTCAGAGTCTGTTAGAAACATGGATAGAGCTTTTCAACTTGGTATACAGACAATATATCCGTCTAAAGATTTTCATGCCTCAGATGAGCTAATTGATAAACTCTTAAATGAACGTAGGCCTGGTGCCACTGCAACACCTCCCTATGTACCTCTTCCTGCTGTCGTTCCTCTTCCCATAGCAATTCCTGTTCTTCCTGTTGCTCCTCTGCCGCCAGTTATTGCTCCGCTTCCTGTTGTTGTTCCTCTGCCTGTATCTTCACCTTTACTGACTGTTACTGTTCCAGGAGATCCATCTTTGTTACCAGTAGTAGTGGCTCCACTAACTGTTGTACAGGATTTGACTACTCTCTCTTTTCCAAGCGGTTCTGCTCCGCTTGTAGCTGATAAAGGAGCGAATGTTGAATCTAAAGTTGTAACGCGGAACACAGTTTCCAAAGAGAAGAGGAGAGATTTGAATGCATGGGCTAAGCAATGTATAGAGAAAGGTGAACCAGCTGCTGTCTAGGCTACACTTCTTAATCTAGAAAGCATTCCCAATCAGAATGTCTTTATTGAGGGAATGGGGATACATTTGGCTGTAATGTGGAATAGATTGACGGACACAGATGTCCTGTCAGTCTAGAAATACGGATACCTCTACGTTGAGACCGCAAACACATTTTGGTGGCCGTGGGCCAACCATCTCATGCACGATATGACAAAATATAGGTTTTAGAGTTTGCCAATGAACGGCCATTTTGATGTAACAAGAATCGCCATTTTGTTTTCTAACCATTGCTCATTGCTTTCTGTTCCTATTTGCTTCGCAGTATATTTTCTGCTTACACTGCTCGACTGTGAAACATTGTTGTCTGTATGTGAAAAGGACAAGGCCGCAGGGCCGTGAGGATAACAAGAGTTCGCTGAAACACAAACGTAGGCAGTGCCAGGAAGAATGCCCAGCTCCCTCCCGAATGTAGCCTTGAAGCAGAGCTGCAGGGCATTTAATCATTTCACAGCTGCCAGCCAGTCTTGTTATATGGTACAATATGTTAGAATAAAACCGCTAAAGGCTTCAATTATGCTTTTCTTACATCCCCCCTTTGCTGAACCCGCTAGAGTGTGTCGGCTCCCAGGACGCGAATAGCACCTGATAGATAGCAAGGTCCGGAATGCAACTCTTTCGCCCCCGTATGTAGCTCGCTTCCAAGAACAGAAGCGCTGTGTTCTATTCAACAACTGAAAGATTCAATCACAAATTCCAAATTGTTACTAGAATAGATGATTGAAGGTGTCAAAATGGTCGGAGATGTCCATCATCACACCAAGTTCAAAGAAACCCAATAAAGGGGGGGTGTTAAACATGTCATAGCTGATTGTTTCATATGCATTTTGTATATATGCAACTGATGTACGTAATTCACTCTCTTGCATCCCTCGAGGTCTAGAGATTCAGGTCGCGGGGCGTGAGACCGGGTTGGCCAACTGAGACTTTTGCTTTGCAATAAAACCCTAGCTTTGGGAATACAACATAGTGACTGGCGTATCTATCGTGTGTGGTGACTCGCCTCGTTTCCATAGACGTCAGGGTCCCCTAGGGGCCCCTTTCAAGATGGTGCCCGAATAGGGACCCTCCCCACTTGTTCCATCGCATAACGTTGTAATTGAGTAAGGCGGACAACGGTGAGGACGGGACGATCGAGCCGGGATCAAGAAGTGTTCGGGGCGCCCTGTAAAAGTGATGAGAGACTCCTTTGCAGGTCTGCACACATCTGATCCATGATCGACGTGCCCAGCTAGAGAACAAGGAGGCGAGGGTCCTGAAACGAGGCGGAAGCCAAGAAACGCAGACACGACGTCCTTTGGTGCGTCAGTATACAGACGACTTGATTTATCAGGTGAGTCATTCCCCGATTCAAAGTATCCTGATATTGGTTGAGAGTTGACTTTGCAAAATCAAACGCCCTAGGTAAGGTTGATATATTATTTCGTTGGGATAGCCCGAAGCGTGGTCTGGAACCGACGCCTATTCCCATTAATCAGAAAGGTCCCTACGTTGAGATGATGGCAGGGAATAGGAAGCATCTATTTTTGATAGACACAGGATCACAGAAGTGTTCCATTGATCATTCACGGGTTCCAGACATTCCACTTTGGTGGCAGAATAATGTATCTATAGGGTATTCTGGTACGCCAATGGTTAGTCCGGCTTCTCTGCCGGTACCAATTTCACTGGGGTCATTCACGGATTACTGTCTGTTTCTTCTGACAACAAACTGTGGAGAGAATTTGTTGGGGTTGAATCTGGTGGAAGAATTAAATGCAGTAATTCATTGTTCTTCAGATCGAGTGCGTGTGACGATTTCACCAGAGCAATCTTCAGCCTCACAGTTTTTGACTAGACCTTTGTCACCAGAATTGAGTGAAGTTCTGGTGTGCTTATGGGCGATTGACGACAATGATGTCGGTATTTTGCAAATTGAGCCTGTTAAAATTGTGTTGAACCAGGAGTTAGGGTGCCACAAATTCCTCAATATAAGATTTCAGTTGATGGTGAGCAAGCTTTGAAGTGTATAGTTTCCGACTTTGTACATCGGGGAGTAATTGAAGAAATTGCAGGAAGTTTGTGCAATAGCCCAATTTTACTGGTGTTCAAGAATGGGGATAATGCAATTCCATTCTGTTTCATTATTGATTCGCGTGCTATCAATAAGATTGTTGCTCCACAATTTCCAATTGTGTCTGATGGAACAATGATACTAACAATGATTCCAGCTTCTGCTACTCATTTCAGTGTGGTGGATCTTAAAAATGCCTTCTTTAGCATTCCCATACACGTGGATAGTAGATATTTGTTTGCGTGCACCCTAGGAGGATGCTCGTTTACATTTACCTGTGCGCCATAAGGGTACATGGAGAGTCTGAGCATTTATAGTAGGGCTTTTAAAGAGCAGCTTGATACACTTGACTTGCCTTCTACTTGTACACTGCTACAGTATGTCGACGACCTTCTCTTAGCTGCAGATTCAGAAAGTGCTTGCAAGGAAGGAAATGTGTTATTGCTTATTCATCTAGCAAAGCATGGGCATACAGCTTCATTGAAAACTTGTCAGTATTGTCGACAGGATGTCGCCTATTTAGCCCATCTCCTGTCAAAGGAGGGAAGAAGAATGACACCTGAACAAATTAAGAGCATTTCTAGCATGTCTGTCCCAAATACACAGAAGGAAGTCAGAGCCTTGATAGGAATGGCTTCTTGCTGTAGACAGTGGATCCCTAATTTCTCACTAGAAATCAAACCAATGTTGGCATTGACAAAGAAGGGCATTTCTTTGCCACTACTGTGGAACTTGGAACACCAGAAAGCTTTTGATCTGCTCAAGACTGCACTGTGTTCAGCAGCAGTTCTGGGCACACCAAATTATGATAAGGCCTTCGAGTTGTATGTGCATGAATGTGATGGATGTGCTTTGTCTGTATTAACGCAGGAACATGGGGGGAAGAATAGACTGTGCGGTTATTTTTCTTCCACACTTGATCCTGTTGTATGCGCTTTGCCAAGATGTTTGAGAGTTGTTGCTGCTGCTGCTGCATCTGTAAAGCAAAGTGAGGGCATGGTTCTAGGTCATACCTTAACCGTGTTGGTACCTCACTCTGTAGATGTTCTATTAAATAGAACGCAAACACAACACCTTACTTCCGGACGATTAACAAGATATGAACTGATTCTATTTGCACCACATATTCAAATGAAAAGGTGTTATGTATTAAATCCGGCTGAATTATTACCTCTTCTGCAAGATATTGCTTGCAATGACGAAATGTCACATGACTGCCTTTATACTACAGAGCAAGAAAGTAAAGGCAGGATTGATTTGAAAGATACACATCTGAATGATCCACAAGAGGAGCTGTTTTGCGATGGCTCCTGCTTCAAACTTCCGGATGGTACATCCACTACTTTTTATGCCGTCACTACACTAAGCACGATTGTGGAAACTAAGAGAATTTTGCATAACTCCATGCAGGCCGCAGAGATTATTGCACTGACTCGAGCTTTTAAACTTTCTGAAGGGCTTAGAGTAAACAGATTTACTGACAGCCAGTATGCCTTTGGGGTGGTTCACAACTTTGGTAGATTATGGGCAGAACAAGGTTTCTTGACCTCACATGGAACGAAAATCCAACATGACACCTTGATAGTTCAGCTACTCTCAGCACTTGCGGTTCCTACTCAACTAGCAATCATGAAGTGTGCGGCACATCAGAAAGTAGTAGATGATGTAGGAAAAGGGAACGCTTTTGCTGACAGGATAGCTAAACAGAATGCTACTGATTTATACTCAGAAATCTATGTCACAAAGGAAGCCACAAATACTTGTACAGTAGATGAAGGGATTGACTCAATAAAGAATATTCAAGCTGATGCCACTCTCGAAGAATTTAAACATTGGGCTGAGGGTTTGGCAAAGTTGGATGAGGAAGGGTGTTGGGTAGATAATTCAAAAAGAAGATGGATGCTACCCGATGCATATGTCACCGCTATGATCACGATGGCCCATGGTCCCACTCACATATGAGCTAGGAAAATCTGTAAAATGCTAGAATCTGTCTGGGTGCATGTTAACATGTCAAAAACTGCTGAGCGTTTTATCCAGAATTGTATGGTTTGCTTACAGCATAATGCGGGGTACGGTACAGCGACACCGAGGGGTAGTTTTGGTCCCCCCTCTGTGCCTTTTGAAGTGATTCATTTCAACTTTATCGAGATGGAGTGCTGTAACAACTACAAATATGTCTTGGTAGTCATTTGTGCCTTTAGCAAGTGATTTGAAGCCTTCCTTGTGAAAGATGCTACAGCACTGACAACGCGAAAACCATGCTTAAGGAATATTTTTCTAGATTTGGTTTGCTGAGGGTCATCTGGTTGAACAATGGTCCAAATTGTATTGCTGCTGTTATTCTGCAAGTACGCGCGGGATTACAGATCGATAAACGGTTCCATTCAGCTAGACACGCTCAAAGTGCTGGGCTTGTAGAACGCCACAATGGTATCTTGAAAAATAAAATTGCCAAGGTCTGTGCTAGTAGTAATTTGAAATAGCCAGATGCTTTACCCATAGCACTACTGACCATGCGGACAACCCCACAGACGAGAACCAGACTCTTCCCTTATGAGATCATTATGGGGAGGCCAGCTAACATTTGGAGCCTGCCCAAGCCAAAAAATTAAAGGATGTAGAGCATTTGCTTCTTTCTGAATACTGTGACCAGTTAACTCAAAACTTGTAGTTGATTTATCAACAGGTGCAAGAAGCCCTCCCAGTTAAATACGAAGGGCCAGGTCACAGAATTCGACCCAGTGACTGGGTGATCATGAAGTCATTTGAGAGAGCATCCATCCTCCCACCATGCTGGCGAGGACGATTTGAGGTCCTGTTAGCCACAGACTGCTGTACGAGTAGCTGGCAGACGACACTGGATACACGATTCACACATCAAGAGGATACCTTCCCCTTTGCCACACGACTGAGAAGAAAAGAAGTAAACTACTTGTTCTGTTTCTGGTGATCAATCGGTCTTGAACAACATCATGGGTATTTCGGAGACTCTTCCTGAGCATGTGGGTCCTGGGGAGACTGCTGCTTTGTCTCTGAATTCTTCTTGAGATCTTTCTGTACCCTTCAACAACCTTGTCTCTTTTTCACCACTTCCATCAAGAAGCAATGACACACTCTTCGCAGATGACGCTGTCCCTGGAGTCTTAAGGTACAATCTGCGTCCACCGCACTAGTCTTACAGCACAGCATGGCTATGCCCACAGGAAACAACGGTTGAGCTTGTCCCTTGCTACTTTTGCGCTGAAACATAAGTAAGTGGCTGGGACCAGTAAAAATTATCTTCAATCAAGATCACGTGGTCAGGAGATCACCAGCAAACGAACTACGTTGTTTATCGCAGAAACGTTTCGGGAAAGAGCTTCGAGGAACAATGCCTGTTACCATCTCTACTCGTATGGAGCAGCCAATCGATTGTGTGGCTAACAAAGACATTGGACAGAAAAATACATGGTCCTTGAGGAAGTATTGTTTCCTTGTAATTATGTTAACCGGTCTGACAGTAGTAATTCCTCTTAGGTTTTGGTACATTGAAGGGGTGCATCCACTTGAAACATTTCTACCTACTGAAAGTTTTCCCACTATGTCTACACCTTTCGTGCATCTGCACACTCTATCTCCTAGGGATTCCCAAAACAGAGTTATCACAATAATACGCTTTTGAGTTATCACAATAATACGCTTTTGTTAATAATGAATGCGACTCATGCGATTTTGAATTGAACTAATTGCTGGATCTGTTTGATTTGCCACAACACGGGGAAAAAGGGTTGGGTTGGTATATTCATCCTTTGCCTCTAACTACTGCATGCTATGCCTCTCTAAGGGTGTTATTCTTTGGTTGTTGGAATGATAGCATCTCAGGGAACTTTGACGGGACTAATTTAAATGAATTTGAAAGGCGAGTCCTGACGCCTCTGGGATGCTCCCTTTTTGCAAATTGGGTTGTACTAATATTGCGAATTTGACTAGTGAGGACAGACCTTTGTATGTAGGTGATCCTGTTTATTTCATTTGTGGGGATGAAGCTTATCCTTGGCTACCTAGGGATTGGCAGGGTACTTGTTATTTGGGTATCTTGCTAACAGGGGTATATGTAGCTAGCACCTCTTAGGACTCTAAGGCTAGTCCAAGGCGGGACGAGAACCTTGATAATCCTTCACAAGTCACGGGTGATGTAGCAAAATACTTTATGCCGTTTTGGGGACAGATCATGAATTCCGAGGATATTAGGAGATTAGCAAGAGCATTGGAGAGAACCATCAACCGGACCAGCGATGTACTCTACAACATGACGCTAGAACAGAAAGCTATTAGATTAGTGGCTCTACAGAACCGGATGGTGTTACACGTCATCCTGGCTGAGGGTGGTGGAGTATGTAAATTGGTGGGATCCGCTTGTTGTGTTTTCGTACCTGGCTCCTCCCCGACCATATTCAAGGCAATACAAAATCTGCACATCCTAAGTACAGAGGTGCATTTTCCCAAGGGAAACTGGGATCTTAGTACTTGGTTCTGGGACTTTTTATGGTCGTGGGGATGCAAACTCATATAAGTCTTAATGGTAATCCTTGGTATTCTGTTGTTCTGTTGTTGTTGCATACAATGTCTTCCTGCCATATGTTTGATGTTAGGGGGATGTTGTGTGTAAACTGTAGGAACATCGTAATGAAGGATATAACTGTTAAGGATTTGATGGCAATTGATATATCTGATGAATGTGATTCAGGATGTACGGACATTGAAACGTGGAGTTACGAGTAAAGCAAATATTTTTAGTAAGGCTCTTGGCTTAGACCAAAAGGAGGATTTGTTAAATGGTAATTATATAGTGCCTCTTTAGTATTTATATGCGTCTAAGCCTATTCGTGCAATACGGAAAACCGTGTTGCAAAGTTCCGATTTTTGGGTTAACTTTGCTGCCATTTTAAGATTCATCCACCATTTTGATTTCTACTCGTGTGTTCTTCGTTCTAAAATGGTGGACTATGTTTTCGACTTGCAGCCAAGCCTTCCGACCTTTGAGTTCTGGTAATGTTTCGGCTGTCCGAGAGCCGACTATTTAGACTGAGCAATGAGACCTTGTGCTTCATATGAAAAGTTATTCAAGTGTTGTCTGCGCTCACAAGACTCAATACTTGTATAACATTGGGACAATGAAGAACAAACCTCGAGCGTGTGCATTGGCTGAACTGCATTGAGAAGGAACTTAGTATAAGGCTCACTGCGGGAACCGAGAACATACATTGCTATTGTGTTTTCATGGAAATGCAAACCTATGTAATCCTTTGCATAATATTGTATTATGCGAAGAGAGGCTGGACAATATTACACAAATTGTATAAAAGCACAAATGTTTAGATGTCCATCTCTCTCTCACATCTCCTTGTCGGCTGGTACACACTGCGAGGTGTTGGGAGCCAGATAGCTATCTGTTTTGCTTTGTGAACTGTACAGTAATAGAAGATCTGTGAATCTTTTCATCTCGTGATTGGTGTATTTCCTTTGTGGTACTCAGCCTCGATATTTCTTTGTTCTTTCAACACAAACCAATCAAAAAACCATGAAATCCAATGACATATTTCGATCGGATACAGAACGATGAATAACTACAAAAACAACTAAAGAAATTGAGAAATATGTCAAGGAAGTATGTGGGCGCTATATACAAAAACAAAACAAAAAGAATATTTTGTAAAAGAATCAATAATATTTCAAAGCAAAGCAAAAGCATAGAAAACCTCCCCATTCCATGATGGCACCACTACATCCTTCCGAAAAACAAGCAGCACTACACATGAAGTAACACGTCATTACGCCATAAAAACTGATCACATGATCGTGTCACACAACGAAACGAAACACTACGGAAAGGCGAACAGCAAGAAGTCCAAGAACATTTGAGGAACCAAATACCGAAGGTAACATTTGGACCTGCTATATTTATTTGCTAGACTAACAGAAAACTGCAGCAAGGGGTATCATGAGAGGATTACTAGCAAAAGAACAATGACCTACGGCACGGATATAGTGCTAATAACTAACAATACACACCATTGGGAAACAGAGATGCAAACCAGATTGGAAATTTAACACAAACAAAGAAACCAAACAATGTTACTAGAAAATGCTACCCAATGGGAGGATAGATTAAGTTATCGAACTAACTACAAAATATCCCTTCACTTAGGCAACTTTGTAACCGAAAAGCAATCTGTATGTGAAACACGGCTCAACAGCGGTAAAGAGTTAGCAAGAGGCAAGGTAAACAAAACCTATTTTTGACAATATTTGGGACATAACAATGCATTCTGGTACTTTTTTAACAATTATAAACAATAAATGTTCCCAAATAGAGACAAAACACATAAAAATCGAGGCAACATCCCTTGATACCCAAATTATAGCAACATTAATGTTAAGGTTTTTGAATTGTAAACATGTTTCCTAATGGTGAAATTGTGATAAAAATAATATGTTATCCAATCATGAACAAGTGGCTGATATATGAATACAAATGTCTGGTTTTCTTTTAGTTCATGTATGGAAAAGTGCACATTGGGAGTCATTTAAACAAATACTGGTGCTCACGCAATTTCTGAAAAACTGTTAAATTGAGAATCTGAGGAACCTAACATCACAGGAAACCTCACAAATCGAAGATGAAGAATAAGAACAAATAAGTGTCTAATTTGAATAAGGAAAACTAACATTGGTGCACAGGAACCCCCTGAAGAACCGCCAAATACTCATATGGGGAAACACATGTTGAGGGGCCTTTAAATAAAACAAAAAAAGACACACCAACCAAACTATAAGTACTCATACAACAAACAAATATAAAGCTAACTCAGTGATTATCGTACAAAAGAAAGGGGAGAAAGGAGCACAATCAGACTGGATGAAAACAATCCAATATATATTTTGCAACATTTACAAGTCAACTGAATGAAAAGGAAATTCAGTGAATACTTTGCAAATTTAAGGACAGTAACCAGCACAACCCAATTGGTTGCAAACAATCCAGCACCAAAGAAAAAGGACAAGCAACACCTAAGAAATGTTTGTTAGTTTAGACAATTCAACGATTTTGATATGATGAACATTTTGAAATAAAACTAAAGGCGCAGATTCAAAAACTACACCATTCTTCTCGTTATTTCTTAATTTCAAGCCATGGTCAGCCTGAGGGCAAACTGTAGCTTGATTCTTGTTGCGGCCTTCTCATTTGATATTTTGACTACACATGTTTTATTGTTCTGTTTAACAAATTATTTAAATTGAAGAGAGCGCCATTAGCCACAGCAGGGCTGAATATTTGTCTATTAAGGCCGCCTGGTGAGTCTGTGCTCATACTGTGCAGTTCCTCCTCTTTCTTTCTCCTATCCTCTGCCGCCCCTATGTCACTCACCATCGCCCTTATCTTTGCTAATTGCTATACTATCATCTATGCAGCATGTCACATGAGGAAAAAAGCTTAAAAAAGTAATCCTGGCCACTAGCCCTGGCCTACCTATTGCAGACACCTTGTCAGCACAAAGTCCAGACAGATCCTCACTGATATCCTATTTTCTGTCACCTTTAAAGATCTAAGGTCTCCTCATCTGATCTCTACTCTCGTTCCAATCACATCTTCACCCATTAATGGTGGCACTCGATGGAAAGTACTCTTGTTGGGCTTTGCATCATCCAGGTGTATCATTAATGTCTATCACCCTGGCATTATCTTGGTTCAGGGTCCTCAACCCAACCTCCTCCTGCTTAGCCGGTGCCTGCCATCCCTCATCAACTTCCTTCCCACACCTGCTAACTCTTCTTTCACTCTCTCTGTGCCCCCCACCCTCCAACTGGTGTACCACGCCCCTCTACCCCTCCTCGGAAAACCTTCAAAGGTGGTGACCTCTTGCATCGAGCCCTGCTTAATGCCCGTCCTACCATCAAACACTCTGCCAACATCTGCCTCCTCCTTGAAGATCTTGACCTCGATATTGTTGCTGTTACCGACTGTGGTTCAATGCTAGCTCAGTCACTGCTTTTGACTCCCTTCTCCCTGATGGCTATAAGATCACCTCCAACCGAGCTTCGCCCTAACTGTGCTGCCAGTGGGGTTGCTCTGATTTCCCTGAGTGCATCCCTTCTTCCCTCATACCCACCCAGCCTTACTCTTTGTTTGAGCACCTGGTTTTCAAACTTGTAACGTCTCCCACCTCCTCTCTGACCATTTCCACTATCTACAGGCCACCTGACTCTACCACCCTGTTCCTCTCAGAATGGGCTGATTCTTCCTCCTCTCTCCTCACAGCCAGCTCTAAACTCCTTCTCCTGGGTGACTTCACATCCAACTTGACTCCTCAATCACTGCATCCACTCTCTTCTGTGACCTCTGTTTCTCTCTCTTCCTCTCCATTCTCCCTTCTGGTCTTACGCACTCGGCTGGACAGATTATTGATGCTTTCATCCACACTGATCGTTCACTCTCCCTCCACTAATCACCTAACTTTTCTGGTCAGACCATTCCCTCCTCTCCTCTCACCTGGGTCCTTTCCGCCCTCTGACCGTCACTCCCACAGACCTGCCAACCTTGGTCAACGAACATCTGTCTGATGAAATGAGTGTCAGCTGCTGCTTTCGCATATACCTTCATCCCCCCTCTCTCCCCACTACAGACTCTACCTCTGACTGTGCTCTCAGCAAACTCCATCTTGCCATCACTATCACCCTTGACATTTTTGCCCCAGTCATGAGGAACTGCCTGAAACATGCCTTCAAGTGTAACACCTGGTACAACTCTGAACTTGCAGCACTGAAAGGCATGTGCAATGCTGCGGAACCGAAGTGGCAGACCTCAGGCTCACTCTCTGACAAACTGGCCTGTCGCCGGCTCCAAAGGCAATACCGACTCTCCATTAGCTCCAAGAAAAGGACCCACATCCAGGTTCAAGTCTTTGGTGCATCCACAACATGGCTGTCCTCTTTCAAATCTGCAAGGAACTAGCCAAGCCTTCCGCAGTCTATTCCTCACCTCTTCCCTCCCAAGCCCTCTGCAACGCACTGGCCACACACTTCACTGTAAAATCTCAGGACATCCTGATCACCCCTGTGCCCCTCCCCTCCCCACCACCCAGTACAGCAGTACCCCTCCTCTGTGCCCCTCTTTATCCTACCGCCCATTGTATATCTGTTCTGTTGTTACTTCTGAACCGTGCTCCATTATGCATCTGTAATGTTGCATACCTCTGCAAAATGCTATGTGATGTATCTGTTTTGGTGTATACCTCTGTAAAGCGATCCATTGTGTCTTGATGCTAGGTCCGCGCTCAATAAATACCATAATAATAATAATAATTATTATTATGAGCAAATATCTGTTCCAAATATGACCGAAGAAAACTGGTGAGGCCAAATCGGCTTTCATAAAACAACAGGACTTCTCATTATACCAGACGCTGCGGTGCACACAATCTGCCTCCCCAAACTAGTACTTAATTTACTGGCATCACCTCTGCTCCTCCTGTCCCAAATCACAGGATGTTCCAGAAACGGGTCCCCCTTTATCTCCTTCAAATCTCTTGTGCCCAGTAATGATGTGACTGGGGTACTGCTATTGCATCTGAATTTCAGGGATTTATTTTTTCTAGTTGTGTGCCTACTTGTAATTCATATGGGCCAACCAATTATTGGGGAGGGCAGCAGTGCTCTAAATCTGTACTTAACCTCTCGGCATCAAACCATTTTATGCCCTGTTCTCTTGAGTTTGTCCTTCAAAGGCCACATTCTTAACAGTTCACATTCCAATCCCTCCACAGTCGGGCCCTGCAGAGGGATACAATTAGCATTTATCTGTACGCCTCTTGTGCCTCCGACCTCAGCTTTTCTCCTGGCAAACGGGAATGGGGCTTTGTTTTTGTAGCTAAACTACACAGAGCCGCAGCTCCACATCAGTGCTTTCATTCTGTTCTGTTCTTTAGGTGCTAATCCTCAACTTCCAATATGGCGACACTTCTGCCATGTTACCACACTGACCTTCCTTCTATCAGAGCACCTTTATGACTCCATCTTCGACCTGTCTCACCTCTTTCCGCACACCTCACTTCAGACCATACCTTTAAATACAGCCAATAAATATAGGGCCTATACTACCACCATATCTATGACCTGTGCAATTGCAACATTAATACATGTGTTGCTCTTTCTTTGTTGCTATATGTGAGTCTCTAATATGTGTGAAACCCAACTAAGATCAATACATGCTCCTTCTGCTGTGCAAACCTCAGTCTGCTCCCACAATATGTTGTGCTAGTAGTTTTTTCTCAACCTTTAAATGTTTTCCTGGCTGGGACGATGAACGTGCATCTCAACAAGAAACACATCTATAAAATACTACTCAACCATTTAGAAAGCAACACAGCACTCAACCACTCCCAAGTCGGCTTCAGATCCATGACAGGAATGGAAATAGCACTTCTTCTTGTCTGTGTTTATTTTTAGGTCATCATATATGGCCAGAACAACTCACAAAAAAACTCCAAAGCATCCAAAATACTGCACCAGCCCTAAGGAAAAAATGCATTAACTTTAAAGCCCCCTGCATAGCTCACAAATCACTATATGGACATGGAGTCAAATTTCTCCAAGCCAAAACCAATCCGCTTCCAAACAGGAAGAAACCTAAGATCGAGCAAAGACCTCTAAATCTAAATGAAACACTACGAGAAAATGACATTCGGGAACCACATTCTCGCATTTCATAGCCAAACTGTGAAACACGATACTGAAGAAAATAAGAATGGCAGAAGATCACCTTACCTTTAGAAAAGGACTGTAAACCTAGCTATTCATTCACCAAAACAAGCATAAAACGGGCATCTCACACAACTCATACCCAGACCAAAGTCAATCCTGGGACTGAACAGATCCTGGAACCAACACAAAACAACCACACGCTATCAACAACTTACCTTGCCTGCTCTTCGCTCCTCTCCCACATACCTCCCATGTACCAGCCACACCCATATGCGCTAGCCTTACTACACACAAAACATGCAAGACGCACATCCGCCACAAGAACAAACTACTGCAAATAACAAACCAGACATTGGGCGTTGCCCCTTCAGACCGAGTAACACTAGTGCACATAGTTAAAGCACACTCAGAAAGCCGACACGTATAGCTGCCTGTTTCTCCTGGTTCTGCAAGCACCAACAGAAGAGCACACCCTCTATCTTATCCCTCTTCCCTCACTAATCTACCCACCCACATCCTTACAGAGCCACGTGAGTGCCTGGAGACCATGCACATGTTAGTGGTGTGTGGTAAAAATCAACATAACATAACATAAACCAAACAAATCAGGACATGCTGTAGCCACATATATATTGACTCTACCTGAGTTCCTTTTTCGAATACCTGTCATGTCATTTACCTACCATCGCATCTTTCAGCTCACCTCACCGTGCTTTCTGTTCACCCCAATGTTGAGCCACAACACACTCCACAGTGAAGTATTCCAGCATTTCAGCCAAACCGCTGCACTTTACCAATTAGGCCATGCACATTAACAGGCTCAGGCTCATGCACAGGCTCAGGCACATGGTCACAGATGCTATGCTGTTGCGAACAATATACATGGCACCATGCATATTGAGCAGTAAGGGAATTTAGTTGAACATATACCATCCAATCAACATAAAGCCCCCTCAGATACCACCAACTAATAAAAAGAGGAGGTGTCTGGATCAGAGCAACAGGGTATTATAACCTAAGAACAACAGACATTGGAACTGGACTGAGTGGGAGATATCAAGGGAAGAAAGGATTGTGTAAGATTAGTTCTGACATGTTTTTATTGTAAAATATAGGGCCTTATTGCAAGTTTGGCAGTGCTGTAAAAATATGCTGGTAATTCAGTTACTGCCACTTTTATTTGGCAGCCATGGATTTACCATGTGTTTGCTGTACTTCGTATAGAGGTAAAGCAGAAGATTCATCTTCAGCAAAGAGATGAAAGGGAATCCTCCACGTTAACCTCCGAAATCAGGTCAAGTACTGCAGTAGAATTACCACTCATGGTAATTTCGTCACATCCCCATGGATTCCAAAATAGTATTTGCACTGCCTTTCCACCACACCTAGGGGGCAGTCACAGGAAACAATTTTGACAGTAATTCAGTAGTTTGCCTGTCATATGAGGCCCATACATGTGTCTTGCTACCAAAATAAATATAGGAGTTAGGTGCATAATAGGAGCCTACACATCATAACTTATAATCAGAAGGGAGGCTATAAAAAACAATACATATTAAATGAGTATCAAGAAATAACGGCTTCTCATACTTATTTCCTGCATTCAAACAATAAGAATAGATAGGATCATATCCTTTAAAACGCCACGGATGAATTAAAAGAATATCTATATAACGTCATATGATATGATACGTTATTTGTAGCGTGCTAGGTTTCTAAGTGCGAATCCGGGGATCGAACCTGTATTGCACGTGTACACGTGGGTGTACAATGTACTATTAATTGAACACATTCCACATAACATTAGTGGAACAGATTTTAACCTGAGACCCAGTTGATTTATGGGTCACCCAGTTGTTGAGGCTTTTGCCCATGATATTAATTGCACACCACATGTGATCATTGGTCACCAATCTATCGCTACTGCACATACCCACAGTGCCCAATGTTACAGAGAGCAACATGCACCTGAAAGTCAACACGCTTGAATGGACACCTACATTAAACTCTGCTCCTGTTCACAATGCAGGGGCGGGCATGCACATGCAGCTCCTAAAACACCCATTGACTGGAAAGGGGCACATCGCGGTGAAATGAAACACAACCTCTCTAAAGGAAGGCCATGTGAGATAATTTGATCCCAAACTAGTGGTGACATTTTTCACTAAGATGGCTGATTTGACTGATAAAGTACAGCAATTAATAATAATACTAACGATGTTCTCAATGAAATAATCTATACAATTAGATCCATACCTAACATAGTGGTTACCACAATGTCAGGACAAGTGTACATCTTAGCCAATCTGAAGGTGACCTGTCTCTCTGGTTAATTCCAATGAGAGACTAACTCCTGTTTGAGCAGCTACAGACCCCCATATACCCTAGTGTTTCTGAAAGACTACCTTAGAACCCGAAGAACCTGTTACGCCTTGAGCATTGGCTGTCACGCTAAGGGTATAATTGCAGCTCTGAATACATTAATGACTTTTTCTACTCAAAAGTGATTTACCTGTAACCTATATGATCTTTACTTACCTTCACACAAGTTTAAGTTATATTTAATGCTGTAAGCACTGTCCACTCGATGAAGAGAGGGTAGGAGGAGGGCAGGAGCACCACTGCCCCCATGATCGTTTACCCACCGTGCACCTTCTGCACTCTGTCTTCACCTGGCTTGAAGAGGTGAGAATACTGGGCATCCAATTGCCTGCCGTGGCACAAATCGAATTTACTGATCAATATCTGCAGCGACATTCATTTTATCTCATTTGTCTGCATACCCGCCTGATTTGGAAATGGCGGGGGCAACGCGGCCCCAGAAAGAGGCTGTATACACGTTGCCAGGCAGCCATGTGTTTTTGTAACTAGCCCCATCCACTGGCAGGCGTAAGCAGGACTACAGAGAAAGGCACAGAAGAAGGCCCTGTTTGCCACTGTTCTGCACGGCAAGCCATGGCCTTCTCTGACGGGGTAAGCCCCATCATCTATCATTTTGCTTCAATCCGAGCTTCGTGTACGCTTACTCGACAAGCTCCTTTAGCACTTGACCTGTCAGCATGCTCGGCCTCATATTTTTCATTGCTCCACTTGCTTGCACGCAGTGTATTGCCTCCGCACTCGATTACATTGTTCAGCCAATCACGAACACAGAGGAACATTAAGCATAATTACGACGACCCCTTGGCACACGCCAATTCACAACCAACCTGAGGCGCTCTGAAAGTCTTTAGTAATCCTCTTTGAATTCATTTGTTAGAAATCACCAGCCACATATTTGTTTAGGCTGCTAAAACCTGCATACATCGCTGTTTCTGTGTCACTCGATTAAGACACGACTCTCAGCAGTTCTGCCTCTGAGTCTGAACACTCTCGCTATTACCACTGCACATTGGCCCTCATTACAACCCAGGCGGTAAGTGTTTAACGGCGCCGTAAAGAGCGTCTGCGCCGTTAAACACTTATCGCCTGATTACAAGGTCCCTTAGCGGGATGGTGACTTTAACGCCTGCTTTTTGCAGGCGTTAAAAACCAACCCGCTAACGGACCTTGGCGATAATTACGGCAACCGTAATTTACGGTGCCGTAATTATCGCCTTCCCCATTCCCATTGTGCCCTAGGGGGCAAAAATGGGAATTGGGAAGGGGCCATTGGTGAATGGGGAATTACCTCCCCACTCACGTTGTAATGGGGCGGTAATTCCGCCATCCACCATGGCGGAATCGTAACCTTAGCGGCATGGACCATGGTGCTATTAGCACCATGGTCCTCCGCCAAGGTTGTAATGAGGGCCATTGTGTTTGCCTCCTAGTTGCATTGAGCTGCGGCATTCATGACTCTTGATGTTAATATACGCTAATTGTCTATGTCTATCGATATATGCCTTATCTACTGGCCTAGTCCCGGACCACTGATTACATATACTGCATCCTTGCTGACACCGCATATTGCTCCTAAGTGAACCTGCCCCTGGCATCTAAGAGATCTGGTCTACTGAATTTGTGTTGAACAACTAACCTTCTGCATAGAGTGAACTAGCATATGGCCTATGTATTGAACTACCCTACTGCATTTAAGTGAACTAGCCAATGGCATTCTGTGAACTAGCCTACTGCATTAATGTGAACTAGCCTACTGCATTGAATGAACTAGCCTACTGCATTTGTATTGAACTAGCCTACTGCATTTAGGTGAGCCAGCCTACTGCATTTAGGTGAGCTAGCCTATTGCATTTAAGTGAACTAGCCTACTGCATTGAGTGAACTAGCCTACTGCATTTACGTGAACTAGCCTATTGAATATTTATTGAACTAGCTTATTGCATATGTCTTGAACTAGCCTACTGCATTTAAGTGATGTGCATCCATACTGAACAAGCCTCCTGCATTACTGCTAAACATGGCTGCCCTCCGCAGAGTGATCCTAACCATGGTCATCATCCTCCCACTATTTAATTCAATCACCCCTTCCTTCTTCCATCCTCCGCTGCAATAACCCCCTGCTGCTGCAATCACCCTACTTACATGCAGAATCCACAGATTGCAACAACCACAAAGTGGACTCCCCACCCAACTTATCTCTCAACCCCTCAGAATGGATCCATCTCTTTGCCTCACTGCCCACACCTTGGATTCCCCGTCCAGTGAAGGACAGAAATCTGAGACTATACTCCCGGCTCCCTCACCATAGGATGCCTACCAGGAGAGACTGCCAATCACTGCTACCAAATCCTATACCCAAAACCTCGACTCTTGGCGTAGCTAAGACCCCTAAAGCACCTGTTACTCTGAGCCTAGATAAACGACCTACCATTAGAGGCACTCTTATTAATGCTCGGTCTTTGGTCGCCCATGCACTTGACATTGCAGACCTCATCTCCACTAATGACCTGCACTTCCTGGCCATTACGGAGACATGACTGCGCCAAGCAGCAGGCCCAGAACTATCACTAGCCATCCAGATGGCTATTCAATAATAAGGAAGGACAGAGATACAGGCAAAGGGGGAGGAGTAGTATTAATTGCTAAAACGTCCCTAAGCCTTAGAGCCACCCCTTCTGCCAGCCCCCCCTCAACTGTCAGTCAAAGTCTCCCTCTCAGCGTCCCAAACAATACTTATGCATATAATCTACCAGCCTCCAGGTCACATCTAATCCTTCGAGGAAGATATCACTGACCTACTGACCAGTAACACCAAACCAATCACATATAGTCTTGCTTGGTGATTGTAACCTAGGCTTCTTTGATCCTAACGACCCTAATGCCATATCACTGGAAAGTTCCATCTCCCAGCTCGGCATCAACCACAGCATCATGGCACCAACGCATAATAAAGGTAGAACACTGGATTGGCTGGCAGATCACAACTGCTTTACCACCATCCTCCAAAACAAGCCTACCGCCTCGTCCGACCATCACTACATCTCCTTCACCACTCAGGGGAATGCACCCACCATTCCAAATCCCTCCATCGCTCTGCAAGTTCTCACCAGAAACAACCGAAACATAATGCTCCAAAGTTGCCGCCCCTTGATCCAGAATATCTTAGATCCAGCCAACTACAAAGACTTAGATTCATACAAGCTAGTTGACCTCTACAATAACACTCTGGAGGCAGTTGTAAATAGCATCGCCCCTATTAATCTAACCAAAGCAAAGCCAATAGCCCAATCCCAACAAGTGGTTTACTCCGGAATTAAAAATCCTCTGGAACGCCAACAGAGTGGCAGAATCCACATGGAGAAAATCGCCCAACACTACCCACAAAGCACTCTTCACTTCAGCTGCCACCTCCTACAAATCAGCCATCCTCAAAGCTAACAAAGAGACTTATGACAACAGAATCCTTAATGTCAAATCTAGGACCAAGGAGCTTTTCAGTATCCTGAAGGAACTTGAGTCCCCAGCCCCACCACCGGAAGCCTGTGTGAAAGATGCAGATTGGTGCGCCAAAATTCAGAAATTGCTCTGCTCCAATCTAAAATTGTGCAAAAACAGAACAGCCTGGCTAAGAATGCCAACACCTCCTCACCCCCTAACCACAAGACCCCTGTATGCCCACCCTTCTCCTACTCACCTGTTTCACCTAAAGAAGTTGAAAATATCATTAAAGATCTCAAACCTTCTAGATGCCAAGGAGATCTCTGCCCAGCCACAATCATTCAGGAAGGCTCCAAGGACTTGGCCCCTTTCATTACTGCCATAATTAACTCCTTCTTCAAGAATACTTCGGTACCCAACAACCTCAAGGAGGCCTGGGTTATGCCCCTCTTAAAAAAAATAACCTAGACCCTAATACTCCCACTAATTAAAGGCCCATCCCTACCAATCCCTACATCCTGAAGATCTTAGAGTGGCCTATCTACAAATCCAGACACACTTTGAGGAAAATAACCTCTTGGGCCTCAAATAATCGGTCTTTAGGCCAAGACATGGAACAGAAACAGCCCTCTTGGACCTTAAAGTCCAAATGGATGAGGCTAAGAACAATGGTAAGCTGGCTACGCTCCTGCTGCTAGACCTATCGGCAGCTTTTGATCTTGTCGGTCGCCAGATCCTCACTGATCACCTGTCCACAGCAGCTGCCTTCTCCAGCGAGGCTTCCACCTGGATTCAATCATTCTTGTCCAATCGCACCACTAGGGTCTTTGCACCCTCTGCTTCAGCCGACCCAATTGCCATCTATTGCGGGATTCCACAAGGCTTGTGCGTCTCGCCAACGCTTTATAGCATCTCCACTAAGCTCCTCTTCGACTGTCTTGACAACTTGGGTGTCACATATACAAATTACGCTGATGACACCCAGGTTCTCATTACTTTGTCAGTGTGCTATGAAGATGACTCCCAACTGATCAACGACATATACTTGGAGATCCAGGCATAGATGGTAGATCACTGTTTATGCCTCAACAACGAGAAAACCAAGCTCCTGCTCGTCGGTTTCCAAATATGCCCAAACAAATTAGACCCATGCCATGCATCCATCAACATTGATGGAAATCTGATCAAAGTGGCCAAAAAATCAAAACCTTGGGGGTCTACATAGATTCCACCCTTTCACTCAAGAAGCAAGTGAATGCCACTGCATCCAAGACTGCCTACACCAACAAGCTGATTAATAATGCCTGCAAGGCATTCCTCTCGCCTAATTGCTGCATTACTCTAGCCAGGGCACTAGTGCTGTCCAAGATCAACTATTGCAAGACACTCTTCCTAGGTCAACAAACTCAAGGTTCTACAAAACAACTCCTTAATATCTGCATTGAGCATCCCTAGATCCACCCACATAACCAGCTTCAGACAGGACTCCCATTGGCTCCCAGTTTCGGATCAAATCTTTGTTCGTACACTCGCCATTACCCATAATTGTGTTCTTTCTGTTTGTCCATCCGTTTGGGGGTGATGGCTAGTGGATTATCGAACATTGATTTGTGCCATGGTACAACATTTCCTCCAGAAGTTGGATACAAATTGGCTCTTCCATGATCTGAGATTAGGAATGAGGGGAACCATGCAGTTTTATGATCTGTTCAAGAAATGCTTTTGCCAGACCGGTAGCGTTAGGAAGTCCTTTGAATGGAATGAAATGTGCCATTCTAGAGAACAGGTCTACAACCACCAGAATGGTATTAAAACCTTGACAGGGAGTTAAATCTGTAATAAAATCAAGAGAATGAGTATGCCAGGGAGCCGGTGGAATATCCACTGGTTGGAGGAGGCCAGCGGGTTTCTGTTTTTGTGATTTATTCTGTGCACATATCCCACAGGATAGAACGAATTGAGCAATGGCCTTACGCCAGGTTGGCAACCAATAATTCCATTTAACCTTCACTAGAGTCTTAGCAATTCCGGGATGGCCTTCGATCAGGGAATCGTGATAACCAGACATGACCAATTCTTGCAGATCTTTACTTGGTAGATTTAGTAGTTCCTTGAAGCAGGGTAATCCATCCAGAACTGTGTGATGTTCATTTTTGGGAATTTCATTTCTGCAGGATCTCGGGATTCATTAAGGTTCAAATCTTATCTTGAAGTTCACTCAATGTGGTGGTGAGTCCCAGTAGTTTATCACTTAGGCGACAGGGTCCAGGGTACTGTTTGTTTTCTCTTCAACACCCATACGAGACAAGGCATCGGCCTTCCCATTCCGAACTCCCGGTCGGTATGTAATTACGTAATGGTATTCTGCGAAGAATAGAGCCCACCGCAACTGTCGTGACGATTGGGCTTTTGCTGACTTTTGGTATTGAAGGTTTCGGTGATCTGTGATTACTGTGATGGTATGTCTGGCACCTAATAGATACTGTCGCCAGGCTTTGAAGGCTGATTTTATTGCCAACAATTCTTTGTCTGTAATTGCATAGTTAAGCTCTGGTGGTGAGAATTTACATGACCAAAAGGCTGCAGGGTGTAATTGGCCTGTCTCTGGATCTCTTTGAGAGAGACCTGCTCCCATAGCTATGCTGGAAGCATCAGTTTCCACTACATAGGGGAGATCAGTGCGAGGATGTCGTAAAATTGGCGCAGAGGTGAATCTTTTCTTGAGTTCTTGAAAAGCCTGTTCCGCCTCTTCAGTCTATTGGAATTTTTTGTTGTTTTTTTCTCAGTAACGATGTGATTGCGTGGGCTATCCGTGAGAAATCTGGAATAAATCGGTGATAAAAATTTGCAAAGCCGAGCATGCTTTGGGTTCCTTTAAGTGAAGAAGGTGACGGCCAATTAAGTATGGCATCTACTTTGTGTAAATCCATCTTGACCCCCTTTGGCGAGAGAACAAAACCGAGGAATTCAACTTCGGTGACATGGAAGGAACATTTCACGAGTTTAGCGTACAGTTTGTGCTGGCAAAGTTTTGCAAGGACTGAGCAAACATGTCCACATGCTCTCTTTCAGAGGGGGAATACACCGGGATGTCATCAAAATAGACCAGGGCACAGACATCGATTAATTCCTGTAATACATCATTCATGAAGTATTGGAACGCTGCGGGAGCGTTGCACAGCCGAAAGGCATTACCTGATATTCATACAGGCCATACTTGGTGCGAAACGCGTTTTTCCATTCATCCCCTTTCTTAACACATACAAGGTGGTATGCACCTCTGAGGTCTAGTTTGGTGTAGATTCGGGCATCCTTGACTTGGTCCAACAGTTCCGGGATAAGGAGCAAAGAGTAGCAGTTTTTTACTGTGATTTGATTAAGTGTGCAGTAATCAATGCAAGTCCTCAAATCTCCTTCCTTCTTGGGTACGAAGAATAAGGGAAAGCTGCCGGTGACTTTGATGAGCGGATAAACCCATTAGCCAGGTATTGATCCAGATAGGACTTCAAGCTTCAAGTGGAGATTTTCGGTTTCCGTAAGTGCATAAATTCGACCACAAGGAACCTGTGCGCCAAGTATCAGGTCTATCTGGCAGTCATAGGGGCTATATGGCCGTAATGTGTTAGCCTGTTCCTTCTGGAAAACATCTTGATAATCCTGATGTTCTTTTGGTAAGGTGTCCATTGGTTCCGCGATCCCCAATGCTATTCCTTGAACATATTTCAGGTTTGGCTGTGCTATAGATTTCGGGTAGCAAGCGTGGGCGCATTTGTCGGAAAAGGTCAGTCTCTTTGCACACCAGTCTATGTGGGGATTGTGAGTTACTAACCATGGCATCCCTAAGGTCAACCGGAACTGAGGAGCTTTGATGAGGTCAAACGTGATTGCTTCTTGATGTCCGTCCTGACACAGAAGGGTTGATTCTGTTGTGCATTGGGTTACTGGTCCTGAAGCAATATCTGTACCCTCAAGAGTAGTTACCTTTTCAGTTGTTGGTTTTGTGCATAAGGCAAGTCCCATTTCTGTTGCCAGATCTCGATCTATGTAATTACTAACTGCTGTGCTGTCTATATAAGCCTCTATGGCATGCATCCGTGACAGTCATTGTTGATTGATCAAGGTTACTTGTAGGGCAAAATGTGAGGTCTGTGACTCATCCTTCTCGCTCAACAAGCGGACCTCTACGCTTGATGGGCCTGGTAGGTTTCTGATTCCTTTCCATCATCTTCTTTCTCTGTAGTGTCCACCACCTTCCTTGGAGGTTTCACTGGGCAGTCTTTGAGGTAGTGACCCGATTTACCACAGTATAGGCATAACTGTAGCTGTCTCCTCTCGTCTCTTTCAACCTTGGTTAAAGGGGGTCGTACTCCTCCCATCTGCATGGGTTCTGTGGTATTTTCTGATGGATGTTGAACATTATCTTTTGAATGTACGTACATGGAACAATTTTCGAGTCTACTTCCGTATGTTCTTCGATCCTATAATCTGTGGTCCATCTGAACTGCCAGGTTGATAAACTCTGCACAGTCTTTAGGTGGGTCTACCACTTGAGCAAGGACATCCTTCAGGTCTCCTCGTAGGCCCCGATGAAACAACATCGTTCTTTTATCTTCTGGCTACCCTGCTTCGACAACCAGTCTATTACAGGTGGCAATAAAAGTCAGAAAATCTTGATTCCCTTGGCGGAGGGACAGGAGTTTGTTATCAAGAGCATGTCCATGCAAGTGTCGAGCAAATAACTTTTTCATCTCCTGTTGAAAACCCCTAAGTTCTGCAGTAAAGGGTCATCCCGGCTCACTAAAGGTACCAACCAGTCTGCAGCACTTCCACTCAAATATGATAACAAAAAGGCCAACCTCGCCTGGTCGTTTGGGAAAGCCCCATGGCTACAAAGAAAATTAAGGCAGCACTGGTACATGAATGCTGCGTACCTTCTGGGGTCCCCATTAAACCTTTCTGGTGGTGCCAGGGGTACTGCTCCTAGCAACGTTATCTTTACTGGATTGACTGATGATGGTGTAGCGACGGATGGGGTGAATCCGGGCAATGGAACCTGCCCCACCTGTGTTTGTAGTAGCTGTTTGCTTAGTCCATCAGCACGGTCTTTTGTGACTATTAACTCTCATCTTAAGGCATTGGTTTCCTGCCGGCTGCTTGTACCTCGGTGCGTAATTGTCCCAAAAGCTGGGCTAACTGATCAGTTTCAGATGTCTCCATGATGCCCAGGTGGATAAGGTTTAAAGGTTTTGTGTTCTGTTACGCTCACCTGATATCCCCGGGGGCGTCTGGAAGGCACGGTGATCTGGAACCCTGGATGCTTAATTGCCAGTGCTGAATAATGAATCTTAGTTATTTGTAGGGTGAGCTATCCATGCTTCGTTTCTTGTGCAGGGGCACTTGACATTTGTTGGTGAGCTGCCCGTGTTGCTTCACTGGTGCAATATGCCTTCCTTGGGCCCAGGCCTGCTGTGACCCGAATCTGCTGGTAGGCAGCTAGGTTTGTTAGTTGTAAGTCTTTGTTCTCTTTATGGTGGGAATTCGTTAATGTCTCATTCTTTTTGGGTGCAAAGGTCTTGATGCTGGCGTGCCGGATGGAGAGGCACGTTTCTAGGTAAGAGAAAGCACAAAGTGCAGCACCTTTAATGTCTTTTGAAGCTAACCTGTGTTTTCTTCTTCTCCTACTCACAGGCCGCTGTGGTGCTACGAGTGGATGAGAGCGCAATGAAAAACAGGCCCCCGGAATCTGTTAAGGTAGTACAGTGCTGTGCAGTTGTTTAATATTGAAAGCGAACCTGACTATGTCTCTTTTCCTTTGCAGATGTTGCTGTGGTGCAACGGATGGAAAGGTGGCGTAGCGAGATGGAATTCAGCTAAGAGTGATGGAATTCGATGTTTTGGAAGCACGCGTTCTAATATTGTTTTTCCTTTTCTCGTTATTGCAGGTCGCAATGTTCGAACAGCAGCTGTGGTAGTGGTTCGCCGGAAGTCCTTAAGCTAGTACTCACAGGTGAGTGATGTTTCTTCTTCACTTGGTTTCCACAGATTGCAGCCCAGTTGCGATGCTGAGTGCTGGATGGTGTTTTCTCAGGTAAAACAGAATAATCTTGTTCTTGTTCTTGCAAGATTACAGGAAGACGCTGAAACCATGAGCTGGACACGGTGAGCGTCACGCTGCTGGTTGTAGAATAAGACAAAGCATGTCCTGCAGTCATGGTGTGGTTTATATAGCCCAGGTAAAGTAGTACCAGGAAAAGTAGTTCCAGGCCTGCCACACCCAAAACACTAGACCGCATGGCTTGGTTCTTACAACTAGACTGTGTGGGTGCTTCCATGTTGGATTTAAAGGCCCATGTAAATAAATGGGACTTGGTTTGAACAGCCCTTCCTTCCTACATATGAGCCTGGTGCCAACGGCGCCAGGACTGGCTCCAGGAGCCCTTTTGCAGTGGTTTTAAGGCCCTGAGGGTTCTGGTGGGAGCCTGCTTATGGCACAACTTGTGCCCCCTCACAGTGGTCATGACAGCAACATTCACTCAAGTTTTGGCACCCAGTTATCGCAGGGTTAGGTACGCGGTACAAATAAGTAAACTAAACTAAACTAATAACTTCCCTTTGTGGGTATTTCCTTATTCAATGTTATAATGTTATGTGTTATCTGTAAATCACACTGCTCTCCTGCTAAGAGATGACCTTGACTCATCAGCTATAGTTACCTTTTAGTGAGCCAGGGAAAGCCTACAGCAAACACTTTAAATGTGGGTCAGTGACTGAGAAATACAGGGCAGAGAGGACCTGTCTTAAAAGCCTCCTCTTCTGCTGTGATGAACTCAGTGCTGCTTGTTGACTGCCCCCGTCTACCGATAAATCTGCAGAGTACCCTGAATGCCAGTCCACACCTGGCCCTATCCTCTTATTGTGCACCTACTGCTTTGATTACCATAAAGGCAATTATGACCCTGGTCCGTTCATGGTCTGATCTGCACATTGCTGTCTTTTATTGGACTATTTTTCAAATTTAAACCTATTCTTAGGTGATGAATGTTTCAGTGATTTCTTGATTTATTTTTACCAATTCCCTTACCTGTTTACCAATTTTTCGCAGTTCACCAGGTAGGTGCCTCTTTCGATTGTCCATGACATCAGGCAAACTGGTACAGACGGAAAGATTGTCAATGAGTGCAGGTCAAGTTCCATTGTGTGTGTGAGCTCACTTTGGGCCTGTTCATGGAATTATTTGCGTGAGATATATGGGACTTGCATGCCAAACTTCAAGCAAATCCACGCTTGTTGATTCATGGAACCGACTGCACAGGACTTTCTGGGACTTGCTTGGAGTCCAGGCAGACCAGGAGCATCTGTGCAAGCCATCGAGCGCCTTGCGAGAGAGACCACTCAGATCGTAGGAGTGGCTTGCACAGAGGGCTGGGAAAGGTGTGGAACTTAGAAAATGGGGAAGAACATGCAGAAAATTGGGTGTTACAAGGGACAGCCTGCAGGCAGTCCCTCGGTTGCCCACATTTGCACCAAACAACATGTTTTCACAGAACCACCTGCGCAGCCTCTCAGCAGAGAAATGGCCACGCAAATCCCTAGATCACTACGCCACCCGAAGGCATGCATAACTACACTTGCAGATAGGAATTGCAGCGCATAGGTGGGTTTGCATGTCAGATTTTGGGGTGCGTGTACACAACCGGGGTTCCAATCTAACTTAGGGGTGCGCGTAAGCAGTGTAGTTTGGTACAGGAATGGATTATGGGGGTTCACATGACGATTTTCCGAGTTTAGACTGAGTTACGATTTTACGTATGCATGTTGTCGGGGTGCCAGCAACAGTTACGGGCGACCCGGCGCAGGGTCCCTGAGATGCAGGCTTTTGAAGGGAGAGCTGGGGAGCATGCAAAGGTAGCTGTTCTGGCTGTTTATGCATTGCATGTGGGTACGTCAGGGCCATTTCGGGCACGACTTACGATTATGGTTACTTTGTGCAATAAATTCCATGGATATGCAGGGCAGGCATTTTTTATTCTGTGCGCAATCTCACGCGGTGTCCTTCTCAGCGCGCGGCCCTTGCAGGTTACACATTTCCCTGAACCAGGCCCTGGTGGCAGCCATCCAGCACTGAGCAGAATGTACAAATGCTGCGTATATATTGTGCACATTTGCTCATTGTGGACCTTATTGAATTGCATCTCCAGAATATAAAAATGATCCAAAAAAAGAAATAAAGCACGGTCATTAGATTGGGAGAACCGAAAACCACTTAGCGAGATAGCTCTTCCATTAAATAATATTAGGGCTTTCAAATAATAAACTATTTATTTGTGGGTTTCAGCTCCCCATTTAACACATTCTAATACAGAGCTGCTGAACATACCTATCACACTTTGAGTTTGCCTAGAAGAGAATTGTTCTTATAGAACATATTATGCTCTTATGGAACATATTATGCACTTATGGGCGATATGTCAGACACATTTGGCAAGCTGTTGTTTGTATTATTCCTAAGTGTATGTAATTAAATTCAGTTTCTTACTAAACTAACTTTCTTTCTTTCTTTCTTTCTTTCTTTCTTTCTTTCTTTCTTTCTTTCTTTCTTTCTTCCTGGAATAATAAACTGATCGTTACCCATCCTTCGAGTATGTAATGATGCTCAAATCACCTTTCTGCATAAAGGCGAGTACTGTGAAAGTGGAACAATTCACTCAGTGCACGTCGAGACGGTTAATGCTCATCTTCGTTGAGTTGTTTGCGGTCCGTGTTCTCCTGTGTGGCATTGAGCCATTTACAGAAATATATAATCCCATGGTACTAATGTACTGTGCCTTCTACTAAAGATTATTTTGCAGATATTGCCACTTCCGAGAGGCACATTAGATTAAAGCGATAAAGAAACAAGGTATCATGTTATGACTATCTGGCTACAGGGAGCTCTAATTTCCATAACTTGTTAGTTTGCAAAACATATTTTCCCATGATTGCTCCTATTGTAAAAGAAGCCCGGATATAAGTCTGACACGCATTTTATTGTTGTCATCAAAGACTCCATCCGACCTTGGAATTAACAATGGAAATAACCATTCAGAAGACACAAACCACTACCATTCTATGGAGCGTATTAGCAAAAGACCGTCTGCTGTTTGGTTTTATCATATAACAAGGTTGCTCTGCGGCTGTTTTCTTCACCTTTAGCACGGCTTAATTGCTGTTTCAGTAAATGTTTGAATGCTGGTTTTTCTGATATGCTTCATCCAATTCTAGGACCTCGGCTCAAAGTGACGTTTGTCGATCCTGCAAATGAAAAGGCATATTATAAAAAAACATGGGATTAGGATGAACGCATTTTGCCAGAAGGTGGCTGTCTTGCATTAGTACCCGGCAAGGGCGCAATCAGAATGAAAGAGCCATTCTGATTGGCCCTCGCCGAGTCATTACCAGGCCGGGAATCCCTCTGTCGGGATTCCATGGCCTTTGTCCCGGGCGGGGGCCGTGGCAACCCCTCAGCCAATGAGGATGCTCGAAGCGGGGCCATCCCCGCTCCGAGCCTCCCCACAGCTGAGAGGCTGCCTTGGTCCCCACCGGGGACTCAGGTAAGGCTTTGGCTTTTTTTTTTTCCTCCTTCCCTCCCTCCTCCCACCTCCCTGGCCTTCCAACCCCACTTACCTTCTATCCTTTGTCTCCGGTGGGGGACGATGGCAGCCTCCTGCTGCGTGGAGACTAGGAGCGGGGCCATCCCCGCTCCAAGCCGCCACATGGCTGGAGGCTTCTATCATCCCCCACCGGAGAGCCAGGTTCTTTATTTTTTTTTCTCCCTTCCCCTCCCTTCCGTACTTACCTTATTTTTTTTCGGGAGCGGACGCGCTGGAAACGCTTCTGTTTCCAGCGCGTCCGCTCCCGATGGCCACCATGGAAAGGGAAAACATACTCCGTTTTCCCTTTCCATGGCGGCCATTTTCTGTGACGTCTTTTTCTTTTTTCCTCCCAAAACGCTGTAGCGTTTCGGGACAAAACAAAACCTTTTAGTGCCCCGGTCACACAGTTTTTGCGGGCCCGGGTACTAATAGGGCTTCGCTCGGGCCTATAACTATGGCCCCGGGGCATTACCTGAGTCGGTAATGTCCCGGCGTTCGGGGCATATTGCTTAAATGTCACACCAGCCAAATCAGTCTTATGTACTCATTATTTTACAACATCTTGGCTTAAGTCGTGGAAATATGCTTTTTTTCATCAGATGGGCACTGGGTATATTTTCTCTAAAAGAAGGTATATTTTATTCTGTGAGAATTTTGAAAATCCCATATGTAAGATATAGGAGACAGGTTGTGGCACTCAAGTGGGAACTGCAAGTGTTGTGTAGTTGTAACCGGTTGCACACATATTAAAATATTCTAGTTGCTTCACTAGTGATGAAATAGACCTGGGTATAGCACAAGATAACTCCTCTAACATGACAAAAGAAATGGTCAAAATTTCATATTTCCTAGGTCTTGACGGCTTTCAAAGTTTCAAGGGAATAAACCCATGTCAGTAGTTCAAGGGATTGCAGTCTGTGGTGTGAAGATGGATGAACAGATCCTGATCTCTGTCTTCTCTGTGTTTAATTTGGGTTGTATTTTGTCACCCATGCGGTTCTGTGTGCAAGACTGTTGGTGAGGGAGCACCTCTGTCTTTGCTGGTGGTAGTTTAAAAATGTTGTCTGTCTTCTACGTACTTGCAGCAAGTGAGGTTGTGCCTTGTAACTAGTCTCATGACTAGGAACATGTATATACCGACCATGTTCTTCCCCCTATTATTGTAAAACACTCCATTGCTTCCTGAAGTTAGGTCCATGCTCAATAAATGCCTAAATAATATTAATAATAGTAATTGTATTATTAATAATAATACTAATGCTAATAACAATATTGAAGAGCTGTTATGGTAAGGTAGATCCATGAAGTACTCCACAAGCTACTTGAATCTATCTGGTATGCCAAGAATTGGCCATTGTAAATTTCGTCAATATATGTATGTCTCTCTCTCTCTCTCTATTACACGGCCTCTGGTAGTGGCTGTGTAGTTATGGTTAAGCTGCTCAACTCATAGGAAGAGCATTTTTTGGGCGGCTTCCAACTTTACTCCCTCTGTATGAATCCTTACCAAACTTTGCAAAAGAAGCATATGGCCCGCTCTGCTAAGTTTGGTGAGGTTTTCGTCAAGGGGGAGCAAAGTTATAGGGGGGTCCCAACATTTTCTTTTCCATAGACGCATTGGAAAAAAACGTTGCTCATGCCTTCAGCCGAAACTGCTGGACGGACTTTCACCAAATTTGTGGCCGGAGCGGCGGCTTGGTCCCAAAAGCGTTCTCTTATAAATTTGGCGGAAATCCATTGGGTCGTTTTTTTTTAAAACAGACAAAATGTAGGTGCCAAAAAATGTGTGATACACCCATGCTTCTGCTCTGTGTGCTCTGTGAACCCATTTCCCTGTTCGCTCCATGAAAAGGACCCTGATTGGCCCGGAGGGCCGTGAGATGTCTGCAGACATATTCTTGGGTGCGTGGCTTTATTATTCTGTGGTGATCGTGGCCAGCTACTAGACCCTTGGGTGCATGGCAGAGGCCATGCACACAATAGTCTGCCCAACTGGCTGCAAGTACAGTAATAGTATGTGTACAAAAGTGGACAGGGTGTGTGGCAGCTGGCTTATTGGACTGCCCCAAGATTCGTGGGTGATTGACAGTCTGTGCAGTGGGTGCGAGTAAAGTAATAGTATGTGTACAGAAGTGGACAGGGCTTCAGGTGGCTAGCTTATTGCACCCAAAAGTTTGCCCACTGGTTGCAAGTACTGCAACTGTATGTGTACAGAAGTGGACAGGGCCTTAGGCGGCTGGCTTATGTGTGTGGGTTGTGGCCATTGGGCAGATTCTTTAGAGCATGGCTGTATCATATAGTGGTGATTGTGACCAGCTACTAGACTTTTGGGTGCATGGCCGGGTCCATGAACCCAAGAGTCTGCCCAATGGTTGCAAGTACTGCAATAGTATGTGTAGAGAAGTGCACAGGGCCTCAGGTGGCTGGCTTATTGCACCCAAGAGTCTGTCCACAGGTTGCTAGTACTGCAATAGTATGTGTACAGAAGTGGACAGGGCAGGAGGCTGGCTTATGTGTGTGGGTTGTTGCCACTGGGCAGATACTTGGGTGCATGGGTGTATTATGCTGTGGTGATTGTGGCCAGCTACTAGACTCATGGCCCAAGAGTCTGCCCACTGGTTGGAAGTACTGTAATAGTATGTGTACAGAAGTGGAGAGGGTGTGTCTGTCTTATTTGTCTGCCCCGAGATTCTTGGGTGTGGTGTATGAGAGTCTTCGCACTGGGTGCAAGTACGGTAATAGTATGTGTATAGAAGTGGACAGGGCCTCAGGCGGCTGCCTTATATGTGTGGGTTGTGGCCACTGGGGAGATTGTTGGATGCATGGATGCTGTGGTGGTTTTGGCCAGCTACTAGATTCATAGGTGCATCTGCCCACTGGCTGTAAGTATTGTAATAGTATGTGTACAGAAGTGGCCAGGGCATGTGGCAGCTGCCTTATTGGACTGCCTCACGATTTGTGGGTGTATGAAAGTCTGTTCACTGGGTGCAGGAGTTGTAATAGCAAGTGTACAGAAGTGAACATGCTCTCAGCCGCAAGCTTTATGTGTGTGGAGTTTGTACATTGGGTGGAAGCACTGTAATAGTATGTCTACATCTTCCCTGGCCGAGAAGCATGAGTTTGGAGAATGTAAATCAATAATAACATTATCAACATTATGAGTCTCTAGGTCTCCTGCACTATTTCTGAATGGAAGCCCTTCAGAATTAGATATTTCAATCTCTTTTATTCCACCAACCCCAAGGAGGCCGGCTCGAGAAAACTATGCCCTGGCTATAGGGCCTTTTTCAAAGAAATCCTCCATGATAACGCTTGAAGTAATGAACATCACGATAATGATTTTGGCTAAACTATTTGAAGTTCTTGAACCCAAAGTAAACCCTATTATTGACAGTCTCAGAAATACTGCCACTTGTCAAAAAGCCATTACTGACTCCCTGGCCCAGAGGCAGGCCTTTGATGATAGGGATGCCAGGTTGTCAACAAATCAAAATTCAGAGATCATACCTGTGCTCAAAGTGACAATTGACCACCAGCGACCCCAGCCTGAGTTATGCTTTGTTGACAAGGCAACACAATGTTTAATGGCTGCTGTTCCTTTTGTGGATGGTATTATTTGTGAGTTACCCTCAGAGGCGGCCGTGGTAGCACCACCGCTGCCTCCGGTGCTTACTCATGAACCATCTGCAGCTAGTATAGCTAATGTACCATCTATAGCAAAAATTGTACCACCTTACAAAGAGGCGTACACCATCTTTGCCAAAAATACTAAAAAAGGACTGATGAATGCATCGAACTCCAGGCCCGGACATAATGTGAGGCCAAAAAAAAACAAAAAAACAAAAATCCAAAGGAATTGCTTCTCACACAAGAAAGGAAAAAAAAACTGCAAAAACTGCAAAAAGTGGGGCTCTTCACCCCCAGTAGACTTAACACACTCTCCTTTGGATGAGTTGGTGCAGGCCTTTGAAGAATTTGAAGCTGGCCCTGAGGGTTTGCCTTTTGAGGCTCATCCTGCATTACCATCCAGGGGCATTCCTTTGAATAGTTCTGAACCTCCTGTTTAGTTGCATAACACACAAGAACTTAGGAAAGCCGTGGGTGATTATATGTGCCAATTTCATCTGGCGCCAATTGTGGCTCATCCATTGATGCAACCTGTTCCTACTACTTTGAAAACTCCTCGGCACAGCACTCAAACAGGAACCAAACTAGTTTTTCTCCCTCTACGTGCAAGAAGAATGCTCTAGTCATAGCAAATCTGCCTCTAACAGCAGATGTACTCTCACCTCAATTGAATATGCAGGATAACATATTATCTTCTACCAACGATTGCCTGATGGCACTAACCTCGGAACAGCAGGTTCTTAAGTCTTCAGTGAAATTTCTTATTCACAGCTCTCATTCTGATCCCTTCCTTCTGATCAGAAGATGAACTCTAAGCGTATTACATTCAAATCCACAGTAGAGGAGGAGAAGTTAACCCCCCTTCTTGGGGTATCTTGTGGTAAAAAAGAGGCCCTAGCACCACCAGACACTAAGTTCAGAACATCTCCTCTACCTTACTCATTATTCAGAAGTTGTCGTGGTGGCTCCTTTCCAATATTCATCATGAATAGAAGAAGTATTATGGCGCTATTTTCTGATATTTCAACATTAGAGGATGTCGCTTCAGGAGACATTGAGCAGGTAGAATTTCCTGATGACAAGGACTTAACTGTATCCTGTCTCTGGATAAGATCACGCGTTGTCCTTAACATCATTTGGGCTGCAAGATCCACTCTCTTTGGCCTTGGTTTTAGACTAACACCTACTACTAGCGAAAGTCCTTTAACTGAGACCTCGCAACAGCTTGAAAGAATTGGCGACAGTGGATCTCGACCCTCAGCTCCATTAGGTGAAAGTGTAGTACCCATCATGAAAACCAAAACTTGTTGTTGCTGTAATAATGCGTAACTAGGAGCAGATCAGCAATGTACTCAGATACACACATTTGCATTTTTGAGTTGGAATACTACAGGGCATAAGCACTTATTGAATAATTCAAATTGCACTCTAATACATTTTGATCTAGTGCTCCTACAAGAAACTTGGTTACTGTCACCTCCTTCTTGGGACAATCACCATGTTTATCTGGTTTCTGCGTTGAAAGGTCAAAAAGGCAGACCAACGTCTGGCCTTGTAACCATTTCTAATATTTCCACCATGACCAGCTTAGTAGACAGTCCGTCTCTGAATTCTTTTATGCAATGCTCTATCATTTTGATTCAAACATTCAAATTCTCAGTCTTTAATCTCCATTGGAATCCTGTTACGATTTCAACCTCTACCTTCTTTAAGGACCTCAATTCACTTATGGAAGAGATTGCTGCTACTCCTAATATTGTGCATATTATTCTTTCTGGAGATCTGAACATTCACCTACTTGCACTATGCAAGGAAAAGAATTCTGAACGGGTCACACTGTGGTCTCATTTTGTAGAAACATGGAATTTGATTATGTTGAATGGAGCATTCAAAAGTGACAAGTCTCCTTCCCATACATGGTCAAGCCGTTCACATAAAGCAACCATCGACTATGTGTATGTTGATAGAGTGTTATTTGGTCAGATCTCTAAGTTCACTATTTTGCCCTCTTCATCCAGTGATCACCTGATGCTGTCGGCTGAAATTATGATTCATGCCCAAGCCAAACCACAGCCTCGACAGCAACAGTTGAGAGCTTTGACCATAAAGCCTCAGCATAATAGATTGCATTGGTCCAATCTCTCTTTGGAAGCATTTAGTCATGATCTAGTGAAGGACCATCATCTCCTCCTAGAGAAGGGATATGTTCCACCGGAATATCACGATAAAATGCACTTGTTTGCATCCCCTGGTATATCTAGTGGTAAGATATCCAATAATGCTTGTCCCACCCATGTCTTTGATCATCTTTTAGACTCAGGAAGTCCCTTTTTCGTAGACAAAAAAGACAGATTCTGCTCCTTCCAGTACACTGTTGTGAGTTCTCATTACGCAAGTTGAAACTGATTATAAGATTTGGATGCATGGTCACAAGGCGGAAATGTATCAAAGGGATGGTGAGCTGTGGCTGTACACGATTCAGGGTAAAAACACCTCTCAGATCTGTAAATTGATTAATTCAGCCAAAATGTGTTCTCAGCTATCTTCTCGAATTAATGGAGTGCCGGAAAAAAGGTGGGTTGAATATTTTACGAACATCTATGATCTCCCACAAACCAGCTCTGATTGGCTGCCGCACAGGCCAACTAACTTTCCTTTTTCTCTTAACTTTGATTGAGAAGATGTGCTGTTCTACATAAATAAGGCCAGCTCTTCCAGAGCTCCTGGACCGGATGGCTTTTCACACTTTGTTTTAAAACAGCATCCTGAATTGTGGCCGAATATCCTATACACCATCTTTGTTTCCATCCAAACAAAGCAATGCATTCAAACATCTTGGTGCTAAGCTGTAGTAGTACCAATCTATAAAAAAGGCGATCGCACGAATCCGGCAAACTATCGCCCCATAGCACTTCTTGATGCACCTGGGAAGATTTTTAGCTGCATCATTTTGAGAGATCTTAGCATTTGGGCTACTAGTGAAAATCGTAGAGATCCCTTTCAAGCGGGTTTTGTTGTGGGTCTTGGCACTGCTATTAATATCATCACGATTAATGCCATTAAGGCAGTTTATGCGGCAAGACGGCAACCTTTATACTTGGCTTTTGTAGACTTCCGAGTCGCGTTTGACTCTGTGGACCGTCAATTACTTTTCAACATATTGTTGGGTTTCAGCTGCCCTCCTTCTCTTATCTCACTTATAAAGCTATTTCATACAAATACTACAAATCAGGTCAAATTGAACTTGAGTGGGCGATTATCAGAAACAATTCACATGAAACGCGGCCTTAAACACGGCTGCATTTTAGCCTCAACTCGGTTATCTTTTTATTTTTTACTTGGGAGTTGAATTTTTGAAGGTAGTAAATGATGCGCCAATGCTTGGCAACCAGGTCATCTATGCTGATGACCTGGTTCTTATCTCACAAACACCAAGTGGATTACAGACTTTACTCAACCAACTTGAGATCTTCACTATTAACACTCAACCTTGAGAAAACCCAAGTCATGGAAATGGGAAAGAGCAAACTGAAACAAACTAAACATTATGAGTGGTTCCCCCATAATCAAAAACTGGTTCTAGTCAATGACTATAAATATCTAGGTGTCATGTTTAGTAATTCTCTTGCAAATAACCCCCACAAATGTAGCGTAATTGGCAAACTCTCCACTCTTATATCTCAGGCCAAAGTCCTCCAGGCCAAGTTTGGTAAATTTTCTTGTGCTCATACTCATATTCTAACCTTTTATCAACAGAAGGTAATCCCCATTATCACCTATGGGACTGAGACATGGCTCCCACAAAAGCCTTTGTATTGGGATAGAATGGAAGCACAATTTTGGAAAAAAAGTACTCAAGCTTCCTAACATAACGCCAAATGCTCTTTTGCGGTATGAGTTGGGCAATTTGTCAATACACATCCAAGTATCCTGGAAGAGATGTTCTCTTTATCGCAAATGCTTACAGGGTCTTGCTGTAAACAATTTCCTCTCAATATTGGCAAATTATCTTTTGCTCTCTCCACACTTCTTTCCAGCAAACTGGCGAGCCAGTGTCCTCTCTGATCTAGCTGAAGCGAACATCTCGCTAGACCTTTTACTTAATAATCCATCGAAAGGCAAGCTCAAATTGTATCAACTAGACTGGCAACATACCCAACAGAAATGTTTATTGCTAAGAGATTTTGACAGATCATCCTTTGGTCATAAAACATTTCGGCATACAGCTGACTACTTACTGAAGTGCCCGTCATACATACTTAGAAGTCAAATCCTAAGATTTTGTATGAATTTATGGCCAACCAATCAAATCTTATATAAAGGGTCTAATTCATGTTGATGCCTCGCACTGTCGGTTTTGTAAAATTGATGGAATGGCAGAGACACTAAAACACATATTGGTTGTGTGTGTTACCTTGAGGAAACAAAGGAGAATTGTCCTTTATAATTTAACCCGAACACATTATCTAATGCGGTCAGATGATGAATTATGGTATGAATTATTTGCCACCCCGAAAATCTCACTGAGAAAGGCCACTATGCAATTTTTAATTGCAGCACTGCCTATAGACTGATTATTTAGTGATCTTATTCTCGGTTATTATTTGTCATACATCCTTAGGTTGTATTTATATTTTGTGTTTGGTTGGACATTAGAACTGAGATTGTTAAGTATGCTGTTATATTGTTTTTTATTCTTTTTTGCCTTTTATTCTGTGGGTCTCTCAGTTCATTCTAAAAAAAAAATTTAAGTTGTTATTTGTCTCTTCTGTATGTGATGTGATGCGATTTGTAAATCTGAAGTTTTATGGGAAAAATAGTTTTGAAAGGTTAATTTAAATTAACCAACCAAAATAAAATTAATTTTTTTTTTAAAAATAGTATGTCTACAGAAGTGGACAGGGCTTGGGTGCCTGTACTGTGTGTTTGGGTTGTGGGCAGTGGCATGATTCTTGGGTGCATTATGCTGCTATGGTTGTGGACTGGCCCTAGAGTCTTGGGTGCGTAGCCGTATTATGCTGTGATGCTTGTGGGCTGCTCCTAGACTTTTGAGTGCATGACCATTTGTCCACTGGTTGCAAGAAGAGTCATTGTTTGTGTAAAGAAGTTGATAGGGACTCGGGTCTCTGGATTATGTGTGTGGGTTTGCGGCTCTGGACAGATTTTTGGGTCAATGGCCGTATTATGCTGAAGTGGTTGTGGCCTAGACATCTGGGTGCTTGGCCGGAGGTGGTAGGCTGTAGGCCATACACCCAAGAGTCTAGCGGATGTGAACCCAAGAATGTGACACTGACATATGGATTGCACAAACATGTTTATAGAAATGCAATTTGCTGATTACAAACAAGCATGACACCAATAAGTGTATCCTCACTGTATATATTGTTGAGGCACTGGATACCTTTTTGGAACTCAGTGATAGAATACCATTAAAGTGGCAATAGCACATCTGAACATTCTGGCACTGTGGGCACATATTTTCTTTGTTGCATGTGGAAATGCAGGAGAATTCTTTGTATCATTGTCTCTGATATAAAAAAAGCATAACATGTTAGCAAAGGTACTTCATAATTTTGTATTGTACTCCATTTCAGACATTTATGTACTTTGTGGACCCTCATAATTAGTACATTACAAGTACTATGCTTCAAACAAGTGTATTATGCAATGCGTTCTGTTCCTGTGTTTGTTTGCATAATCATTGGGTCCGTGGGAAAAACAATCCTTGCAGGATAAAAGAAAATCCTTCTACACACATTTGATGTTATGTGGCACACTCTGTTTCTTTGATGTGCGCAGTACTTAACAGGAATGTTTAGGTGCAAATCTGTGTGGTCTTGCTGTTAAGTACTGTTGCAGTAGGAGGAATTGAAATTGTGTATGTGTTTTGCTTTTTGGAAGTAGTGGTGCTATGGTTGCAGTTATATACCAGTTGGTGTATTCTAACTGGTTATCTGTTTCCTCTTTTTAACATTATCTGTTTATGCTGTTTGAATGCTGTTGGTGTTTTCTAAGTACTGTACTATTGCAAACTAATATTGAGTATTGTGAGGGCAGTTAGATACCTTTGCCATATTCTAACTGTTGCTAGTTTCAAAGTTGTTTAGGGTATGTTTTTCTGCAGTTTGATTGCTTTAGGTTGATTTTAGCAGTTTTACTGCTGGAAGTAACATTGTAGTACTGCAAGTGTACTAAGATTCCAGTTGGTGTATTCTGGTTGTTGGTACTTAATAAATCTTGAAGGGTTTCTCCAAATAAATAACATTTTTGCTGGTGGATTTGAAATTGTGTAGTAATGGGAAGTAATATTGCAGTATAAGAGTTGCAGTTAGATACCAATTGGAATATTTTAACTGTTTACGGTTTCAAAGTTTTGCAGGGTATGTTTTCAAGCACCTTCATTCTTGTTGGCGGATTTCCATTTTCCACTATTGCCAAGTGCCATTGCAGTATCATGGGTGTAGTTACATTCAGTTGTGTATTTATTGCAGTGTTATGGGCATAGTCAGACAGTTGTTGCCTTACTCTAACAGTTGGTCATTTTAAAGGTCATTGAGGGCAGTTATTAGACCCTCATACTCAGTACTTTTCTTAAGTACTATTGGTGAAACAATATTAGTGTGTGTTTTCCACAGTTGTTGTTTCTGTGACTATAATCATTGGGACATTGGGAAAAAAACTGTATAGCAGCATAACTGATGTACTCATGGGCCAGTTGGTGTATGGTAAGTTGTTCCAGTTTCACAGGGCAGGAAGTTATTTTTCATTTGTAGTTACATATCCGTTGGTGGGTATTGGGCAGTAGGCTATGCTACTTGTGTAGATCAGTGAGTACATTTGGTTTGAAGAATATTAAGAAGGTATTTGCAAAATTTGCTGGTGATCTCTGCTTCAGAGTAATGGAAGTATCATTGCATTCAAGCCACCCACATGTCTTTTTAATGTATGCAGTACTGTATGCAGTACTGTAGTGACCTGCAATGGTTGTGGCACCTGTGTGGTAGATTATGCCTACTGTTGTGAAGGTTTTCTTGCCAAGTGATACTTGCCCCTGTGTGAAGCTAGTAAGTTTGCAGTTGTTTTTGGTACCATCTGCATTCTATCGTAAAAGCATTACTATTACGTATAAGTTTATCTGTAAGATGGAATGATTGTCTGAATTGCAAGTACGACATAATATGACATGATTAGCATTTTGTACCAGCTGCTGAAATGGAATGGATTCACAGTTAGGTCTAGATACATATACAACTCGCTCGTTAGGAACTTGTTTGTGTGCAACATGGCTGCAGAGAGTGCATGTAGGTTTCCACATGTACATTTATAGGCATGTTTTTGCTTCCCAGTACTTGCAGTAAGAACATTAGACATTTGTGTGGATCTTCTTGTGTGTTCATAGTGAATCTCACCATTCCTGCACAGTAGTCAAATTCCTGCCTTATTCCTTAGACACTGTATGTTGTCAGGATTGTACATTTGCACAGAAATTTACACCAGTTGTATTGGAAAATGTGAATGGACCAGACAATTCTGTGCCTGAGTCATTTGATGGAAGTCCACTTGTTTTTTTTGAAGAGGTACTTCTCTTTGTTTGTGTAGTTGGATATGCATTTGCAATTACCATAAATCCTTCTGTGGTTGTGCTAATTGATTGAGTAGCAGCTGCTTTCCGTTTCTTTGGTTGTACTGTTGGGAGATTACTTGTAAGTTGTGTTTGCGCTAGTTTTCTTTTACCAAGATTTCCTGTTTGAGGAACAGGTTACATTTTGAGATGGGGTGTGTGGAGTGCACGCAGTGTGTTGTACTCTACGATGCAAAGAATGTTAGCCTTGACATTGCTTGCATCAAAACTAACTAGAAATAGTCCTTCAAGTGTATGTAGGTGTGAAGTGCTACCTGACTCATGCCTTCTTTAAAGACTGTGCTACCAAAGTCAATCAATGCTTCATCTAGGCTTAGACCTTGCAATTTATGAATAGTGACGGCATATGCAAGAGACAGAGAAAACTGTTCTCTGCGTACATACATGTTGTTGTACTGAAGGAATCTGGCTGTTGAGCATCCTATATTTTAACTTCTAAAGGTTTGTCAAAGTTGATGTTGACAAACTGAATGCCGTTGTCACGTGGGTATGTCTGGAATCCAACAACTGTACCAAGTGCTCCATTAACTAAACCTTGCTCCACATCAAGGTTACGCTTTAGATTACTCCATAGTTTAAACAATATGTTAATGTTTTGTCCAAACCAGCTGTGTTGGAGATAGAGTTTTCTAAGCTCTTAGTCATGCTCTGGCTTGTTGACACAAAGGCACTGTCAAACCATGCACATACAGTTTGTCTGTGGAGTAAATTTGCACTATTGATTGCAATTATTTTTTCAATATTTTTTCATTGAATTGTGCACAGCTTGCTAGGGTTGGGATTAAGGACATAGATTTTACATTTTTGTGTTCTAATTGTTCTATGACATCAGTATCAGAGGTGTTATGCCTGTATAGCTCATGGATGAGCCTGCTATTTAAGATAGAGTGTGCTTCCTTAGAAAGCACACCAATACGAATGCTTTTATAAATGTTAGCATAGGTGAGGTGTGCAGACTGACACATGTTTTCAGTTAGGTATCTGTATTGGTGATGTTGCCAGAGATTTACATTTCCTATGCTGCCAAGTGTGTTACGGCACAGTTTGTGTCCTAATGTTTTAAAAATAGGTTTGACTTTCACTGGTGTTAATTGAAGAAAATCTCTGAAAACAATAACGTGTTTTCCTCCAGAGAGTTATTCGTAGTACATTTTAAGGACCTCTTACAATCTGAGGTTAAACAAACCCAACATTAGTTTGGAGACCATGCTCACCTCATCTATTATGAGCATTTTCATTTGTTGGTGTAGCTCCATAGCAGCTTCTGCTGAACGTTTGTAGTAGTTTAATTTCTTTTGGTGTTCTACTGGAAGGAGTAGCAATCAGTGTAAAATAACACCACCTATGTTGTAGGCAGCTAAACCTGTGGGGGCAGTTACAACAGCTGAAAGCTTGTTGTTTTTCAATTGTTGGAGGAACTTGCTGATGATTTCGTTTAAAGAATGTTTTGCCTGAACTAGCTTCACCACTTACGTACAGGAATACAGGTTTATAGTTTTGACAGGTACACATTTTAGTTGTGTGCTGCACACCATGTTCAATTTCTTTAGTTACTTCCAGGAAAATTATACTATGTTCATCATTCAGTTGTGATATCAGTAGAGCAACATTTTTTTCAGATTCCTCAAACTTACACATGTTGTTTTCTACTTCAGTCATGGCTAATTCTGCCTCATTTATTATGAGTGGCTCTCCAAGTGGTTCTTAGCTTCCTGTAACTGAAGGTTGTCTGCTTTCTGAAGTGTCTACATTTAGTTGTGATTGATGTTCTTCCTCTTGTTGGTGTTCACTGTCCAACATGTTGTTGTACTGTTTGAAATGTATATCTGTTATAGTGCTTTCACTTGCATTGAAAGTGTCTTCATAGGAGGCATGTGTGTCTAATAAATGTTCTTCTTTTCTCCATGGTTTAAAAATTTGCAGTAGGGACATGTTCTCTATGGTGCCTCATATGATTAATCAGTCTGCATTTAGAAAATTTAACCAGGCTGCCCTCATAACTTTTCACTATGTATTTACTTTTTCCTCATCTGGTTTAATATTATTTTTGTATGAGACATTTTGGGCTATAGACACATGGTTTCCAAAGAAGTTCTCCTGTTTGTGTAGTATATGTCCAATAAATTGTTTTTCAAAATGTCCTGGCTGTTGGGATCATTCTTGGCTACTGTTTCTATGTCTTGGTATGATTTGAGAACTCTTTTTCTGTATGCAGCAGGACCAAGGCTTAGCCAGACCTTGTTTTCAGATTTCCCTTATAAGGCTGTTCCGTTTAAATGGTCTGCAGCTTCGTAGTAACCACATTCTCTATGAAAGAGCATTTTTATGCCAAAGCTGTATAGTTTTTGTAACAGTGTTTTGTCAGATGATATGTCATCCAGAGGTCTTTCAGCTTTGTTTTCTCAGCTTTGGTTAAGTGGGCTGTGACATATCGTGCAACTGCATTGGAATTGTCTGCAATGCACTGCACATCTATGTTTGCATTCCACCATAGGGCAATGATTGCATTGTAATCATTGATGTACTTAGATGCTTCGCTTCTTTTAATGCAGTATGGGTTCTTAGGCAATTTGCCTTTCACACTGTGTCTAACTGAAGACATGAAGCTGTTTACTTGAAACTGGTCTACGGAAACAAATGCAGCATTTGGACTAGTATTTGTGGTGTTGCCCAAACTGACCTTTTACAATTGACAATTTTCACAATTTACCTAATTATAGTGGTCCTAATTGCCCTTCTGCACAATTGACTTTTATAGTATTTTAGTTATGTTGTATATGTATTGGATTGGTTTTGATTATAAATAATATAAGTGTATTGGGTTGGCGGTTGCAGGGGGTTTTGGATGGGTGGGGGGTTGCGGGTGATTTCCCACCGCATATATGTCCTAATCGACCTTCTAAATTAGGTAAATTCTCCCAAGATCAATTCTCCCAAGGTCAATTGTGAAAAGGTCAATTAGTATAAAACCGTATTTGCCTTTGTTTTTATATCTGCGTCGACAATACTTGCCACATTTATGTCTTTGAAACTGTTATATGGGTGCATGTAGCTCACTATGTGCACTTTCGTAAGGGATTTTGTAAGAGACATATTTGTGAATTAACTGAAAAACATTGGCATCACTGTGCTGAGCAAATTTAGGAGCATCTTTATTCCACAAAAGCATGTGGATGTGTGGTGCTCCTCTGGATTGGTATTCCTTTCTCCGAAAGAAGTGTGGCACTTCTCTGAGGGGAGGAATTGTTTTATTACAGATGAAGTGCTGCATGGCAATAAAGCAGTGATGGAGGTACCTTGACACATTTACAGGGTCAAGAGATCAGAGTTTCCTAGTGTTTTTATATCTATCCCTGCTTTCTGTTCATTTGCTATGCATAAGAAATTGTGCAAGTCTTCCCATGCATACTATGCTCAACTTAAAGTGACAAACCATGTGGGTGGGCCAAGGTTGCGTAGCATACACCATACATCTGTGTGATGTCGGAACCAGTATTGAACCAGTATTCTTTCGTACCAAGGATGTTTGCCAGAAGATTTGTAATACTTGACTGTAAAACTTCATCTTTCACTTGCACCTTTTGAAGTGGCTTTGTAGCAGACATGTTTAAAAAATTGGAACCTGTTTTCAATGTGTGTGAAACTCTGTAACATAGAGTTACTAGTACACTTACAAACGGGAGGTTGAATATGTATTCAATGTTTTGTCTGAACTTGGCGTCTTCAGAATACATTCGTAAAGAGCGGTATTCTGATGCTGTTATTTGTGTGCATCTTTCATCATACCTTCTACCTTTTCCAGTAGGAAAGAGTAGAGGAAAGGCTTGTGCTTCTACACTTTTTTTCCCACATGCTCATTGGAGATCTTTTGTCTTGCCGCATTTGATATGTTTATAGTGTATCGTCTATGATGTCTTTGGAGTGCAGTGGGTGAATTGTATACTGGTCTGTAATATTGGATGCTGTAGTAGGATCTAGAAGTTCAGATTGGCCAGTTGATGAGGAATCCTAAATTATGTTGGTGGTTTCTCTCAGGTTTTCTTCAATGTTTATTTATTTGTTGTATTAATTGTTCTCTTTAAGATATGGCAGGGCTTCTCTAACATTGTTTAAGTCTTTTATTTGCTGCCAATTTCTTTTGTCTTTTGTAGGTACACCATTCACTACAATAATCAAAGATTGATCTTTTGGCCCATGCACTCCCAGGGTGTCTACATTTCCTTTAAGATTTAATGGCTGATTAAATACTTTGCCACAAATGCCTTTCAGTAATTCAGATGGAGGCAATTTGGCTGTTTTCGGTTCAAGGCGTATTATTGCTTGAAATGGGTGTACTGTTTGGATTACCAAGCTCTCATAACAATTAAGCTGTTGGAGTGGTTTTGAAGTGGGGATGCTTGCAAGTTGTTAGTGATAGCCTGTGAAGGCATTTGGTTATTATCACGTTTTCCAGTGCAGTATGTGCAAAGTATTGAGGGGTTAGTAAGTTTTTATTTGTTTTCTACTATAAGATAGAGAGCTAATTGGAACCATTGGGATTCCCTGTTGTCTTCTATTTTGTGCATTATATCAACAGTTTTGGTGATCTCTGTGTAAAAAGTTCTGCAACAACACATACATACTTGGTGTGGTACTTCAGCAGATGTGCTTTTGAACTTTGCTAATTCTTTTTTTTTCATTGCTTTTTTGGTTGTGTATTGAAGATGGCTGGTGTTGGAGAGAGGCAGATACTTATTGTATGGATAGTAGGAGATTCATTTGTGTATAATCTAGAGAGGTATCCACAGGCACGAGGTGTTTCTTGTGATCTTGGGTTTCCAGGCCTGCAGGGTTTGTGGTGCAATGTGCCTGGCTGCAATTTGCAGGCACTAGTTGCTTTTTGCAGAGACATGGGTACTTTTGATAGTCCTGATGTGTTGGTGGTGCACCGTGGAGAAGAGCATTTGGGCTACATAAGTGCTCCAAGTTTGGTTCTGGGACTAAAGTTGTTGGAGGAAGAACTGATGCTGCTTTTCCCTACTGCAAAGGCGTGTTTTTCTGAAATACCACCTAGAGCAAAATGGAACAACCCCAATGTCTTTAATCCCCAGCAAAATGTTGGAAGGTGCCTTGTTAATAGAGGCATGGGTATAGCTTTGAAGCTTGCTGAGATGTCCGTTTTCTCCAATGAAAACATTTAACTCCCTTAGTATGCATTATTTCAATCCAGATGGCCTTTCGTTGTTCATTCTTAGAAATGCTTGTTTTTTCCGCAATTTAAGGGATGCTTTGCAGAGGTTGATGTAAGGCAGTAAGGAGGAAAAGAAGAGAAAAAACACACAAAAAAACAAAACAAAAGGTGTTTGTTTAGTAGCACCTAAAAAAAATGTTCTTTTCAGAGCCACCACAATAGAGGGAATCTCCTACCCTGGGTTAACCTGCTCTCCACACCCCCGTGATGTGGTCGTTTTATCTGCAAACACTGTGGTAGTTCACGGATTGCACGTGTCACATCCGGGACTTTTAAGGATGGCTGGCATGGAAAAGGGACTGTGGCAGCCAGGGGATAGGCCAAAATGTTTCCTGGGTGTGGTGTCCAAGGAGAGAGTGTGGCAGAGGCTCTGTTTGCTGAGAGGAGTGCACATGGCTATGGCTGTGTGTTTGTTTTTTAGGAGGCAGAGTGTCTGGACTTTGGGGGACTCTTGGATACTTTGGTTACAGGTGTATGCAGAGCACTGTGGAGTGGCTGCACATCTTGGTTTCCCTCATGTGGATGTGCACTGGTATGCATTGCGTGGCATGAAGTAGCTGGATTTACATCCCCTTTGTGCCACTTTGGTGATGCAGGATCATCCATCCATTATTATTGTTCATTGTGCAGTGAACAGTTTAGGACATGTTACTGTCATCTCTCTGCAGTTTGCCATGAAGGAGGCACTTGGGAAAGTCATGGACATGTTTCCAAACTCTCTAGTAATTTTTTCACGCATTGCCCAAAGACAGGTGTGGCTGTGCTCTTCCTCATTTGGTCCGCAAATGAAGAAAGCCAGGTGCAATGTCACCAAGGCTGTTTGCGCATTTTTGTGAGATGTTGGTATGTCTTCCATCCACAATGAAAACAATACATTTCGTAACACCAACTTTTTCCGCAGAGATGACATCCATCTTACTAATGCTGGCAATCACCTTTTTTGTGCACTATCCAAAATGCTTTGCAGTTATTCTTACAAGTATAGCAAGCATTTGTGCAGTCGGTGTTTGCCACTTGAAAACTTACAAGAACAAAAAAAAAGGCTCTTTTCATAGCCACCACTTTCTACCAGAAACAAATGCAATGGTTTACATGATGCCACCCCATGCATGCTTTGGAAGTCTGCAGACTACCACACTGTCTGTGGACTTCTCGGACTGCACAGGGGCCTCTACCATTTCATTGGCACTTCTATTTTAAACTGTGAAAGGTGGCTCTGAAATAAGCGTTTTTTTGTTTTTTTGTTTTCTTGTTTTCTTGTTTAATATATTTTTTGGTATTTTTTCAATGAGACAAACAAGGAAGGGAAGGGAAGGGACTGTAGGGAAGGGACACCAACCACGGGGATAAGAAGAGGCAGGTGGAGAGAGGAAGATGTTGGGCCTCATCGAGGTAGGGGGCACTTTCAATCATGCTCCCCGACTGAAGCCTTGAAAGCACTGTGGAATCGCTCACCGCTGCAGAGTACTGCATTGCAGTACACACACAAAACAGCGACATTTGAAAGGTAAGGGTCTACTGCAGTGCATATGGCCTAGGAGGATGAGTCAGGGATGTGCTGCACCACAGGAGTGTCCCTTGTGGTGACAGGAGCAGATGCTGAGGATGCTGCAGAGGTTGTGAATTTACTACCCTGTTAGAAGGGCACGACCCTCCAAAATGATGCCTTGCGGATCGACCTCAGGTGTCACTGCATGGAGGTGGTGCCATAACTGTACAGCTCAGGTGTGCTGTGACTGAGTGTCGTGTGGTACTGATTGCAGCAAACCGTGGGTGCTCGAGCCTTGGCTAACCCCCATTGGTGGTAAAAAGCCTCTGCACCCAAAACTCACATCGGCAGCTGGTATTGGGGAATTCCACTAACTCATCCTCTTCCTCCTCTTGTTCCCCCTCTGCATCATCATGCCTGTTCCCCTTCCCAGGTCCTTGGAAAGGTGGTAGTGGTGTTGCTGAGGCAGAGGCAGCAGATGCAACAGCAGTGCATGCCATTATCTAGTTAATCCAGCAAATCAGGCAACCCAGCAATCCAGCAATGTGGAGCAGTGCTCTGTTCTGATCAGCCAAAAACAAAATGAGTAGCAGCACTTGGGGTGTTGCCTTTTATAGGGGTGGTGGGGAGCGCTCCACAAACCGTTGTGCACTCTGCAAACACCAACCTGCACTCAAAAAGTTCCAAAAAGTATCTAGATCGCCAGGGCATGGTCGGGGACCTATGCAAGGGCGACGTTCCACAGCAAAACACCTTGGATTGCTCAAAAAAGCATGTTTTTGCTGTGCAGTGTTCGCGAATAAGGACCAATGCTCAGTGTGGGTGTGGTCACATGGTGATGTCTCGAACGTTCGCGAATGGGACGGCTGTTCATAGGATACCTATTGCATGGGATCAATTGTGCGCATGCACCTTGCTGTCTTACGGACAGGGCTGGGCTCGCCAAACTAATTAAAAGTGCAACACACGTGCAGCAGACAGTTCCGACCATGTGCAGTGTATGTAGGACCCAGGGGATATGATGCGCCTGTGCCCAGGTGTCTGTCGAACATGGGTGGGATACCAAAACTAATTAAAGTATGTCACTGCTTTGTGGACATGCCAGACAAGCACAGTGTTCGTAGGACCCAAGGGACGAGATGCGCATGTGCCCAGGTGTCCGCCAGACATGGGTGGGCTTCCAAAACTAATGAAAGTACGTCACTGTTTTGCAGACATGCCGGACAACCACAGTGTTCGTAGGACCCATGGGATGAGATGCACATGCACCCAGGTGTCCGCCGGACAGAAGTGGGTTCCCCGAACTAATTGAAAGTACGCCCACAACTTTGTCGACATGCTAGACAGGCACATTGTTGGTAAGGCACAGGGTGTGTGGTACGCATGTGCCCAGGTGTCCGCAGTATAAAAGTATATGGCCCACTCAGAATTTTTTTGCAAAGTTTGGTGAGGATTGGTCGAGGGGGGGCAAAGTTACAGGGGGCGTCCCAAAACTTTTTATTCCCCATAGACTGAATGGGGAAAAAACTTTGCTCGCGCCTACAGCCCAAACCGTCTAGTATTTTTTTTTAAAATTACCAAAAAGTAGGTCATAAAAAATTAGGGATATCTGTGTTCGGTCCGCTGACACACTTCCCTGTTCGCTCCGCGGACAGTGTCCTGATTGGCCAATCGGCTTGCGTGATGTCCGCAGACATGCAACGTGTTCGCTGATTGGACGGCGTGGAGCATGAAGCGCGTCAGATTTTCGGTAGCGCCCACCATCTTGGATTCGCAGACATCGACAGACAGCACAGTGAAACTTGGTTTAAAATTTGTATTTAGTACAGTGTGTTAGTTTGTAAGAGTGTTTGGGGAGTGTGGGATAGTATGAGATAGGTTAAATGTTGTGTTTTTTTATGTGGTGGATGCTCTTGTTGTGTTTGATTTGTCTGTGGACAACACGGCTGTTCTGAAATGTTCTAAATAAACTAAATGGGGGGTGTTCTGAGGACGCAATATGTTTCTGTTTTGTTTGCAAGCAAGCTGAAACTGTTCTAAGAACACTCGCGGTGTCCTGAAATGTTCATAAATAAACACAATGGGGGTGTCCTGAGGACGCTGTCCGTATTGGTCTCTGGTAAGTTGAATGTGTTTTAAGAACACTCGTGGTGTCCTGAAATGTTCGTAAATAAACAAAATGGGAGTGTCCTGAGGACGCTGTCTGTATTGTTTGATGGCAAGTTGAATGTGTTCTAAGAACACTCGCGGTGTCCTGAAATGTTCGCGAATAAACAACATGGGGGTGTCCTGAGGACGCTGTCTGCACTATTCGATGGCAAGTTGAATGTGTTCTAAGAACCCTTGCGGTGTCCTGAAATGTTTTTAGGGGGTGTCCTGAGGATGCTGTCCGTATTGTTCGATGGCTGGTTGAATGTGTTCCAAGAACACTTGCGGTGTCCTGAAATGTTCGCAAATAAACAAAATGGGGGTGTCCTGAGGACGCTGTCCATATTGTTCTCTGGCAATTTAAATGTGTTCTAAGAACACTCGTGGTGTCCTGAAATGTTTGTAAATAAACGAAATGGGGGTGTCCTGAGGACGCTGTCCGTATTGTTCGATGGCAAGTTGAATGTGTTCTAAGAACACTTGTGGTGTCCTGAAATGTTCGGAAATAAACAAAATGGGGGTGCCCTGAGGACGCTGTCCGTATTGTTCGATGGCAAGTTGAATGTGTTCTAAGAACCCTCGCGGTGTCCTGAAATGTTCGTAGGGGGTGTCCTGAGGATGCTGTCCATAATGTTCGATGGCTGGTTGAATGTGTTCTAAGAACCGTCGCGGTGTCCTGAAATGTTTGTAGGGGGTGTCCTGAAGACGCTGTCCGTATTGTTCACTGTCAAGTTGAATGTGTTCTAAGAACACTCGCGGTTTCCTGAACTGTTCGCAAATAAAAAAATGGGGGTGTTCTGAGGATGCTGTCCATATTGTTCTCTTGCAAGTTGAATATCTTCTAAGAACACTCGCAGTGTCCTGAAATTTTCACAAATAAACAAAATGGGGGTGCCCTGAGGACGCTGACCGTATTGTTTTCTGGCAATTTGAATGTGTTCTAAGAACACTCATGGTGTCCCGAAATGTTCATAAATAAACACAATGGGGGAGTCCTGAGGACACTGTGCGTATTATTCGATGGCAAGTTGAATGTGTTCTAAGAACACTTGTGGTGTCCTGAAATGTTCATAAATCAACAAAATAGGGGTGTCCTGAGGATGCTGTGCATATTATTCGATGGCAAGTTGAATGTGTTCTAAGAACACTCGCGGTGTCCTGAACTGTTCGCAAATAAAAAAATGGGGGTGTTCTGAGGATGCTGTCCGTATTGTTCTCTTGCAAGTTGAATGTCTTCTAAGAACACTTGCGGTGTCCTGAAATGTTCACAAATAAACAAAATGGGGGTGTCCTGAGTACGCTGTCCATATTGTTCTCTGGCAATTTGAATGTGTTCTAAGAACACTCGTGGTGTCCTGAAATGTTCGCAAATAAAAAAATGGGGTTGTTCTGAGGATGCTGTCCGTACTGTTCTCTTGCAAGTTGAATGTCTTCTAAGAGCACTTGCGGTGTCCTGAAATTTTCACAAATGAACAAAATGGGGGTGTCCTGAGGATGCTGTGCATATTATTAGATGGCAAGTTGAATGTGTTCTAAGAACACTCGCGGTGTCCTGAACTGTTCGCAAATAAAAAAAGGGGGTGTTCTGAGGATGCTGTCCGTATTGTTCTCTTGCAGGTTGAATGTCTTCTAAGAACACTTGCGGTGTCCTGAAATGTTCACAAATAAACAAAATGGGGGTGTCCTGAGTTCGCTGTCCATATTGTTCTCTGGCAATTTGAATGTGTTCTAAGAACACTCGTGGTGTCCTGAAATGTTCATAAATAAACACAATGGGGGTGTCCTGAGGACACTGTGCGTATTATTCGATGGCAAGTTGAATGTGTTCTAAGAACACTCGCGGTGTCCTGAATTGTTCATAGGGGGTGTCCTGAAGACGCTGTCAGTTGTTCACTGGCAAGTTGAATGTGTTCTAAAAACACTTGCGGTGTCCTGAAATTTTCGCAAATAAAAAAATGGGGGTGTTCTGAGGACGCTGTCCGTTTTGTTGGGTGTCAAGTTTAAAGTGTTCTAAGAGCAGTCGCAGTGTCCTGAAATATTCGTAGGGGGTGTCCTGAAGACGCTGTCCATATTGTTCTCTGGCAAGTTGAATGTGTTCTAAGAACACTTGCGGTGTTCTGAAATGTTCGTAAATAAACAAAATGGGGGTGCCCTGAGGATGCTGTACGTATTGTTCTCTGGCAAGTTGAATGTGTTCTAAGAACACTCGTGGTGTCCTGAAATGTTTGTAAATAAACAAAATGGGGGTGTCCTGAGGACGCTGTCCGTATTGTTCGATGGCAAGTTGAATGTGTTCTAAGAACACTCACGTTGTCCTAAAATGTTTGCAAATAAACAAAATGGGGGTGTCCTAAGGACGCTGTCCGTATTGTTCGTTGTCAAGTTGAAAGTGTTCTAAGAACCCTCGCGGCGTCCTGAAATGTTCGTAGGGGGTGTTCTGAAGACGCTGACCGTATTGTTCACTGGCAAGTTGAATGTTTTCTAAGAACACTCGTGGTGTCCTGAAATGTTCGCAAATAAAAAAAAGGGGGTGTTCTGAGGACGCTGTCTGTATTGTTCTCTTGCAAGTTGAATGTGTTCTAAGAACACTTGCGGTGTCCTGAAATGTTCGCAAATAAACGAAATGGGGGTGTTCTGAGGATGCTGTCCATATTCTTCGTTGTCAAGTTGAAAGTGTTCTAAGAACTGTCTCAGTGTACTGAAATGTTCGTAGGGGGTGTCCTGAAGACGCTGTTCGTATTGTTCACTGGGAAGTTGAATGTGTTCTAAGAACACTGGCGGTGTCCTGAAATGTTTGCAAATAAAAAATGGGGGTGTTCTGAGGACACTGTCCGTATTGTTCGCTGGCAAGTTGAAAGTGTTCTAAGAACACTCATAATGTCCACAGACATTAAAAGTTTCCATAGGCCATAGTTGAAATGTTAGACTCTGTGGGTGTGATATGCTGCGGTGGTTGTAGCCAGGGCATCGAGTGTTGGGTGCATGGCCATTTGGCATGCACCCAAGACACTATGCCCTGACCACAACCACCACAGCATATCACACTCATAGTTGATTATAACTTTGAGTTAAAAACAAATGTATAAGGAACAAAGTTATAACCCACTATGGGTGTGATATGCTGCAATGGTTGTACCTATTATAATACACTTACTGTTTGGTTTAGTAACTGGATTAAAATGTATTTCTTGTTCATTTCTATGATAAAAGAAAACAGCATGTATTAGTATTTTGTAATGACTTATTACATTGTATAATCAACAATTTATTTTTTGGACCCTCATATTTAGTAGATTACAAACCAGAGTACTGTGCAATTTGCTCAGTTTCTGTGTTTGTTGCTAAAATCATTGGGTCTGTGGGAGAAAAGAAAATCCATGTTTGATTAAAACAATCTTTTCTGTTATGGTACAGTACATTTCTTTCTTTGTTTTCAGTGTTTACTTGTTGTTTCTGGCTAATGTTCTATCTAATGGCTTGTTGCAGATTGTTAGATACCTGTTGTTGAATTGTAACTGGTTATAGTTTTTTATTTATATTCTCAACTTGCTCAGCTATCTGTTGGGTTGTTGCAGATTTTTGGGGAAGTTAGATACCTGTTGGCGTATTCTAACTGTTTATTTCTTGTTATATTTTAGTGGTATTGATTTATTTGTTTGCTTGTTGCAAAATCTTGCGGCAGTTAGATACCTGTTTGCGTACTCAAACTGTTTATTTCTTCTTATAATTTAGTGGTATTGATTTATCTGTTTGGTTGTTGCAGAATCTTGGGGATTAAAAAAACGTTTTCTGTTATGCTACAGTTTATTTGTTTGTTTTCAATGTTCACTTGTTGTTTCTGGCTAATGCTTTATACATTGGCTTGTTGCATTTTTTTGGAGCAGTAACATGTTATTTATTTGTTTGGAAATTGTAATATTTTGGAGCAGTTAGATACCAGTAGGCATATTCTAACTGTCTATTTTTTATATATTTTAGTGGTATTGATTTATCTGTTTGGATATTGTTACATTTTGGGACAGTTAGATACCAATTGGTGTATTCTAACTGTCTATTTTTGCTCTAATTTAGTGGTATTCATTTATCTGATTAGTTGTTGTAGAATCTTTGGGCAGTTAGATAGCATTTGGAATATTCTAACAGTTTATATGTTTTTACTATAAGTTTACTTAAAGTTTAAGTACAGTTTAGTTATCAAATTTGGTTTTAAGAACATTAAATAAGCATTTGTAAGATTTGCTGATAATCTCTGCTTCAGTGTAATGGTACTATCATTACATCCAAACCATCCACATTTCTTTTTTATATATGCAGTGTAGTGCCCTGGTTGTGGCTCCTGTGTGGTAGATTATTCCTATTGTTGTGAAGGTTTTCTTACCAAGTGATATTTGACCATGTGTGAATCCAGTCAGCTTGCAGTTGTTTTTGGTACCATCTGGATTGTAACGTAGAAGCATTAGTATTACGTATTTAATATGTGTTTGTATTACTAACGTGGAGCGATTATCCGAATTGCAGGTAGTACATAATCTACCATGGTTTGCATTTTGTACAAGTTGCTGAAATGAAATGGATTCACAATTAGGTATTGATATATTTATGAAGCGTTCATTGGGGATTTCTTCTTGTGTCACATTGTTGCAGAGAGTGCATGTATGTTTCCACATGTATGAAATCTGGAAGATTTCATTTATAGGTATGTTGTTATTTTCCAGTACTTGTAGTAAGTACATTAGAAATTCTTGTGGATCTTCCTGTGAGTTTATAGTGAATTTAACCATTCCAGCACAGTAGTCCAATTGTTGTCTTATTCCATAAACACTATACGTGTTTTGTTTGTTGCATTTCTGTGAAGTACTAACATTTGCAAACACAATTGGTCTGTACTGTGTAAGTAAATGCTGTCAACAATTGGTGGCAATTGAAATAGAATATTAATTGCTACATTTGCATAGCAACTTACTCCAACTATATTTGAGAGTTTAAATGGACCAGGTATTTCTGTATCTGATTGATTTTTTTTTAAGTTTGTCTTCCTTCTTTGATGAAGTACCTGGTTTACTTTCCCTAATGGGTTCTTTTATGCTTGTGGTACTTGATGAAGTTTTAGTTTCTTTTACTCTCTTTGGAGGATTTGCAGTGACATCCTGTTGCATTTCTGTTTGATTTAATATTCTTTTACAACATTTTACTTTTTGCGGTACAGAATATGTGTTTAGATGGGTGGTGTATAGTGAGCAAAGTCTATTGTATTCTAAAATGCAAGGAATATCAGCGTTTAGTTTACTTGCATCAAAGTTGATTAGAAATAGACAGTGAAGTGTACGTAAGCATGATAGTGCTACATAGCTCATGCCTTCTTTAAAGACTGTGTTACCAATATCTATCATTGCTTTGTCTAGGGTACGACCTTGTGATTTATGAATGGTGACTGCGTATGCAACAGTTAGAGAAAATTGTTCTCTGCGTATATACATGTCTTTGAAGAGAAGGAATCGAGCTGTTGAGCGTCCTATCCTTTTTACTTCTGAAAGTTTTTCAAAGAGAATATTAACAAACTGAATTTTGTTGTCACGTGGGTATGTTTGAAAGCAAACAACTGTACCCAGTGCTCCATTAACTAGTTCTTGGTCCACGTCAAGGTTATGTTTAAGCATTACTCTGCAATGTAAGGATAATTTTAATATTTTTTTCCAATCCTGCTGTGTTTGAGATTGATTTTTCTAAACTATTTAGTCTTGTTGTGGCTTGGTCACACATGGGTAGTGCCATACCTAGAATATCTAGTTTGTCTATGGCGCTAATTTCCATTATTGGTTGCATTTCTTTACTTAACATTATTTCATTGAATTTGAAACAGCTTGCAAGAGTTGGCATTAAGGCCATACAATTGACATTTTTGTGGGCTAATTGTTCCATAACATCCGTAGCACATGCATTATCACCATAAAGTGCATGATTGTGCCGGGTTTTCAATATTGCTTCTGCTTCTTTAGAAAGTATACCAACTCTGATACTTTTTAAGATGTTGGCATAAGTGAGATCTGCAGATTGCTGCATGTTTTCTGTTAATGCTCTGTATTGGAAATGTTGCCAAAGGTTGACATTTCCAATGCTGCCAAAAGTTTTATGGCAGAGTTTGTGTCCTAATGTTTTAAAAATAGGCTCACCTTTTACTGGTGTCAATTGAAGAAGATCTCCGAAAACAATAATGTGTTTTCCTTCAAAGTGCTCTTCATAGTTTATTTTGAGTACTTCTTGTAATCTGAGGTGAATCAAAGCCAACATTAGGTTGGACACCATGCTCACTTCATTTATTAGAAGCATTTTCATTTGTTTCAATACTCTGCATAGTTCCATTGCAGTTTCTGTAGAAAGTTTGTTATAGTCTAATTTGTTTTGGTGTTCTACTGGCAGGAGTAGTAATCGGTGTAAAGTGACACCGGCTCTGTTGTAGGCAGCTTAACCTGTGGGGGCAGTGACAACAGCTGACAGTATGTTGGTGTTCAATTGTTGAAGGAATCTACTGATGATGTTGATTAGGAATGTTTTGCCAGAACCAGCTTCACCACTGCCGTACAATAGTATAGGTTTGTAATTTTGGCAGGTGCATTCTTTGTTTTCATGTTGTACACCATGTGCAAATTATTTTTTTACTTCTTGAAAAATGCTACGTTGCTCATTGTTTAGTTTTGATTGTAGTATAGTTAAGTCTTTTTTATCTTCCTACTGACACATGGTGTTTTCTACTTCTATCATAGCTAATTCTGCCTCATTTGTTATTAGTGGCTCTCCCAGTGGTTCTTGGCTTCCTGTTACAGAAGGTTGAATACTGTCAGGAGTGTCCTTATCTAGTTGGGCCTGGAGTTCTTCTTCGTGTTGCTGTTCATTGTGCAACATTGTTTTGTACTATGTAAAGTTTACATCAGTTATAGTGCTTTCATTTGCTTTGAAAGCGTCTTCATATGAGTCATAGTTATCTTGTATTTCTTCTTTGTTTCTCCATGGTTTAAAGAGTTGTATCCGGGACAGGTAATATACTTCTTTATGTTGAGGAGTCTTTAATGACAATTTGATATGATTAATTAAATTTGGTTTGGTGAGTTTTACTAAGCTGCATTCACAGTTTGTCACTCTGTATTTACTGTTTTTTTTCATCAGGTTTTATATTATTTTTGTATGTGTAGTTTTGGGCTATGTGGTATAGCACATGGTTTCCAAAGTAGTACTTCTGTTTGGGTAGTATGTGTCCAATAAATTGTTTTTTAAAATGTCTTGGCTGTTGTGATCATGTTTGGCTATTGTTTCTATATCTTCGTGTGATTTTAGAATTCTTTTTCTAGATTTAGCTGGACCAAGACTTAGCCATACTATATTTTCAGATTTACCATACAGTGCAGTACCAGTTAAATGATCAGCTGCTTCATAGGATCCACATTTTCTATGGGACAGCATTTTTATGCCCAAGCTGTATTATTTTGAGAAACTGTTTTATCTGATGACAGGCCATTCCAGAGGTCTTGCAGCTCTGTCTTTTCTGCTTTGGTTAAGTATGCTGTGACATATCATGCAACTGCAGTAGAATTGTCTTCAATGTACTGAACATCTATGTTTGCATTCCATAAGTGGGCAATGATTGCATTGTAATCATTGATATATTTTTCTTCTTCTTTTCTTTTTATGTAATATGTATTTTTAGGTGACTTACGTTTTACACTATGTCTAACTGAAGACATGAGGTTGTTCACTTGACCTGTATTTGTAACTGGTCTAGGGAAACCAAATCGGCATTTGGTGTAGTATTTCCCTTTGTTTTTGTATTTGCAATGACAATATTTGCCACATTTGTGTCTTTGAAATTGTAAAATTTGTGCATGAACATCACTATTTTTGGATTCCGATGGAATTTCACAAGTGACATATTTTTCAATAAACTGTAAAACAGTTGCATAACTGTCTTGCCCAAATTTAGGAGCATCTTTAATCCATAAAAGCATGTGGATATGTGGTGCTCCTCTGGCTTGGTATTCTTTTCTCCAAAAGAAGTGTTGCACTTCTCCAAGGGGAGGAACAGTTTTATTACAAATAAAATGTGCCATAGCAATGAAGCGATGGTGAAAATATCTTGAAACATTAACATGATCCAGAGAACAAATTTCTCCAGGTGTTAGTATATCTATGTTTGTTTTGTTTTTGTTTGATATGCGTAGGAAATCATGTAAATCTTCCCATGCATATTCTGCGCAACTTAATGTAACAAACCAAGTGGGTGGGCCAAGGTTTCTGATCATACAATGTACATCTCTGTGACGTCGAAACCAGTACTCTTTAGTACCATGCATATTTGCTAATAGATTTGTAATATTTTATTGTAATACCTCATCTTTTTGTTGCACTTTTTGTAATAATTGTGTAGCTGTCATATTTTGAAAGTATGATCCTGATTTTAATATGTGTGCAACTCCATAACATAAAGTTGCTTGTTCACTTTCAAAGAGTAGGTGGAATATGTATTCCACATTTTGTCTAAATCTGGGATCTTCAGAATACATCCGTAATGAGCGGTATTCTGATGCTGATATTTGAATAGGTCTATCATCATACCTTCCTCCTTTGCCAGTCAGAAAGAGCAGAGGAACAGCACGTGCTTCTATATTTTGTCCCATATGCTGATTGGTGATCCTTCTATTTGACGCATTTGGTACGTTTCCAGGGCCTCTTCTATGGTGTCATTAGAGTGCAATGGATGAATTGTATAATGGTCTAAAGTGTTTCATATTGTAGCAGGATCTAGGAGCTCAAAATGACCAGCTTCTTGTGTCTCTTGAATTATTTCAGTTGTATCCTTCAAGTTTTCTTCAATACTAATTTCTTTGTAATATTCATTATTCTCTTTAAGATATTGCAAGGCTTCTCTAACTTTATGTAAATCTACCAGTTGTTGCCAAATTTTGTTGTCTTTTGTAGGTACTCCATTTACCAAGATAATTAAAGATTGTTGCATTGGACGTTGCACTCCTAGAGTGTGCACATTTTCTTTTATATCTAATGGTAAATATACTACTTTTCCACGAATAGCATTCACTAATTCAGAGGGAGGTAATTTTGCAGTTTTTTGTTGAAGGCGTATTATTGCTTGAAATGGGTGCACTGTTTGAATTATGATGCTCTCATGTAACTTAAGTTGTTGAAGGGGTTTTGGTAGTGGATATAATTCCAAATTATTTGTGATAGCACGTGAAGGAGTTTGGTTGTTGTCAAGTTTTGTAGTGCAGTAACTACAAAGTATTACGGGGTCAGATATTTCGTATTTGTTTTCTGCTATAAGGTAGAGAGCTAATTCAAACCATTTAGAATCTTCATTGTCTTCTATTTTGTATGATAGGTCTACAGTTATATTGTTACTTTTATAAAATTCTGCGGCAACATATACACACATGGTTTGGTACTTCAGCTGATGTACTTTTATATTTTAGTATTTCTTTTTTGTATGTGTGTAGTAAAAGGTTGCCATGTGTAGAATTGTTACTAATTTGGTTTACAGCTATTTCATTCTGTAAGTGAGTTTCACTTCCAAAAGATTTTTTCTGGATATAGTCGGTTTCTTCTAGTAGGTCTTTTGCTGTACCATGTAGAAGAATATTATTTAAATTGGCTAGTGCTAAAGCAGGACTTTTAGCATAGTACAGTTTATAAACTAGATTTCTTATAGTTGAATGATGTGTTGATATCATTTTAATATCGTGGAAGGTGGTTTTGCAAGTAGGTCCTGTAATGCGGGCCAATGAATGTCCTTGTAGTCCTGTGTACTCGGGTACTGGACAGGTATCCATATTTTGCAGTAGTTTAATTTTGAGGGAGAGGGGTGCAGAAAGGGAGGGGAGGAACAAAACAAGCGACTATCATACTAGGTCTGACGACATTTCACATAGTGCTGGAGGGGTGGTGGGGAGGAAAAAAACAGTAATGGGAGGGTGGAGGAAACAGACGAGGTTGCTATCATATTAGGTCCAGGGACAATTCTGATAGAGTAAGTGCATTGTGGTCTTGTGTACTTGCGCACTGGACAGGTATCCATATTTTACAGTAGTTTAATTTTGCTTTTGTCTTTTCAATATTGATTGAGGAATTGGCGTAAAGACTTTGGGAAATGTTTGGGAATGTTACACATTGACGTGCATGGCCATTTGTACACTAGACGTTCTGATTCAGTTGAATGGAGGGGTAATTCTAAGTTTTCAGGACATATTTTTGTAAGGAGTACTTCTTGTTCCACTATGGTATTATTAACTTTTTCATAACCTCAACCACTGCTATGTATGCCAATTGGATTTGTTTGCTTTTGTTTGTCCGCTTCTTCATTAAAGTATGGTTCTGTGCTTGTAGTGTGACTCCATTCACCTCTGCAGATACTTAAGAAGTTCTTTCTGTTGACATTTAGTTTATTGAGAAGTCTTGTTTGTAATTTAGTTGTTAGTTTTGTTAGTGGTTTCATTTTGTTTAACACTAAAATAAATAACTTTCTTTTGAGAAGAATTGCACTGTCTATCAACGCTTCTAAGATTGATTTCCTACGATAGGTTTTAAGCGGTGAAGCTGGTTTCTCTCCTGTTTTTATAAGATTTTGAAGGACTTTGTGATGGAACATTTAGGCTAAAATACTTTTCTTGGTATGCTTACTTTGAACTATATCAAGATTTAAAGAAGCAGTTTTATCTGTGGTGATAGCTGATTTTCTATTAATTGTTTTTTGGTTTGGTTTACATTTTGATAGAGGAGGCAAAGTTTTTGTACTTGAAACTTCTTTTGTTTCACTGAATGACTGTATTAGCTGTTTTGTTTCAACTTTTTTTTTACAAATTGTGATAGAGATGGATGCTTTTGTTGGACACTTTTATTTTCATTTGCTCTACTTCTGCGTTGCTTTCTACGGACTTGATTTTTGGTAGGCCTTCTTTAGAGTCTGTTGAAAAAAATAAAGCAGGTATGGGTTGTGGTGTTCTGCAATGTATGTGTGCTGTGTGCATGAGTGTTTGAGTAAGATGATAAAGATGTATGTAATGGTGTGTGATTGTGCATTGGGATCTACAACTAATAGGGATGGGTATTCTTGAATTAATGTGTTACTAAACTGGGGTTCAGATGACAGAAAAAAGTAAGCTAGTGGTGTGGAGAAGTATAAATAGTATATCTAATGCTATAAATCAAAACAGTTGTTTGTTCTATAACATCTACATTCTAGCCGCTGTGTTGGGTAATTTGTGTGTCGAAAAATAGGAATGTGTGGGTCATTCTGGCTGTTTAAGACATGGGGATTTTTGGACAGAATGGTGCAGAATCTCTATTTTTAGGCACAGAAATAGCATGAATTAACCTTACAGTGTGTTTGAGTAATAATACAAATATTATGGTGATATTCTAGTTACTTTTTTTCTAAAATGAACAGGTTACTTCTTAGTTGTTCTTTGCTCTTCAAATTCGGTTGCTTCTTTTCAGGAGAATGGTCTTCTCTGCAATTTTAAAATAAATAAATTAGTAATTTGTTTGTATATAGCACTGTTTTTAATTTAGACATTGTTTTTTTTCAATTGAAATCCTCAGCACCTTCCTCAAAACCATTAAAACTATCTTATTTACATAAGATACGTTGCACCAGTTGAATACATATGATATGTTCTTAATGAACAAATTGTATTACAATGACTAACTGTAGCAAACAAAATATCTTTACTAGTTTTGTGAAATTCATAATGTACCACTGAATACCATTATTCCCGTATCTAAGCTCTTCCAAGTAATAGTGCCTCAATGTCATGGGCTGTTTGTCTTATATAAATGTAAGTAATTAAATAAATAAAGAAATAGAAAAAATATATGTAATTGTACAAGTATTATTGTTTGAGATTTGAACATAGACAGTTGATTTTAGGAGATTGAAAAAAAGACAGTAGATTCATTTTACAGATCATGCAAGCGAAAAGTCATTTAGAAAATGTGTTCATATACTGTATAGAAAATATGCATACCTGTAGTTTGTGTTCATGCATATGGATATGCATGGAGCTGCAAGTAGAAATCTTGCAGCTTGTGGAAGTACACTGGCATGGAGTACATGGAATGAAGTGGTTGGACTTGTTACCTCTCTGTGCTACTTTGGAGACAGAACAACATCCAGATATTATTATAATTCATTGTGGAGGGAACAGTTTAGGACATGTGTCTGGAATTTCTTTGCAATTTGCAATGAAAGAAGGACTTGGGAAGGTCATTGACATGTTTTCAAATTCTCAAGTAATATTTTCACGGATTGCGTAAATGTGGCTTTGTTCTTCTTCATTTGGTCCACAAATGGAGAATGCAAGGCGCAATGTCAATAAGGCTGTTTGTGCCTTTCTAAGAGATTTTGGAATGTCCTCTTTTCACAATGAAAATATTATGTTTCGTAGTACATACATTTTTCGCAGACGTGGAGTACATCTAACTTATGCTGGCAATCAGATTTTTCTAAGAAACATACAAAATGCATTGCGACCTTTTTTAGAATGACAGCATCCATTTTGAAGTAGGTGTTGAGTATTTATAATTTTTGAAACACAAACACCTCCCAAAGGCTCTTTTCAGAGCCACCACTTCCTCCCAGAGAAAATTGCAATGGTTTTGATAGGGTAGCACCCCAAAATTTCAGATGTCCGTGGACTGTCCGCAGACTTCTAAAAAACACAAAGCCCCTGCTTCATTTATTTTCACTTATATTTTTTTAACATTGAAAGGCGGTTCTGAAAAGAGCCTTATTTTATTTATTTTTGTTATTTTATATACTTTTTGTTTTTTTATACACAACACACTAGGAGAGGAGGGTAAAGGGAGGGACACCAACCACAGGGATAAGAAAGGGCGAGCTGAGAGAGGAAGATGTAGAATGGGTTTTATTTGGGTAGTGAGCAGGTCTTCTCGTGCTCTGAGACGATAGTCTCAAAAGCACTACGAAGTTGCTCCCCCCTGCAGTGTACTGTGTCGCAGTACATACACACAACTGTGACCCTCGAAAGGTAAGGGTCATCAGCATTATGTATTGCCTGTGAGGCAGCTTGAGGAAGACGCTGTCCCACAAAGGTGTTCCTTGTGGTGACAGGATCAGAAACGGAGGATGAAGTAGAGGAAATCAACCTACTACGCTCCTCGCAAGGTACAACCTTGCGAATGGCCCCAGAGTGAAATGACCTTAGGTGTCGCTTCATGGTAGCGGTCCCAAAGCTGTACGAACCATGCCTCCTGCGACTGAGTACCATTTTGCACTCATTGCAAGGTGACTCAGTTCGCATGAGCCTTAGGACCATCCCCATGAATGGTAAATAACCGCCACACCCAAGACTCACGCCGAGTGTGGGTAGTAGGGATTTCCACTACCTTATTCTCGGCATCCTCTTCCTTCTCTGCATCCTCACTCCTGTTCCCCTCTTCAGGCCCTTGGGGAGGTGGTGGTGGTGGAGGGGGTGGGGGGTGGTACTGAAGCAGGTGCACCACCAGGTGGCAGTAGTGCAGCCATGGATGCCATCTCGATGATGGTGTAATCTTCAAGTTGCAGGAAAAATAGCTGTGCTCTGAAGAATAGCCAGAAACACAATGAGAATAAGCTCTAGGGCGTGGTCTTTAATAGGGGTGCTTGTATGCGGTTCGCGGACATGTGCGCTGTCCGCGGTCAGATCGAACACAAACAAAGGTTCAAAAACTTTCAAAAATTATGTAGAAACTCTGGATTAGTAAGTGGGACTTGTGCTATGTTGAGTTTTTATTGAGAAATATTGTGGATTACTTGAAAATGTACTTTTAAATTGTTCAGGGTCATGAACAGTGTCCGCATTCAGAACACGCGATCAGCGAGGGCACGGTCACATGATTGCTTTGCGAACATGTTCGCAAAGGAAGCGACTGTCCGCAGGACACCAAATGCACGGACATTGGTTTGCGCATGTGTGTTGATGTTCTACGGACACTGTTCGGGTCCTGAAGTAAGTAAATTGCGTCACACGTCAAACGAACAGTTACGGAAAACTGTTTGTTCTTAGAACAGTTTAACTTCCTTGCGAACAATACGGATAGACATAGCGTCCTCAGTACACCTCCATTTTCATTTATTTACGAACATTTCAGAACACCGCGTGTGTTTTTAGAACAGTTCCAACTTGCTAGTGAACAGTACGGACAGATATACTGTTCTTCAGGACACCTCCATTTTCGTTTATTTACGAACATTTCAGGACACCGCTTGTGTTTTTAGAACAGTTTCAACTTGGCAGCGAACATTATAATACTATAGTTCAAACCAGTGTACTGTGCAATTTTCTCAGTTCCTGTGTTTGTTCATTAAATCATTGGGTCTGTGGGAAAAAAAATCCATGCTGTATTTAAAAAAAACAAACTTTATACGTTGTGGTACAATATATGTCTTTCATTGATTTCAGTAGGAGGAATTGAATAGGTATATGGTTTTTGATTTGGACGTGGTGGTAGTATTTTTGCAATTAGTTAGCAGTTGATGTATTCTATTTGTTTATTTCTTTTTCTATTTTAGTGGTATTTATCCGTCTGTTGGCTTGTTGCACATTTTTGGTGCAGTTAGATACCTGTTGGCGTATTCTAACTGTTTACTTCATGTTGTATTTTAGTCCTAATCATTTATCTGTTTGCTTGTTGACTAATTCTGGAGCAGTGAGATAGCTGTTAGCATGTTTTAACAGTTTATCACTTGTTTCAGTTTAATGGTATTAATTTATCTATTTGCTTGTTGCAGATTCTTGGGGCAGTTAGATACCTGTTGGCGTATTATAACTGTTTACTTCTTGTTTCATTTTAGTGGTATTCATTTATCTGTTCGCTTGTTGACTAATCTTGGGGCAGTTAGATACCTGTTGGCGTATTCTAACTGTGCATAGTTTTCAAGTTGAAGTTTTGTTTATGTTCATACACAAGTAACATATTCAATTTTGGTTTTAAGAATATTAAGTAAGCGTTCACAAGATTTGCTGGTAATCTCTGTTTACAGAAATGGTAGCATCATTACATTCGAACCATCCGAAATTCTTTTTTATATATGCAGTTCAGTGACCTGCATTGGTTGTGGCTCCTGCATGGTAGATTACACCTACTGTTTTAAGGTTTTCTTACCAAGTGATACTTGACAATGTGTGAATCCAGTCAATTTACAGTTGTTTTTGGTACCATCTGCATTGTAACATAAAAGCATTACTATTATGTATTTACTATGTGTCTGTATTTGTAAGGTAGAACGATTATCTGATTTGCAGGTAGTACATAATCTTCTATGGTTTGTATTTTGTACAAGTTGCTGAAATTGAATGGATTCACAGTTAGGTGTGGATACATATACAAAGCGTTCATTAGGAACGTCTTCTTTTGCGACCTGGCTGCAAAGAGTGCATGTATGATTCCACATGTATGAAATCTGGAAGATTTATTTTATAGGTAAAATTTTGTTTTCTGTTTTCTAGTACTTGTAGTAAGTACAGTAGAAATTCTTGTGGATCTTCTTGTCTGTTTATAGTGAATTTGACCATTCCAGCACAGTAGTCCAATTCCTGCTTTATTCCAGAAACACTGTAAGTGTTGGCAGGATTGTTGGTTGCATTTCTATGAAGGACTAACATTTGCAAACACAATTGGTCTGTCCTGTGTAAGTAAATGATGTCAATACTTGGTGGCAATTGGAATAGTATATTGATTGCTACATTTGCAAAGAAATGTATACCAGGTGTATTTGAAAATTTGAATGGACCTGACAGTTCTGTGTCCAAGTCATTTGTTCGGAGTGCGCGTTCCTTCTTTGAAGAGGTAGTTGACTTTGTTTGTGCAGTACTTCTTTGGTTGTGAAGTAGTAGCTTCTTTTAATTTCTTTGGAGGAATTTCTGTGAGATCCTGCATAATTTGAGAGTGAAGTAGTTTTCTTTTACAAAGTTTGGCTTTTTGATTTTTAGATGTGGGTGTAGAGTGAACATAGTCTATTGTATTCTAGAATGCAAGGAATATCAGCATTTACTTTACTTGCATCAAAGTTGCATCAAGTTGATTAGAAATAGTCTGTCAAGTGTACGTAAGCGTGATAGTGCTACATAGCTCATACCTTCTTTAAACACTGTGCTACCAATATCTATTAATGCTTTATCTAGGGTACGACCTTGTGATTTGTGAATGGTGACCACGTATGCTAGAGTTAGAGAAAATTGTTCTCTGTGCACATACATATCTTTGAAAAGAAGGAATCGGGCTGTTGAGCATCCTATCCTTTTAACTTCTGATAGTTTGTCAAAGAGAATATTGACAAACTGAACCTTTTTGTCACATGGGTATGTTTGAAAGCCAACACCTGTACCAAATGCTCCATTATCTAGTCTTTGGTTCAAGTCAAGGTTAGGTTTAAGCATTACTCTACAGTTTAAAGATCATTTTAATATTTACTCCAAACCAGCTGTGTTAGAGATAGAGTTTTCTAAGGTATTTAGCTTTGTTGTGGCTTGTTGACACATGGGTAGTGTCATACCATGTACATCCAGTCTGTAGAGAAAGTTTCAAGTATTGGTTTCATTTCTTTTTTTAACATTGTTTCATTCAATTTTGAACAGGTTGCAAGAGTTGGCATCAAGGAGATACAGTTAACATTGTTATGTGCTAATTGTTCCATGACATGAGTAGCACATGGATTATGGCCATAGAGTGCATGGATGTGCCTGCTTTTCATTATAGATTGTGCTTCTTGAGATAGTACACCAACTCTAATACTTTTCAAAATGTTGGCGTATGTGAGGTCTGCAGACTGACGCATTTCAGTTAATTCTCTGCATTGGAAATGTTGGCAAAGGTTGACATTTCCGATGCTGCCAAGTGGAATTTTATGGCATAGTTTGTGCCCTAAGGTTTTAAAAATAGGTTCACATCTAATCGGTGTTAATTGAAGAAAATCTCCGAAAACTTGAAGGTGTTTTCATAGTCTGATTTTAGGACCTCTTATAATCTGAGGTGAATGAAGGCTAACATTAGATTGGAAACCATGCTTACTTCATCTATTAGCAGCATTTTCATTTGTTTGAAAACTCTGCGTAGTTCCTTTGCGGATTCTGGAGAAAGTAGTTAGTTAATAGTCTATTTTGTTTTGCTGTTCTACTGGAAGGAGTAGTACTCAGTGTAAAATGACACATGCCTATTTTGTAGGGCAGCTAAACCGGTGGGGACAGTAACAAGAGCTTACAGTTTGTTGTTTGTCAATTGTTGGAGGAACTTGCTGATGATTTTGATTAAGAACATTTTGCCTGAACCAGATTCACCACTTTCGTATAGCAGTATAGGATTGTAGTCTTGGCAGGTACAATTTTTAGTTTCATGCTGCACACCATGTTCAATTTGTTTGTTATTTCTTGGAAAATGCTATACTGCTCATTGTTTAGTTGTGATTTTAGTGCAGCAAAGTCTTCTATATATTGCTCATACTGACACATGGTGTGTACTACTTTTGTCATGGCTAATTTTGCCTCATTTGCTATTAATGGCTGTCCAATAGTTATTGGCTTCCTGTTAAAGAAGGTTGACTACTGCCAGGGGTGTCCGTGTCCACATCTAGTTGCGCCTGAGTTCTTCTTATTGTTGCTGTTCATTGTGCAACATTGTTTTGTACTGTGCAAGGTTTACGTTTGTTATAGTGCTTTCATTTGCCTTGAAAGCATCTTCATAGGAGTCATAGGTATATCGTAAATCTTATTATTTTCTCCATGGTTGAAAAAGTTGTAGCAGGGACATGTAATACAGTTCTTTATGTTGAGGAGTGTTTAATGACAATTTGATATGATTAATTAAGCTTCATTTTGGTAAGTTTCACAAAGCTGTCTTCACAATTGTCCACTCTGCACTTACCTTTCTTCCCATCTGGTTTCATATTTTTGTTGTTAGTGAAGTTTTGGGCTATGTGGTATAGACACATGTTTTCCAAAGTGGTACTCTTGTTTGGGTAGTATGTGTCTAGTAAATTGTTTTTCAAAATGTCTTGGTTGTTGGGATAATTTTTGGCTATTGTTTCTATATCTTCATATGATTTAAGAACTCTTTTTCCAAAATTAGCAGGACCAAGGCTTAGCAGTACTATACTTTCAGATTTTCCATACAAAGCAGTACCGGTTAAACGGTCTGCTGCTTCATAGCAGCCACATTCTCTATGGGAGTGCATGTTTATGCCTAAACTGTATAATTTCTATGACAGTGTTTTGTCAGATGATTTGTCATCACAGAGGTCCTGAAGCTCTGTTTTGTCTGCTTTGGTTAAGTAGGCTGTGACATATTGTGCAACTGCAGTGGAATTGTCTGCAGTGTACTGCACAGCTATGTTTGCATTCCAAAGAGGGCAATGATTGCATTGTAATCATTGATGTATTTTTATCCTTCTGTTCTTTTTATGTAATATGTGTTTTTAGGTGATTTACCTTTGACACTATGTCTAACTGAAGACATGAAGTTGTTCTCTTGACCTGTTGCTGAAACTGGTCTAGGGAAACCAAAGCAGCATTTGGTGTAGTATTTCTCTTTGTTTTTACATTCGCAACGACAATACTTCTCACATTTGTGTCTTTGAATTGTAAAAAGTGTGCATGAAGGTCACTATGTTTTGTTTGTGAAGGGATTTCACAAGTGACATATTTTTGGATGAACTGCAAAACAGTGGCATCACTGTCCTGACCAAATTTAGGAGCATCTTCAATCCACAAAAGCATGTGGATGTATGGTGCTCCTCCTGCTTGGTATTCTTTTTTCCAAAAGAAGTGTTGCACTTCTCCGAGGGAGGAACAGTTTTATTACAAATGAAGTGTAGCGTAGCAATAAAGCAATGATGTAAATATCTTGATACATTTACAGGATCTAGAGAGCATAGTTCTGCTGGTGTTTTTATATCTATGTTTGTTTTGTTTTTGTTTGCTACGCGTTGGAAATCATGTAAATCTTCCCATGCATATTCTGCACAACTTAATGTAACAAACCAATGGGTGGGCCAAGGTTTCTTATCATACAGTGTACATCTCTGTGACGTTGGAACCAGTATTCTTTTGTACCACACATGTTTGCTAAAATATTTGTAATGCTTGACTGTAAAATCTAATCTTTTTCTTTCACTTTTTGTAGTAATTCCGTAACTCACATATTTTGAAAATGGGTACCTGATTTCAATTTGTGTGCAACTCTGTAGCATGAGTTGCTAGTTCACTTTCAAAGATAATGTGGAATATGTATTCCACGTTTTGTCTGAATCTGGGGTCTTTAGAATACATTTGTAAAGAGTGGTATTCTGATGCTGTTATTTGTGTGGGTCTATCATTGTAACTTCATCATTTTCCAGTATGAAACAGTAGAGGAAAGGTATGTGCTCCTATACTTTTTTCCCATATGCTGATTGGAGATCTTTTCTTCTTGTCACATTTGGTACGTTTCTAGTACATCATCTATGGTGTCTTTAGAGTGTAATGGATGAATTGTATAATGGTTTAAAATATTTGATTCTTTAGAAGGATCTAGAAGTTGAAATTGACCCCTTTCTGATGACACTTGAATTATTTCAGTGGTTTCCCTCAGGTTTTCTTCAATATTAATTTCTTTGTAGTATTCGTTGTTGTCTTTTTAGATATTGCAGGGCTTGTCTAACTTTATGTAAGTCCACAAGTTGGTGCCGATTTTTTTTTGTCTTTTGTAGGTACGCCAGTCTTCAACTGGATGAATGCCAACAACCTAAAATCAACCCAGGAAAGACCGAAATCATGAGTATATCCAAAGACCAAGGGAATGAAACCACCATCCCATGGCCAACGGAAATGGGAACTGCACCAACACCATCTAAGGTAGTAAAGAATCTGGGAGTTCTGATGGACAACACCCTAACCTTAGAACCACAAATAAATGCAACAGTGAAGAAATGTTTCTTCCTCCTCCACACCGCAAGAAGAATCCTACCTTTCCTCTCATTCATGCACAAAACACTCACTATCGTAGCCCTCATCATGTCACGAATTGACTATCCAAACAGCCTCTACCTTGGAATACCAGAATACCTCCTGAAGAAACTACAACAAATCCAAAATGCGGCAGCCAGACTACTCCTCAAACTACCCAGAAAAGACCACATCACTCCTGCCCTAAAAACACTACACTGGCTCTCAGTAAAACATTGCATCACCTTCAAAACCATGTGCATAACGCAGAGGGCAATGAGAGAACAAGGAGCAGAATTCCTTCAAAAGAAAATCACAGTCTACAAACCAAAGAGGCCCCTCCGAGCCAGCAACAAAATTGGCCTGGAACTAAACTCATACCTTAAGAAAAAACTTGGAGGCACCTCCTTATACCACTTAGCCGCAAAAACCTGGAACAACATCCCAAAAGAGAGAAGAAACATAGAAGATCACCACAAATGCAGAACATTTCTAAATACCTGGCTCTTCAAGACAACAGACTCAAACTTAAAACTGAAACAACAGAGAAAAAGGATGACTATACTGGAAAGGATACAGACAGCCCCAGAACCAACAGGGAAGCTCCCACATTACCGGGAGAGATGACACCAGATAGACTGAAACACATGGAGACAGAGTCAACTACCCCAGACAATCCCACCAACAACCTCACCCCCCCTTAGCTGCCACCAGGTAACAGGTGTCAATTGAATTGTCGAGACACTGACAATCACCACACTAGCTGAGTGGTGGATATTGGCAGGTGCTCTGGCCCCAGAAGTAGGAAGGGAGGACAGGTGGGGTGGAGAGGGAGGATGGTTGAGGTGGGGGACAGATGTGAATTGGGACATTGAATGCAAGATGGTCCCAGATCAGATCAGATCAGTGGTGCATCAGGAGAGACTACACAAGCCCAGCGCCTCAATTCATGATCGAGATGCCAACTAACCAATTCCACTAACAATGTCCCTCCCCTGCACGCACCTCTCAACTCCAAACAAACACAACCACAAACCTACAGCACAACAAACTGCACAAACTTCACTACATTGCAACAACACAACAAAAACACACATAGACTTCCACAACAGTACACAATGACTACTGGCAGCAAACACCCTAGGCCCAGCCAATGGACCCACCGGGCTGAGACCGCCAAAAGCATATCACTACTCTCTTGCACTTTTCCTGCTTTCTCCCACTAAATCACCCTCCCTTCCTCTTTCAGAGCCGCCAGTGCGCCAGGGCACCACTCCGGTGGTGATAGTGCATTGTACACATATCCTTTAACATTAACATTAACATTAACATTTACTAAGATAATTAAAGATTGATCTATTAGATGTTGCACTCCCAGAGTGTGTACATTTTCTTTGAAATCTAATGGCAAAAAAACGACTTTGCCACAAATGCCTTTCACTAATTCAGAGGGTCATTTTGCTGTTTTTGGTTGAAGGCTTATTATTGCTTAACTGCAATGCATTAAGGGGTCAGTAATTTTGTATATGTTTTCTGTTATAAGATAGAGAGCTAATTGGAACCATTTGGAATCTTCATTGTCTTCTATTTTGTATGTTATGTCTACAGTTTATGTGCTATTTTTATATAAAGTCCTGCAGCAGCACACACACACATGGTTTGGTACTTCAGCAGATGTACTTTTAAACGTTAGTATTTATTTTTTGTATGTGTGTAATAGAATGTTGCCATCTATACTGTTGTTTATAGTCTGTTGTAAAGCTATTGCATTTTCTAAGTGGCTTTCATTTCCAAAATGTTTTCTCTGGATATGTTCTATTTATTTGAGTAGTTGTTTGTCTGTACCATTTAGAAGATTGTTATTTAAATTGGCTAGTGCTAAAGCAGGACTGTTGGCATAGTACAGTTTATGGACCAGATTTCTTATAGTTGAATGATGTGATGTGTTGATATCATTTTGATATGATGGAAGTTGCTTCTGCAAATAGGTCCAGAAGTGCAGGCTAATGAATGTCCTTGTAGTCCTGTGTTTTTGCGCACTGAACAGGAGTCCATATTTTGTAGTAGTTTCATTTTGAATTTGCCTTTGCCTTTCACATACTGATTGAGGAACCGGCGTAAAGATTTGAAAGATATTTTTGGCAATGTTACACATTGATGTGCACGGCCATTTGTAGACAGGACGTTTTGGTTCAGTGGAATGGACAGTTGATAATGGGTTTTCTGGGGATATTTTTGTTGTGAGCAGCATTTCTTGTTCCATAATGGTATTATTAAGTTTTTCATACTCTCGTCCACTGCTATGCATTGCAATTGGGTTTATTTGCTTTTGTTTGTATGCTTCTTCATTGAAATATGGCTATGTGCTTGTGGTTTGACTCCATTCACCTCCACAGATGTTTGTGAAGCTATCTTTGTTGATATTCCATTTATTGAGAAGTCTTTTATGTAGTTCAGTACTTAGTTTTGTTAGTGGTTTCATTCTGTTTAAAACTAAAATAGAATTTTGAGAAGGATTGCACTGTTTCTGAGAGCTTGTAGGATTCATTTTCTATGATAGGTTTTAAGGGTTGTGCTTGATTTCTCTCCTGTTTTTATAAGGTTCTGAAGGACTCTGTGGAGGAACATTTTTTGTGAAATAATTTTTTTGGTATGCTTACTTGATGCTACATCAAGCAAGATTTATAGGTGCAGTATTAGCACTAGTGGTGGCTGCAGTCTTGTTAATCACTTTCTGTTTCATTTTACATTTTGAAAGAGGAGGCAAAGTTTCTGTTATGTTTCACTTAATGACTGTATTAGCTGTTTTATTGGAACTTTGTGTACAAATTCTGCTAGAGGTGGATGCTTATTTTGGAGATTTTTAGTTTGATTTCGTTTACTTCTGTGTTGCTTTCTACAGAGTTGCTTTTTGGTAGGCATTCTTTGGGGTCTGTTGGAGAAAAAAGAAAGTGTGGGTTTGGATCTTGTGCAGTGTATGTGTGGTTTGTGCATGAGTGTATGAGTATGATTGTAAGGATGTATGTAAAGTTGTGTGATTGTGCAATGGACTGCTATATCAGGATGGGAATGCTATTCGTGTATGTGTGTGTTATTATACTGGTGTTCAGATGACAATACAAGGTATGCAACTGTTGAGGGGAAGCACTAATACTGAATCTAATGTTGCAAGGTTAATACAATTGTTTGTTCTACAGTACTAGAATTCTACAGTGTTTGAGTAACAGTTAGAACATTATGTCAGTATTGTACTTACTTTTTGGGATGAAAAGAGGAGGTTTCTTCTGAGTTCTTGTTCGTACTTCAGACGCTGCTGCTTTCAGGGGAGGGATCTTCACTGCAATTGTGAAAGAAAGAAGTTAGTAAATATGTGTGTTAATAGCACTGTTGTTAATGCAGACATGGATTTCTTTGTTTTTGCAGTTGTATTGCTTTCTGATAACTGTGCATAGCATGTACATTCACTTTCCTTTGCCTCTGAGCATTCAGTATATTTTACTTAGAATCTGTTAGTTGAATGTGCTTTAGGAATGAGTACAATAGTAAGCACACAGAGCACACTTGGCTTCTTAAGTCGGTGTTAATGGGTGTTGCTATTTTTACAGGGTACATGGTAGGAACTGTACTGAAAAGTATGCAATGTATGCATTTGTGAAGGTGCGTGTCATGATGCCTGCCCCCGGGAAACCAGACCAGGCCCAGCAACCCCAGAAGCAGGCATCATGCCATTTGGAGCAAGCCCAAAACCCCCAGCTAGGGGTGTCTGGGTGCAGTCCTGGCGCCTATGGCGAAAGGCTCACAAGAATAGTAGAAAACCTACCTGATGCAGACCATGCTGCAAACTTACCTGATGCAGACCATGCTGCAAGAAGCCACAAGCCAAATGAGGCTTAGGAGGGACTATTTTACCTAAGGGACTACTTTTTAATCGGGTGGGGTTGTGGAAGAATACTTACCTGAGACTACTTCCAAGGCTATTTAAACCACGCCCGGACAGCAGCACACGCTTCGCGTTATTCTGCATCCAGCAGCGTAACGCTCACCGTGCCTGCAGCAGCTTCCAGTCTTCAGCCACGCCCGCCTCGAGTCCGGAGCTCCTGGAAACAAGAAGATAGAAGGAGGAAAGGTCAGAACTGGAGTTTTACCTTTAATCCGTACCTGAAACCTGATCCATCACGCCACGGAGCTGGAGAAGAAGTCGCCTTACTTCACATCCTGCAGCGCCGCGCTGTACTCACCTGCCTTGCAGCACTTCAGCATTCCATCACGCTTTTCTCCATCTCGCAGCTGCTCTCCGACACCTAAGGAGATAAAAACAGCAAGGTGAGCCAAGGGACTATTCTAAGACTGTACAAGCTACCCCCCAAGACTTACCTGATCTACCACAGGGGGTACTTACCTCATTTCGGGTCGGCGCAGCCTCCGCTGTATCTCTGCCGTGCCCCGGCCCCTATGGGGAAACAACAGAACAACAAGGCGCAATAAGGGGAAACCGATTTTTCCCAATAGACTTACCTGGTTTTACCGCAGGAGGCATCAATCCCCAAGACCTCATACCACATCAGCACCTGAATGGGGGAAAAGCTACATGTTGTACATTGACACCATTTTTATCGAACTGAACCAGATAATATAAACCCTTACCTGCATCTTACCGGTTGCCACGTGGAACTCTTCATAAGGCAATTAAGCAACCTAAAAGGAATTGGACAGAGTGAAAGTCAGACGTTTTTTAAACTCTTACGAACTACAGATTTACGGCGTCTCGCCGGCATTCTTTGAGTCACTACCGTTCTGGAACGCTCCAACTCCTCCACGCCAGTGAAGAAACTGGGCATCTACGCGCCCCTGCGCTCGAAGCAGGATGGAGAGCTCATCTTTCCGAACCATCAGGTGAGAGCATAGAAGGAATCCAGAAGTGACCTGTGGGAAGAACTACGGGAGAGAGGAAGGTGGGGTTAGCACTCGAACTCCACAGGTGGTTAATTCCCGTTCTCCATTACAGAAGGATATTCCTATGAGCCAAACAGACGAAGCTGGGTGGGCCAGTCCAGTCCTTCATCTCGGCACTACGCATCTCACTGGTGGAAACAACAGCAGGCCAGTTCAGATCGACGCCCCCGTGGGAGCCAGGTGAGCGTAACAGAGTGGGAAATAAAGCAGAAAGATTTGATGGGGTCAGCAGCTTATTACTCAGCAGGTGATTACCAAACTATGGGTGATTCTGTGGTGCTTGGAGATGGGAGAGTCTGAAATAAAGTAAGGGTTGCAAGGAATGATCTGGTGCTTGCATTGCAGACTGAAGAACAGTGGGGAGATGTTGATTGTCTTGCTTTACAACACTGTACATAGTTGTAAATGATGTGATAGACATGACTGCACCTGTGCATAGTTGAATGCTGCTGTAAATTCTATAGCGGAATGGGCAATCAACTGGAATGAGAGAGCTGTCTAGATTGGAAGAACAGTTGTAGAAGCAGTTGTGTTGTTTCAGCTGGGAGCCTTTCAAATGATATTGGCTATCTGTGTGCATAAATAAAGATGCATGTACTCATCCTGGCTGCATGTCATTTTATAACACACTAGAAAGCCTTTTTCCGTAATTATACTGTTATTTCTCCCATCTTTTAACATGAAATGACACTTTGTTATCTGTTTGTGTTGTGTCTGATTACTATTATACTCATTTCTAAAGAAAGTTCAAATGATAGAATGTATTCTAAATAGGCAGAATGTATATAAAGGAAATTGTATGTACATCCTATGCACTATAATGCATTAGATGCTATTATGGTTGACATGTGGATAAATAGGTGGCAGTGGTTACACAAATGATAGAATGAATGAAGAAAATAACAGTGTGCACATTGCAGTTTGTAATATGGGTAGATAAAAATGTGGAAAGCAGAGAACATTGCAAGTGACACTTTATCATAGCAGATGGGAGAAATGACAGTAAGCTTGTTTTACAGGTTATACAGGGTAAGTGGCAGTTACCCTGTTTATATGCATTTATACAAGAGATGTTCATGTACTGTGCAGAAAATATGCATACCTGTATTTTGTGTTCATGCACGTGGATGTGCATGAATCTGCAGGTAGAAATGTTGGAGAGTTTACTAGTAGTTGCTGTAGGTGCTTTGCAGTGACAGCCCAATTGTACTTAGAGTGTTCAACAGTACATCTAAAGTGCTGACTTGTGATGATGGAGTTAGATGTAGAGTTTTTGAATGTGATTGGTGGATGGTTGTGTGACAGTTTAACAGTAGCCAATGAGGGAATGGTGCATAGTGGAAAGGGTAGAAGGGATGCCCCAGTGTTACGTGCTCCACAGACACTGCGGCTGTCTGTGGACAGGGCATGCCACATCCAGGGTTTTATCAGCAAATCCAGCATTGAAAGGGGACTGTAGGTATTAGCCAATGAGGTGTTGAGGTTCTGCTTTGTATTGAGAGAGGCTGTGTGTAGTGAAGATGGCAGAGGTGGAGAAAGTCAGGGTATTGGTGCTTAGAGTTACGTCTGTGAATAGTTGGAGTAGTATGCAGAATTTAGGGATGTGGGAAACAATTTTGATGTAAAAGGAGTGGAGGTGGTGTGCAGCAATGTGTCTGATTTCAATTTGCAGGCAATGGTAGAAGTTTGTCAAGATATGGCTAGGGTTAACAGTCCACATGTGGTTGACCTGCACTGTGGTGCTTTGCATTTGGGTTATGTCAGTGCCCCTACTGTTGGAAGATCTGCAAAACTTGGCTCATGCAGTAATGAAACTACTTCGAAATGCCAAGATATGTTTTTCTGGTTTGATACCTAGGGCAATATGGGACAATAGTTCTGGTTTTTGTCCTGAGCAAAATGTTGCTAGGTGGTTAATCAACCAAGGCATGTTTGCTTTTATGACTAGAGCTGGTATGTTCTTTTGCAACAATGACAACATTGACTCTGGTAATGCTGATTACTTTAAAGAAGATGGCATGTTTTTATCATTTACAGAAAATGCCAAGCCTTTTTTAGAACATATGGATTGCTTTAGAGAAGCTAATGTGAAGGTTGTTGGAGGAAAATAATGAAACCCCCCCTAAAAGAAAAACACAAAATCAAAGGGGTTTCTGAAGCATCTGCAAAAAAAACAAAAAAGGCTCTTTTCAGAGCCAACCTCAAAGGGGAAATGGGGCACACAAATAAAATATTAATTCCCCACTCTCAGATGTTACGATTTGTCCACGGACACAGCGGTTATCTGCGGACAGCGTGTATTACATACAGGGATTTTGAGATTGAGAGGCATGCACATGAGTCTTAGCAGAGCAAGGGATTGTTCAATAGGGTTTACTGGGTGTCATGTGTGAGCAGAGACTTTGTCAGAAAGTATTTTTCCAGAGAGGAGAGCAGATAGTTATGGCTGTGTGTTTCAGAAAGCAATTGTCTGGATTTTGGGAGATTTGTGGATAAATTGGTTGGAGGTGCATGCAGATGGCTGTGGAGTGGCTGCACATCTTGGATTCCTTCATGTGGAAGTGCACTGGCATGGAGTGCGTGGAATGAAGTGGCTGGATTTGGTATCTCTCCATGCTACTTTGGTGACACTGTGTCACCCAGACATTATTATTATTCATTGTGGAGGGAACAGTTTAGGACATGTGTCTGGAATCTCTTTGCAATTTGCAATAAAAAAAGGACTTCAGAAAGTCATGGACATGTATCCAAATTCTAGAGTAATTTTTTCCCGTAATGCAGAGAGATAAATGTGGCTGTGTTCTTATTTGTTTGGTCCACATATGGAGACAGCGAGGCACAATGTTAACAAGGCTCTCTGTGCCTTTTTGAGAGATGTTGGTATATCCTCTTTTCATAATGAAGTAGTACACACATTTTTCGCAGAGATGGAGTACATCTTACTTATGCTGGCAATCAGATTTTTCTGCAAAATATTCCATTGCAACCCTTTTTGGAATTACAGCAAACCATTTTGCAGTAGGTGTTGACTATTTGAAGTTTCTGAATCAAAAAAACACAACAAAAACGCTCTTTTCCGGGAAACCATTTCCTACCGGAGAAAAGTGCAAAGGTTCTGATAGGGCAGCAACCCAACATTTTTAAAAGTCAGCGGACTCTCCGCAGACTTCTAAAAATGCACAGAGCCCTGCAGAATTTCATTGACACTTCTATTTTTGAACTGTGAAAGGTGGCTAAGGAAGGGACACCAACCACAGTGATAAGAAAGGGCTGGTGGAGAGAGGATGATGTAGGGTGGGCCTTATTCAGGTAGGTAGCAGTCCTTCTCATGCTCGTTGACCGCAGTCTTGAAAGCACTTCGAAGGTTCTCCCCCTGCGGAGTACTGCGTTGCAGTACATGCACAATACTGTGACCCTCGAACGGTAAGGATCAGCAGCATCACATATGACCTGCGAGGCAGCTTGAGGGATGCACTGCCTCACAGGAGTTTCTCTTGTGATGGCAGGAGCAGAAACAGAAGATGCTGCAGGGGAACTCAACCTACTACGTTTATCACAAGGTACAACCTTACGAATAGCCCCATTGTGGAACAACTTTATGTTTCGCTTCATTGAGATCGTACCATAGCTATACAAACCCGGTTTCCCAAGACTCAGCACCACCGTGCACTGATTGCAGGTCACCTTGTTTGCACATGCTTTTGGTACTCCATCAAGAGTGGTAAATAAGCTTGACACCCAAGATTCACGATGAGTGCTAGTAGTAGGGACTTCCACTACCTCATCCTCTTCATCTCTTCATCACTCTGCTCTGCATCGTCATGCCTGTTCCCATCCGCAGACCCTGGGGGAGGTGTTGGTGGTGGAAGGGGTGGGAGTGGTGCTGAGACATCAATGACATCAGTGATGTCATTTTTAATGTCCTGGGTGTTAATCTTAGCAGTACACGTTGGTGGCACAAGTTATGGTTGCAGAGCTTACCATAACTGGCGTATTTCAGGGGGTTTTCGGTTTTACTTGGATCCATAATGTCCCTTTAACAAAGTTTTTTTCACTGAATTTCATAGGTTTTTAGTAGCACAACTTAACCATAACCTCTCTCTATCAAAGTTTTTTTTTAACTGAATATACATATACAGTGTGAATTTGATAGATATTTACAAGGATTCCCTTATTTTATATACATGTAACATAGAATGTGCTGAACCCCTGCTAGTGATTTGATGTCCGCGGACTCTGGGTATGTCCATGGACGGACGTGGACAACATCAGCACTACCCAAAAACTCAGGGGGTATCTTAGATTGTTCTATCATGCCATATAAACACTGAGTTCAAAAAGCACCACATGAACACATTATATGTAATAATAAATAAGAAGTGGAACCTAAATATGTAACACATCAACCGTCCATTTAAAAAGCATATGTACTAAAATGGAATATACAAAAACGAAAAAGTTATGCCTCCAACTTAATTACCTCACAGAAACTGCACAGCAAGAAGCAACAGCAGACCTACACAACAGTAACAACAAATCTTACCAGAAACTAGTAAGTAAAATTCATTTTTATTTCTAAACTTTCTGTTTTAGGTGCACTAAAAGTAATACATTTTTTTTACAAAGAAATGTCCAGTACTTTGGAATGGATTGAAGAACATTTCCCATGTGATGAAATGAGTATAGATAGTGATACTAATGGTAGACACTCCTCTATATAAGCCAATTAATAGTCATTACTTTATGTGTACTTAACCTTTTTTTTTAACAGACCATACAAACAGTGAAAATAATATAGCAAAAGAGACATTAGAAAATGCTCTGCAGCATTTGCTACAAAAAATGGATATGCTTTTTTTTAAAACATTTTCTGGAGGACAACATAAAAGCAAACATTTAATATCATTGTCCCACATGTACCTGTTCCCCCTCTCCATGTCCCAGTCAACTATCCCCGAACCCTCACCACCAAGAAAAACATTATGATGGGACTTCCATCCGTTCATCCCCTCCCATCCATCCTCTCCAAACCACTAATTCCCCTGTATTTGTGTCAGTTTCTGCTTCCCCCTCTCTTTCATAAATGGTATATTTGTATATAATAAAAAAATAATATGTGTGTTTTAATTCAGCTCTCTGTGTATTATTTTTTAAAAGGCAGTTTAGGTGTCCCTGCACAGCGCGGGTGTTCGGAGTGTCCGCAATTAACCAAAATGGAGGTGTCCAAAGAACTCTATACCTGTCCGTAATACCTGTCCGTAATGTCCGCAATCAAAATGGAACTGTTCTTAGAACACATTTGATGTCCGGAATGTCCGCCATTAACCAAAATGGAGGTGTCCTAAGAACACTATACCTATCCGTAATGTCTGCAATCAAAATGGAACTGTTCTTAGAACACACTCGATGTCTGGAATGTCCACAATGAACCAAAATGGAGGTGTCCTAAGAACACTATACCTGTTCTTACTATTCGTAATTAAAATGGGACTGTCTGCACTGTCCGTAAACATCTACGCACATGCGTACCACACCCAAAGGTTCTATGAACATTGTGCCTGTCCGAAACTGTCCATCACACATGTGTCGCACTTTTAATTAGTTTGAGGACCCGAACACTGTCCGTAGAACACCTGCGTGCATGCGCACAACCGTCCCTGCACATTTGGTGTCCTGCGGACAGCCGTCCTATTCGCGAATGTGTTCGGGACGTCATCATGTGACCGCACGCATGCTGAGCGTGTGTCCTGATTCGCAGACACTGTCCAGGTCCCCGAACATTTTAAAAGTACTTTTTTGGACAATCCAAATTATTTTACAGTAAAAGTTCACCATTGCAGATGTCCCAGACAATGTCCCTGGTGATCTGCATACTTTGTGGAACTTTTTGAGCCTTTTTTGGGTGTTTGAAGTGTCTGCGGACATTGCGGGTATTGGCGGAGCGCTCACCAGCACCCCTATAAAAGGCCACACCCCAGAGCTGATCCTCATTATGCTTCTGGCTACCTGACAGAGCATTGTCTTTCCAGTACTGCAGATAACCTGGACTTACCTGTTTTTGCTGATTTTGCAGCTTTTGCTTCCTGGTTCCTGATGGCATCCCAAATTGCTTCAGTTACTCCTGCATCAGCATCAGCACCCCCACACCCTTCAGCACCACCACGTTCGCAAGGGCCTGAAGAGGGGAACAGGCATGAGGATGTAGAGGAGACAGATGAAGAGGAGGAAGAGGATGAGGTAGTGTAAGTCCCTACTACCAGCACTCACCGTGAGTCTTGGGTGTGGCAGTTGTTTACCACTCTTGATGGATTGCTAAAGCGTGTGTGAATAAGGTCACCTGCAACCAGTGCAAAATGGTGCAGAGTTGTGGGAGGCCTGGTTCGTACAGCTTTGGTACAACATCAATGAAGCGACACCTAAAGTCATTCCACGGAGGGGCTATTCACAAGGTTGTACCTTGTGATAAACATAGTAGGTTGAGTTCCACTACAACATCCTCCTGTCCCCACAAGACACACTCCTGTGGGACAGCACATCCCTCCAGCTGCCTCACAGGCCATTCATGATGGTGCTGACCCTTACCTTTTGAGGGTCACAATATTGTGTATGTACTGCGACACAGTACTCTGCAGGGGGGAGATTCTTCGGAGTGCTATCGAGACGGCGGTCAAGGAGCATGAGAAGGTCTGCTACCTACCTGAATAAGGCCCACCCCACATCTTCCTCTCTCCACCTGCCCTTTCTTATCCCCGTAGTTGGTGTCCCTTCCTTACCCTCCTTTCCCCTCCTTTCCTTGTGTGTCATGTTTAAAAAACCAAAATAAAAATTAAAATATATAAAACAACAAAAAACAAAAAAACAAAAGGCTCTTTTCAGAGCTATCTTTCACAGTTTAAAAATAGAAGTGACAAATAAATAGTGCAGGACTCTGTGCATTTTTTAGAAGTCTGTGGACAGTCCACGGACATTTATTTTTTGGGGGTACTGCCCTATCAGAACCATTGCACATTTCAATGGGAATAAGTGGTGGCTCTGAAAAGAGCATTTTGGTGGTGGTTTTTTGTGTTTGAAAAACTTCAAATGATTAACACCTACTGCAAAATGTATTAATGTAATTAGAAAAAAAGGTTGCAAATCATTTTGTATATTTCGCAGAAAAATCTGATTGCCAGCATAAGTAAGATGTACTCCATCTCTGTGAAAAATGTATGTGCTACGAAACAAAATATTTTCATTGTGAAAAGAGGACATACCAACATTTCTTAAAAAGGCACAAACAGCCTTATTGACTTTGCGCCTCGCTTTCTCCATTTGTGGACCAAATGAAGAAGAATGCAGCCACATTTGTCTTTGCGCAACATGAAAAAAAACTTGGGAATTTGGAAACATGTCCATGACCTTCCCAAGTCCTTCTTTCATTGCGAAATTGCAAAGAAATTCCAGACACATGTCCTAAACTGTTCCCTCCACAATGAATTATAATTATGTCTAGATCACACTGTGTCTCCAAATTAGCACAGAGAGGTACCAAGACCAGCCACTTAATCCCACGCACTTCATGCCAGTGAACTTCCACATGAGGGAATCCCAGATGTGCTGCTACTCCACAGCATTCTGCATGCACCTCCAACCAATATATCCATGAGTCTCCCAAAATTCAGAAAATCTGTTTTCTAAAACACACAGCCATAGCTATCTGTTCTTCTCTAAGGAAAAAGACTTTCTGACAAACTCTCTCCTTATACAACACACCCACTAAACTTTATTGACCATCCCTTGCTCTACTCATTCTCATTTGCATGCCTCTCCACCCCAAAATCCCTGTATTTAATACGAAGTGTCCGCGGACAACCGCCATGTCCGCGGACATATTGAAAATCTGAGCGTGATGAATTTAAATTTAAATAATGTACTACATTTCCCCTTTGAGGTTGGCTCTGAAAAAAGCTGTTTTTTGGGAGTTTTTTGCAGATTCTTGACAGACACCTGTTATTTTGTATTTTTTTTTCTTTTTTTTCTAACTTTACTCCTAGAATCTTCACATACGCTTCTCCAAAGCAACCTTTATGTTCCAAAACAGCATGGCATCTCCCATAATAGATAAAGAAATGCCATCTTCTTTAACATAAACAGCATTACTGGAATCAATATTCTCATTATTACAGAAGAACATACCAGCTCTAAGCATGAAAGCAAACATGCCTCGGTTGATTGCACACCTATCAATGTTTTGCTGAGGAACAAAAAACAGAACTAATGTCCCATATTCCCCTAGATACTATGTTGTTCCAAATCTGCCAACAAAGTAGGGGCACTGACATAGCCCAAATGCAAAGCACCACAGTGTAAAACTACCACATGGGGACTGTTCATCCTACCCATAGCCTCACAAACATGTACAATTCCCAGAACATTGCAATCAGGCACAGTGCTCCACACCACCTCCACTCCTTTAACATCAAAATGGTTTGCCACATTCCTGCATTTAGCATACTGCTGTAAACCATGCACAAACATATCTCCAACCACCAACATCCTGACTTTCTCCACTTCTGCCATCTTCACTACACACAGGCTCTTTCAACACAAATCCGCAACCTCAACACCTGATTGGCTATTCCCTACAGTCCCCTTTCCATGCTGGATTTGTTGGAAAACCCCGGATGTGGCACGCTCGGTCCGCGGACAGCCGCGGTGTCCGCGAAGCACATAACTCTTAGACAGACCTTCTACCCTTTCCAATTCACTTTCTGTGCCATTCCCTCATTGGATACTGTTAAGCAGTCACACAACCATCCACAAATCACATCCAAGACCTCTACATCTAACTCCATCATCATAGTTCACCACTTCAAATGTACTGTTGATCACTCTGAGTACAAATCCCATATCATTGGAAAGCACCTACTACAAAAACTACTGTACAAGTATCTAGGTTTTCTACTTGCAGCTGCATGCATATCCACATGCATGAATACAAATTACAGGTATGCATATTTACTGCACAGTACATGTACAACTCTTGTAAATGCATGTAAACAGAGTAACTGCCACTTAATATGTATAACCTATAAAATGAATTTACTGTAATTTTTCCCATCTGCTATAATCAACGGTAACTTCCAAACCTTTCTGCTCAATAAATTCTTTTTTTATACACACAGCTATCTAAAAAAGTGTAATTTAATATTAAAAGATTGGAGAAATAACAGTATAATTTTAGAAAAAACAGTTAGTAGTGTATTATAAAATTGCACACAGCCAGGATAAGTTCATGCATCTTTATACACTCACCCAGCTAGACACTATCATTAAAAAGCTCCCAGCTGAAATATCACCACTGCCTCTACATCACATCCTTCTGCTTTATTACCCACACCTTCACAAATGCATACATTCCATGCTTTTCTCTACGGTTTCTGCCATTTACCCTATAAAAATAGCAAAATAAGTATATTATTATTTCTTCTCCTAACATCCAATAACACAGCCTTAAGAAACCAAGTGAATTTCATACGCTTAGTATTATACTCATTTGCAAAGCATGTTGAACTAACAGATTGTAAGTAAAATATAATGGCTGCACATAGTCAAAGGAAGCTGCATACACATACTGGGGCCGATTCATAGAATTCAGTGCACAAGTGGCGCACGCGGCTGGCGCACAGTGTGCGCGTGCGAATCCCTGCGCCAGCCGCGTGCGCTAAAATCCATTTCTGCGCACGGCGTATTCATGGATTCCAGCCACCAAAACCATCCGTGGCGCACAGTTGCGCAGCGACCCTGCAGCAGCGCCAGTTACGCCTCCAAGAACGCCTCTCGCGCAGGGAAAAGCCATCAAAATCCCCAACCGAGCGCAAAGGGCAGCAGCAAACGCAGAGCTGGGAGCGTGTATTCCAGGGGTGTGCGGGTGTTTCCATACGCGACTGGGCTGGGTACGTGTATTTCAGGGGTGCGCGAGAAAGTCTACACGCGATTGGCCTGGGTACGTGGATTTCAGGGGTGCGCGAGAAAGACTACACGCGATTGGCCTGGGTACGTGGATTTCAGGGGTGCGCGAGAAAGTCTACACGCGATTGGCCTGGGTACGTGGATTTCAGGGGTGCGCGAGAAAGACTACACGCGATTGGCCTGGGTACGTGGATTTCAGGGGTGCGCGAGAAAGTCTACACGCGATTGGCCTGGGTACGTGGATTTCAGGGGTGCGCGAGAAAGTCTACACGCGATTGGCCTGGGTACGTGGATTTCAGGGGTGCGCGAGAAAGACTACACGCGATTGGCCTGGGTACGTGGATTTCAGGGGTGCGCGAGAAAGTCTACACGCGATTGGCCTGGGTACGTGGATTTCAGGGGTGCGCGAGAAAGACTACACGCGATTGGCCTGGGTACGTGGATTTCAGGGGTGCGCGAGAAAGACTACACGCGATTGGCCTGGGTACGTGGATTTCAGGGGTGCGCGAGAAAGTCTACACGCGATTGGCCTGGGTACGTGGATTTCAGGGGTGCGCGAGAAAGTCTACACGCGATTGGCCTGGGTACGTGGATTTCAGGGGTGCGCGAGAAAGTCTACACGCGATTGGCCTGGGTACGTGGATTTCAGGGGTGCGCGAGAAAGACTACACGCGATTGGCCTGGGTACGTGGATTTCAGGGGTGCGCGAGAAAGTCTACACGCGATTGGCCTGGGTACGTGGATTTCAGGGGTGCGCGAGAAAGACTACACGCGATTGGCCTGGGTACGTAGATTTCAGGGGTGCGCGAGAAAGTCTACACGCGATTGGCCTGGGTACGTGGATTTCAGGGGTGCGCGAGAAAGTCTACACGCGATTGGCCTGGGTACGTGGATTTCAGGGGTGCGCGAGAAAGTCTACACGCGATTGGCCTGGGTACGTGGATTTCAGGGGTGCGCGAGAAAGTCTACACGCGATTGGCCTAGGTACGTGGATTTCAGGGGTGCGCGAGAAAGTCTACACGCGATTGGCCTGGGTACGTGGATTTCAGGGGTGCGCGGGTGGTGGGTGTGCGGGAAGTTCAAGACGTGAATTGGCAGTGTGGGTCCTCCCAGGTCTCCCCTCTACCCCCTCCACGACCTCTGCAGGCATCCCACACCACAGGGGACTACCCTGCACCCCATGTCATGTCCCACAGGCAGCCCATCCACCATGGCCATGCCCCCCAGCCAAGCCACATGTCCCCTTGCACCCCCACCCCCCAGCACTGTGGGGCACCTGCCAGCAGGCCCCCACCCATGTCTCCCACCACCCCCACCCCCCAGCCACCAGGGGCAGCCTCCACCAGGCCCCCACCCATGTCTCCCACCACCCCCACCCACCAGCCACCAGGGGCAGCCTCAACCAGGCCCCCACCCATGTCCGACTCATGTCTCCCAGCACCCCCACCCCCCCAGCCACCAGGGGCAGCCTCCACCAGGCCCCCACCCATGTCCAACTCATGTCTCCCAGCACCCCCACCCCCCCAGCCACCAGGGGCAGCCTCCACCAGGCCCCCACCCATGTCTCCCAGCACCCCCACCCCCCCAGCCACCAGGGGCAGCCTCCACCAGGCCCCCACCCATGTCCAACTCATGTCTCCCAGCACCCCCACCCCCCCAGCCACCAGGGGCAGCCTCCACCAGGCCCCACCCATGTCCGACTCATGTCTCCCAGCACCCCCACCCCCCCAGCCACCAGGGGCAGCCTCCACCAGGCCCCCACCCATGTCTCCCAGCACCCCCACCCCCCAGCCACCAGGGGCACCCTCCACCAGGCCCCCACCCATGTCTCCCAGCACCCCCACCCCCCAGCCACCTGGGGCACCCTCCAGCAGGCCCCCACCCATGTCTCCCAGCACCCCCACCCCCCAGCCACCAGGGGCAGCCTCCACCAGGCCCCCACCCATGTCCGACTCATGTCTCCCAGCACCCCCACCCCCCCAGCCACCAGGGGCAGCCTCCACCAGGCCCCCACCCATGTCTCCCAGCACCCCCACCCCCCCAGCCACCAGGGGCAGCCTCCACCAGGCCCCCACCCATGTCCAACTCATGTCTCCCAGCACCCCCACCCCCCCAGCCACCAGGGGCAGCCTCCACCAGGCCCCCACCCATGTCTCCCAGCACCCCCACCCCCCAGCCACCAGGGGCAGCCTCCACCAGGCCCCCACCCATGTCTCCCAGCACCCCCACCCCCCAGCCACCAGGGGCAGCCTCCACCAGGCCCCCACCCATGTCCAACTCATGTCTCCCAGCACCCCCACCCCCCCAGCCACCAGGGGCAGCCTCCACCAGGCCCCCACCCATGTCTCCCACCACCCCCATCCCCCCAGCCACCAGGGGCAGCCTCCACCAGGCCCCCACCCATGTCCGACTCATGTCTCCCAGCACCCCACCCCCCCAGCCACCAGGGGCAGCCTCCACCAGGCCCCCACCCATGTCTCCCAGCACCCCCACCCCCCAGCCACCAGGGGCAGCCTCCACCAGGCCCCCACCCATGTCCGACTCATGTCTCCCAGCACCCCCACCCCCCAGCCACCAGGGGCAGCCTCCATCAGGCCCCCACCCATGTCCGACTCATGTCTCCCAGCACCCCCACCCCCCCAGCCACCAGGGGGACCCTCCACCAGGCCCCCACCCATGTCTCCCAGCACCCCCACCCCCCAGCCACCAGGGGCACCCTCCACCAGGCCCCCACCCATGTCTCCCACCACCCCACCCACCAGCCACCAGGGGCAGCCTCCACCAGGCCCCCACCCATGTCTCCCAGCACCCCCACCCCCCAGCCACCAGGGGCAGCCTCCACCAGGCCCCCACCCATGTCCGACTCATGTCTCCCAGCACCCCCACCCCCCCAGCCACCAGGGGCAGCCTCCACCAGGCCCCGCCCATGTCTCCCAGCACCCCCACCCACCAGCCACCAGGGGCAGCCTCCACCAGGCCCCCACCCATGTCTCCCACCACCCCCACCCACCAGCCACCAGGGGCAGCCTCCACCAGGCCCCCACCCATGTCCGACTCATGTCTCCCACCACCCCCACCCACCAGTCACCAGGGGCAGCCTCCACCAGGCCCCCACCCATGTCCGACTCATGTCTCCCAGCACCCCCACCCCCCAGCCACCAGGGGCAGCCTCCACCAGGCCCCCACCCATGTCTCCCACCACCCCCACCCACCAGCCACCAGGGGCAGCCTCCACCAGGCCCCCACCCATGTCCGACTCATGTCTCCCACCACCCCCACCCACCAGCCACCAGGGGCAGCCTCCACCAGGCCCCCACCCATGTCCGACTCATGTCTCCCAGCACCCCCACCCCCCAGCCACCAGGGGCAGCCTCCACCAGGCCCCCACCCATGTCTCCCACCACCCCCACCCCCCAGCCACCAGGGGCAGCCTCCACCAGGCCCCCACCCATGTCCGACTCATGTCTCCCAGCACCCCCACCCCCCCAGCCACCAGGGGCAGCCTCAACCAGGCCCCCACCCATGTCTCCCAGCACCCCCACCCCCCAGCCACCAGGGGCAGCCTCCACCAGGCCCCCACCCATGTCTCCCACCACCCCCACCCACCAGCCACCAGGGGCAGCCTCCACCAGGCCCCCACCCATGTCCGACTCATGTCTCCCACCACCCCCACCCACCAGCCACCAGGGGCAGCCTCCACCAGGCCCCCACCCATGTCCGACTCATGTCTCCCAGCACCCCCACCCCCCAGCCACCAGGGGCAGCCTCCACCAGGCCCCCACCCATGTCTCCCACCACCCCCACCCCCCAGCCACCAGGGGCAGCCTCCACCAGGCCCCCACCCATGTCCGACTCATGTCTCCCAGCACCCCCACCCCCCCAGCCACCAGGGGCAGCCTCAACCAGGCCCCCACCCATGTCTCCCACCACCCCCACCCCGCAGCCACCAGGGGAACCCTCCACCAGGCCCCCACCCATGTCTCCCACCACCCCCACCCCCCAGCCACCAGGGGCAGCCTCCACCAGGCCCCCACCCATGTCCGACTCATGTCTCCCAGCACCCCCACCCCCCCAGCCACCAGGGGCAGCCTCAACCAGGCCCCCACCCATGTCTCCCACCACCCCCACCCCCCAGCCACCAGGGGCACCCTCCACCAGGCCCCCACCCATGTCTCCCACCACCCCACCCCCCAGCCACCAGGGGCAGCCTCCACCAGGCCCCCACCCATGTCCGACTCATGTCTCCCAGCACCCCCACCCCCCCAGCCACCAGGGGCAGCCTCAACCAGGCCCCCACACATGTCTCCCACCACCCCCACCCCCCAGCCACCAGGGGCACCCTCCACCAGGCCCCCACCCATGTCTCCCACCACCCCCACCCCCCAGCCACCAAGGGCAGCCTCCACCAGGCCCCCACCCATGTCCGACTCATGTCTCCCAGCACCCCCACCCCCCCAGCCACCAGGGGCAGCCTCAACCAGGCCCCCACCCATGTCTCCCACCACCCCCACCCCCCAGCCACCAGGGGCACCCTCCACCAGGCCCCCACCCATGTCTCCCACCACCCCCACCCCCCAGCCACCAGGGGCAGCCTCCACCAGGCCCCCACCCATGTCCGACTCATGTCTCCCAGCACCCCGACCCCCCCAGCCACCAGGGGCAGCCTCAACCAGGCCCCCACCCATGTCTCCCACCACCCCCACCCCCCAGCCACCAGGGGCACCCTCCACCAGGCCCCCACCCATGTCTCCCACCACCCCCACCCCCCAGCCACCAGGGGCAGCCTCCACCAGGCCCCCACCCATGTCTCCCAGCACCCCCACCCCCCAGCCACCAGGGGCAGCCTCCACCAGGCCCCCACCCATGTCTCCCAGCACCCCCACCCACCAGCCACCAGGGGCAGCCTCCACCAGGCCCCCACCCATGTCTCCCAGCACCCCCATCCACCAGGGGCAGCCTCCACCAGGCCCCCACCCATGTCTCCCAGCACCCCCACCCACCAGCCACCAGGGGCAGCCTCAACCAGGCCCCCACCCATGTCCGACTCATGTCTCCCAGCACCCCCACCCCCCCCAGCCACCAGGGGCAGCCTCAACCAGGCCCCCACCCATGTCCAGGAACAGAGACTTCCATGCTGTCATGTGTGCAATCTGCACAGGGCTCCCCATGTCACAATCAAACACATGCAACAACCATGCGGTTCACACATTACAGGTCGCACATGCATTACCATGATGTCCCTGCACACATACATGCGTACATGGCCTATGTCACACATGCAGGCAAGTATCAGACAACCAGCACACTGCAACATGCCCTGTCTCACACAGCAATGCTTGGCCACTTACCGCTCAACTCCAGACGGGTCTCCCTCTCAAGGACCTGGCTGTGGAGCGCTGGGTGTGCGCGTTCCAGGACCCTCAACTGGATGGAACTCATGCGGCCCCGGCCCCCCTCCACAAGGCGCCGGGCCTTCATGAGGGTCCTGGACCTCAAGTCCTCCCAGCGCTTCTTGACCTTCTGGATGGTGCGGGTTGCCACCCCCTCCGCGTCCTCTCCCGTCCTTCCCTGTTGGCGCGGGACGATCCGAAGAGGGCATCATACTGCCCCAGGACATGCTCCACCAGGACACCAACTTCGGTGGCAGTGAAGCTGGTGCCCCTATGCCCCTCTGCCCCTCTGGCCGGGGGTTGCAACTGGTGTCAGATGTGGATGTGCTCGACATGGCAACCCCAGGGGCAGGAGTGGGTGACCAACTGGGTCCTGGGGCTGGGCTGTGGAGCGATGTCATTTGAGTCGGGACTCTTCTGTACCAGCAGGGGTGGACACAGCAACTGGACCCCTGCAGATGGCTGATGTGCAGGCACCAAATGGCAGGGCATGGTGGCAGCAGGCAGGCAGGCAGCAGCAGATGGCATGTGGGAGGCTGCTTGGGGCACTGGGGGCCAGTGAATTGGCCTTCTGGGCAGGAGCGTGGTCTTCCGTGTGTTTTCGCGTGGCCAGCTTCATACGGAGTGATTAGGCACGTGAAAAATCTGCACGCTGCGTGTAATGCGCGTAAGCGCGCGTGAAAAACTGCACGTCCGCGTGTAATAGGAGGAAAGGGCCCATGCATAAGCGTGCGCGCGTGAAAAACTGCACGTCCGCGTGTAATGCGCGTAATCAAACGTGAAAAAGTGCACGTCCGCATGTGACGTGACGCGCGCGTGCGTTTCCCTCAGCACGGGTTAAAGGTGAGCGGGCCCAGCAGTTCGCTGTACGTGCCTTTCGTGGAGACCGACGTGTGTTGCTGCTTCCAGTTGTTTCGCGCGCCATCTACTTCACAGCTCTCAAGGACGTATCTCTTCTTTTGGCGGGGGTATTGGCTACGCGTGTTTTTCTGCATCGCGCTAGTCAGACGGTGAGTCGCAAACGCTCCTTTTCCCACTGCGGGTGCCCCTGTGTATCGCACCCATTTTCGATGTCATCGTAGCCTGCGTGTCCCACGCGTACGCGTTATACGTGTTACTGGGTGCCACCGCGTACTGCGGGAGGTTTAATCCACGCACGTAGGCTGCAGGGTTGCGTGCACGGTTTTACTGCAGTTTTGGGGTGCCTGAGCGTTGCGTGACCCGTCAACACATCACCGGGGTCACATACAGCCTTGCAGGTGCAGGGGGGCTGTTAACATCTTGCTTCCCACCCCCTTCACCCCAATTGCCCAGGTCAATTGTGCTGTACACCTCCCATTGGCACCACTCCATCTGTGCCAGCACTATTACATCTGTGCCATGGTAGGGAGGCTACCAAAGGTGAGGGGCGCCTCAGCTGGGCGTCCTCCTCGTGGCGGGCGTGGTCGGGGACGTGGCCGTGGTGACCAGGGAGTAGGGGGACTCCAGGGTGTCCAGGGCAGCCACAGAGGGGGAAGAGGCAGGGGTGCGCCACTTGAGCACAATGTTGTGCCATGTGTTGGTGCAGCCATGCCACCACCCCCTGTGGTTCAGGGGGATGCAGCTCCTGCATCTGGCACTGGCACCCGTATGACCCGGCAGTCCGTTTCATCGACTGCCACGGGCCCAAGGGTAGCGGTAGCTGCAGGTGCAGTTGTGGACACCGCCACCCAGGCTCAGGGTCTCCCAGCGCAGGCTGCGTTGGCACTTGAAGAGCCCTTGGTAGATCTCCAACAGGCCAGGGGGGAAACCATTGGGGCAGGCCGGGCTGCTCAGACCAAGACACGTGTCCCTGGGGCAGTCATGTCATCTGCTGCCCCGAACAGCCGGGTGTTGGCAAGTGCAGGGGCAGATGCACCCAACAGCACCCCGGTTGTGAGTCTGCCAACCAGGACCGTTGCGGTCAATGACCCTGCCACAGCTGATGTTGCTGCGCAGGGTCCATTAGTGGGCACCCAGCTGCCACTGACACAAGTCAGGCCTTTGGTCATCCCTCCACCTGCCACTCCCTCGGCTCAATCCACCCAACCCACTGGCCATACTGGTCAGGGCGGCATTAGCCAGCCAGGGTCTGCGCCACAGTCCAAGAGGAGGAAGGTTGCATCTGCAGCACAGGCTGGGACCCCACACACAGCCACGACCTCCTGCACGTCGAGGAAGAAGCCTTTCTGTAAGCAGGAACTGGACTTCCTCGTGGACTACGTGCGGGGACACAGCCGTGACATGCTAGTGGGTGCCAATAGTCAGACTACGGCTGCCCAACGTGACACCCACTGGAAGCATGTGGCGGAACATGTCAGTTCATTCGGCCATGAGGTGCGCACGGCGCAGGAGTGCAAAAAGCGCTGGAATGACATCAAGCGCAGCACTAAGGCCAAGCGTGCCTCAAATTACAACTTGACTCTGGTGACTGGCGGTGGGCCTGCACCAGAGAAGGAAGAACTCACTCCGCATGAGGCTCTCGTTGCGGAGTTCATACCACCAGAATTGGTCGAAGGTGTGGGAGAGATGCTGGACTTTGATGCCCAGTCCAGTGAGTGTTGATGCGTAGTTGTTGAGGACGTGTGTGTTTCACTTGTGGGATGTGTTGTGCATGATTGCTGCTACATGTGACCTGTACATGGTTCTGATGTGTAAGTAATGCAATGCCACCGTCATGCATGTCTCCTCTGCCTGCATGCGGGACTCCATGTGGCCATGCTCCCTTGCCCCTCCTCCGCCACTCTGCACCCCAGTTCCACCTTTGCACTGGTCTGCTACATTATTGCCAATGTGTAGTTTCATGTTCATGTGTCCTGTGTAGATGCTAACTTCCAGCTTAGAAACTGCCAGACATATGCCGTGTGGTACAGCCTTAGTACTCGATGCAGGGCATCCCACTTGTACTGTGCATGGGTCAGATGTCCCGCAGGGACATGAGTGCCCATTCATGCTCCATGTGCATTGCACACATGCCCCTATGTGTCCTTGACTGGATGATCACTGTAATATGAGTCCTTGGTTACATACATTGCCTGCCATATTATCGGCCTCCCCATGTCAACTGTGGCTCAGTCCTGCGTTGTACACATGTTTAGGCTCTGACAATCTGTGTGGCTCACAGGCCTCAGCCTGTTCAATGGCCAATGACTCTGTCCAACTCCTGTCGTGTCTTCTTCACACGTGGCCGGCCTCCGGATCTTCCATCATGTGTCCTGCCCACTGTCCCAGCATCATTTGCAGTGTTGTAATTGAAATCACATTAAGCTGTTGATGCCAGTCAACACTGCTTGTCAATACACAGGTGTATGGTCAGCCTTTTGATACCATGCTAGGCATCCCTGCTTTGGTACTGGGGTGGAGGGGTGCTTGCCTTCTAGACATGGTACACATTGAATACACAATGCACGTGATGTCTGATTTTGACATTGCACTGCCTTCACATTTCCTGGCACACACCATGGAGTGCTTGTACATGTAGGTAGTGAGTGGCGTACACATTTTCTGCACTGCATAGACCCACTTCCATGCAAACTGCCACCTTTCAACAGGTCTGATCACAGAAGCTATTCTAAGTAGACCCAGCATGCATGCAAGGTCATATGTTGTGTGTCACATGTCTGCCAGATGCCTTTGCTGTCGGTGTGTGTGTGTGTGTGTTGTGTGCTTCTGACATGTGTACTGACCTTTTCCTCTCTATTTTTCAGGTGATGACGCAATGGATGCAGAGGATGGTGTTGTCATGCCAGACACAGGGTTGGTAAGACCACATCAACCCGGCACTAGTGGGGGTCGTGGGGTGGTAGGCCACGAAAACCCCCAAGTGCTGCAGTCCATCCTGTCTCTGGCTGCCTATGAGTCCAGCCTTGATGACGACTCTGACGTCCATGTTGAGTTGGATGACCATCAAGTCCATGTGTCAGGGGTGAGTGATTCTGATGTGGACACTCCTCTGTCTGCGACCCCTGCACTGAGGGATCAGACAGTCTTGGTTCCTCCGCCCGTGGTGGATCGGGACGCAGGGTCACCCTCCACACCAGTCACTGATGTGCCTGGGACATCACGTCGACGGGGGCATGTAGTCGTGCAGCCGCAGGCGGTGCCAACACAGCGAGGACCCCCGGTCCTTGGGTCCCGCAGGGGTCAAGCCTGGCAACGCGGTCGCCGCGCGCAACCGCTGTATACTGAGTGGGAGCAAGACATGACTGCCAATTCAGAACGGCAGGGGGCAGCAATGGAGAACATCGCTGACAGCATGGAGCGTGTGGCCCGATCTGTGCTCCCCCCTGCTAGGCAGGTGCTTCTCCAGCAGCAGGCGGCACGGTCCACGGCCCGCTCACTCAGGCTGGGCATGGCGGCCTCAGACAGGGCACGCCAGGCTGAAATGTCGTCTCTGCGTCAAGCAATTGCTGCTCACGCAGAGGCGCACATGGATGCCCTGAGGGAGGAGTATGCCTCCCTCAGATCCACTCTGGGTGTCCTTATGATGTCCCAGAGGCAGCAGGCAGAGGAGAGGTTTGCACAGCTTGAGCGCACCATCTCGGCTGAGCTACAGGCTTGCCAGGAGGTGCAGCGGTTGTCCAGCCAGGCCTTGCAGGAGGAACTCCGTGTTACACGTGCTACCTTGCAAGAGGAAGCACGTGTATCACGTGAGGTCCTGCATGCAGACCTATGTAACATCGCCACACAGAACCAGGCTCACCTGTCCGGCAGACTTGCTGCCGACGAGGGGCAATCTGCGGCTAGGCGTGGCCAGGCTACTGTGCCACGTCCTCCTTACCAGGATGAGCCAGACTCGGACGACCATCTATCTCCCACATAGGTCGTGCTGTGAAGGCGTTGAGCCCATGGAGGTATTTTTTTTTGGCTCAGCATCATCGCATGTGGATGTTGAGCAGCACCCTGTACCTCCCCCCTCCTGGGTGCCTCCCCTCCCCCCCGGGTCGTATGTGGCCATTTTTGATTTTTCTTTTAGTTTAGTTAGTTAAGTTTCTGTTTGATAGTTAGTTTAAATAGGTAATGTAGGTTTTCCATAGTTAGTGTAATTAGTTAATAGTTGAGTTAGTTTAAAATTTGTAGTCTATTGTGCTTACATGTGACAGTGCGGTGCCTTGTGGTTTTTGAAGGCATCCACTGTCTGTTCCAGCTGGGCCCTTCATGGTTGTCTTGTGTATGTGTTTGCTGCTTGGGTTCCTTGACTCACATATGCCACTCCTGCCTCCCTTATCCATGGGCTCGCAAGGATGGTTCGGTGTAACAGATTTTTACACAAGGGCTTTGGACTGTCATATCTGTGGCATGTCTGGTGCTTTTTGACTTGTGTTGACACCCCTAGTGGGGATGATTTAGGTGTAATTGTCCACTGTTCAGCTTTTGCTAGATGGGGCGTGTCATGATTAATGTGGACATTGATTGCTATGCATTGTGTATTATGTTTCATATCTTTCCTGTACACGTGCTTGTTGCAAATCATGCTGTAGATAGTGTTCCACACTTTGGAGGTGAAAGACGGACTGATGGTGTGATTTGTGATGTGACTCTCTGACATGGTCAAGTAATGAGATGCCTGATGAGACACACACAGATCACTTTGATGCATTAATCATGTGTTTCATGCACTTTCTGCAGGGGGATGAGGCACCAGAGCACCTTTGCCAGCAGACATGGCCCATTGGACGACGTAATTCCTGACCCGTTTGTTGGTGCCCACATGCACATGTGTGCACAAGCAGAGCCACAGTGATTGCAGACCCACATCCTAGAACTGCTGACATGTTCCAAGGAACTCCAGGCAAGGTGAGCATCACAGGGGGGCCACGAGACAGCAAAGCTTGCACCAGGCGAGTTGCACGTGCAGGCTTAGTCACAGCACTGAGGGTGAGCTTAGACAAATATTGGTGTTGAAGCACACAATGCAGCTCAGATGTGTTTGTGGACTGATGGCTGTTGATAGTAGGGTTGTCTGGGACACATGCGGGGGCAGTGGCACATACCCTGCGGTACACCAAGGTTCATTGAGGCACTTGTATCAACCATGTAGCCTTCCAAGACATGGAAAGGGGCAGCTCACAGGGACATACAGCAAGGGACATACTCGGGTGCAGTGCATGTCTATTCCACGTACTTCATGATAAATGCACTGGCAACTTTGTTTTGGTCATGGTGGTACGCAACTTGCTCTGTAGTCATGGCTTGCCATATGGGTCTGTCTGCTTACCCAGGGAACATTGCATGTTGTGTGAATTGTGACACATTGGTGTTCCATTTGCCACGCACCCACCAGCGGCTGACTTACTGCATTGACTGTGAATGACCCGTCACAGGGGTGATGTTATATATGGGTACGAAGCATGGAGCACAGATTGTCTGTTTGTAGAGTTGTATATTGTTATGGGGCATGTTTTGTGTTGTGTTTTTGTGTAATTGGCACGTACAGGTTGCTGACTGTGTCTCTCTTTGCAGCATTGCAGTGCTCCTGTAACCGGACCTGAGAGTGCGCAGGCAGGAGGCCAGCACTCAAAACCAGAGCTAAGTGTCTTGTTGTATTTTCTTACAAACTGCCATGCATAGGCTTGCTGGGGAGTGTACTGATGCATGGATGTATGTGTGGTCCTATTTGGTATGTTTTTTACCCTAATCACCCGTGATCCTATGCAATTTCGAAACCTGTACCCTCTACCCGGTGTTCCTGCTTCCCATGCCTATCCAAGCAATGTTCCCTGACCCTCTTTCCCCACTGGGGTTGCGGATGCCTGTGTAAGCCCCGAACTTGCAGGCGCCAAAACCCTAGAGGGGGTGGTTGGTTCGTACCACTCCTGAGCCTGGACTACAGAAGGCCATGACAATGATGTCCAAGTTTGTTTGGATTGTGCATGTGTTCATGCAGGTTGTACATTTTCGTGCATTCCCTGGTTTCATGTGTCATTCCTACTCCCCTCACCTGCCACGCATTCCAGTCATCCAGTGTGTCTACACCTGTCCCGACTGCATATCCCTGAACCTCTTTCCCCACCAGGATCTCAGGGGCCTGTGTGAGTTTGACCTTCCAGGCACCCGGGACATGGTGTGGGTGGTTGTTTCATGAGACTCCAGCGCCTGTACAGGGGATCTGTGACAGTACACATCCATTCATGGTGCATCATCCTATGTCATGTACCACACATGTCTCACATCCTGTCGTGACATTGTTTTGCTGTGCTACCTTGGTTGTTGCATCATTGTGGTAGTACTTGGCCTTTGAGACGTACTGCTATGTCAAGTCATCTACTGGAGGGTGTTTGGGTTCCTTTTCATGCCTTGGATTATGTGATTTTGGAAATGAGTGTGGATTCTGAGGGTTCAGGCATCTCTTTACACACAAGGTGGGAGATGGACACGAAGGGTAAAGGTGATCCTGTGGCCAGGTGGGAATGAGGGTTGGAGGCTCCATGACCCAGGTGCAGTTGTTCAGTGGGTCATGGTCATTTGCGAGGGGGGGGTTGTTGTTGATAGTTGCGTTGCCCTGCAGTGTGATGGGAACTCTGACATTGTAATGTTGTTGTCCTATGTACATGTTGTGTTCTGCTGATCAATGCCTGTTCATGTGTTGTGTTTTCCTTTCAGGTGCGAGGGGATAGTAGTGGTTTGACATGCTGGGGTGTACACATGGTGGATGTTCACATGTGATGTGTAGGGAACACTGATGGTCACTTGAGTGCACATGCATATGTGGAGTGCATGTCCTTGCAGAACCACACACTTGCACTCGGATGCACTCCATGTACTCCCACCCTTGCATATCCACGTGTACACTGTTTGCCTTCTGGTGCCCACTGTGTCCCGCCAGCACATGTTCTGTGACCGATTATGGTTCGAGTACATGCCTAATTTGATGTTTGATGTACTCTGTCACTTAGATGTGATGCTCAGGGTGTGCATCACACGCAATGGCTGTTCACTGTGCTGTGCGCTGAGCAGTGTGATGCAGGAGTAGGACATTGCACACATGAGCTGCAGTGTTCATTTTGCAATGCATCATGTGCATATAGCCAGGCATTCATTGTGATGTTACGTCTACGACTGTTGTAATGCATTTGGAATCGACTTATTTTTGGTGGGACATTTTGTTGGTCTGTCATTTCGTCGGATTCCGGGTCAGGCATCATTGTCCGATGCCACTGTACATTTAGGACATGGAAATGTGTACCTTATCGTTACTGGGTCGGTGTATGGGTATTGCTTGCCATGTCATGTTGATGTTTGGGAGGGTTTGACTGACATGACAGTGATGGCCATGGCCTGTTTTGCAGGTGTGTGTGATGCACACCTTGCATGTCCAGGTCATCCGCTTCTCAGAGCAACTAGCTGGGGGTAGCTTTCTCTCCGCAGCAGGGCCCTCCCCCTCGAACAGACTTCCTGACTTGAACTTGAGGGGAACCATCTCCAGTTCTGGAAGCACCTCAAGACCTTCCTCTTTGCTTCTGCTTACTCTCTGCCTCTCCCTTGCAGAATTGTTCACTGGAACAGCACAGGAGCTGCAACTGGGCCACTCTCACCAACCTCGGTCCCTGGCCCAGCCACTGTCCACTTGCACTGCCACCCTGGCAACCCCTGCACTGCAGTACTGTCTCTCTATCCCTACAGCCCTCCCTTCCCAGCACTCGTCTGCACTTACCTTAGCAGTTGCCACCAGGCGACCTATGTATAATTTTTTGGCCTACTTCCCCTGTACTGGACTCCCCCCCACCCTTGCACTTTTCCCTTCCCCCTACCCCTGCACTTGCACAATCACAATGACACCTGGCCTAGTAGTACCGTTCTCTGTGTTCCCTTGTCCCCCCCCCCCCTGCCTCATTGTGCCTTGTAATACTTGTGTATGGCTCATGTCATGTCACATGTCATATGTGTGCATTTTGGTTGCACAGGATAGCTTGTGTTTAAGTAGCTAGGGATGCAGACGATGTGGCACTTCCATGGCAACTATCTCAGGGTGGTAGGGTTGTGACAGTTGACTGTCACTTTGTCATCGTCGATTGTCACCTGGTATGTGCCAGGCCTGTGTGCACTCTGCAGGGGTGGGAGTTTAGGTGAAAAATGTGGCCACAAGCTGGGTCCGGGCTACCTCGCCACGTGCCCTGTCCCCTCCCATGGGCAGCGCCTGTGCCTGTGGTTGGGGATGTGGGGGCACCACCATGTCCACCGGGACGCCCTGCCGTGTTGCAACATTGTGCAGGACACATGCTGCCACAATGATCCTGCACACAACTGCTGGTGCATAGAGTAGTTGCCCACCAGAGCGGTCAAGGGAGCGGAAACGTGACTTGAGCACTCCGAATGTGCGCTCCACTATGCCCCTGGTTGCAATATGGGCAGCGTTGTATCTTACCTGGGGTGGTGTGGTGGGGTTCCGGATTGGCGTCATCATGTGGTTGCTCAGAGGGTAGGCACTGTCCCCTGGGGAGGTGATAATTGTTCAGATTATTAGGGTTGGTATATTTGTCTGTGTGTGACTTGCATGCATGTGCAAGGGCATTTGTACTCACCTAGGAGCCATGTGTCGCCATGCTGCCCAGCTTCCAGGGCCCGGCTCAGGGCGGACATTCTGTATATGAAACTGTCATGGGTGGAGCCAGGGTAGTTTGCATACACAGAGGTGATGATTCCCTTTGCATCGCATACCACCTGTACATTGATGGAATGCCAGTGCTTGCGGTTTCGGTAGATGTGCTCAGTGGCCCTAGGTGGACGTAGGGCCACATGGGTGCAATCTATGGCACCAAGCACTTTGGGGAAGTGTGCCACCCTGAAAAAATCCAGGACAACGGCCTGCCTTTCTGCGGGTGTTCTGGGCATGTATATGTGCCTGCGGACTGAGGGGCGCGCTGTCATGATTGCCAGTACCTGGTGTAGGCAGCGTGACTGCGTGGCCTGTGAGACCCCCCCCACTATGGCAGTGGTCCGCTGAAACGACCCAGTGGCCAAGAAATGCAAGACATTGAGCAGCTTCTCCAAGGGGCTCAATGCTTGGGAGCAAAGGGTGGGGGATGTGAGGTCATCTTCCCACTCCCTGACCAGGTCTAGGATGATATGGGGTGGAAACCTATACCTGCCGTAGACCTGGTCGTCAGGCATCCCAAAAAGGCCTGTCCGTGGTGCAAAAATGCGTGCCCTGGCTATTCTCCTCCTCCTGCGGTGTCCCACAATCACTGCAGCAACAAATGGGGCATTCATCGTCGCTGTATATACGCGTTTGTTGTTTGCGCGCACTTTTATGCTGTGCGCGGGCGCGGGACGCCTCCGTGTGGGCGGACTCGTTGGTTTCCCGTATTCGGGTGTCATCGCGTGTGATCGGAGGAGAGCGAGCGTACACGCGATTGGCCTGGGTACGTGTGTTTCGGGGTGCGCGGGTAGTTCCACACGCGATTGGCCTGGGTACGTGTGTTTCGGGGTGCGCGGGTAGTTCCACACGCGATTGGCCTGGGTACGTGTGTTTCGGGGTGCGCGGGTAGTTCCACACGCGATTGGCCGGGGTACGTGTGTTTCGGGGTGCGCGGGTAGTTCCACACGCGATTGGCCGGGGTACGTGTGTTTCGGGGTGCGCGGGTAGTTCCACACGCGATTGGCCTGGGTACGTGTGTTTCGGGGTGCGCGGGTAGTTCCACACGCCATTGGCCTGGGTACGTGTGTTCCGGGGTCCCGTGAACTTTCACACGCGATTGGTTGGGATCCACGTGTGTACTGTCATCACGTGCAATGAGGGATACTCCCTCGCACGTCACGTCACAGACGCGCTCACGCGCTGAGGGCCTTTGGTCCAATGAAAATGCGTATGCGTGCAGACGCGCTTACGCGCTAAGGGCCTTTCCTCGAATTACACGCTGACGTGCAGAATTTTCACGTGCCAAATCACTCCGTATCAAGCTGGCCACGCGTAAGCACACGGAAGACCACGCTCCTGCCCAGAAGGCCGAACTACTGCCCCCCAGAGCCCCGAGCACGCTCCCACCTGCCATCTGCTGCTGCCTGACTGCCTGCTGCCCACGTGCCCTGCCATTTGCTGCCTGCACATCAGCCAGGGGTGCTGTTGGTGTGACCACCCCTGCTGGAACCAAAGACTCCCGACTGGGATTCCATCGCTCCACAGCCCAGCCCCAGGACCCAGTTGCCCACCCACTCCTGCCTCTGGGGTTGTCATGTCGGGGCAAACTCCATCTGTGACCACTGACAACCCCCGGCCAGAGAGGCAGAGGGGCACCAGCTTCAGTGCCACCGAAGTTGGTGTCCTGGTGGAGCAAGTCCTGGGGCAGTATGATGCCCTCTTCGGAAGTTGCCGCGCCGACAAGGAAGGACGGACTCGGATCTGGACTGACATCGTGACTGCCATCAACGCAGAGGGGGTGGCAGTCCGCGACTTCCAACATGTCAAGAAGCGCTGGGAGGACTTCAGGTCCAGGACCCTGACCAAGGCCCGGCGCCTCTTGAAGGCAGCGGATGCCAAGGGGCGCCGGGGCCACTTGTTGGAAGAACAGATGAGGGTCCTGGAACACATATCCCCAGCGCTCCACGTCCAGGTCCTTGAGAGGCAGACCCGTCTGGAGTCGAGCGGTGAGTGTACATGCATCCTGATTGTGAGCAGTGCGTGTGGTGATTGTTCAGTAGTGTGCAGGTTGCACATCTGTTTGTATGGGGTCGAGTATGGGTGCGGGTGTACAGGGCCGTGGGGCTGACACATGCGAGGGCTGTAATGTGTGAGACATGGATGGTGCCTGTGTGTGTGGGCTTGCATGCCAAATGCAGTTGTGTGGGCACACAAGTTTGTATGAATGTGTATGTGAGTAGACATGTCCGTGATGTCACGCATGTATGTTGTTTTCAGCTGATTGTATCAGCGCTGTGTACATGTGCATGTGTGTGTATTTGACAAGGGTGCAACAGTGATGCAACATGGATGCATGTGACAGCTTTAAGTGGATGCCTGATGGGCAGATGTGACATGGATGCCCGTCTGAACACTGCGACACTTAGCAGAGGTGTACACATGCATGCAAGTGTGGTGGTGTGTGTACATGTGTGGTGCACTTCCTGTGTTGCATGTGATGTCTGGCTCACCTTTGGCTGCTGATGCTGTTGTATGTGTATGGATGGTGTTGGCAGTTGCAACATGGCTGTGGTATGGCTCGTGTGTGCAAGTTGTAATGACATGTGTGTTGGGGATTGTGATGACATGTCAGAGGTTTGCCAATGCCACTCATGTACAACTGTCATGTGTGTATGTGTACATTGTACAGTGCCCTGATGCCTGTGTTTTGTTTCTCCCTGTCTGCAGCGTCAACTGATGAAGAGGGCGGAGAAGGTGCTGTGGAGCACATCGGCGGGGATCCCACCGCCAGCCGGAGACGCAATGCCCGGCTCCCCTCCCAGGTTGTCATCTCGTCGGGGAGTGAGGAGTCCGGTGCCGCGTCCCAGGCCGCAGCTGCCAGGGGGAGGTCCAAGAGGCGGAGGTTGCAGTTGGACTCCTCGGCAGCAGAAGGGGCAGCTGGGACCCCACAGGGCCCAACGGGGGAAGATGGCACAGAGTCATCCAGGTTGGTGGGGGGTTTGGTGGAGGAGGAGGCCGTGCAAGCACCGGAGACGGGGTCTGGGGGTGGGGATCCCACTGGTGCTAGTGGTGCAGTGCAGGACCAGGGACAGGAGGCAGCACAGGCCGCCGCGGAGGTGCCTGTGTGCAATCCTGTCCCTGATCCTGTCCCTGCATCATCTTGCACCAGCAGGGATGCCCATGTCCAGACCAGTTTTCAGGCAGGGGATGAGCTGACGTCAACTGGCCTTCCTCTGCCTGCGGACGTGGCTATCCAGGCCCGGGTTGAGCCTGTCCTGGCTGGAGTGGCGTTGCGTCAACGGGCCATGCGAGGTGACCTGCAGTCTTTTCATGAAGAGACTGCACATCATCTCGAATGGCTCGTTGACCACGTCAGCCTGCTGGGACAGGTCACCCAGGCCGGATTCTTCCGTCTGATGGGGCTTGCCACGACCCCCTCCTCAGCTGGACCCCCTACGCGCCAGTCGTCCTTTGTGCCATCTTCCCACCCATCAGTCACCTGGGTGCCCTGTGGAGCTGCCTCTGACGGTGCGGCCAGGCTGGTGGAGGAGGCATCCCTGCCACAGTCGGGAGTCGGACGTCCAGCAGGGGTGGCCACGTCAACGACTGCACCCCAGCCGGCGGAGGATGTGCAGGCAGCAGGAGGCAGTGCAGGGGCAGAGGCACAGCAGCAGCAGCACCATGGTGGGAGCCATGAAGGCTCGGGGCCTTCGACATCGGAGGGGCAGGCATCGGCCGGAGGGCAGGAGGACCCAGGACAAAAAGTGTCTTCCGTGTGGCAGCGGTTGGGCCACGCCATAGATGCGGAGCGGCAGCGGGCGGAAGAGGCACGGCTCTCAATGGTCAGGGCGGAGAACTCCATGCAGAGGGCCCTGAGGCGGGTCGAGTGCCTCGAGGCAATCCGCAGGGCTTTGGAGGTGGACACGTCGACGGCCCTGCGGACCCTCGGGGCCATGGAGGAGGACCGCCTCCGGGACATTGAGGAGGAGTTCGATGATGCCCTGGCCCGGCACATCCAGAAGTGAGCCGTGGAACTAGCCCGCTGCCCTTGTACATAGTTATGTAGGTAGTGTTAAGTTTCATTTTTGTTTTTATTTCATTTGGACCTTTTGGACATTGGCCACATTTTTGTATATAGTTTTTTTTATTAGTTAGTGTAGTTAGTTAGGTTTCCTTTATTTTGTTGGGATGATGGACCCTGGCTTCTTGCATTGTACATAGTTGTGGACTTGTACATACTTTCTTTTTTAACATTATTCATGGATCAATGGCTTATAATTTTTTTTTCACATTGGATTTTGTTTGGTGGACATTGACTTTGTACTACATTACTTTGAATTTCTATATTCTTTAATTTTTTTTTTATTTTGAACGGACATGCTTCTTTTCATTTTTTTCCATTCACATTTCTGTTTCTTCATTTTTGTTTCTATTCTTCTTTCCTTTAATACATTATTTATTTGTTGCACTTCAATGTGTGGTGTCTCATTGTTTTCATGCATTTCATGTTATGTGTTTTGAGAATCACTGACACCCATTGGGTGTATGTGAGGGACATGTGTTTGTTTTGGAACTTGCAATTGGTGTTCTGTGATGTAATTGCAGAATATGAGTGGGTGGATGCAATACTCGGGTGGGTGTTTTGCATTTGGGGGCTGACCATAGAGACCAGGGATCTGGACTGTGATAACATGTTGGGTGGGGAACATGAGTTGGACATGGGTGGGGGCCTGCTGGAGGCTGCCCCTGGTGGCTGGGGGGTGGGGGTGGTGGGAGACATGGGTGGGGGCCTGGTGGAGGGTTCCCCTGGATGCTGGGGGGTGGGGGTGCAGGGGGACATGTGTGGGGGCCTGGTGGAGGGTGCCCCTGCACTGCTGGGGGGTGGGGGTGGTGGGAGACATGTGTGGGGGCCTGGTGGAGGGTGCCCTGCACTGCTGGTGGGTGGGGGTGATGGGTGACATGAGTGGGGGTCTGGTGGAGGGTGCCCCTGGATGCTGGGGGGTGAGGGTGCAGGGGGACATGTGTGGGGGCCTGGTGGAGGGTGCCCCTGCACTGCTGGGGGGGGGTGGTGGGAGACATGTGTGGGTGCCAGGTGGAGGGTGCCCCTGGATGCTAGGGGGTGGGGGTGCAGGGGGACATGAGTGGGGGCCTGGTGGAGGGTGCCCCTGGATGCTGGGGGGTGGGGGTGGTGGGAGACATGAGTGGGGGCCTGGTGGAGGGTGCCCCTGGATGCTAGGGGGTCGGGGTGCAGGGGGACATGAGTGGGGGCCTGGTGGAGGGTGCCCCTGGATGCTGGGGGGTGGGGGTGGTGGGAGACATGAGTGGGGGCCTGGTGTAGGGTGCCCCTGGATGCTAGGGGGTGGGGGTGGTGGGAGACATGAGTGGGGGCCTGGTGGAGGGTGCCCCTGGATGCTGGGGGGTGGGGGTGGTGGGAGACATGAGTGGGGCCTGGTGGAGGGTGCCCCTGGATGCTAGGGGGTGGGGGTGCAGGGGGACATGAGTGGGGGCCTGGTGGAGGGTGCCCCTGGATGCTGGGGGGTGGGGGTGGTGGGAGACATGAGTGGGGGCCTGGTGGAGGGTGCCCTGCACAGCTGGGGGGTGGGGGTGATGGGTGACATGAGTGGGGGCCTGGTGGAGGGTGCCCCTGGATGCTGGGGGGTGAGGGTGCAGGGGGACATGAGTGGGGGCCTGGTGGAGGGTGCCCCTGGATGCTGGGGGGTGGGGGTGGTGGGAGACATGAGTGGGGGCCTGGTGGAGGGTGCCCCTGGATGCTAGGGGGTGGGGGTGCAGGGGGACATGAGTGGGGGCCTGTTTGAGGCTGCCCCTGCACTGCTGGGGGGTGGGGGTGGTGGGAGACATGGGTGGGGGCCTGGTGGAGGGTGCCCCTGGTGGCTGGGGGGTGGGGGTGGTGGGAGACATGGGTGGAGGCCTGGTTGAGGCTGCCCCTGGTGGCTGGGGGGGTGGGGGTGGTGGGAGACATGAGTCGGACATGGGTGGGGGCCTGGTGGAGGCTGCCCCTGGTGGCTGGGGGGTGGGGGTGGTGGGAGACATGGGTGGGGGCCTGGTTCGAGGCTGCCCCTGGTGGCTGGGGGGTGGGGGTGGTGGAAGACATGAGTGGGGGCCTGGTGGAGGGTGCCCCTGGATGCTGGGGGGTGGGGGTGGTGGGAGACATGAGTGGGGGCCTGGTGGAGGGTGCCCCTGGATGCTAGGGGGTGGGGGTGCAGGGGGACATGAGTGGGGGCCTGTTTGAGGCTGCCCCTGCACTGCTGGGGGGTGGGGGTGGGGGGAGACATGGGTGGGGGCCTGCTGGAGGCTGCCCCTGGTGGCTGGGGGGTGGGGGTGGTGGGAGACATGGGTGGGGGCCTGGTGGAGGGTGCCCCTGGTGGCTGGGGGGTGGGGGTGGTGGGAGACATGGGTGGGGGCCTGGTTGAGGCTGCCCCTGGTGGCTGGGGGGGTGGGAGTGGTGGGAGACATGAATCGGACATGGGTGGGGGCCTGGTGGAGGCTGCCCCTGGTGGCTGGGGGGTGGGGGTGGTGGGAGACATGGGTGGGGGCCTGGTGGAGGCTGCCCCTGGTGGCTGGGGGGTGGGGGTGGTGGGAGACATGAGTGGGGGCCTGGTGGAGGGTGCCCCTGGATGCTGGGGGGTGAGGGTGCAGGGGGACATGAGTGGGGGCCTGGTGGAGGGTGCCCCTGGATGCTGGGGGGTGGGGGTGGTGGGAGACATGAGTGGGGGCCTGGTGGAGGGTGCCCCTGGATGCTAGGGGGTAGGGGGTGCAGGGAGACATGAGTGGGGGCCTGGTGGAGGGTGCCCCTGGATGCTGGGGGGTGGGGGTGGTGGGAGACATGAGTGGGGGCCTGGTGGAGGGTGCCCCTGGATGCTAGGGGGTAGGGGGTGCAGGGAGACATGAGTGGGGGCCTGGTGGAGGGTGCCCCTGGATGCTGGGGGGTGGGGGTGGTGGGAGACATGAGTGGGGGCCTGGTGGAGGGTGCCCCTGGATGCTAGGGGGTGGGGGTGGTGGGAGACATGAGTGGGGGCCTGGTGGAGGGTGCCCCTGGATGCTGGGGGGTGGGGGTGGTGACCGACATGAGTGGGGGCCTGGTGGAGGGTGCCCCTGGATGCTAGGGGGTGGGGGTGCAGGGGGACATGAGTGGGGGCCTGGTGGAGGGTGCCCCTGGATGCTGGGGGGTGGGGGTGGTGGGAGACATGAGTGGGGGCCTGGTGGAGGGTGCCCTGCACAGCTGGGGGGTGGGGGTGATGGGTGACATGAGTGGGGGCCTGGTGGAGGGTGCCCCTGGATGCTGGGGGGTGAGGGTGCAGGGGGACATGAGTGGGGGCCTGGTGGAGGGTGCCCCTGGATGCTGGGGGGTGGGGGTGGTGGGAGACATGAGTGGGGGCCTGGTGGAGGGTGCCCCTGGATGCTAGGGGGTGGGGGTGCAGGGGGACATGAGTGGGGGCCTGTTTGAGGCTGCCCCTGCACTGCTGGGGGGTGGGGGTGGGGGGAGACATGGGTGGGGGCCTGCTGGAGGCTGCCCCTGGTGGCTGGGGGGTGGGGGTGGTGGGAGACATGGGTGGGGGCCTGGTGGAGGGTGCCCCTGGTGGCTGGGGGGTGGGGGTGGTGGGAGACATGGGTGGGGGCCTGGTGGAGGCTGCCCCTGGTGGCTGGGGGGTGGGGATGGTGGGAGACATGGGTGGGGGCCTGGTGGAGGCTGCCCCTGGTGGCTGGGGGGTGGGGGTGGTGGGAGACATGAGTGGGGGCCTGGTGGAGGGTACCCCTGGATGCTGGGGGGTGAGGGTGCAGGGGGACATGAGTGGGGGCCTGTTTGAGGCTGCCCCTGCACTGCTGGGGGGTGGGGGTGGGGGGAGACATGGGTGGGGGCCTGCTGGAGGCTGCCCCTGGTGGCTGGGGGTGCAGGGGGACATGCGTTGGTGGGCAGTAGTGCTAGTTGATATGTGGGTTGGCTGGTGGGCATGGGCATGGTGGATGGGGTGCCTGCAGGACATGTGCTGGGTAGGCCCCTGTGGTGTGAGCCACCTGCAGGGGCCGTGGAGGGTGTAGAGGGTACACCTGGGAGGACCCACACGTGCAATTCACGTGTGCTGCTCCCCGCGCACCCCCGGAATACACGTACCCCGCTCAATCGCGTGTGGAACTTCCCGCGCACCCCTGAAATCCATGTACCCGGCCAAATCGCGTGTGGAACTTCCCGCGCACCCCTGGAATCGACGTACCCGGCCAAATCGCGTGTGGAACTTCCCGCGCACCCCCGGAATACACGTACCCCGCTCAATCGCGTGTGGAACTTCCCGCGCACCCCTGAAATCCACGTACCCGGGCAAATCGCGTGTGGAACTTCCCGCGCACCCCTGGAATCCACGTGCCCGGCCAAATCGCGTGTGGAACTTCCCGCGCACCCCCGAAATCCACGTACCCCGCTCAATCGCGTGTGGAACTTCCCGCGCACCCCTGAAATCCACGTACCCGGCCAAATCGCGTGTGGAACTTCCCGCGCACCCCCGGAATACACGTACCCCGCTCAATCGCGTGTGGAACTTCCCGCGCACCCCTGAAATCCACGTACCCGGCCAAATCGCGTGTGGAACTTCCCGCGCACCCCTGGAATCCACGTGCCCGGCCAAATCGCGTGTGGAACTTCCCACGCACCCCCGAAATACATGTACCCCGCTCAATCGCGTGTGGAACTTCCCGCGCACCCCTGAAATCCACGTACCCGGCCAAATCGCGTGTGGAACTTCCCGCGCACCCCTGGAATCCACGTACCCGGCCAAATCGCGTGTGGAACTTCCCGCGCACCCCCGAAATACACGTACCCCGCTCAATCGCGTGTGGAACTTCCCGCGCACCCCTGAAATCCACGTACCCGGCCAAATCGTGTGTGGAACTTCCCGCGCACCCCTGGAATCCACGTGCCCGGCCAAATCGCGTGTGGAACTTCCCGCGCACCCCCGAAATACACGTACCCCGCTCAATCGCGTGTGGAACTTCCCGCGCACCCCTGAAATCCACGTACCCGGCCAACTCGCGTGTGGAACTTCCCACGCACCCCTGAAATCCACGTACCCGGCCAAATCGCGTGTGGAACTTCCCACGCACCCCTGGAATCCACGTACCCGGCCAAATCACGTGTGGAACTTCCCGCGCACCCCCGAAATACACGTACCCCGCTCAATCACGTGTGGAACTTCCCGCGCACCCCTGAAATCCACGTACCCAGCCAAATCGCGTGTGGAACTTCCCGTGCACCCCTGGAATCCACGTACACGGCCAAATCGCGTGTGGAACTTCCCGCGCACCCCTGGAATCCACGTACCCGGCCAAATCGCGTGTGGAACTTCCCGCGCACCCCTGGAATCCACGTACCCGGCCAAATCGTGTGTGGAACTTCCCGCGCACCCCCGTAATACACGTACCCCGCTCATTCGCGTGTGTAACTTCCCGCGCACCCCCGGAATACACGTACCCCGCTGAATCGCGTGTGTCACTTCCCGCGCACCCCCGGAATACACGTACCCCGCTGAATCGCGTGTGTCACTTCCCGCGCACCCCCGGAATACACGTACCCCGCTCATTCGCGTGTATAACTTCCCGCGCACCCCCGGAATACACGTACCCCGCTCAATCGCGTGTGTCACTTCCCGCGCACACCCGGAATACACGTACCCCGCTCAATCGCGTATTTTACTTCCCGCGGCGCCACTTTTTTGATGCGCTGGGACTCTACCGCCTGCCTTCGTGTGGCGGACGTGTTTCAGCTTGTGCGCGGCTTTGGCTGTGCGTGGGTTTGCCCTATTCCATTCCATGAATACGTGTGGTTCGTGTGCGTGTGGGCGTTACCTCTGCTTCCGTGCAGTGCATCCCCAGTTACGCCCTTATTTTCGCGTGTTGTTCCCCATTCCGCGCGTTACGCCCCATGTCCCGCCCACTTTCTGCTGTGTGCGCTGAGGTTGTGCGCTTTCACTGTGCGCGTCGCGCACCGTCGCGCATGCCTTTCGCGATGTTGCAGTGACTTGTGCGCCATGCACGGGTTTGGCGCACATCCCGCGGTGAACACGCGCAGGGACTTCCATGAATCGCACGCGTGCGCGTGCGCCTGTTTTTTTCCGCTTGCGCCTGCTTGCGCCTGCTTGCGCCTACTTGCGCGTAGATTTTCGGCGCACGTTTGTTCCATGAATCGGCCCCACTATGTTCAGTTATCAAACAACAATACTACTACAAAAACATAAAAATCAACGTCTTAATTAACAACAGTGCTATAAACACACAAAATGACTAACTTCTTTCTTTTACAATTGCAGTGAAGACCACTCTGCTGAAAAGCAGCAGCACCTGAAGTACAAACAACTCAGAAGAAACCTGCTCATTCCAAACAAAAAAAGTAAGTACAATACTATCATAATGTTCTAATTGTTACTCAAACACACCGTGGGGTTGATTCATGGAATTTGTGCACTGAAAAACAGGGATTTGTCTGCCATTCTGGCAATAAATCCCCATTTGTTAAACAGGGATTTGCAGGCAGAATGGCACACAATTCTCTGTTTTTCGGCGCACAAATTCCATGAATCATCACCTAGAATGTTAGTATTGCAGAACAAAGAACTGTTTTAATTCCATACCATTAGATTTAGTATTAGTGCTTCTCCTCACCACTAGCTTACTTTGTATTGTCGTCTGAACCCCAGTATAGTAACACACAAATGCAACTAGTTGTAGCTGCCCATTGCACAATCACACACCTCCACATACATCCACACCATCATACTCAGACACTCATGCACACAGCACACATACATTGCAGAACAGCTCAACCCATGCCTACTTTATTTCCAACAGACCGCAAAGAATGCCTACCAAAAAGCAAGTCCATAAAAAGCAACACAGAAGTATAGCAAATCAAAATAAAAGTGTCCAAAATAAGCATTAATCTCAAGCAGAATTTGTACAAAAAGTTCAAACAAAAGATCTAATAGACTCATCAAGCGAAACAAAACAAACTTCCAGTACAAACACTTTGCCTCCTCTTTCAAAATGTAAAACGAAACAGAAAGTAATTAGCAAGAATTCAGCTACCACTACCGCTAACACTGCTCCTATAAATCTTGATGTAGTGGCAAGTAGCCATACCAAAAAAAGTATTTTACAAAAATGTTCTGCCACAGAGTCCTTCAGAAATTAATAAAAACAGGAGAGAAATCATGCACAGCCCTTAAAACCTACCGTAGAAAATGAATCTTAGACGCTCTCATAGACAGTGCAATCCTCCTCAAGAGGAATTTATTTATTTTATTGTTAAACAGAATTAAACCACTAACAAAAATAACTACTTATCTACAAAAAAGACTTCTCAATAAATGGAATGTCAACAAAAATAACTTCTTAAATATCTGTGGAGGTGAATGGAGTCACACCACAAGCGCAGAACCATATTTCAATGAAGAAGCATACGAACAAAAGCAAACAAACACAATTGCCATACATATCAGTGGACAAGGTTATGAAACAGTTAATAATACCATAATGGAACAAGAAATGCTGCTTACAAAATTATCCCCAGAAAACTCAGTATCACCTCTCCACCCGACTGAACCAAAACGTCCAGTGTGCAAATGGCTGTGCACGTCAATGTGTAACATTGACAAAACATCTTTCAAATCTTTACGCCAGCTCCTCAATCAGTATTTGAAAGGCAAAGACAAATTCAAAATGAAACTACTACAAAATATTGATACCTGTCCAGTGCACAAATACACAGGACTACAAGGACCTTCATTAGCCTACATTTCAGGACATATTTGAACCTTCCATCATATCAAAATGACATCAATTTATCATTCTACTATAAGAAATCTAGTCCATAAACTGTACTATGCCAAAAGTCCAGCTTTAGCATTAGGTGATTTAAATGACAATCTTCTACATGGTACAGCCAAAGACCTACTCGAAGAAATAGAGCATGTCCAGAGAAAATATTTTGGAAGTGAAAGCCACTTAGCAACAATTGTACAAATGGCAACCTTCTACCACACACATACAAAAAAGAAATACTAAAATGTAAAAGTACATCCGCTGAAGTACCAAACCATGTGTGTGTGTGTGTTGCCGCAGAACTTTTTATAAAAGTAGCACAAAAACTATAGACATAACATACAAAATAGAAGATAATGAAGATTCCAAATCGTTTGAATTAGCTCTCTACCTTATAGCAGAATACAAAATAAATGACCCCTTAATACTTTGCAGTTACTGCACTGCAAAACTTGACAACAACCAAACTCCTTCACGTGCTATCACAAATAACTTGGAATTATTCTCACTACCAAAACCCCTGCAACAACTCAATTTATATGAGAGTGTCATAATTCAAACAGTGCACCCATGTCAAGCAATAATACGTCTTCAACCAAAAACAGCAAAATTACCTCCCTCTGAATTAGTGAAAGGCATTTGTGGCAAAGTAGTTTATTTACCATTAGATCTGAAAGAAAATGTACACACTGTGGGAGTGCAACGTCCAATAGATCAATCTTTAATTGTCTTTGAAAATGGTGTACCTACAAAAGACAAAACAATGTGGCAACAACTTGTAGACTTACATAAAGTTAGACAAGCCTTGCAATATCTAAAAGACAATAATGAATACTACAAAGAAATTAAAGGATAGTTCCGGGACTTTTTTTTTATTGTCCCTACGGTTCGGCCATGTGTTTTTAAGCATAAATCGGTAGATCGTAGAAAACTTTGCTATGGACCTTACCCGACTTTTCGTCCATTAACGCACTCGAAATCAGCCGCCATTTTCTGATAATCCTATCATTTCCCCCCATCGACCTGGCTCACCTGCTTTTGCGGCACTAAATCAAATCCCCCGCCCCTGAAACAGACTTTATCAAAACATTCATATTCCCCGCCTCTATCCGTGACGTGACTGTGCTGCGTAGGCAAACGCGCCCAGGCGTCTTCTACGCGACTCCACACAGAACCCGGAAACCAACACAGATCAGCTCACAACACAGCGCGCCACAATTCGGAATATGAAACTGTACTTTTAAATCAAACCGCAAGATTGTAAATTTGGTAAAGTACATTTATTTGACATCAAATGTTTAGAGAATATTCAGCGATTTGCATTTATATTTGCTCACGTTCCAAAAAGTTTGTTTTGAGGCACGCGATGTTCCTTTGCTGTACACAGGGTCTTAGATCATCTCACAATACAGCGCCACAATTCGGAATATGAAACTGTGGTTTAAAAGCAAACGGCAAGATTGTACATTTGGCAAAGTACATTTATTGGACATCAAATTTTTAGAGAATATTCAGCGATTTGCATTTTTCTTTGCTCTCGATCCAAAATAGTTCGTCTTGAGGCAAGCGATGTTCGTGTGCAGTACACAGGGTGTTGGTTTACGATAAAATAAGCTCTTCGGTCGCACTGATAATCGCATGGCTGTTCCAACAACGAGGCACTAGGCCACCACAACGGTCTGTATGTTGCATCTAGCCGTTAGTACCGCGTAAGGGCATACTTGTACTTGGCGATCGTCCCATAAAATGGTCAGGGTGGTAACGTTGTTCACGCGGAGAAGCAACTGGCGGTTGTAAAAGCCATCCGCCGGTGTCTGGTACTCGTGACACATACAATAATGAAGGATGTACCTGTTTTAAAAACATAAAAAATGAAATTAGTCTCACCATCAGATCTTTATTAAAATTATTCATTTTATATATTAGGTCGGGAAATTATTTCATAGCTAGGACAGTGCAACTGGGTATTATACGTCAAGGGGGGGCTGTAGGATACTGAGACAGTCCCCCAGTGCAGGGGTTGACAGGGAGGCAGTGCAGGTGGAGAGTGGAAGGGCCCAGGACCGAGGTCGCAGACAGTGGACCAGTTGTAGCAGGGGAGAGGGAGAGAGAAAGCAGAAGCAAAGAGGAAGGTTTTGAGGTGCTTCCGTAAAAGGAGATGGTTCTCCTCAAGATAGTGCGCGTTACAAAACAATATGCCACATAGAACGAACAAGTACAACTTAACCCGTCTTTAAAGCTACTGTATAGTAATTAAATTGCGGTATAAACTCATCTAAAGAGTTACTTACATTATATTTGCATTTTCCATTGTGTCTGTGCATAGGGCAGCCCCGAAATACCACTCCTTCTATGCCGATGTTATTTCTTCTAATGAACGAACATTAAATGGCTTTCGTTTCTGAAATTATATTCATTATCGTTTCTTACGTTATTGCCCCACACCCCGAAAAAGAAGTCTTTCGGGATGGTCCCGGCCTGTCAAGGTCAAATAACAATAGAACCTTATACTTAGTCGTGGGCCATTCCGGCACCCGAGCAAAAAATCAAAGCAGCTGACCTTCACTTTGAACGAGCACACATTCCTAGTTAGCTACATTCAGTGTAAGGCCATCTCACAAGACTCAAAGAGCAATCACTTTTATTTACACAATACATAGCTACACATATTCAATGGGCCTGCGACATGAGGCGACTCGAGAGAACAGACAATCAAATTACAATCATTTAAACCGTGATGTGTATTTCTCAATGAGCTCTGCTTTAGGTGGACATGGAACAGAGGCAATGTTGGGTGGCAATGCAGTTGTCCCCTGCACAGGTTCGTCCACAACTCCATGTATGTGCCTATCTAGGACATCAACAATAAGTCTCTCAATAAACTCATATTGCATATCCTCAAACACTGGTTTGATCACCCATTGTTTACTTATTTTAGTGAAGGCCTTATTGTAGCGAAGCGTCCCTAAAGTTCCGGTCGTCCTACTTTGTTGACGGCCAACATTATGGTTATGTGCCAAGACCGCTAGAAGAGTCCGATTTATCATGCCCTCCATGCCAAAATGCAATAGTTTTGGCCTGTACTTTAGGCACATATTGTGGAACACCTCCAAATCTCCTGTGTGGCAGAATTCCATGAGTCCCCTCAAATCTCTTGTTATAGTTTTATCAAATACAATCTTTTCAATGGCTTTGTGAGTGGGTGATGAAGGAATCAACCACTTCTTCTTCAGTGCCTCCTCTGTGGACAAATGGCCATGTTCACAATTGTGGAAATGTTGGTTTGTGGTCCAGCGGTGAACGTTGCTACAGTGTAGCATTACTGACCGCCATTTTTCCAGTAGAATTTCCAACGACCCTCCACATGTTTTTGAGCTCCACCAAAGACGGTTGCTGATTGACTTGGACCACTGTGAAATACCTTGCATATCTTTTTTTTTACCTGCAGCCGACATTTTTTTATTGATTGTTTTTGCAAGATGCCAAACGTCAAATTGGTGATTTATATTTTTGTACTCTTCTCTCATTGTCTTGACAATTGAAACGTGTCTGTCCGTGGCTATCAGGTCGATCACCATTCCCCGCGATTGTAGTTCTTGCAATGATGCTACAAAGCCAACTTTCTCCATGGCCACTGAGGATGTACTTTGTGACACCTCCACGACCACCGAACTCACAATTTTCTTACTTTCCATGTCCTGAAAGTGGTAGGTGCAGTACTTGGCTGAAAATCCTGGGCTGTCGCACTGTCCATCACCGGCTAGCCTGAACCATTTGCCCGCAAATGTACTATCAATAGACAGTTTTTCCATTCTCCAAGCTTCGCTAATGGCTGGAAATAGATAATCGGTTTGGTATTTGTAGAACTGAGTTTTCGCAATGAAATGGATTCCCACAAACTGAATGAAAGACTCTAACTTTTTAAAACTTGAACCACTAAAAAGTGCAGCCGCTGCACAAAGTAGATTGCCTGCTGGCAGTTGCCCCAGCATGGGTTGTGCAGACCATGAGAAAGGATGATATTTTGTACAGGTGGCATGTATTTTAAGGTTAGTGCCTCGAATTGCACGAGTCACATTAATCAATGGCTCCCCACATACTTCCCCACCAACCGAATGCCCACATTTCATCCGAATAATAATATCAATCAAACAACTATCGAATACAATGAATTTGGCCTCTTTCCTTATACTGTCACTCTGCATCCCAGCTGGTTCGGCCTGTAACGTTGAGGACATGTCACTCACATGAAAGGTAGAATCTCTGATATCGTCTTCCGCTATGTTCAGTGATATTGATGGTGTTTCATTGTCGTCCACTTCATTCTCTTCCATTGCAACATCTGTTCCTTCTCCGGCGATGGGTGAATAAAACAATTTCTTCAACTTTCTCGCGGTCTTAGTTTTTGCGGGTGTGGATTCTGTGAATTGATCTCCGACTGAATCCGAACTACCAGGAGGACATTCACTATCAATGGCTGGTGGTGGTATAGCTCCGTTGTCAATCACTTCATATTCTTCCCATTGGCACTCAAGTCCCTGCCAAAAGGTTTGACAAGCAACATCTCTCGTTCGCTTCACTGTCTGTGTAGATCTAGTTCGTACACCCACTCGCAACTAGAGGACAGATTGGAAAAGGGATGTTCAGTTTAAACACAACTTACAGTATTGAACTATTAACAGTGAAAAACAACATAATATAGTGACCAGGACACTAACCTTCTTTTGCTTTCTTTTCTTTGAAACTTTCTTGCCTCGAACTTCAACATCAGGATGCTGTTGCTCCGACTCGTGTGTGCATGTCTCCACTTCCTCTTGCGCTGCAACGACTATATTTTCATGATAAGCACATCCATCACGCACTGACGCTCCATCGACTCCCTGAAACATAGAACTTTCATTAGTATGTATAATAATATTGAAAACACAAAATGTACTTGGGGACCAATACCCACGTACATCTCAATAGCAAAACACGAATGAACGCTTTGTGTAGAACATTCAAACGACAATTATTCACGCATTGTTGATCTAGTTAGATGGAACTGTCAAGATCCATACCTCGGGCTCCACATAGACTTCCAATGATGATATTATTGAAGATGATGCTTCAGTAACTCCCTGAAACACAGTAATTGCATTAGTATGGTTTTCTATTTTGTTAAAAAAAACATAAACTTTGTGCAGGCATCAACGGCTCATCTAAATAGACCTGCACAAATGATCAGTTGTCTAAAATAAATAATGGATATCTAAATATGATTTGATTTGCTCGATCGTTGGAAGTGTCACCACCCAGAGATCTGCATCAACTACTACGGGTGATGTTCTTGTAGAAGAAGCTCCGTCATCTCCCTGAAACATAGTACTTGCGTTAATAAAGAAGGAAGTATAGCGGATGTAATCACGTCATATGATTTCACTTGATCGAACTGTCAGTATCCATACCTCGAAATGCATAAGAACATCAAGGGACGATGTAACTGCGGTGCACACTTCTGCAAGCTGTTGCGCCGACCCGTAACTGCATGCTCCCCCTTCTTCTTGGACTAATGCTCCATCGACTCCCTGAAACATAGGACTTTCATTAGTAATGAACACAATATTGAAAAAAGAAGACACATAGGAGGGCGACGACAGAAGGACATATCAATGGCTAAAAACGAAAGAAACATTGTGTGTAACAATCACGCTACAAGAATGCAAGATCTGATGATCTCCATCGATGGAACTGTCCGGAAACGTACCTCGAGCATCTGAGTGACATCAACGGTTGTCGTCAATGCGTTGGACTCCTCAGCATCTCCCTGAAAGACAGTACTTGCATTATTTTGGATAACAATAATTATAACTGAAAACAAAGACTAGAGGACGAGTACAAGGGTGTACCATTAGGTAAAATAATTACACGATAAATTAAAACTATTGATTTACATGCCTAAAACAAGTCAGTGGCAGAATAGCTAAGTAAGATTACCCGATAGGCGCTTGAAGTGGCTGATGACTGCAATAACGACACGGATGGAGAATCGTCCGCCTTCATATTGAGCGGATACATAAATGGGGAAATTATTGTTAGCTAATGCTACACACTACCGCAAGGCCGAGAGATAAATACGTAAACTTGACTCACCAGTGGAGGGATGTGGACGAATAGAGTGGGAATAGCGGTTGAGAGCAATTTTCGCTTCGCTCGCGGTGTGTTCTTCTTTATTAGCAATGATGTGGAGTACATGTCTGAGCTAAAGTGCCTGCTGCAGATGCGGTATCGATCACCCCTCTTGTCCGCAAAGACTTCTAGGACTCTACTTTCAAGCTCAGACGGTGGATATCCGCAATATCGGACCCAATTTCTTATCTGATCTATTGTCTTAGGGAAAACATGCATTATAGTTCCTTCAGATTTTTTATGGGTCTTCGAAGGGCACCCACCAATGGAACAGGCAGGCATTGTGGAAAGTTCTGAAAAGCAAAGATCAACAATTCTATATGAATACCAATGTGTTAAAAAATTAAATGACACATAAAAGGTTCAATGCAAGGTTCGTTTTGGTTCTTGGAACTATACACGTTATTCACATGCGGATAAGTATTTGAATAACTTTAAAAAAATAGAAAAATAATTTGACTAAACTCAGAACATGTGACTAGTTCCTTGCATGTACTGTCTTGAACGAAAAGAAATTGGACACAAAATGATTATGGTACATGGCCTTACCTTGATGAACAAACAGTTAGATGCAGGGATCAGAGTAGTTTCTTGTCGTAGAACAGGGAGCAGTTCACAGGTTGCAAACTGACGAGTTTCCTCGAAGTGGTCACGGAAGTTCACAGAGACGAAGAGCAGATAACCAGCACCTTCACGGGTTGACTAGCAAAGCGCAAAGAAGTTCTCATTAGAAATATCAAGTGGGTTATAAAGAATTCGAAACAGGGGTGTGTTTGTGAATGAATGACGTGTATATGTCGTGGCATTATGCGGTTTGCAGGGGGGCGTCCAGCGTGAGGGGGGATGCCTGGCAGGAGACACGGGGTCTGGAGGTAGACATGGGAACAACAACCCATGCTCTATAGACCACTTTGAAGTGTACATGGTCTTTGGCACCTCTTGGCCTTTATCGCTCCCTGACAGCTCCACTTGCCAGCACAAGTACCCCGGTGCGAACTGCCTTTGATAGGGCGGGGGGTGGATTGGGGCGGTGGTCGTGCAGACAAGACACAGGAAGACTCGTGAATGGAGACACACTTATGTGGATTGCAGGGGGGCGTCCAGCGTGAGGGGGGATGCTTGGCAGGAGACACAGGGTCTGGAGATAGACATGGGAACAACAACCCATGCTCTATAGACCACTTTTAAGTGTACATGGTCTTTGGCACCTCTTGGCCTTTATCGCTCCCTGACAGCTCCACTTGCCAGCGCAAGTACCCCGGTGCGAACTGCCTTTGATAGGGCGGGGGGGTGGATTGGGGCGGTGGTCGTGCAGACAAGACTCGTTTGCCGCAGGGCCTCACCAAGGAGAGGCCATCTAACTGCATGTAAGAGGCAGGCTGCAGGATCTAGTACATGGAAGGCAGGGGGGGTGAGTTTATAAATACCTCACCCTCCCAGGAGAATATATGGGTGCAGTTCACCCTGGAGACCCTGGATGCCTAGGCAGTTAGTCAGCAGCAGGCTGGCCTGTGGTGGCAAGGCGGCACGGGCCAGAGGGGGTCATCTCTGTACCCGGTGCCCAAAATGATGATTTATTATGATCAACCATATTGATTATTTACCTATAACCATGTTTTGTATCAATAAAATCCAACGGCCTTTTATTGCCAACGCTTGAACAAAGTGGTGTGGTAAGTATTTTTGGGGGAGGAGGCAAGGCCGGGAGGCTTGATGCCAACCCGCAAAATAACATATGTATGTCTGCTGCATATGGGTTCAACGGTTATGTGGATTGAAGGTCGGCGGCCAGCGTGAGGGAGGATGCTGGCCGGAGACATGTGGTGTGACAAGACAAGGCACAGGAAGACTATTCAATGGAGACACACTAGATTCATTTAAAAAATCAAAACAACCATTGTTAAACTATATGTTGGGTTTTATTTTAGATCTTAATTTCAATTGAACATAAATAATAAACATTACACATTGTAAAGTTCCGGTTGCAGCACATCCAGGGAAAATCTGCGGTATTGTCCACTGTCGCTGGGGAAATGTTGTCTAATGGCAAGTACCGCACAGGCAGGTATAACTCTCCGAACGCGGTGTCCGAGCCTCCCGTGAAGCCACCAAGTGAAGCAACGATAGGCCACCAGCCTGTACCACCTGTGAAAAAGAAAGATGCAAACTGTATTAAAATGACAAAACTTTCTTATCACTGTCGATTCAGGTAAAAAATGTCATTCTGCTTTGAAAAAAATTCTATCTAGAAAATGCACAATATGGAACCAATTTACATGCATTCGAATGATATGTAGATGTAATTTTATATGTGGGAGACGACCATGAAATAGTAGTGGCATCACTGACATCACAACCAGAGTATACTTACTCGTTACTCGGATTATGCGGACGAACAGTGCCGCGAAGTTCGTGCATAAGCACCATCATCATCCTCAACATGGTCCGTGAGAGGCAGGCTTCCCTGAACTCTGGCAGCTCGGTGATGCATTGCGGACTTGGCTCGCCTTCCGAAATGTAGGCCAAGCACCCGGAATTTTCACGGCAGCAGCAGTTCTCCTCCTCAGTTGGCATTAGCTCGCACCGATTGCACGTGCACCAGGTGGAGACGCCGTCCATGCGACATGGTCCAGGCTCTTCATCCGTTGACTGGTCCTCCCAACTGCCGTCCGAATCCCCATCGTTTTCGCATGCTTGCCTTTCCAGTAGTTCTTCCTCGGTGTACTCGGGCTCGTACATATACGGCATTATTGTAGTCATTGTGTGGTAAAGAAAGTAAAATAATTTACAGAGATGGTACAGGTGTTCACAAGGCCTAGAAGCGGCGAAGGTAGCTGGCCAGAGCACAGAAACGAGTCACAGAATACTCAAAGTAACACAGAGAGAGTAATGGAATCGAAAATCTGCTGCCGTGTGTTGTGAAACGGTGTGTTTATACTTATTGAGGAAAGAGGCGTCCTGCCATTTCCATGGCGACACTTCATTAACTGAGGCGCAGCGATTGTTGACACGAAACGTGCTTTGGCGTTGGTAAATGGGCAGTACGCGTCTGCTGATGTCAGGCTCAGGGGCGGGGGATTTGATTTAGTGCCGCAAAAGCAGGTGAGCCAGGTCGATGGGGGGAAATGATAGGATTATCAGAAAATGGCGGCTGATTTCGAGTGCGTTAATGGACGAAAAGTCGGGTAAGGTCCATAGCAAAGTTTTCTACGATCTACCGATTTATGCTTAAAAACACATGTCCGAACCGTAGGGACAATAAAATAAAGTCCCGGAACTATCCTTTAATATTGAAGTAAACCTGCGGGAAACCACTGAAATAATTCAGAGTCACCAGAAACTGGTCAATTTGAACTTCTATATCCTGCTACAGTATCCAATATTTTAGACCATTATACAATTCATCCATTACACTCTAAAGACACCATAGATGATGCACTAGAAACGTACCAAATGCGACAAACCAAAGGATCACCAATCAGCATATGGGAAAAAAGTATAGAAGCATGTACCTTTCCTATACTCTGGGAAAGGAGGAAGGTACGATGATAGACCCACTCAGGTGACAGCATCAGAATACAGCTTGTTACACATGTATTCTGAAGATCCCAGATTTAGACAAAATGTGGAATACATATTCACCTAATCTTTGAAAGTGAACTAGCAACTGTATGCTACGGAGTTGCACACAAATTGAAATCAGGTACCCATTTTCAAAATAATTCAGCTACGCAATTACTACAAAAAGTGCAAGAAAAAGTTGATGTTCTACAATCAAGCATTACCTATCTGTTAGCAAACATGCATGGTACCAAAGAATACAGGTTCCGACGTCACGGAGATGTACGTTATATGATAAGAAATCTTGGCCCACCCACTTGGTTTGTTACATTAAGTTGTGCAAAATATACATGGGAAGATTTACATGATTTCCTACGCATATCACACAAAAACAAAACAAACATAGATATACTAACACCTGGAGAACTCTGCTCTCTAGATCCTGTTAATGTTTCAAGATATTTCCATCATCGCTTCATTGCTCTGCTACGATTTATTTGTAATAAAACTGTTCCTCCCCTCGGAGAAGTGCAACACTTCTTTTGGAGAAAAGAATACCAAGCCAGAGGAGCACCACATATCCACATGCTTTTATGGATTAAAGACGCTCCTAAATTTGGTCAAGACAGTGAAGGCACTGTTTTACAGTTTATCGAAAAATATGTCACTTGTGAAATTCCTTCACAAACAACAAAAAGTGATCTTCATGCACAAATTTTACAATTTTAAAGACACAAATGTGGGAAATATTGTCGTCGCAAATACAAAAACAAAGGGAAATAGTACACCAAATGCTGCTTTGGTTTCCCGAGACCAGTTACAGCAACAGGTCAAGTAAACAACTTAATGGGGGTCATTCTGAGGTTGGTGCTAAGGGAAAAACGATGCTGGTAAAGGAATACTGTCATCGATTACCGCTATGGGATATTCTGACCTACCAGACCGATATTAACGGCATAGTAAAGTACAGAGCCATTAATAACGGTCTGGGTGTGCGCACGAGACCCACCATGCCAGCATTAGCGGCATGCCGTAAAATGGAGTAGATCCCAAGTGAGGCGGAGATGCAACTAACGGCCTCATGAAGTCAGAAAAAGTGCTTAATGGCATGCCGTAAATACCGGCATCGCCGACCTACCGTCAAATGCCCTGAGCAGTGTTCCCAACTGCCATAGGTGCACACAATCAGCACAGGTGGAGGCAATGGAGTCTGGCCCAGTACAAAAGGAGCACATCCATACACCACACCCCCTCCCACACCAAGAGGATTCCAATAGTAGTAGCATTACTGGAGCAGGAGGACTTGCTTGCATTGCCACAACATCAATAACAACAACAACAGCCGCCACCACAGAGGAGACGCAGGAGGAGAAGGAGGTGGAGACAGGCCCAGCATGCCCCACCAGTGCAGCCACCGTTACTACGCCGGCAGCCCCCAATCCCTCCAATCAGAGCCAGTCCTTTCAACCTAACCCCAGAGCAGATCCACACCCTGTACCATCTGGACCGGGACACCATCACCACCATAGTGGACCTGATACACAATGACATAGTGAGCCTCATTGAAATACGCACCACCATCCCCCCTCTACTGAAGGTAGTGTCTTTGCTCCACTTCCTTGCAACAGGCACCTACCAGCACACAGTGGGGCACATGCATGGCATATCTCAACCCTTGTTTTCCCAGATACTGAACCAAGTGCTGGATGCCCTCCTCAAGCACATGATGGACTACATATCCCTACCACGGACTCCCCAGGAGATATTTGATACAAAAGTTGCCTTCCATGCACTGGCAAGCATGCCAAATTTTGTAGGTGCCCTCGACTGCACCCAAGTGGAGTTGGTGGTCCCGCATGCCATGCAGCCAGTGTACTGCAACCGCAAGCAATACCACTCCATCAATGGGCAGATGGTATGCGATGCCCGCAAGATCATCACACATTGTTGTGCTCGATATCCTGGATTGACTCATGACTCTTTGGTCCTGCGGAACTCCACACTAGCACGCTTCATGGAGCGACATGCTGGACGACGTGCCTGGCTGCTTGGTAAGTAGCAGGACTGGCACAGGGCATTGAAAAGGGGGATAGATCCACACATCACCATGCTGCCAATGTTGATGTGATTGCACGATGTGCACATCACCAAACATTGTCCTCGAAACCATCACAAACCGTACAAGACACACAAATCCCATATGAAGGAAGTAAGGTCGACACCTATCACGACATGAATAACAGGAAACCACCCCACATCCCACAACATGTGCACCACCCATCAGCAACTGTCACCCTCCGCAACACCATCCTGCACCAGGCAGTGCACATGCACCATGTTGCTGTCTCCAGCATATCACCACAAAGGACAAGCATTCCTTGGAGTGCATCAAACTGCACCTACTAGGGAATCCACTGTCCGGCACAGGGCCGGGACACTCACAGGAGTGCTGCATGTCACCATGGGAATGATCAATGCTGATTTTCCAATATTGCACAGACTACTGCCAACGCTCCCTGTAAGTAAATCTCATAGGACACAACACCTCACTAATTTGACACTAACACAGCTGTATGCATACACAATGCATGTGCAACAAGACAGCAGTGCACACCATGTATCATCTTGAAGATGCAACCCACACCATTAGACCATGGCACAGGACACATGGAGAGACAGAAAATGGCATAAATGCATCCAGGGACATGTGCATGTGGGCAACAATAACCTGCTGGCATGTGTGACTAGCACAGCTGTTCATCATGATTCCCCTGACATTTACCTTCATTTACCTCTCATACAGGTGATAGTGGATATCCCTTGAAACTGTGGCTCCTCACCCCTGTCCGAAACCCACAGAACAGGCACGAGGAGGACTACAATCGTTCCCATACCCGTACCTGTGTGGTTATCGAGCAGACCTTTGGCGTGTTGAAGGCACAATTTCGCTGCCTCAGCCGGTCGGATGGGGCACTCCTCTACACTCATAAGAAGGTGGCCAAGATCATCATTGCATGTGTAATGCTGCACAATATGTGTATCTGCCGGAATGTGCCCCTGCCCCCTGACATTGAACTGCTACCACCTGATGATGATGAGGGGGAAGATGAAGATGTGACAGGACTTCATCACGGTTCCGATGCACAGGAGGGACGTGCTGTGCGCCAGTCAGTGATTGCACAATATTTCTGACACACATTTCAGCAGAGGGTGACATGATGGTTGGACAGAGGGCACTGGGTTTGTGGGTACATGTACACTATGCACTTTAAATGATTCAATGACACATGCGCATTGATGAATGTCCACTCATGTCTTCTTTTTCAAACAACCGGTGTATTGAATGTAACAATATAAACGTAAGTGACAAATCCCCCCACACACCCTCACCCCTCTCCCCCTCGCCCCGCAAGTCCCCCCCACACCCTCAGCCCCTCCCTCTCCCCCCACAACTCCCCCACACACCCTCACCCCACAACTCCCCCACACACCCTCACCCTCCTCCTGCTCCCCCACATCTCCCCCACGCAAGTCCCATTGAGTCCCCTAAGCCTACATAAGGCTGCCTTGCCATTTACTCAGCACTCCCTGAGCCAGGGGGTCGCATGTCCTGTCGGCGCTGTGCACGGACCGACCTGTGGAGCGGGCTCCTTTGGGTGGAACTGCAGGACGATGGTTGACCTCCTGTTGAGGTTGTGGGGTGGGATGACCTGCCTCCAAGGTATCTGCTATTCACCCTAGCACCTGCCGGAGGGCCGAGACCGCCTCGCAGAGCGGCTGGTGTTGTCCATAATGGACCGGCCTAGTGCAACTAATTATGTACACCACTCCGCTCTGGCCTGACGGTTGTCCTGTACAAACTCACGAACAAGTTCAGTGAGCTGGTCAGTCTGCTGCGGCCCAGCCAGTGCACCTGTGGATGTGCTGGGAAGCTAGCTGTCATGCCCAGCCTTCTCATCCTCCCCAACAATGAAAACTGGACTGAGATGTCCCTGGGTGTGGTCATGGCCGGACAGCTCTGGGGTGGTGGCGTTCCCAGTATCAATAGATGATACGTGGGGGGATGCAATTTGGGTTGGGGTAAGGGCCACATCCATAATATTGTCCTCCAAGGTGCCCCAGATGTCCTCCTGGCTGTCATCCACTGCAACCTCCCCAGCCATACTAGACTCCTCCGAATGGGGTGTCTCACAGGTGTCTCCAGGCAGGACAGTGGGTGGGGGTGGTGGTGGTGCTGTGCCCTCCACAGGCCTTGGTGGTACAGCTGGAATATGTACCTGCTGTGGCTTGGTTGCTGGGACACGGTGCTCACTGGTTTGTCCCCTGGAGGTTGACGGCTGACCTCTTCCTGGGTGTGGCCTGTGCATGGGTGGCATCCGGCTCATCACTGTCATGGTCACTGCCTGTGAAGGTGGAAGAGAGGGACGGCATGAGTGATGTTTAGATAGGCATCATACATACATTTGGACAATTGCTCATCCACACAAATGCGGGTAATAGGCATTTGTGTTGGGAAGGGCATGTCATTTCATACATGGGTGGTTAATGCAGGCATATGTCAGCATCACTCATGTTGGCCAGGAACAGTGCTGTCTGACATGCATACTATTTTGGTCATGCACGCTGTGTGCCTTGTGGAATTTCCTACTTTGTGTGGTATGTGTCATGTACGATATTGCCTTGCAGCAGGCATCAGCATTTGTCTCTGATGCTTCGGCCTACTTTACAGGGAGTGTGTGTGTGTGGCCGACCATGGCGTGACTCTTTGGACTGACATTGGCGTTGACTTTCATCAGATTTGGCATATCAGTGTTCACTTTGGACACTCCCCTCCATTGCCAGATGTAGTGGCGCCACACTCCATCTCACCTACGCCTTCAATGGATTATCTCCCAATCATGCTTGCGCATGTGTCCTCCCACGGGGTGAGCTTTATTCCTCCTCCAGTTTCCATGGCCTGGCTGTGATTGACAGATAATATGTTGCGCATCCTTATGCACAGGTCGTCTCTTACGGCAGTCTTTCACTGTACGGTGTGTGCTGCCCACTGCACTAACCTTCTGGGCAACACGTGCCCTGATCTCCTTTTTACGTAGCACTGCCTCTCTCCTCATGTTGCTGGAGAAGACTGTGCATGCATGCTCGTGCAAAGTGTCCACAAGCATCTGGAGCTTGTCCTGATCAAATCTTTCCTTTCTGAGGCGGGCAGATCCCTTCTTCAGGGCCTTCAGCATTCTTGTCTTGTAGGAGGAAGTTTTCTGATGATCAGCAGTGTCCCAGGGGGTCCTGTGTGCTGAGGATGGCTATGGATTGTGTTTTTAAAGATGGCCGCCATGCTCCTTCCCGTTCCTGTGTGATGCCGCTATTTCCGGTTTAGCTTATTAGCGGTGACCGTAAATAGCGGTGTCCGCTAATTACAGTCACCACTATTTACGGTCACCGCTAATGATACATTGAACTGTGTCAGTAGTGTTATCTGCACTTAGCTTGATGCCGGTAAGGGCTTTTTGGGAGCCTTTTGCGGCATGGCGCTAGGTACCGTACAGAATTAGCTTTGACAGAAGTAGAAAACACCATGGGACTCATTCCGAGTGCGGCGGTAAGCGGTTAACGGCGCCAGTAAGGATGCCATGCCGTTAACCCCTTACCACTGCATTCTGAGGTCCTTTAGTGGGTCCCGCTAAGGGCGGCTGGTAAAACAGGCTGCCCTTAGCGGGTGCCGCTAAAGAACCAGGGAGCTAATAACAGAGCCATTATTAACTGGCACATTATTAGCTCCCTCACCATTGAGCCCTATGGGGACTGGAATGGGAATGGGGATGGCTTACCTGAATGGGTAAATACCAGGTCTTCCAAGGTTGAAATGACCCGGTAAATCCCCATTCGGGGAACCTGGACCCGAGTTTAGAGGCAGCCATGCCACAAATAGCAGCATGGCTACCTCCAAACTCGTAATGGGGCCCCATATCTCACTATGAAGAAGGTAAAGAAAACTTCACTGTACTGAAATCAAAACTGAACAATGAGCAGCATAGCATTTTCCAAGAAGTAACAAAAGAAATTGAACATGGTGTACAATATTAAAATAAAAAGTGTATCTGCCAATATTACAAAACTATACTGCTATACGTCAGTGGTCAAGCTGGTTCAGGAAAAACATTCTTAATCAAAATCATCAGCAAGTTCCTTCAACAATTGACAAACAACAAACTGTCAGCTGTTGTAACCGCCCCCACAGGTTTAGCTGCCTACAACATAAGTGGTGTCACTTTACACTGATTACTACTCCTTCCAGTAGAACACCAAAATAAATGTGATTATTACAAACTATCTACAGAAGCTGCAATGGAATTACGCAGAGTTTTGAAACAAATGAAAATGCTACTAATAGATGAAGTGAGCATGGTCTCCAAACTAATTTTGGCTTTGATTCACCTAAGATTACAAAAAGTACTCAAAACAGACTACGAAGAGCTCTTTGGAGGAAAACACATTATTGTTTTCGGAGATCTTCTTCAATTGACACCAGTGAAAGGTGAACCTATTTTTAAAACCTTAGGGCACAAACTCTGCCGTAAAACTGTTGGCTGTATAGGAAATGTCAACCTTTGGCAACATTTCCAATACAGAGAATTAACAGAAAACATGTGCCAGTCTACAGACCTCACATACGTCAACATTTTAAAAAGTATTAGAGTTGGTGTACTATCTCAAGAAGCACAATCAATATTAAAAACCCGGCACATCAATGCACTCTATGGCCATAACTCATGTGCTACTGATGTCATGGACAAATTAGCACACAAAAATGTCAATTGTATGTCCTTGATACCAACTCTTGCAAGCTGTTCAAAATTCAATGAAACAATGTTGAAAAAAGAAATGCAACCAATAATTGAAATTTGCTCCACAGACAAACTGGACGTACATGGTATGACACTACCCATGTGTCAACAAGCCACAACAAGACTAAATACCTTAGAAAACTCTGTCTCCAACACAGCTGGTTTGGAGAAAATATTAAAATTATCTTTAAACTGTAGAGTAATGCTTAAAAGTAACTTTGATGTGGAGCAAGGGCTAGTTAATGGGGCACTTGGTACAGTTGTTGGCTTTCAAACATACCCACGAGACAACAAAATTCAGTTTGTCAATATTCTCTTTGACAAACTACCAGAAGCTAAAAGGATAGGACGCTCAACAGCCCGATTCCTTCTTTTCAAAGAAATGTATGTACGCAGAGAACAATTTTCTCTAACTCTAGCATACGCAGTCACCATTAACAAATCACAAGTTCTTACCCTAGATAAAGCATTGATAGATATTGGGAGCAAAGTCTTTAAAGAAGGCCTGAGCTATGTAGCACTATCACGCTTACGTAAAGTAAATGCTGATATTCCTTGCATTCTAAAATACAATAAAATACAATAGACTATGTTCACTGTACAACCCCCATCCAAAAACCTATCCTGTTACAAATGTACGCAAATGTAGCAATACATATTCTATTCCAATTGCCACCAATTATTGACAACATTTACTTACACAATACAGACCAATTGTGTTTGCAAATGTTATTCCTTCATAGAAATACAACCAACAATCCTGACAACACCTACAGTGTTCATGGAATAAGACAGGAATTGGACTACTGTGCTGGAATGGTCATATTCACTATAAACTCACAAGAAGATCCACAAGAATTTCTAATGTACTTACTACAAGTACTGGAAAACAAAAACATACCTATAAATGAAATCTTTCAGATTTCATACATGTGCAAACATACATGCACTCTCTGCACCCATGTAGCACAGAAACAAATGCCTAATGAACACTTTGTGTAATGTATCAATACCTAACTGTGAATCCATTCTATTTCAGCAACTTGTACAAAATACAAACCATGGCAGATTATGTACCACCTGCAATTCAGATAATCGCTCCACCTTACAAATACAAACACATAGTAAATATGTAATTCTAATGATTTTATGATACACTGCACATGGTACCAAAAAAAATTGCAATCTGACTGGATTCACACATGGTCAAGTATCACTCGGTAAGAAAACCTTCACAAAAATAGGTATGATCTACCACGCAGGAGCCACAACCAATGCAGTTCACTACACTGCACATTTAAAAAAGAAATGTGGATGGTTCGAATGTAATGATAGTACCATTACTCTAAAGCAGAGATTACCAGGAAATATTATAAACGCTTATTTAATATTCTTAAAACCAAAATTTTATTACTAATCTGTGCATAAACATTATCAAAACTTCAATTAGAAAACTATAAACAGTTAGAATACGCCAACAGGCATCTAACTGCCCCAAGATTCTGCAACAACCAAACAGATAAATCAATACTACTAAAACATAAGAAGAAATAAACAGTTAGAATATCCCAACAGGTATCTAACTGACCCAAAAAATCTGAAACAAGTCAACAGATAGAACATTAGCCAGAAACAACAAATAAACACTGAAAACAAAGAAAGAAATATATTGTACCATAACAAAAAATCCAGCATGTTTTTTTTCCCACAGACCCAATGCTTTAATAAACAAACACATACACTGAGCAAATTGTACAGTACAGTGGTTTGTAAACTGCTAAATATGAGGGTCGAAATAATGCAGAAATTTCTATTATGCAATGCAATAACTCATTATGAACTACCTACACTAACATGATCTTTTCTTTTATCACAGAAATTGAAAAAGAATATCTGCTCCAGTTACACAAGTCATGAAGAAAATATATCAAATCACAAAAATATCAAACAGTAAGTATATAATAATTCAACTCACAAATACTGCTCAATAACACAACCATTGAAGCAAACATCTAACCATACACCACAATCCAAAGTGTTTACTTCCATGGATATGTTATACTGCAGTGCTTGTTACCAAACTCTACAATCTTAATTGAATGACTTAGCCAAAACTTCACATACAAACTATACAAATCAAACAGTACACAAACTTTATATTTGTGGATATTTGATGGATGTTTGATTCTATGGGTATGTTATGCTGCGGTGCTTGTGGCCAGGACCTAGAGTCTTGGGTGCATGGCCTACGGCCTACAGCCTATGGCCTTCAGCCATGCACCCGATACTCTAGGCCCTGGCCACATGCGCCATAGCATAACACACCCATAGGATCAAACATTTTAACTGTGCTTCATGGGCTACTTAAACAGGATATTAATTACAATCAACGCTGTACTAACAACCAGGCCCATTTCTTGGCTCGGGCGAGGCGGGCAGCTGCCCGGGGCACAATTGCCCCGGTCCCTGCCCCTTGCTTGTGGCATTGACATTTCTGGTTTTCTTGAGTGGCACGATTGCTACAGGCAGAGAGTTAATCAGCACCGTAGCAGGTGCTGGCCCTGCCTCTTCTGACTAATGTCACGTAGTACAGAAGTACTACGTGGCATTACAGAAGTCAGAGCAGGCTCCCTCTCAGCACTTGACTTTCATGCCAATGGGGGTAGGGGTGGTTGCATAAAAGGGTGCCTTTTCTGATGGCTGCCCACCTTTGCTGCTGCCTGTATCCTGTGTTCAAGGCGGCTGCTTTTCTTTTCTGTGTTCCTGGCAGAAAAATGTCTTTGTATCTCTGACTTGTTTGTGTGCACGGTGCACCGCTTTATCAGAAAGACGGTAGGTGCCATGTTTGTTTTATTATGCTTTGTACTAAGTCCTTGATGCCTTTGTTTGTGTTTTCCCTGTCAGAGCTGTACTATGCATGATTGCTCTCGTGTGCGTGTACTGAGTATGTGTTCTTGTCAGCACGAAAGTATGAGAGTGTGTGTTTTCACTGGTCCCCTGTTCCCAATGTGTGCCCCCACTGGTCCATGTGTCCCAATGTGTGCCCCCACTGGTCCCCTGCCCCCACTGGTCCCCTTTTCCCACTGTGTGCCTCCACTGGTCCCCGTGTACCAATGTATGCCCCAATGGTCCCCTGCCCCCCACTGTGTGCCGCCACTGGTCCCGTGTCCCACTGTGTGCCCCCACTGGTCCCCATGTCCCACTGTGTACTCCCATTGGTACCCGTGTCTTTGTTGGTTGTATATACTGCATCCTGTGCCATATTCATGGTCTCTTCGAGTGCAGAGTCCTCATTATCTGCAGCCTAAGTGGGACTGAGGCATACAATTGTCTTGGGCACCAGTGAAAAAGTGGCCGTTGAGACAGGGTGAGACCACAGCGCACAGGATAGGAATATATTTATGTGTTACTTCCCCTTACAGCAAGCTCATTTCTAATTGGATGTTGTCAGGGTTGATAGATATGGTACATCCACCCAGGGGTGAAAATATACATATTAGTCATGGGTTATGTAAAAGAAGGGATGGAACCTTCTCTGCAGTGTATATGGCTCTATAAGATCACAATGCAACAATTTGTACACTTTGGAATCTGGCAGTTGACCCAGAACTTCAATCATGTACTTATCTTTTCGGTCATCTTGTTTTGGGGGTGTTGATATTTATTGGGGCAACAGTTATGCAGCTGCGGATAAGTGAGATGCCTGTTCCTGAAAGCATTAAAGCAGGCAGCAAATAACGAACATTATCATAGCAAAGTCAACAATTATAACAATAATTAATACAACACCATGTAAAATTGATGAACCGAGTGATCCAAAAGTGCTCTGGATCCATGTCAAGAGGGATCTTTCATACCCTTCATTAATGTCATGTAGAGTTTCTCCCACCCCGTGCAGGTGTTTGATTACTTCATCTACTTGGGAGAAGTTATCTGGCACACTGGCACTCAGGTGTAGTATTCTTATCTGATTATTTTACATGTGCCCCCTTGCACAGCTAGCAAGTAATCTATGGCCATTCTACTTTGGAGGACCTTTGATCGGAGTGATACTTGCTCAGTTCTGAGAATAGTCATGCCTTTTGCGGTGCTATTTTCTACCTGTTCGAACAGTAATGAGAGTGTGTGTAGATCTGCCCTGTTTACGGCAGTACTGATGCTCGAGGCGTGAACCCTAAGACTCCCTTGAACCACTTTCAGGCATTTCTTTAAATAGGTCATGGTGTGTGCTGGCATTCAGGGAAAATATGACTGTGTCTAGTGGCAGGAGATATGAACCTGATGGTACATGTACCTGTCCAATTGTTGGGCAACCATTGGTAGGCTGCAGAACCACAAAGGATGTACAGTCCCCTGTATGTGTACTCTGCAGTGTAGAGATTACGTTTTCTCCCTGGGAGCATTATATTCCTATGTAAGCGGAGGGTCAGGTTGCTGCAGAGGTCAAACAAGTATGTTTCTGGTGTATTTCGGGGCGCATAAATGTTGTTGCCTTGGGGAAAGAAGTATACCCATGGGAAGGAGAAGTTGATGGTGGGGCAACAAGGGTCAGACAAGTTGAGATAGTAGCACCATTCAGCTAAGTCATAGGGAATTGAATAAAGGGACTACCACCACTGGTGTGAGTCAGAGTGTGTGCACAAACATAACAATCTGAGGCGTTCATCACATCCGCATAGGCCCAGGAGACTTGGTGTCTGGGTGTAGAATTGCTGAAGTTAGAGGCAATATTCCCCATAATACTCTGAGGAGCAGCAACATGTATGTCTGTATATTTGTTGGGATCGGAGTGGCAGTGCCTAGGGTGTTGAATTCTGAGTATAGCTCTGAGCATGCAATGACAGTGTACAATAAGAGACGGGTGTGCAATTAGCAAGGGCGGAGAGAAAGAGCATGGTCGAATACTTAATAATAAGCAGCACTGCACAAGAAGCAATCAGATCAACAACACTTATTATAATAAGAAATCTGTGCCACCAGTCCGGGCAATATCTTCACTACAGATTGTCTGCTTGTGTAGCCTGTGAACGTGAATAGTGAGCAGTAATCATTTGCATGACATTATGGCCATGATAGGCATGCAATCAGACAATCATAGATTAAGCAATTGCTATGATCTGGCAATGGTATTCCTAACTTGAGTACTCCAGCCCTAGGCAGAAAGGGGCCTTGCACACAAAGGATCCAAGCAATTTCACTGATCCCCAAGCTTAAGAAGCTGGAGATAGAAGGTGCCAAGTTCAGGATATCAGCAGGAAAGATGATGAGGCAAGCGTGGATCTTGAAGACATTAGCTCGGCAAAGGCAGAAATTGGAGAACCAGGTTGATCCTGCTTGACAAATAAGGCAGAAGGTGCAGAGCACAGATATACACTCCAGCTAGAAGGAGAAGACCCCAAAACCTCATATGGGCCAGATATCGCTGGTCTGTGCTGCAGGTATAACTGCAGAAGCAACTGCAATTGATGAGGCGGTAGGCTCCCTCAGCTTGCCGCCAGACCTCTTGGACTGGAGGGCTTTTGCACTTATACTCCAAGGAGCTTTATTGTGGCTACATGAAGAAAAAAAGTATTGCAAGCATTCGGCCACCCGCAGAAGGCAGGTGTAGCAGTAACTCTGTGATGCTCATCTGCCGGGAGCAGTGGTGTTGTGAGCTGAGCTCAGTAAGTTATACCTGTGGACAGGTATCAGAGTGTTGTCTTCTAGAAGAGCAGGATGCAGTGTACCCAGGGGCATGGCATTTGGGCCCCGGTGGGCAGCTGCAGCAGGGTATCTTTATCCTGGACCTCTGGAGATGGCAGCTGTGCTGGGTCTTCTGTGCTTGCTGGTGGCGAGATGGTGTCATCCTTGTCCTTCTGCTGCTGATCTTTGTTGGTTGGTGGTGCTGTCTTTACGCACTGGCTAGCGTGTACCTAGGCATAATGGCCTCTGCAGCAAACGGCAGTGTGGGGTTTCAGCAGGCTCTGATAAGAGACCTTCCAGCAAGGATGTAACAATGATTTTCTCTGATGGACCTTCATGACCACCCAATCCCCTGGCACGAGGCTGTGGCACAGAGCTTCAGGCGGTCGAGGAAGGGCTTCCTGGATTTTCTGGAAGTGAGTACTGCAACAAGTATTCTCTTTTTGCAATATGAAACATCAAGATCATCATTCAGTTGTAGATTACAAAGTTCTGCCCATAAGAATCTCATGTGGTGAAAGGCCATGTGCTCTCTTAACAGTAGTTCTAATTTCCAGCAGAACAAGAGGGTGGGCATCTGGCCAGTTCAGGCCTGACTCAGGCACACCTTGGCAAGGCAATTTTCCACATCATAGTTGTAACGTCCTTCAGATCCACTCGATTGTGGGTGGTGCGAGCAGTGAAGGTTTTGAAGGATACACAGGGCATTGCACATGTTATGTACAATGTGACCATCGACGTGTGTGCCTCTGTCATAGTTTACAGAAACTGGGAGGGCAATGCGTGGGATGAATTCCTTGAAAATTTTCTTTGTTACAGTGATTGAATTTGAGTATTTAGAGGGGTAGGTCACAGTTCATCCAGGCAATGGGCCTCATTAGGAGTGTTGCGATAAGGCACCAATGGTGCCGGTAGTGCTACTGCGCCATTGTTACCTCGCCGCAACATTCCGAGTTTGCTCGTGGGTGCCGCTCTGGAGACCTGGTCAGACCAGGCGTGCAGAGCGGCACCCATGAGAAAAATAGGATGGAAGCAGCGGTACCGTTATTAACGGTATCGCTGCTACCATCCTTCCTATTCCCACTGAGCCCTATGGGGCCTCAAATGGGAATGGGGACATACCGGGTCCAGGTCCCGTGAACGAGAATTAGCAGGCCCTGCAAGGTCGGAATGGCTCGTTAAGTCCCCTTTTGCGGGACCCAGACCCGGACCCAAGTTTGGGCGTAGCCATGCGCTCCAAACTCGTAATGAGGTCCAATGTGTCTATGATGGCCAAGACATACTTGAAGGAGGTACACTTCGGTATTGATATAAAGAGTCTATTTGTAAATTAATGAAAGCCCTGTGGGGCAGGACATATGCCCCGGGAGTAGGTCTAACCGGCTTTCCTGGGTTGAATGTAAGATATGTGGTACAGTGAGCACAGTACTTCTGTGCAATAGAGGGGACCTTGGGAGCAAACCAATATCTCTGGACCTCTGCGGTCATTTTCCCCTTACTTGAATGTGACACAGAGTGAGAAACCCGTGCTAAGTAAGGTTGCACTGAAAGTGGAACCACTAGTCAGCCTGTGCTATCATGCCATAGGCTATCAGATCAAAAAACATATTCTTAACTTTCTCAGCTCGGTTTCATGTCCTGGGGGGCCGCCGCTTTGAGGTCTGCTAGGACAGAAAGGGATGCTAGGGGGTCTTCAATTGAGAGGAGAAACAGCAGCACATAATCAGGAGCCTGAGGACCATGGAGGGCTTTGTTTTTGGCATGTTGGTCTGTCAATGCATTTCCCTGTGAAATGCAGATGAACATTGAGTGTGGGCCTTGCATTTGATGATGGCCAACCCGGTGAGAAGCAAAATAGTATTAAGAAAGTGCTTCAACATATCATAGATTGATAATGGGTGTAGCTTGGGCAGTTAGGTCACCTCTTTGTTTCCAGTGAGACCCATAATGATGTGAGATGCCAAAGGCATAGTGGGAATCTGTGTATATCGTGGCTGTGCGTTGTGTGGGGATGATGCCAGCCCGGGTGAGGGCAATGAGTTTGGCCACTTGTGCTGGTTTTACTGATGGGAACTGAAAGACTTCTAATACCTTGAAGGTGGTACAAACTGCCATAGGTGTAATTTTAGGGGGGCGGGTGTTTGTCCCCCCCAACTTTCATGGCACACCATTTTGTTCCCATTCATTTGGCTGGGACATCTTTTCTTCAGATGTCATGTCCCCTCCAACTTTTTCATCAAAGTTACTCCACTGAAAACTGCAAAGCCTGCCTGGAGACTCCCTGTGGAATCCCTAAAATATGACCCATCAAAATAAAGTATTAGGTCAGCATTGGGGATCTTTGAGGTCAGGTCATGGAGATGAAACTGTGTCAACTCCAGCAACGCAATCACACAGGTGACCGTCATCAGGAGTGGGTTAAAGGGAGGCAGGATTGAGAGGGATGCATCTGATGAGGTTGATATTGGTGGTAGATCGGAGTACTTGGTGAGGTGTGCAACTGATAGTTGTTGTGTTTTACATCTGAAGAGTAGGGCCAATACAGAGTGTGGCACTGTCACATTTATATGCTGTGCTGGAGTTATGGTGTCAGCTTTGGAGAGCAAGAGCGCAGAGGAAGCCACTGCACTTAGACATTTGGGGAAAGCAGAGGCTACAGGATCTAATTGCGAGAGTAAGCATTTTACCGGGAGTTATAGGTCACAGAGCAGGGTGAAGGATTTTCAATAATCAGGGAGGGCAACTGCATGGGCAATGGAGAGGGCAGTCTTAATCTTAGCAAAGCCTGTGGTAGACTCTGGCAACTATGTGAGTTTATCCAAGAGCATCTTTTTCATGGGAGCTACAATAGATGCGTAATCAGGAATACTGGGATGGCAAAAAATGCCCATTCCTAAAAAGGAGCAGAATTGTCTCTTGATATCCAGAATAGGGCATTGAAGGTTGCATGCAACACAGGGGGTGGTAAGGTGTCTGGCGCTGCAGGAGATGTCATGTCCTAGGTAAGGAACAGTCAGCAGGCATAATTGGAGTTCGGTCTTATTAACCTTGCGCCCATTGGCAGTCAAGCCTGTGAGGAGAGTATGTGAATCAGGACAGCAAGCCTCAAAAGAGGGAGACTCAAGCAGGAGATCATCTATATATTATAGCATGGTAGACCATTGGGAGAGGTGATACCTTGGAGGTCTTCCTGTTGTATTTGGGAAAATTGGGAGCGGGAGTCAACGAAGTCCATGGGAAGTGACTTGTATGTGAGTTGACGTCCTTTATATGCGAAGGCAAATAGGTATTGTGAGTCTTCATGGATTTGGATGGAGAAAAAGGGGGATGCCAGATCAATACATGTGAACAACGTGACATTGAGAGGGAGACATGAGAGGATGCCAGTGGGATCTGGAACAACTGGATGAGATGGTATGACAACTTTATTGAGAGCTCGTAAATCGTGCGTGAAAAGGTATTTGTCAGTCCCCTTTTTGGCTAGAGGGAGTATGGGGGTGTTGCATGTGCTGGTGGTATAATACAAAATACCTTGGTCAGTGAGTGGCTGAATAACAGGCTTGCTACCTTCCTCTGCTTGGGGGGATATCCTTACTGGGGTATTCGTGGCAGAGGAACTTTAGGATTTAAGGTGATGCTCACAGGTTTGGCAGAGATAATGTGTCCCACATTGGCATGAGATGTCCACAGTGACACAGGGAGCGAGTGAAGTAGATGCTGCATTTGTGTGGCTTGGGTTGATTTGAGGGAGACAGGACACTCTGGAGGGGTGATTGTGAGCAAGGAGTGTTGTAGTAGGAACAAACATTCAGCCTGTTTAGACTGTGGGACCTCCAAGTAAATACCATCTAGTGAACAGTAAATGGTAAAAGATATTTTTCACAATAGATCAATAGCCCGTATATTAGCAGGTAAACACAGGCTCAGGAGAAAGGTGTGTTGGTCAGAATGGGACCAATAGAAACAGATAATTCATTTGACACTGGCTGTGGGATAGTTGTCCCAGACATTCCAATAGCATTCACAATTTGATCGGAAACATCTAATTGAGTAAATTCAGCTGCCCTTAAAGGGGACCGGCAGGCACCAGTGTCTATTAAACAATTGAAATTTAGTTCTTGAATGTTGCACTGGAGATAAGGAACATACTGGCCAGAGGGAAGCACATCAGGGTCCCACTGGCAATGTCATTGTGGACCATTTGAGACATGCTTGTCTTGGTAACCCCTGCCTGAAGTGGCAGGAAGGGGTGTGGGGGTGGTGTACTGAAGGTAGTATTGGCAGGAGGTGAAATCATTTCTGTGAGGTGTGGGACCATATTGCCAAGGTCTGATGGGTTTGGTAGGGCATGTTGGATGAGGTGGCCGGTCTGTTTAGAATATCTGCAACAAGGTTGGCCCGGTTAAGGATGTTGAGCTGGCAAAAATGGATGTGTGTAATTCTGTTGGGGCTGATGGCCTTGGGGAAAAGGAGGGGGTGCTTGAATGCATGGCTGGCGTGTGGAAATCCGGGCATCCCCAGTTGCCTGAAGCAGTCTTTTGCTGAAAATGCTGTATTTGTAACGCCATCAGGTGGGTGACACCATTGTGTTCTTGCCTTTTTATTTTGGCATAAAAGTGTTGGGCAGCTTGCAGTGCTTTTTCAATTGATTCTGCTTGCTAGATCGGTTTTGCTTACAGTCTGCAGATCTATGAAAGCCTATCATCCCTGTTCCTCTAAAACCATCAAGGACCACATTGACACCCTCGCTCCGGCCCTTGTTGAATTTTGCAACCATTCCTTTGCCTCAAGATCCTTCCCCTCCCCCCTTAAGCATTCCCTTGTGCATCATCTTCTCAAGAAACTCACAACTGACCCTTATTGTCCAGCTAATTATTGCCCAATTTCCATTACTCCCTTTCTGGGCAAACTCCTGGAAAAATTGGCCATCTCTCAGCTTAACCTTCATTCCAATTCTGTTGGCTATCTCCATGACCACCAGTCTGGCTTCAGAGCTGCCAGAAGCACAGAAAATGGTCTCCTGAACATCCATGAAGATCTGCTCTCCAACATTCCCTCTGTCCTCATCCTCCTCGATCTCTCGTCTGCCTTCGACACGGTCAACCATACCATCCTGCTCAACCGTCTCTGTGATAACCTGGGTATCACTGATCAGGCTCTGGCCTGGCTCACCTCTTTCCTCTCTGATCGACCACCCCAAGTCCAACTTGGGTCCTTCATATCATCTATCTTCCTCTCTACCTGTGGTGTTCCCCAGGGGTCTAACATCTCGCCCTTTCAACCAATACCTGCCAACTCTCACCCACTGCATTGCCATTTTCTGCTCAAATTTCCAGTACTATGCTGACGACACTCAACTCATTTTCAGGCTGCCCTCGGCCACCTCCTCTCCCTCTCTCATCTATGATTACCTAACTGCCATTTAAGATTGGTGTGCCGCCAATGATCTTTGTCTGAATGCCAGCAAGACAGTGATCCTCCTCGTCAGCACACTTTCACCATCCTTTCCCCTCACTCTCTGGCCGGCCTCCCTTGGCCCTCCTCCTACCCCCACCTGCGAGGCTAAGAACGACTGGGTCATCTTTGACTCCACACTTTCCTTCTCGGTCCACATCTCTGATTTCTCTAAAAAGTCAAACTTCCTACTGCACCTCCTCAGGGGTACTTTGCCTTTCCTCTCCTTCCCCCAGAAATTCATGGTCTCCCAAGGTCTTATTTTCTCTAGGTTGAACTATTTTAACAGCCTCTTTCTAAATCTACCGGCCTCTACTCTCTGCCCTCTGCAACTAATCCAGAACAGGACTGCCAGACTTGTCCTTGGTTTCAAGCCCTGGGATCGTATCTTTCCAGCTCTGAAATCCCTCCATTGGCTCCCAGTGGATGCAAGAATTACATTCAAAACCCTCTGCATTGTCCACAAGGCTTTCTGCGGCCTGGGTCCAAAATACCTTCAGCTATCCCTCCACAAATACCTCCCCTCTTGAGCTCTACGCTCCTATACCTCTAACACCCCCAGGGTCATTCGTTTTCAAAGAACGGAGCCTGGGGGTAGATCTCTGTCTTTGGCTGTGGCCTCCCTCTGGATCAGCCTCCTTGCCACTCTAAAACTTGAGGAGAACCATCTCCGGTTCCGGAAGCACCTCACAACCTTTCTCTTTTCTTCTGCCTTTGATCCCTCTCTCTCGTGCTGATCTGTTCTCTCTTGGCACTGTGCACCTGGCCACCCTCTGTCCTCTGGCCCAGGTACGTGCTCACCCTGCCCCTTCCCGCACTGGCTCCGGGCCACCCATTGCATTGGGGTCTGTATCTGTACCCATACAGCCCCCCCTTTTTCTTATTGCCCCTATCAGACCTACCCTGTCTGTTGCCTTAAGCCTAGCACTTGCCAATTGCTGGCTGCACTACCACTGTTTGTTGCCTTTATTATTTATTTATTATCATTTATCTGTTTCTCCTATGCTTCACACTTTCTACTTCTCCCCTCTTCCATGCACTTTTCCCCTTCCCCCTCCCATGCACTTGTGCGTTCTCAATGTCACTGGGCCTAGTAAGGTCATTGTTTTGTTCACCCCTGTTCCCCTCCCTTGCCTTGTTGCACTCTGAAACACTTGTGTACGAACGCGATAGAAATGAAATAGAAATAAAAATAAAATATCCGTCTTGCTCCTGTCTTACTTCACTGGATATTTCAGCTTAATGAGGGTGGCCAGTGCTTCCACACTTGTGATAATGGCACCCCCGCTATGTAAGGCATCAGGCCACTGAAGTTTGTCCATCATTTGTTTGTAGAGTGTGCCTTTGAGAACAGCCCTCAGCAGCTGTTTAAGGTCACCAATGGTGGTGTCATAACAGGCGATCACTGTGGTTAAATGTTCCATGAATGCAGCTGGGTTGTCAGCCAGAGTTGGAAATTGTTGTGCCATATGGTACAAGTCAGTGGAGCTCCATGGAGTGTGTATTTACATAAGGGGATTTGCAACATCTGCTTGAGGGTAAGTGAGCATTTGCAAGAGGGCAGTGTTGGCGACATTGTGCATGGAGACATCCCTATGGTGCAGAGAAGAGTGTTCAACGATGGAGAAGTGAGAGAAGTCAAACGGCCTCATTACGTGTCTGGTGGTAACCTTGACGGTCCTACCGGCGGGTTGCCGCCGGACTCGCAAAGTTTTACCGGCACCTGAAAGTTAGGCGCCAGTAAAATGTAAGTCCGCATTGTAAGTGAATGGTCTGCCTACCATGGCCGCTGCGCCCAGCAGGGTCAGACCTATCAGACACAGCGGCCACAGCAGGCAGACACGTAGTTTTCCAGTCCAGAATCAAGGGTATCGGTGAGCTTACCGGCACCCTTGTTTACGGACCAGCAAACTTATAATGAGGCCCAATGTCTTGTTTGGTGAGGAGAGGGCCTCTCGTAAGGGAATATGATTTTAGCAGTAGATCATCAATGTATTTTTTACAAATGGAATCAGACATGCGCCTGTAGGACATTGCGGCAGAGGGAGAGTCGTGGACATGGATTGTGGTGCGAAGTCACTGGGATGGGAACTGGTTCTGGGATGTGTGCATGGCAATGCAGGCTGTTTGCAGCATGTTGGTGGTTTTGCAGGCTTAGCAGTGGGCATGGCGGCGGGAGGTGGGGTGTCTGGAGCAAGGTGAGGAGGGGTGGGGACGGGTGCATGGTTTGGAGGGGACAGGGGGTGTAACAAAACCTACCGGGGCAGCATTGCGTACATCTGGTAGCAATGATGAGATACAATGAGCGGTGGAGAGTAGGGAGGTATGTCATCTAGAAAATCCACTGGAGGCGCACTGTCACACTCCAGTGGGGTGTCTTTGGTTAATTGAGCTGGGTGAAAGACCTGTCTTTGTCCTATCTTTATTATCTGGCTGACGGACCTTTTGTCAGAGCTTGTAGTGCTCCAATTCCTTTTCTAACTTAGCTTGGGTGTTCTTAAGAGATCTAGTTTGACTCTCTCTGAGCCTCCTCTTAGATTCTTTGTACTAGGCGAAATAGGCAGACTACTGATCTTGAGAGACCTTAAATGTTCTATTCTCCAAATCCCCTCGCAAAATTACTAGATGATGAATATCAAATGAACCATCACGCGGCCATTGAAACACTTTTTGGAACCTTGTGTTAAAGTGCCAGTCCGGCAAAAACGTACATGTGAACGTGCCATGGGTATACAACATAAAGAAAGCATTGTTACCTACTACTACAGGTGTGGGAGGGTACCTTTAAGAGGCCCCTGAGCCCATTAGTCCTAGAAGGTACAGAGCGGCGGGCCACAGAGGGGGAGTGGGTCTGCAGGTGGTGCATTCAAAGGTGGGTACAAAGAGACGACCTAAGGATAATTGGTGTGTACCCTTGGTAACAGCGGTAGGTACAACAAGAGAGGTAACAGAGGATGCGACAGGTGCAATCAAGGATGGGTAGACATTTGTGGAACATGCGGAGAAAGTGATGACAAGAGAATACCAGAGGAACTGCTTTTCCGACATGCAAGCTAAAACAGGACTCACTTAACTACGTCCTGGCTCACTCTTTTCATCAGCCGCTCCTCTTTAGTGGGAAAGAAGGAACACAGGCAAAGACTGCGCAGCTCAGGTGTTGAATCACTCAAAATACTTATTCGGTTTCACAAGACGAAATGGGATATATTTTTTAAAAATGTTGTTTTATCTTCAATCAGTGCAATCTCAAGCATGTGGAGAGTACAGCATGTGGCTAGCTATTGACACTAGTGTGTGTGTATAGCAAGAAGGGAGATGCAGGAACCACTTACAGATCAATGGGGCCAAACACCTCATACACAGTATCAAGAAACCTGGGCCACAACAACAAACTAGGTGCACCAGGCGAGTTAAGAGAAAATTATGGACATATGCATCAGAGGCATTTAGCAAACTGGGAAGTCATGGGAGAAAAGCAATCTCCCTTAGTCGCCAGGCACTAACTACATTAACTGTGCCATATGTAAGCAATGCAGTGATACACAACATTGAAAAAGTAAATGCTAACAAGCAGGCTGGGGACATAGGCAGGACCCTTTCCTGAGCAGATGTAAAAATCACATAGGTCCCCTTGACGGCCTGGGGGGGGCGCGTGTGTCACTCAACAAAGTGACAGAAATACACGCAATACTGTAGAGAAAATAGCAAACACACATATAGAAAAACATAATGAAACGCAGCACAGTACCAAATAACAGGAATCACGTTTTACAAAAAATGACAAACAGAAAAACACAGATGCAGCACAGTACATGAAATGACCAGTAAACGGGTCTGAGTGCTAGTCTGTAACATGCAGTTAAAATGTTGTGTGGGTGCTGGCAGCTACAGATGTGTGTCTATCTGCAGCGCAGAAAAGGGGAAGTGCCCAACACCCTGTTTCAATTCGTTGGGCAGGGAGAACGAGGAAATGGCTGTTGTTCAGCTTGAGGACAATGGTAAAGGTGCCTATAGGTTATACTTTGGCGAATTACTTACAAAATGTTGTGCCTGGTAATATTACTACAGTCGGTGAAACTGTTCTATAAAATTACCTGTTGACCATTCATCGTCTACCCTGCATCCTACAGATCTCTTGAATGTGGCACTGTTATCTCACATTTCACAGGAAAAGCCTGTGAAAATAAAATAGGTGTGAGCAGCCTCCCAGAGTGTAGTTCCTGCATTGGATCCATGAAACCCAGGAGATTATAAAGAGCATTACAATGACAATGATAACAATGAAGACAATGGGCCTCATTACAACTCTGGCAGTAGCCGGGCCCTTATTAAGGGCACTGCTGCCGCCGGAGTTGCATTTTTTACGGCACCCGCGAATGGGCAAGAACCGGGTCATGCCGAGCTTGGCGGACCCGGTAATTGCCCATTTGCGGGTGCCGGAATCAAGGGCCTCCCGATCCCCATGCTGCCCTATAGGGCTGAATGGGGATAGGGAGGTCGGATGCACCAGTACATACAGAGTTGTGCAGGTGCATCCGATGTGCTCTGATCACGGGTGTCATTACACCCACCAGGAAAAACCTGGTGGGCAGAGCACATAGTATGGCGGTCCAGGAACTACGGTACCAGCATGCTTACCGGTACCGTAGTTCCCGTACCACCATGCTTGTAATGAGGCCCAATGGCTTCAGCAAGCAACATCTATGCAAACACCTATGCACACACAGAAGGCAAGAGCGCCATGTGTGTTGTGTAATAACTAGGCAGGTGCATAACAATTGATATACAATACTGTAAGAGGAAAGATAAAATAAACTTGTTTTACCTATCAGCAGGGAGGTAGTTACAATGGTTTCTCATCATTACTGTCACACACAGATTGCCTGCAGACCATAAAATCAGGCAAAACCAAAATATGGCATCTTTGATTTAACAGGCATGCCACATTTACCTTCACAGTTACTGGCCCCTGGTGTGTGAACCTCATCGGTGGTCTGCAAGAATCCCGGAGGTAAGCAGGATGGAAGGAGATCACAGGCACCATCTGATAAAGAACTCCCCATGTGAACCCCCAATGGCTCACATCAATGGAGAGACCAGGCACAAAGCTGCTAGAAAAACCAAGTTTCCTTTTTGGAGAGTGCAGCACAGCAAATGCAGTGTAGGAAAAATAAATATAGAATGATAAGTGACTGCCAGTTGTCAGGCAGAGCTCTCTGATGGCATTGGCTCAGAGCTTATCTTATATAACATGGCATAGCAATATCACTAATCTTTTGTTACAGTTTCATAATGATAGGTGTTATTTTTTTTCAAGCATCTTGTTGTCTTGAAACCTTGCAGTTTTAAGCAGAGTATATTGTGCGTCAATATCAGTAAACAGCTTTTGAGTAAACAACTCTTAATTCCTTATAAGGTTATCCTCTAGCCAGCTATGGAGAGACACTCAGGGATGGTCATTGAGGTGCCTTGGAACCTGTCACTGGGTCTGGACTTGGTGGGGCTAAAGTGGGGTGTGGACATGCCAGAAGAGCCGGGTGCAGCAGTAGGTCTTAGGCTAAGACAAGGTGGAGGATCTAAGGCCTAAAGACTAGGTGCGATTACTAGAGTGAATCTTAGCAGGGCAATCCTGCAACATCAGTTGCCAACTGCCAAAGTTATTTTAAATTGTTGGTGGCCATCACAAAGCCTAACACTGAACTTTCAAGCAGGCCTATGCCCATGCCACAGCTTCTCTTAATGTGAAGCAAGCTTCCATCCTCTGCAAGCGGGGCTTCATTCAGGTCCGCTAGTCATACATCTTCTCCCCCTTCTTCGGTCCAGGGGGTTTTCTGTCCATCCAGGAGTCTCCCGTTCATCCAGCAGACTCCAAAGTCCTAGGATCTGGCAGACAGCTCCAGAAGCGGTGTAGGGGCAATAAGGCAGTCTCTAAATCAAATGAGGACAATACAGATTAAGAATTAAGTACACAACACCCATTCATTTTCCCTTTCCTTTGATGTTTACCTGAAATATAACTGGATTAAGCAACAGAAAATATACAATTCTGATCCTTTTATAATAACCTGGAAATAAACATGTGCATTAAACAAAACATTACATAGTAAAATTGTCTTTAATAGCAAGCTGGGAATATACACATGGGAATATAAACATTTTCTTTGACAATTGGCTGGAAATGAAAATGAGTTAAACATAACAACATGGCATTTTCTATCAACAAGCAATAGTTCGTCATTGCTACAAAGATTCACCATTCATTCTGTTCATACATCAACCTATGACATTTTCCAAACTAAACTCCAATTTGGAATGTTTGACTTGTTTCTTCTTTTCTTTTTAAATATATATTTTTCCACTCCTTGTGCTCACATTTCCACTTATATACTCACCTGGGTCATCACCCCTTTTAACATACATCTTAAAAATGTACTCACCGTTACTTACCTAATGAACCCTTCTTTTACCCCCATGTTTCCACTTACATGAATATTTACATTCATACCTACTTACCTGCTATGGTGAATATCTTTAGGGTAACAAGGCTTCATTTCCTGAAAACAACTACACCTTTTACTCCCTAGTAGCTTCTCCAATCTGTTCAAGCATGCTTACTTCGTGCTTTGGGTGAAATAGCAATCCAGTAGACCACTGGTGAAACCGTATCTACAAATCTTAATGGCACTCGCCAGGATGCAAGGAATTTGGCATGTTTATGTTTACCTTTCCCAAAGTCAAACCTATAGACTTGGTCACCTACTTCATATTCTCTCACAGATGTCTTCATGTCATAGAATGGGTTTGCACTTTCTGTGTCTCTTTCCAGATTCCACTGTGAAAATGCAAATGCATGTTGCAAGTGCTTCCTCATCTCTTCCATATATTTGTGAATTGTGGCTGCATTTACCAGAACCTGCTCATTAGCCTGGTACAGTAAATGTTGTGGGGCAAAACCATCTTCCTGCCTCTTAGAATCTTGTGTGGACTGAAGATTGTCGATCTGGACGGTGTTGACCTAATAGCCATTAGCACTAGAGGGAGTCGTAAAAATTCCAACTGTACCCTGCCTCAGCTGCAAACTTCTTGAACATATCAACAATTTACCTTTTGCAATGATATACACCCCCAGATGGAGAGGGATGGTATGGAATTTGCAGTTTCCTTTTTCCACCTACAATTTGCCACATTTTTTGTCAACATCAGTGCACTGGTCAAATGACTCCCACAGTCTGATTCTTTCCTTTGAGGTAAACCAAACCTAGAGAACATATGGATGATTAACAAAGTGGCTGCCATTTGTGCATTGCAATCTGGTGTCGGAATGCATTCCAGCCACTTGCACATTAAACAAATGACCATCAACAAATACCTGTTCCCCCATGCTGACGTTTGCATGGGAACTACAAAATCGATTTGTAAAACTGACCATGGAAGTGTCGGACCACTTTTCAATAATGGTGCACTGTGTGTTGGGAACGTAGGCTGAAACTGTGCACACCAAGCATCCCTTTGTATATAGCACAACATTTTAGGACATGTGTAGCCAATAAGCATATTATTTTAAAATGTCCAAAGTTTTCTGGGAACCTCTGTGGCCTGCAGTTATGGCATCATGGGCATAATGTAGCATTACATGGTTATTCGCACATTTTTTGGTTAAGGGGCGTACATGAGCAAGTACATATGCATCTAGGGTTACTCACTCTGAACAGCAAGGGAAGGAAGCTGGTTTGTGGGATTCTTTAGATTTTGTATTTCATTGTCCTCACCCAGACAGCCCCTAAAAAGAGGACTATTGTAGCTCATTATAATTGATGTACAAAAATTGCAGCCAGATGAAAGTGCAGAATGTGACAGAAGTGATCTTGCATACGGTTTCAACATGTGACTAGTTAGTCATTTTTGCCATAGTGAGAACACAGATTACCATGAGTCTTTGAATGAAAACATTGAGTTGCTTAGCGATTTAAAACCAAGAAAACAAATGAGCAAAACAAGATACAGGAATGAAAACACCATGGTGTGGTTTAACTTAGATTTGGACCAGACCATTCAGTTGTGTGAAAATGAGTAAAAGAAAAAAAGAAATGAACAAAAATAACCCAAAGAGCAACATGATAGATGGCAATTTAAAATGAATGTGCAACATGAAAATTAAACACATGCCGTCAAGCAAATGATGGTTTGTGACAAAATGAATCATTGCAGGGCTGATGGTACACTGAGTATATCAGCAGTAATACATGAAAAGAGAGAAACAAGTGAAAATGTATCACTACTTGATACCAAGGTCCTATGCATACCTACACAGATATGAACATGCCTCAGGAGACAGGTACAGGTCAGTCACCTGAAGAATATTTTGAGCCACAGATGATCCAGGAGGCAGATATGACAGGTACTGTGTCACACACCAGACACTAATGTTCTGTCACATGACACTTAAAAAAATACAGAGTCACTAGGTTCCAGAATTGAGGTAAGTGAAAAGGACCCAAACAATGGGGAAAGAGCAGTATAGTAATGGGAAATTAATGGTGGTCCCGAGACAGGGGGGCAGTCAGTGGCTGTGCTGCAAATGGGTTCTGAGTCCAGCAAGATAAACAAAGAGATACAAAGACAGATGGGCAAATCTGAAACCCAAAAAGCTAATGAGCCAGTGCAGAATGTCACACCATCGCAGTTCAGAAAGTGCAGTGTCGTCAAAATGGTTGTGTGCCTAGTGTCACTGTCATTCTCATGTGCCAGAGTGAAATGCAAGGAGAAAAAGAAAAGCAGTCTGTAGAGATGTTTTTTGGTCCCCAAGACAAATGGACAGACACAGATTGATGAAAATGCGTTTTTATCTGAATGAGAATAATTGCAAACCAAACATTGCTGCATAGTCAGATCAGGGAACAACTATTTCAACCATTGCAGAGATACACATGGACGAATGACGGGCTTTTATCCTGGTATGCTGTCATCAGGATAAGTACATCCTATTCAAAACAGGTGAATCTGAAAGAGAGAAACAGCAAGATGAGATGCAGCAAATTGAGATAGAGGTAAATGTTCCAAGCTAAATAAGGGTGGCGGCTCTCCAAAGAGACACTGCCACACAAATAGAGGACAATCACAGAGGTTCCTCCTTTGGAGGATTCCCCAGAATTTCCTACAATGGCAGAGGAACAAATGCAAGCTGCAGATGCTTGCACAAATGAAGACCAGAGAGGTCAATTGGGAAGATATTTATGGAGTTCAAAGAGGTTTTTGCCAAACATCACTGTGACTGTAGGCTGGCCGATTTACATGTTGCTTCACTACCGGAAGGGTATGGTAGGGAGCAAGTATGTGTGCAATAATATAGGTCACCACTGACCTGACTGGAGTCCCTGGTGGAAATAACACAAGACCTGGAGTCTAGAGGCATCATTTGGGCTATTCCCAGAACTTCAAACATTCTCATATTAGGTGTACTAAAGACTAATGGCTAATGGTGCTTGTGTACTTTCTTCAGAAAACTAAATAAGAGGGTACTTGTTTCAAGGTGGCCTCTCCCATGTATTGATCAGTAAAGATATGTACCATTCTTGATCTTACAGCTGGGTACTGGTGTGTGCCATTAGCTAAATATACATAAAATCTATTTGCCTTATCCTTTAACCGATTGCAATATGCATGGTCCCGGACTCCCTTTGGCTATATCAATAGTGGAAGTGAGTTTGGGATATTCCCAAGTAAAACACTCCCAGATGCAGCAAGGAGAGGAACTGTGGTTTATGTGAAAGATGTACTAATTAAAAATGAAAATGTGAAAGGTCACTTCAATGAAATTACACATGTGCTCAGTCAGTTACAAAATGCTGGAGCAAAAGTATCTTTACTGAAGGCAATGTGGTGCAGAACGATGGTGAACTTTGTAGGGCATGAAGTAACAGAATATGTAATATGAAAAATGTATGGTCCCGGACCCTCTTTGGGTATATCAATAGTGGAATTGAGTTTGGGATATTAATAAGTAAAGCGCTCCCAGATACAGCAGAGAGAGGAACTGTGGTTCATGTGTCTGATGTGCTAATCAAAAATGAAGATTTAAATGGTCACTTCAATTAAATTAGACATGTGATCTGTCAGTTAAAAAGGGCTATAGCAAAAGTATCTGTACAGAAGGCACTGTTGTACAGAAAAAAGGTGAATTTTGTAGGCCATGAAGTAACAGAACATGGGTTAAATCCACAAATTGGAAGCTATTCAGAAACTAAAAGATACCACTAATTTGAAAGGCCTAAATAATGTATTAGGAATGACAAGTTACAACAGGAAATTCATTGCAGAAATCACACAACCTTTGACTGAATTACTGAAGCAACGGGTACCCTGAATATGGGGAAAGGAACACAGTGAGGCAATAGCCAAGTTAAAGGGCTGCTTGATGAAAGTCCTATGTTTGGCTTATCCTGTAAAGAACACAGATTTCTTCATTGAGATTGTCTTGTACCAAAAACATGATGTAAATAACAAAACCATTGCATATATCAGTAAGGCATTGTCACATGTAGAAGCTAAATTCAGCAAATGTGAAAATGCACTTTTGACCACTGTCTGGAAATTACAACATGCCCGCTCCATTATTGAAGGGGAACGGGTGGTCGTTGAAACAAACCAGTAGCCTTTACAATGCTTATAGAGCAAAAGAGTTAGGTCAGGGAATTTGGCCCTGTCAAGAATCACATCATGGACATTGGCATTGCAGGGGTTCCCAATGGAAGTGACATATGGACAGAACAAAAAGAGTCCAGTTGTCCAGGGACTGGCCAACTTACATGATTGTGCAGATGTCTGTGCAGCTGAAAAACAGAGCTAGAAACACATTTAACTGAATGTGACCAATCACCACACAAGGCATTCAATGAAGAAACATGCAAGCATCTCCCAACTGTGTATCTAGATGGATGTGCCTACCACATAGGAGATGATTCCGAAAAGGAATTAGCGGCAGGAATAGGAAATGTGTAGATCAAGTGTAATGGCATTCCAAGGGTAAGCATGAGATTGGGCCCCAAAAGCAGTCAGGTTGCAGAATTGGCAGCTATCTATAAGGCACTATCCACAGCAGCAGAAAATAAATTCAAAGAAATAGTTTTAGTCACTGATTCTGATTATGCCTAAAATTGTTTTGTGGAATATTTACCTGAGTGGAAATTGAGAGGAATGATCACTTAGAACAAAAACCCGCTCAAACATGGCAAAGTGATTCAAAACATAGATAAACTTGTTTCAGAAAATGACATGATCATTCATTTGAGTAAGATACAAGACCATCTGAAAACACCAGCAGAAGACATGGAAGGGAATTACAAGACAGATCAGTTAACCAAGATTGGGGTTCTGATGGGGAAGTTGGTTCCTATTGAGCCTCTACTTGGTGAGATCAAGGTGGATGCAATAACACACTAAAAAAACTCAGAGACCAGTTGATCAGCATGTGGCACAGTGGAGTTTTGATACATATGATCAGGAGGTGGTCAAGGCTAAAAAATAAGACCCGATTGCAGGCCTATTATATAATCATTTACTTGATGAAGAGCAAAATCCTATGACTGAGGAGGACTGCAAAGGGAAAGACGAAGTGAAGGTGTTGCTAAAGAGCAACATGAGAATGTGGTTGCAGGATGGACTGATGATTAGGGAATCTGTGTCAGGCCAAATCCAATGGTTGATGGGACTCATGCCATTTGTAGAAGTTGTGGAATATGTATACACAGAGATACGTGGTTCAGAATGGGTTCGGATCACTCTGTTGTGTTGTTTTTAAGAAAAATGTATTGTGAATGTGATGTGTTTTTTGATAAACATTAAAATATGTATATTTTTGATAATTACATGGTTATTCGCCCGTTTTTTCTATTAAGGGGCGTACATGAGCAAGTACATATGCATTTAGGGTTACTCACTCTGAACAGCAAGGGAAGGAAGCTGGTTTGTGGGATTCTTTAGATTTTGCTATTTTTGTACTGCACACAATTTTCTTATTTGCTCAGACAACATTTTAACCTGGGCCCCTAAGCATTGGGACCCTTCCAGGTCCCTAAACTCATCCCTCTGTGCTCTAGGCCGTTAATGATTGAATTCACCTTCATTAGGCCTATTCTGGGATCTTTTAGGAGATTGATTTATACTTGTGTTTCCCCTGAATTCCTGTGACACATGAGGTGGGGAGCGTGGCATGACCATCCTTTGACCATGGTCAACCTGTGGTGGGAACTGACCATATTGCTGAGGTGCATAGTTCACATTCTGTCTTTCATGTGATGGGACTTGTTCTCTGTGCTGATTTCCATTTTCAATGAACCTATCCACATACCTTGGTCTTTCCTGATGGCCATACACGATAGTGTTAGGGTCAAATCTACTCAGGGCCCCTAATACCTGAAATGTCCCATTGTAGATCTGATATTAGGTGTTTTTTCACCCTGGCATATCATAGCAAAATCCCACCTTTAGGGCATTACCAAGATACTGAGAACTAATGCATGCATTTCTGTCACTGTGATCTATGGATTGGGACACCGGGGTTTGGGGTGATACCCTTTGTGGAGTCATGCCCCTTTGATTGTGTGGTGTGCCATTCTTTGCCTGAATGTGGGCTTTTTCTAGTTGCATCTTTACCAGCTTTACCTCTAAAACCACAGGTGTGGATTCTTTTGCTTTTGGTTTAGGTTCTCTACTCTTGTATTTGTATGTATTATTTGTATTTATTAAGTTTATAGAGGCCTTTACGCCAAATCGATTTACATTATAACAACAGGAGTACATTAGAATATAGTAAAATAGAAGCTGAATTACAAACATGAGACAAACCATTAAACACAGTATGTAGAACAATTTATCTAGGTCAATAAACGAGAAATAGAGTGGAGGAGGAGTAAGGGGGGAGAGATGAGGGAAGTCAGGACAAGTGGAAGAAGGAGATGAAATTTCAAGGGGAGAGGAAGGAAGCAGAAGAGGAGATGGAGGGATAGGGAGAGGTAAGTAGGGAGAGAAGTAGGAGGGAGGAAATGGCGTGGAAGGAGGAGTAGGTGGGACTGGAGCGGATAGAGAGAGGTAGAGAGTTCCAACGTAGGGGGGCAAGGAGCTGAAAGGAACAGAAACGAAAAGAGGCACAGGGGGCAGAAGAACAGTGAGTAGGAAGAGATCAGCAGAACAGAGGGAGTGGGAGGGAGTGTAGAGTGAAAGGAGAGAGGAAAGGTAGGGGGGCAAGATCATGAAGAGATTTAAATACAAGACAGAGGAAGTGATATTTAAGTTGGGAATGAAAGGGAAGGTTTTAATTCCCAGCCTCTTAGCTGTCTCTTCCTTCTCATTGGATATTCCCTCTTAGATTTGAGTTGCCTGTTCAATGATCCATTCTAGTGGTTTTTCCCTGTCAAATTTGAGGATTAGCTGAGATACAATATCTTGCTGGAGCCCATAAAAGTAAGTAGCTTGTATTCTACTTAATGAGGGTTAAAGGTCACATCAAAGCATGAGAATGCCCTTTTTAAATGTGCAAAGAAATGGCAAAGCAAATTATTTGGCTAAGCTGTCATGCTATAAGCAGCCTTCTTGGCTTGCTCTATAGAATAATACAGAGAACATTGGCATCTAATCTCTTTCTCAAAACCCTCCCAAGACAAGGTCTGTTGCTCATTTAGGCTTTGAATAACACTGCCAGAGACAGAGTCTAATTTAAAGTGAAAATAGCAGCCATATTGGGCCCTAAGAATTTGGAGCATCTGAAAAGTCTTGGTCAAAACTTCGAGATGATCTTCGATACAGCTATCTGATCCCTTTTATAATGGTTTGATTAAAGCCTTCATAGGCTTTGTTATCTTTAATGCACTGCACAGTGCATTGTAGGATGTGCCATATCTCCCCCCATTCTCTTGTGGGAGAGCATGAGGGTGAGCAGTTTTTGGTGGCTCAGCCTTGAACACTGGCCCATAGCCATGCCTTGTCTAGTGGACAGATTCTAGCAGGTTTCCCTGACTAGAGCTGTGGTTAAATTCAGCTTCTTTGAACGTGGTGCACTGTCGCTTTTCTTGGGATTCAAAATCTGAGATGTGTTGCTTCATTTCTTCACACTGATCATGAAGCTGCTGTGGTTCATTGCTAGGAAAGATTTCATGATTGTAGGTCATTTTCCTTCCATGTGGCAACCCCCAAACTTTTTGCTGTTGTTTTACAGTCTGATCTAGACTTTGCCGGAGAAGCGCAGACTTCTGCCGCACTCCTCTGGGCTTTCGCTCCATTCTTACGGGGAAACTGACATGCCCTTAAAACAGTCAGTATCGGGAGACTTTGTTTCCCTTAGTCCTTTCCTCATGTTGCAGCTTTTGAGCAACATGAAACAAGAGTGCACCATAACTTACATTACCGCGCTCTTGGGTCTATAGTCATTCCAATGGCCCTAGAAACTCTCACTGGACTTATCATGAAATGTGCAAGTGTGTCACGGACGGGACTAGTGGCAGCTATCGTTTCTTTGTGTTTTGAACCCCTTTTGGCCATGTTAACCGTGCTGCCCGCGTTTGGCCCAAATGGGTGGCCTGGCCTCCAAAATGGCCATGCAACGAGGTTCTTTGTCCTGTCGGCTGACGGTCTTGCCCCTTCACCTTCCCCCAGGTAAAGCCGACCCAGGGCAGTCCTTTTTTGGTCATGCACTTTCCCGCGAAACACAACACTTTTGCGGGCTTCTGCATGCCTTGTGTGTGCGTCCAGGATGTGGGCTGGGATGTCTGTTCCCAATACACATCCTGGGTGCCAGAGAGTCTAGAGTGTCTTGAATGCCTGGGACCACCGTGGTCCGTGATAGGTCCATGTATGGTGTGAGTGTTTTGTGAGCAGATCTCCCATTGGGTCCTCTCCGTTTTGGCGCGAAGGGAACTCTGGATAAGAGGAGACTGAAAACCCCACTACCATGTCGATCTCCTGAGTTCTCATGAACAAAGGATAGGGAGCCAAGTATCCTGCAACTAAGAAGCTGAGTCGAGGATTCGCTGGTGACCCGCTGAAGGTTTGGCACCCAGCACTGCTGTCATCCTGTGAGACCCCTCTGCCTCTGATCGAACGAGAAGGCCTGTACTGGCGCTTTGACCCTTTAGGATAGTGGAAACAACTATTCTCGGCATCTTCACCAAATCCTGTACGTAAGCCTTCGGAAGCGTCCCTAGGCCATCCAGTGGACTGACCAGCCTACACAGGAACCTTGCTCTGTCACCACCGTCTGGCTTACTGCTAATCCCATTTCCTCAGCACTCTCACACGATTCGTACACTTGGCATTCCCAGGTCTGAAGTGAGACGTGTGCTTTGGGACCGGAATACATGCGGTTGCCGAGTGCCCTGCTGGCGTAACAAACCTGTGCATGGTTGCTGCATTTTTGGGACACCTTCGACCCTGACTCCTGCTGTCGTGGAATCTACATGGCATCGAGACATCCTGCTGATCACATCTGAACCTGCCAGTACCGAAACGGAACCGGAGAAGCCTGGGTCTGCCTGCATCGGGGACCGGTGTGTAGTCAATACCCTAACCGGTCGCCCTCCCGCAGGAGCCTGTGGCTCTCCACCGCTGTCGTAAACAGCAACCCTTTTCCGCACTCGTGCCCTACTTCTGCCCACAAGTGGAGGCCGCACTTGAGTAGCGGGGAACTGTTCATCATCGTTTTGTTCACCTCTCTGAACTGCCTGATCTCCCTGAAGAGACTCTCCTTTGCCCGTTGGTACCCGCGTGTGCGGGTACTTTTGAGCACAAGGCTGCACTCTTCGTAGGGCATGGACTTCCTTCTAGTTAGGTGGCCTCTGATGTCGAACTGGGTCTAACGATTACTTGCACTGCCTGTTTTCCTCCCCATCTAGGTGGTCTGCATATTTCATGCTTCTAACTCTTTAGACCCAGTGGTCTTGTATATATATTGTATTTCTGTGATGTGTTGGTTTATTGGAGTTTTACCGTGATTCTTTACTATGGTCGATGTTACAAAGGCCTTGTAATAAATGTGTCTATATTTGTAATATAACACCTGTCTGGAGTAATTTGTAATCGTCCTTGCTTTGTGTGCTCATTGCGGGCTTTCAGTCACCCTCACCCCTCTTGAGACCTAGTCTTGGCCGCCGCCATCTCTACCCTAATTGGTCTGGCTTATCCAGAGGTTACGCTGTTCCAAGAAACTAGGCTGGCCTTCTGAACCTCTGCCCCTCCAGGACAGAGTTCAGAAATCCATCTTAACAAATTGGTGTACAGCGATGGGATACGACTGAAGCTATCCAGTGTTGCGTACCAGCAAGGGCATTTCAAGTTATTCCTAACAGGACACTTAGTGAATTGTCATAGTATAACTCTTTAAATGCCATAGTCCTATCAAACAGTATGGAAACAGGTACCTAGTTAACTTTAAATGCTTCTAAATCTGAAACATTGCAAAACAATGGGTGCTGAAAGAGGTGTCTCCTCGCAAGGCACAAAAATGCTTGACGCTATAGCTTCCGAGTACAGTGCAGAAGGAGGAGGGGCTGCTCTCACCGGTAGAACTGACAGTTCTGCCACTGCACTAGTCACCACGACCATGAGGACAGGGAGGATGAAATGTCAAATGTTTCCTCTGCCAGTGCTGATGGGGAGGCCATACTTGAATTCAAGAAGCAAGAACTGCTGTTTAGATTTCAATATGGCCAAACTAAAAATCGAACAGGCAGAAAAACAGAAACACAGGGATCACCAGTTGGAACTGGCCAAGTTGCCAATGGATCCAAGGGTCCTGGACATGGGTCTGGGGCCTCCTCTCATGCATGGTTTCCCAAAGATATGCTCAGTGTGTATGAGGAAAAGAATGACATTATGGACTGGCTGAAAACATTTGAGTATGCATGTGAAGTTCAACAAGTTGACAATGCTGATAAAATTGCCTGGTTACTTAGCAGACTGCCCCATTCTGGCTGCAGTGCCATTATGGAAATGTTGAAGGCTGAGCAAGCAGATTTTGCAATGTTGAAGCAAACTCTCATTTTAAAGTTTGGAAAGACTCCTGCCCAATATTTAAAACGATTCAGAGAGTATAAGAAAAAAGAAGGTGGTACTTGGGTATCTTATGTAACCAAATCCTTAAAAAACTTGACTGGCTGGGTCGAAGGTTATAAGGTTTCTACCTTTGAAGTTATGATAAGTCTTGTCATGCTGGAACATATTTTTGCATCTTCTTCCCTGAGCTTAAGCAGCATTTGGTGGATTCTAAGGAGATAGATTCAAAGAAACTTGTCATTGCAGCATATTTATGGGTGTCACATCAAGTGTCCCATAAGGACAAAATTCATCCTGGTAAGCAGGAGGATGGGAAAATGTCCAAAGATAAGCAGGGTGGAAAATCTGATAAATCTTCTTCTCAAAAGGGCCACAAAAACAAAAATAAGGGTAAGACACAAGAGAACTCACAGGGTAGTGGAGGTCAGCCTCCGAAACAGAACTCTGGTTTTAGTAAGCCTCCCTGTGTAAACAGACCCAATGGATCTTGTTTTGCTTGTGGAGCAACTGACCACATGAAGGGGGATCCCCGGTGTAAGGTTAAACCTTTGGGGGTCCACTCCGCTAATCTGGCCTTCTCCTCCTATGAGGAAGAAGAGATTACAGGAGCATCCTTCTCCTCAGACTCCTTCCCCAGTGGGATAGAAGCTGAGGTAGTTTTAGTTTCCCTGGGTTCTTGAGAGCCTAAAGTCGCAGAGGCTTATGCTAGGATTCCAGATAATACCAAGCACTACTTCAAAGACAGTGTGCTGATCAATGGAGTAGATACTCCAGCTCTTAGGGATAGTGGGTGCAGTCGAACTGTAGTGGATTCTACCTTGGTAGACTCAGAGGAAGTTGCCAGAGCTACTCTGATGCCCACTAAGTTGGCTGACGGCCCACCTCACATGTTTCCAGTAATACCTGTAAATCTTACTATCAATGTTACAGCAGTCAGGATTCCAGTGAGCATTCAGAGGAACATCCCAGGAAAGGTCTTGTTGGGCAACGATCTCAGAGCTTTAGGGCTCGTGGGAGACACTGCTGACAGACCCTGCACAAGGTCTCAAACACGGGCAGCATTGGCCAAGACCAATGTGCTGCCCCAGCCAAATGGGAAACCCAAGGCTAAAGGAGTAACAAAACCAAAACGAGGGAAAGAAAATATTCCCCCGAACTCACCTACCACTGTGGTGGAGGAAGTTGGTCAAATGCCCGGACCTGACGAGGAGGCGGCGATACCTGAAGTATTTGACCCTAATGACCATCCTGAACTAGATGACTTGTTAGTAGAAGGTGGTCCTGACAGGGAAGGATTCAGTAAAGGCCAACGTGAGTGCCCATCTCTGGAAGGCCTAAGGAGACAGGCCTGCTCCCAGCTTGAGGGTGAACCTCCTGGGAAGCATCGGATTTATTGGGAAGGTGGACTCCTGTATAGTGAGCCCACAGAGTCTATGGAAGTGGACCATAGGAGGTTGGTGGTTCCCCTTGCTGTAAGACCCTTCATCCTGCAGCTGGCGCATGAAGTGCCCCTTGCTGGTCACCTTGGTATTAAGAGGACCAAGCAAAGGTTATCCATGCACTTCTACTGGCCCAAGATGGGGGTGCAAGTAGAAAGTCACTGCAGGAGTTGTTCCTCCTGCCAGTTATCTGGTAAGAGTGGCTCAACAGTCCAAGCTCCATTGGTACCACTCCCAGTTGTTGGAATACCATTCGAAAGGGTAGGGATCGACATTGTTGGTCCCCTTGACCCGCAAACATCCTCAGGCAATAGGTTTATCCTGGTGCTGGTCGACCATGCTACCAGGTATCCTGAGGCCATCCCATTAAAAACTGTAACTGCCAAGTCAATTGCAAAAGCGTTACTTGACATCTTTACTAGGGTTGGCTTCCCTAAAGAAGTTGTGTCTGATCAAGGCAGCAACTTTATGTCGAAGTATATGCAGGCTATGTGGAAAGAATGTGGGGTCACCTACAAGTTCTCTTCCGCATACCACCCTCAGACCAATGGTCTGGTGGAACGGTTCAACAGAACATTAAAGAGTATGATTAGGGCTCTGGAAGAACCCCAAAGAAGAAAATGAGATCTTCTTTTACCATGCTTACTGTTTGCCTACCGAAAGGTACCACAGGAGGGTGTTGACGTCAGCCCCTTCGAACGTCTGTTTGGTCATCCTGTGCGGGGACCCTTAGCCATAGTCAAGGAGGGATGGGAGATGCCCACTCCCCCTATTACTACCAATGTAGTAGACTATGTGTTAGGGCTCAGAAAATGGATGGTACTCCTGATTGGTCTGGCTAGTGACAAGTTGAAAGCAGGACAAGCCCTGGTGAAACATTGGTATGACCAGAAAGTTTCCCTCATCAACTTCATACCTTGTCAGCAAGTCCTGATCATGAATCCCATAAGGCCTAGAGCTTTACAGGATAAATGGTCAGGCCCTTACACAGTGGTGGAGCCCCTGGGTGAGGTCAACTATTTAGTGGACCTTGGAAGGCCTGGACAGGCTCCAAAAGTGTTCCATGTAAATAGGCTGAAGGCTTTCGTCCCAAGAGTCGAAATCACAGCACTGCTACTGGCTTCAGATGTTGAGGAAGAGGAGTCTGACCCTCTCCCCGACCTGTTCCAAAGCGGTCCTTCAGAAAGTTCCTTTGAGGGTGTCTGAGTGGCCCCTCACCTGACTTCTGATCAGCAGGCTGAGGTGAAAAATTTGCTTAGGCAATTTTCCCCCCTGTTTTCGCAGTCCCCTGGTTTGACACCTTGGTGCAAACATAACATATACACAGGATACAGCGTTCCTTCCAAAAGTAGAGGGTACAGGATGTCAGACAAAGTACGTTCTTACATTAAGACAGATGTCAACAAAATGTTAGACCTTGGGTGATTGAACCCTCTAGTAGTCTTTGGTCCAGCCCTGTGGTTTTGGTTCCAAAAGCAGGCACTTCTGAACTGAGGTTCTATGTGGATTACAGGGCTCTGAATGCTGTCACCAAGACAGATGCACACCCCTTGCCTCGAACAGATGAGCTGGTGGATACCTTGGGTGCCTCCAAGTATCTCAGCATGTTTGACCACACTGTGGGCTGTTGGCAAATAGCCTTAGCAGAACATGCCAAGGAGAAGACAGCGTTCTCAACTCCAGATGGTCTTTACCAGTTCAGGGTAATGCCGTTTGGGTTGAAGAATGCACCTGCCACTTTTCAGAGGCTTGTGAATCATGTGTTAAACGGGTTGGATGAATTCTGTCTTGCATATCTGGATGATATAGCAGTTTTCAGCGCCACCTGGGAAGACCATGTGAAACACCTCGGAATTGTACTACAGGCTCTTCAGAAAGCACACTTGACCATAAAGGCTAGTAAATGCCAGATTGGGCAAGGCTCCGTGGTTTACCTTGGACATGAAGTAGGTGGAGGGAGGATACAGCCTCTACCCAGTAAAGTACAAGCAGTACAAGACTGGCCTACCCCCACTACACAGACCCAAGTGAGAGCCTTTTTAGGACTCATGGGGTACTACCGCAACTTCATGGCAGACTATGGTACCATAGCCGCCCCTCTGACTGCTCTCACCACTCTGAAGAAACCCAAGAAGGTGACTTGGACCGATGAGTTTGAGAAGGCCTTCAACAGCTTAAAAGACTCCTTGTGCCAGGCCCCTGTTCTCAGGGCCCCTGATTACCAAAGACCTTTTATTGTGCAGACAGATGCCTCTGACACTGGGATAGGAGCTGTACTATCGCAAGTAGATGAGAAGGGTAAGAAACACCCTATTTGTTTCATTAGTCTCCAGCTTAAGGACAGAGAGCTCAGATGGTCCAAAATAGAGAAAGAATGTTTCTCTGTTGTGTGGGCCCTATGGAAGCTGAGGCCCTACCTCTATGGGACCCACTTCACTGTGCAAACTGACCATACACCCTTAAAGTGGCTAATGAACACGAAGGGAGAGAATCCAAAGTTGCTTAGGTGGTCCATAAGTCTGCAAGGCTTTGACTTCACTATTGAGCATAGGCCAGGTGTCCAACATAGCAATGCTGATGGGTTGTCCAGAATGTTTAACCGACCTGAACAAGAAACTCATCCAGGGGTGGATTAGTTCCCCCTGTCCTTAGTCTGGGAGGGGTGAGTGTTAGGAAAGATTTCATGATTGTAGGTAATTTTCCTTCCATGTGGCAACCCCCAAATGTTTTGCTGTTGTTTTACAATCTGATCTAGACTTTGCCGGAGAAGCACAGCCTTCCGCCGCACTCCTCTGGGCTTTCGCTCCATTCTTACGGGGAAAATGACATGCCCTTAACACAGTCAGTACCGGGAGACTTCGTTTCCCTTAGTCCTTTCCTCATGTTGCAGCTTTTGAGCAACATGAAACAAGAGTGCACCATAATTTACATTACCGCGCTCTTTGGTCTCTAGTCATTCCAATTGCCCTAGAAACTCTCGCTGGACTTATCATGAAATATGCAAGTGTGTCACGGATGGGACTGGTGGCAGCTATCGTTTCTTTGTGTTTTGAACCCCTTTTGGCCATGTTAACCGCGCTTCCCACGTTTGGCCCGAATGGGTGCCCTGGCCTCCAAAATGGCCATGCCACGAGGTTCTTTGTCCTGTCCGCTGACTGTCTTGCCCCTTCACCTTCCCCAGGTCGAGCCGACCCCGGGCAGTCCTTATTTGGTCATGCACTTTCCCGCGAAACACAACGCTTTCGCAGGCTTCTGCATGCCATGTGTGTGCCTCCAGGATGTGTGCTGGGATGTCTGTTCCCAATACACATCCTGGGTGCCATAGAGTCTAGAGTGTCTTGAATGCCTGGGACCACCGTGGTCCATGATAGGTCCACGTATGGTGTGAGTGTTTTGTGAGCAGATCTCCCATTGGGTCCTCTCCGTTTTGGGGCAAAGGGAACTCTGGATAAGAGGAGGCTGAAAACCACACTACCATGTCGATCTCCTGAGTTCTCACGAACAAAGGATAAGGAGCCAAGTATCCTGCAACTAAGAAGCTGAGTCAAGGAATCGCTGGTGACCCGCTGAAGGTTTGGCACCCTGCACTGCTGTCGTCCTATGAGATCCCTCTGCCTCCGATCGAACGAGAAGGCCTGGACTGGCGCTTCGACCCTTTAGAATAGTGGGAACAACTATTCTCAGCATCTTCACCAAATACTGTACGTAAGTCTTCGGAAGCATCCCTGGGCCATCCAGTGGACTGACCAGCCTACACAGGAACCTTGCTCTGTGACCGCCGTTGAGCTTACTGCTAATCCCGTGTCCTCGGCACTCTCACACGATTCGTACACTTGGCATTCCCAGGTCTGAAGTGAGACGTGTGCTTTGGGACTGGAATACATGCGGTTGCAGAGTTGCCCTGCTGGGGTAACAAATCTGTGTGTGGTTGCTGCATTTTGGGACACCCTCGACCCTGACTCCTGCTGTCACGGAATCTACACGGCGTCAAGACATCCTGCTGATCGCATTTGAACCTGCCAGTACCGAAACGGAACCGGAGAAGCCTGGGTCTGCCTGCATCGGGGACCGGTGAGTAGTCCATACTCTAAACAGTCGCCCTCCCGCAGGAGCCTGTGGCTCTCCACCGCTGTCATAAACAGCAACCCTTTTCCGCACTCGCGCCCTGCTTCTGCCCACAAGTGGAGGCCGCGCTTGAGTAGCGGGGAACTGTTCATCATTGTTTTGTTCACCTCTCTGAACTGCCTGATCTCCCTGAAGAGACTCTCCTTTGCCCGTTGGCACCCGTGTGTAGGGGTACTTTTGAGCACGAGGCTCCGCTCTGCATAGGGCTCAGACTTCCTTCTAGTTAGGTGGCCTCTGATTTCGATCTGGGTCCAACGATAACTTGCACTGCCGGTTTTCCTCCCCATCTAGGTGGTCTGCATATTTCGTGCTTCTAACTCTTTAGACCCCGTGGTCTTGTATATATATTGTATTGCTGTGATGTGTTGGTTTATTGGAGTTTTACCGTGATTCTTTACCATGGTCGATGTTAAAAAGGCCTTGTAATAAATGTGTCTATATTTTTAATATAACACCTGCCTGGAGTAATTTGTAAGCCTCCTTGCTTTGTGTGCTCATTGCAGGCTTTCAGTCACCCTCACCCCTCTTGAGACCTAGTCTTGACCGCTGCCATCGCTACCCTGATTGGTCTGGCTTGTCCAGAGGTTACCCTGTTCCAAGAAACTCGGCTGGCCTTCTGAACCTCTGCCCCTCCAGGACAGAGTTCAGAAATCCATCTTAACATTCGTGATAAAGGGCAGAATTCTCAACCCTCACTTTAGTGCTTACCTCTTGCAATGCATTAATTTGTGTCAGGTAATGATCAACTGTTTTGGTTGTTCCATCATTTTCGTCCAACAGCTTAAATATTTCATTTTCCGTTGCTCGCAATTCCTTAGCTTTCTCATTGCCATCCTTCCTAAGGGTTTGAATTTCTGAAATTGACATGTCTCTATCATTTTGGACATTATCTAGCATGTTTTTCAAATGTATTAATTCTTCCTCACTTTCTGCAAACTATTTGCCTTTCTGAAACAACTTTGCACTGAGGTCGTTACATTTAGTTTGAAGATGCATGTCCAACTCTCTATGTTTCAAATCTGATTCCACCTGTATCAACTGTTCACGTTCTGCATCTAAACTACACTGCAACTCAGCAATAACATCAGAATATTACCCTCACAGCCTAACAAGCGTAGACAGGGAAAACAAACAATTTGGCACATAACTGAATAATACAGTCAACCTCTTGTTTGCATTCTTTCGATTTAAATAGTAGAAGATGACATGTTTGTACAATGCCCCTCTTTTCGAGAATCTCTTCAGGGTTTCCTTCTCCACCTAAGTGTTAATCCTATCTTGCCAATTTGACACATTTTCAGATGACCAAGTTAGAAAAAACAAAAGGTTTCATATCAAGGTAATGCGACAGATCATAAAACTCAGCTTCTATTTCTGACATATAGGAACCAAATGCTAACAACACAATAACAATAAATTCAGCATACACACTGCACGATCACTGGTCAGGTAAAGAGCACACAATAAGACCATGCAATACTTGTCACATCCTGGCCAATGCACTATAAATATTGTGGGGTATTTTGTGAGCTCCAGAGACACAGCCCTACCTGTGTTATTCTTATGTTGGGATCATGAGCTGCAAGCCAAAAACTGGACTGGTGTGCAGTAGGGCACAATTTTTCAAACTTAGTGGTATTGCATTGGTGCTATTTTATTGGTGGCATTTCATTTTGGAAGGGGCTCAGAAAAGACTTACCAGGTCACCTGGAAACTGGAATGTGGGGAATCAGCTCTTAATGACTTGCCCCAGTTCACAGTGTTTTTGGTGTACCTTGCTTTTTACAGTCAGCGGTAGTAAATATATCTCATTATATTTGTATCTGTCTATATGCCATCACAAGTAACTAGAACACAAAATAAATAGAACAAAGCTGATCTAATTTGTAGAGGACAAGCCAAGTACCCCTACCTCAACAGTCCCGCCCATATTACCTGTATGCTGGAAACCAGAGTATGTGACGTACACAGAACAGTTGAACCAACAAAGGGCAGAGTATGGACTCTGTGCGGTACCAGTGAAAATACTGACAGCAAAGAGACTCCTGGGGGCAGGCTTCCCATTGGGAAAACCATACCTGCATACAAGAAAATATGATGGTCATTTGAATGAAATCCCTGAAGTAGAGCCAAAAAACGGCAAGGATGAATGGTAAAGACACCAACCATTGCCAGTATACGTCACACAGAGATTAGATGACATACTTAGAAGAGATGCAGGCACCAGGGAATACAGATATTCTATAAGGCATCAGGAAAGTATCAAGGATAAGTGACATCTTGGGATCAAAATGAAGAAGCTTATGCCACAGAAAAAAGATGAAGATATCAAGTCATTTTATAAGTGTACAGATGCAAAAGAAATGCAGGCAGACGAAGTAATCTTAAGGCTGGCTGTGTAGTGAATAGATTGTGGCAAGCACCAATATATATAGTGGTAGTGGCTGTGTAGTTATGGTTAAATTGCTAATCCCACAGGAAGGGCACTTTTTGGGTAGCTTATAACTTCGCTCTCCCTGGATGAATCCTCACCAAACTTTGCAAAACAATTATAAGGCCCACTCTGCAAAGTTTGGTGAGGTTTGGTCCAAGGGGGGGCAAAGTTATAGGGGGGTCCCAAAATTCTTTTTTTCCCATAGGTGAGGTTTGGTGCAGGGGGTGCAAAGTTATAGGGGGGGGTCCCAAAATTTCTTTTTTTCCCATAGACTGAATGGAGAAAAAATGTTGCTCGTGCCTACAGCCCAAACCTCTAGACAGATTTTCACCAAATGTGCGTCAGGAGCGGCAGCTTGGTCCCGAAAGCCTGCTTTTGTAAATTTGGTGACAATCCGTCCAGTAGTTTTTTTTTAAAAAGACCAAAAGTAGGTCACAAAAAATGTGTGATATCTATGTCCACTCCGCACAGCGGCCACACTTCCCTGTTCGCTCTGCGGACACGACACTGATTGGCTAATCAGCTTGCGTCATGTCTGCGGACATGCAAACTGTTCGCTGATTGGCTGGAATGAAGCGTGAGGTGCATCGTATTGTTTCGATGTGCCCGCCATCTTGGACAGCGCGGCGACGAATGGGGGAGAAATATCATTTTGGCAAGTGTGTTGGTCTGTAAGAGTGCTTGGGGAGTGTGGGGGAGTAAGAGATGGGTCAAATGCTGTATTTGTTTAGGTGGCAGGCACCCCTGATGTGTTTGCCATGTCCGCGGTCACCATGGCTGTCCGCGTACATAGAAAATGCATTGCAGTAGCCCATATAGCCAGTTAAAATGTTTGATTCTATGGGTGTGATCTATGGGTGTGATATGCTGCAGTGATTGTGGCCAGGGCCTAGAGTCTTGGGTGCATGGCCAAAGGCCATAGGCCGTAGCCCTTGCACCCAAGAATACATGCATGTGGTGTATGGTTATATGTTTGCTTCAATGGTTGTGTTATGGAGAAGTATTTATGAGTTGTATTTATTATAATATACTTACTGTTTGATTTTTTGTGATGGGATATATTTTGTTCATGACTTGGGTAACTGGAGCAGATATATTCTTCTTCAATTTTTGTGAAAAAAAGGTCATGTTATTTTAGGTAGTTTTATAAAGACTTATTACATTGAATAATAGAAATGTCTGCTTTATTTCGACCCTCATATGAAATTTGCTCAGTTTCTGTGTTTGTTGCTTAAATCAATGGGTCTGTGGGAAAGAAATCCATGTTGGATTAAAAAAAACCTTTTTTTGTTATGGTAAAGTACATTTCTTACTTTGTTTTTAATGTTTACTTGTTGTTTCTGGCTAATGATCTATCCGTTGGCTTGTTGCAGATTGTTAGATACCTGTTGTCAAATTGTAACTATAGTATTTATAGTTATAGTTTTTTATTTATATTTTCAAGTTGCTAATCTATCTGATGGGTTGTTGCACATTCTTGGAGCAGTTAGATACATGTTGGCGTATTCTAACTGTTTATGTCGTTTTAAAATTTAGTGGTATTGATTCATCTGTTTGTTTGTTGCAAAATCTTGGCATAGTTAGATACCTATTGGCGTATTCTAACTGTTTATTTCTCCTTATAATTTAGTAGTATTGATTTATCTGTTTGGTTGTTGCAGAATCTTGGGGCAGTTAGATATCTGTTGGCGTATTCTAACTGTTTATAATTTTCTAATTGAACTTTTATTAATGTTTATGTACAGATTGCTGGTAATCTCTGCCTTAGAGTAATGGTACTATCATTACATTTGGATCATCCACAATTCTTTTTTATACATGCAGTGTAGTGACCTGCATTGGTTGTGGTCCTGCGTGGTAGATTATACCTATTGTTGTGAAGATTTTCTTACCAAGTGATATTTGACCATGTGTGAATCCAATCAGCTTGCAGTTGTTTTTGGTACCATCTGCATTGTAACTTAAAAGCATTAGTATTACGTATTTACTATGTGTTTGTATGTGTGAGGTGGAAATGGAACGGATTCACAGTTAGGTATGGATACATACACGAAGCGTTCATTTGGGATTTGTTCCGGTGCCTCATTGTTGCAGAGAGTGCATGTATGTGTCCACATGTATGAAATCTGGAAGATTTCATTTATAGGTATGTTTTTGTTTTCCAGTACTTGTAGTAAATACATTAGAAATTCTTGTGGATCTTCTTGTGAGTTTATAGTGAATTTCACCATTCCAGCACATTAGTCCAATTCTTGTCTTATTCCATGAACACTGTATGTGTTGTCAGGATTGTTGCTTGTATTTCTATGAAGGACTAACATTTGCAAACACAATTGGTCTGTATCGTGTAAGTAAATGTTGTCATCAATTGGTGGCAATCGGAATAGAATATTTATTGTTACATTTGCATAGCAATTTACACCAGTTATATTTGTAAATTTGAATGGACCACATAGTTCTGTGTCCAAGTAATTTCTTCAGAGTGTGTGTTGCTTCTTTGAAGAAGTACATGAGTTACTTTGAGCAGTAGATCCTTCTTTGGTTGCAGTAATTGATGAAGTATTACCTTCTTTTACTCTCTTTGGGGGGATTTGCAGTGAGATCCTGTTGCATTTCTGTTTGAAGTAGTTTTCTTTTACAATGTTTTCCTTTCTGTGGAACAAGATAGGTTTTTAGATGGTGGTGTACAGCGAACGTAGTCTATTGTATTCTAAAATGCAAGGAATATCAGTGTTTACTTTACTTGCATCAAAGTTGGTTAGAAATAGACCGTCAAGTGTACATAAGCGTGATAGTGCTACATAACTCATGCCTTCTATAAAGACTGTGTTCCCAATATCTATCAATGCTTTATCTAGGGTAAGACTTTGTGATTTATGAATGATGACTGCTTATGCTAGAGTTAGAAAAAATTGCTCTCTGAGTACATACATGTCTTTGAAAAGAAGGAATCGAGCATTTGAGCGTCCTATCCTTTTTACTTCTAATAGTTTGTCAAAGAGAATATTGACAAACTGAATGTTGTTGTCACATGGGTATGTTTGAAAGCCAACAACTGTACCAAGTGCTTCATTAACTAGTCCTTGCTCCACGTCAAGGTTGCGTTTAAGGATTACTCTGCAGTTTAAAGATCATTTTAATATTTTCTCCAATCCAGCTGTATTGGAGATAGAGTTTTCTCAGGTATTTAATCTTGTTGTGCCTTGTTGACACATGAGTAGTGTCATACCATGTACGTCCACTTTGTCTGTGGAGCAAATTTCAATTATTGGTTACATTTCTTTTTTCAACATTGTTTCATTGAATTTTGAACAGCTTGCAAGAGTTGGCATCAACGACATACAAGTGACATTTTTGTGTGCTAATTTTTCCATGACATCAGTAGCACATGAATTATGGCCATACAGTGCATTGATGTGCCAGGTTTTTAATATTGATTGTCCTTCTTGAGGTAGTACACCAACTCTAATACTTTTTAAAATGTTGGAGTATGTGAGGTCTACAGACTGACAGATGTTTTCTGTTAATTCTCTGTATTGGAAATGTTGCCAAAGGTTGACATTTCCTATGCTGCCAACAGTTTTACAGCAGAGTTTGTGTCCTGAGGTTTTAAAAATAGGTTCATCTTTCACTGGTGTCAATTGAAGAAGATCTCTGAAAACAATAATGTGTTTTGCTCCAAAGAGCACTTTGTAGCTTGTTTTGAGTACTTCTTGTACTCTGAGGTGAATCAAAGCCAACATTATGTTGGAGGCCATGCTCAATTCATCTATTAGTAGCATTTTCATTTGTATTAACACTCTGTGTAGTTCCATTGCAGCTTCTGTAGAAAGTTTGTAATATTCTAATTTGTTTGTGTTCTATTGGAAGGAGTAGTAATCGGTGTAAAGTGACACTGCCTATGTTGTAGGCAGCTAAACCTCTGGGGGCAGTTACAACAGCTGACAGTTTGTTTTTTGTCAATTGTTGAAGGAACTTGCTGATGATTTTGATTAAGAATGTTTTGCCTGAATCAGCTTGACCACTGATGTATAGTAGTAAAGGTTTGTAATTTTGGCAGGTCCATTCTTTATTTTCATGTTGTACACCATGCACAATTTCTTTTGTTACTTCTTGAAAAATGCTTTGCTGCTCACTGTTCAGTTTTGATTGCAGTACAGTTAAGTCTTGTGTATCTTCTTCATAGTGAGACATGATGTTTTTTACTTCTGACATAGCTAATTCTAGAGTTCTTCTTCGTGTTGTGCAACATTGGTTTGTAGTGTGTAAAGTTTACCTCGGTTATAGTGCTTTCATTTGCTTTGGAAGCGTCTTCATAGGAGTCATAGATATCTAGTAACTTTTCTTCTTTTCTCCATGATTTAATAGGTTGTAGCAGGGACATGTAATATAGTTCTTTATGTTAAGGAGTTTTTAATGACAATTTCATATGATTAATTAAGCTTCGTTTGTTAAGTTTCACTAAGCTGCCTTCACAATTTGTCACTCTGTATCTAACTTTATGTTCATCGGGTTTTATATTATTTTTGTATGTGAAGTTTTGGGCTATGTGGTATAGACACACACTTTCCAAAGTGGTACTCATTTTTGGGTAGTATGTGTCTAGTAAATTGTTTTTCAAAATGTCTTGGCTGTTAGGATCATTTTTGGCTATTGTTTCTATGTCGTTGTATGATTTGAGAACTCTTTTTCTAGATTTAGCAGGACCAAGACTTAGCCATACTAGATTTTCATATTTTCCATACAAAGCAGTACCAGTTTAATGATCTGCAGCATCATAGCAGCTACTTTCTCTATGAGAGAACATTTGTATGCCTAAGCTGTACAATTTCTGAGACAGTGTTTTGTCTGATGATAGGTCATCCAAGAGGTCTGTTTTTTCTGCTTTGGTTAAGTAGGCCATAACATATCGTGCAACTGCAGTGGAATTTTCTGCAATGTACTGCACATCTTTGTTTGCATTCCATAAGAGGGCCATGCTTGCATTATAATCATTGATATATTTTGCTTCTTCTGTTCTTTTTATGTAATATGAATTCTTTGGTGATTTACCTTTAACACTATGTCTAACTGAAGACATGAAGTTGTTCACTTCACCTGTTTCTGTACCTGGTCTAGGGAAACCAAAGCAGCATTTGGTGTAGTATTTCCCTTAGTTTTGTATTTGCGATGACAATATTTCCCACATTTGTACAATTTGTGCATGAAGATCACTATTTGTTGCTTCTGATGGAATTTCACAAATGTCATATTTTTTTCGATAAACTGTAAAACAGTGGCATCACTGTCTTGACCAAATTTGGAGCATCTTTAATCCATAAAAGTATGTGGATATGTGGTGCTCCTCTGGCTTGGTATTCTTTTCTCCAAAAGAAGTGTTGCACTTCTCCGAGGGGAGGAACAGTTTTGTTACAAATAAAGTGTAGCATAGCAATGAAGTGATGATGGAAATGTCTTGAAACATTAACAGGATCTAGTGAGCAAAGTTCTCCAGGTGTTAGTATATCTATCTTTTTTTTGTTTTTGTTTGATATGTGCAGGAAATCATGTAAATCTTCCCATGCATATTCTGCACAACGTAATATAAAAAACCAAGTGGGTGGGCCAAGGTTTCTTATCATACAGCATACATCTACGTGATGTCGGAACCAGTACTCTTTAGTACCACACATGTTTGCTAACAGATTTGTAATGTGCTGATTGTAAAACCTCATGTTTTTCTTGCACTTTTTGTAGTAATTGCATAGCTGATATATTTTGAAAGTGGGTACCTGATTTCACTGTGTGTGAACTCCGTAGCATAGAGTTGCTAGTTCACTTTCAAAGAGTAGGTGGAATATGTATTCCACATTTTGTCTAAATCTGGGATCTTCAGAATAAATTAGTACCAAGCAGTATTCTGATGCTGTTATCTGAGTGGGTCTGTCATTGTACCTTCCCCCTTTCCCAGTAGGAAAGAGTAGAGGAAAAGCATGTGCTTCTATACTTTTTTCCCATATGCTGATTGGTGATCCTTTGGTTTGTCGCATTTGGTACATTGCTAGTGCATCATCTATGGATGAATTGTATAATGGTCTAAAATATTGGATACTGTAGCAGGATCTAGAAGTTCAAATTGACCAGTTTCTGGTGACTCTTGAATTATTTCAGTGGTTTCGCTCAGGTTCTCTTCAATAATCATTTCTCTGTAGTATTCATTATTGTCTTTTAGATATTGCAAGGCTTGTCTAACTTTATGTAAGTCTACGAGTTGTTGCCAATATTTTTGTCTTTTGCAGGTACACCATTTACTAAGACAATTAAAGATTGCTCTATTGGACGATGCACTCCCAGAGTGTGCACATTTTCTTTCAGATCTAATGTTAAATAAACTACTTTGCCACAAATGCCTTTCACTAATTCAGAGGGAGGTAATTTTGCTGCTTTGGTTGAATGCGTATTATTGCTTGAAATGTGTGCACTGTTTGAATTATGATGCGCTCATATAAATTGAGTTGATGCAGGGGTTTTGGTAGTGGGAATAATTCCAAGTTATTTGTGATAGCACGTGAAGTGGTTTGGTTGTTGTCAAGTTTTGTAGTGCAGTAAGTGCAAAGTATTAAGGGGCAGTTATTTCGTATTTGTTTTATGCTATAAGGCAGAGACCTAATTCAAACCAGTTGGAGTCTTCATTGTCTTCTATTTTGTATGTTACATCTACACCTTTGTGTTACTTTTATAAACGTTCTGCGTCAACACACACACACACACACATGGTTTGGTACTTCAGCGGATGTACTTTTAAATTTTAGTATTTTATTTTGTATGTGTGTAGTAGAAGGTTGCCATCTGTATAATAGTTGCTAGTCTGTTGTAAAACTATTGTATTTTGTAAGTGGCTTTCACTTCCAAAATATTTTCTCTGCATATGCTCTATTTCTTCGAGTAGGTTTTTGGCTGTACCATGTAGAACATTGTTATTTAAATTGGCTAGTGGTAAAGCAGGACTTTTAGCATAGTACAGTTTATAGTTGAATGATGTGTTAATATCATTTTGATATGATGGAAGGTGCTTTTGAAAATATGTCCTGAAATGCAGGCTAATAAATGTTCTTGTATTTGCGCACTGGACAGGTACCCATATTTTGTAGTAGTTTCATTTTGATTTTGTCTTTTCCTTTCACATACTGATTGAGGAACTGGTGTAAAGATTTGAAAGATTTTTTTGGCAGTGTTACACTTTGACGTGCATGGCCATTTGTATACTGAACGTTCTGGTTCAGTCGAATGGAGAGGTGATACTGAGTTTTCTGGGGACATTTTTGTTAGCAGTATTTCTTGTTCCATTACGGTATTATTAACTTTTTCATACCCTTATCCACTGCTATGTATGGCAATTGTGTTTGTTTGCTTTTGTTTGTATGCTTCTTCATTGAAATATGGTTCTGTGCTCATGGTGAGACTCCATTCACCTCCACAGATATTTAGGAAGTTATTTTTGTTGACATTTTGTTTATTGAGAAGTCTTTTTTGTAATTTAGTAGTTAGTTTTATTAGCGGTTTCATTCTCTTTGACACTAAAATAAATAACTTCCTTTTGAGAAGGATTACGCTGTCTATGAGAGATTCTAAGATTAATTTTCTATGGTAGGTTTTAAGGGTTGTGCATGATTTCTCTCCTGTTTTTATAAGAATCTGAAGGAATCTGTGGCGGAACATTTTTTCTAAAAGACTTTTTTTAGTATGGTTACTTGCCACTACATCAAGATTTATCGGAGAAGTGTTAGCAGTAGTGGTAGCGGAATTCTTGTTAATCACTCTGTTTCATTTTACATTTTGAAAGAGGAGGGAAAATGTGTGTACTGGAAGCTTGTTTTGTTTCGCTTAATGACTATTAGATCTTTTGTTTCAACTTTAGTACAAATTCTGCTAGAGATGGATGGTTATTTTGGACACTTTTATTTTCGTTGCTCTACTTTTGCATTGCTTTCTACGGACTTGCTTTTTGGTAGGCATTCTCTGGGGTCTGTTGAAAAAAAAGAAGGTATGGGTTGGGCTGTTCTGCAATGTATGTGTGCTGTGTGCATGAGTGTCTGAGTATGATGTTAAGGATGTATGTGGTGGTGTGTGATTGTGCATTGGGCAGCTACAACTAGTTGGGAAGGCTCTTGTATTTGTGTGTTAGTATCGTGGGTTTAAGATGACAGTAGAAAGTAAGCTAGTGGTGAGGAGAAGCACTAATAGTAAATCTAAAGGTATAGAATTAAAACAGTTTTTTGTTCTGCAATACTAACATTTTAGGAGCTGAGTTATGTCATTTGTGCGCCATTCTTCCTGCAAATCCTTGTTTCACAAATGGGGATTTGTGGGCAGAATGGTGCATAAATCTGTTTTTTTGGTGCACAAATTCCATGAATCAACCCCACAGTGTGTTTGAGTAACAGTAAGAATATTATGGTAGTATTGAACTTACTTTTTTTCTTTTTTCTTTGGAATGAGCAGGTTTCTTCTGAGTTGTAACTTTGTGTGTTTATAGCACTGATGTTAATTTAGACATCGATTTGTATGTTTTTGTAGTAGTATTCGTGTTTGATAACTGAACATAGTGTGTGCATGCAGTTTTCTTTGACTGTGCAGGCATTATATTTTATATTTTACTTACAATATGTTAGTTCAACATGCTGTGCAAATGAGTAGAATACTAAGTAGAATACTAAGTATATGAAACTCACTTGGTTTCTTAGGGCTGTGTTATTGCATGTTAGGAGATAGAAATAATGATGTACTTGTTTGGCAATCTTTGTAAGGTAAACAACAGAAACTGTATAGAAAAGCATAGAATGCATGCATTTGTGAAGGTGTGGGTAATAAAGCAGAAGGATATGATGTACAGGGAGTGGTGTTATTTCAGCTGTGAGCTTTTCAATGATAGTGTCTATCTGTGTGAGTGTATACAGATGCATGGACTTATCCTGGCTGTGTGCAATTTTATAATACACTACGAAGTGTTTTTCTACAATTATACTGTTATTTCTCCCATCTTTTATTAATATAATTTTTTAGATAGTTGTGTGTGTAAAAAAAGAATTTAGATAGCAGACAGGTTTGGAAGCAACAGTTGATTATAGCGGATGGGAAAAGGTGGCAGTTAATCTATTTATATGCATTTATAAGAGTTGTACATGTACTGTGCATAAAATATGCATACCCGTAGTTTGTATTCTTGCACGTGGATATGCATGCAGCTGCAAGTTGAAATCTTGGAAACTTGGACAGTAGTTTTTGTAATAGGTGCTTTCCAATGATATGAGACTTGAAATTAGAGTGATCAACAGTACATTTGAAGTGATGAACTCTGATGATGGAGTTAGATGTAGAGGTCTTGGATGTGATTGGTGGATGGTTGTGTGACTGCTTAGCTGTATTCAATGAGGGAATGGCAGAAAGAGTGAAGTGGAAAGGCTAGAACGGCTGTCTAAGAGTTACGCGGTCTGCGGACACCGTGGCTATCCCCAGACAGGGCGTACCACATCCAGGGTTTTCCAGCAAATCCAGCATTTGTGATGTCATCTTTGATGTCCTGGGTGTTAGTCTTAGCGATGCACAGAGTTGGCGTGAGTTATGGTTGCTTAGCTTACCCAACTGGTGAATTTCAGGGTTTTTTCAGTTTTACTTGGAACCATAACGTCCCTTTAACAGCACCGTAGACTAACACCCAGGACATCAAAGATGACATCACAAATGACATTGATGACATCACTGATGGCATGACATGTTTGGTTTCCTCTTTTTTCCTGAAACATATACATAGGGGAAAACACAGACTTGGAAGACAGCAATGCTTTCTATGTATGAAGATGTATTTTCATAGGTTATTAGTAGTGCAACTTAACCATAACGTCCCTTTAACAAAGTTTTTGTTACTGAATTTCATAGGTTTTTAGTAGCGCAACTTAACCATAATGTTCCTGTAGCTACCTTTTTTCACTGAATATAGATATATAATTAATCTAAATTTGATAAATGTTTACTAGGATGCCCTTAGTTTATATAGATATAACATAGAAGATACTGAACCCCCTACTTGCGCTAGTGGGACTGATATCCGCGGACCATGCGCCTGTTCGCGGACGGACTAAGACAACATCAACACTATCTAAAATCTCAGGGGGTATCTTACATTGTTATATCATCCAAAAAAAACACTAACATGTTCAAAAAGCAGCACATGAATACAATACATTGAATAATAAATAAGAAGTGAAACTGTGTATGTAAAACACTAACAGTACAATTACGTAGCATACGCAACATAGTGGAATATACCAAAGCACAATAAATATGCCTCCAACAGAATTACCTCAGAGAAATTGCACAGCAAAAATCAACAGGACACTTAGGCAGCAGTAACAGCAAAACTTAGCAAGAAACTAGTGAGTACACTACATGTATTGTATACATTTATAAACCTTCTGTATTGGGTACACTACACTGTTTTTTTTTTTACACAGAAATGTCCAGTGCTTTGGAATGGCTGGAAGAACATTTTCCTCGGGATCAAATGAGTGAAAATAGTGATACTAATGGTAGACACTGAACTTCTCTATACAAGCCAATTAATAACCATTACTTTATGTGTACTTAACATTTTTTTTAACAGACCATACAGACATTAAAAGTAATATATCAAGAGAGACGTTAGAAAATCCTCTGCAGCAAATGGAGCTAGAAATGGATCTGTTCATGAAAAATGTAAATCTTTTAAGAAATTTGTGGAGGACCATTTAAAAGAAAACATTGAATATCACCGTCCCACATGTACGTGTTTCCCCTCTCCATGTCCCAGCCAACTATCCCCAAAACTCCCAAGCAAGAAAACTGTTACGATGAGACTCCACTCCCTTCCTCCCCTGCCATCCATCATGTCCTAATTCCCCTGTATTTGTTTGAGTTTCTGGTTCCCCCTCTCATTCATAATTTTTATACTTTTATACAATGATAAAATATTAAGTGTGTTGTTAGTATATTCTTCTGTGTCTTATTTTTTTTTAAAGGCATTTAGGGTGTCCGTGGTATGTCCTCAAGTAAACAAAATGGGGGTGTCCTAAGGACACTGTACCTGTTTGTATTGTTGGCAATCAAAATAGAGGTGTCCTTAGGACACACAAGATGTCCTCCTGTTCACAATTAACCAAAATGGGGGTGTCCTAAGGACACAATACCTGTTCGCAGTGTCCTCAATCAAGATAGAAGTGTCGTTAGGACACACAAGATGTCTTCCTGTCCGTAATTAAACAAAATGGGGGTATCCAAAGGAGACTATACATGTTTGAATTGGCTGTAGTCAAAATGAGGGGGTCCACATAACAATAAAGATGTCTGCATGTTTGTAGTTATGCAAAATAAAGTGTCCTAAGAACATTCCCCCTGTTCGCATTGTCCGTAACCAGAATGAATATGTCCGTAGAACACATAGCCTGTCCGCCTGTCTGCAAAGTTGTGACTCACATTTATTTTGTTTGGGGATCTTAACAATGTCCGTAGAACACCTGCGTGCATGCGTAGCACACCCTTGCCTCTACAAACATCGACACACATCACGTGGACAGTTGCGCAACTGTCCACCGGATGTGTGTCACACTTTTAATTAGTTCAGGGACTGGTACACTGTCCGTAGAACAGCCACACGCATGCGTAGACCCGATCCCACGCATTTGGTGTCATACAGACAGTCGTCCCATTCGCCAAAGTGTCCCCAACGTCATCATGTGACCCCACCCGTGCTAGGCGTAACAAACACTGTCCGGACCCCCGGATAACTAAAAAGTGTTTTTTTCAGCAATCCAAGTTATTTTCATGGGAAGGTTCACCCTTGCACATGTCCCACACTATGTCCCTGACAATCTGCATACTTTTTGTAATTTTTTGAGCCCCTTCTTAGTGTTTGAAGTGTCCTGGGACAGTGCAGGTGTCTGCGAAGTGCGCCCCACCACCCCTATAAAAGGTCACACCCCAGTGCTGCTCCGTATTCTGTTTTTGTTCTTCTTGGACAGAGACTGCTCCTTGTTGCATTGGATTGCTCTTGTTCTTTGAAACAGCTGTCCTGATGGAATCCATGGCTGCTGCTGGTGCTACTGCTGTCTCAGCAGCACCCCCAACCCCTCCACCATCAACAACTCCCCGATGGCCTGCAGAGGAGAACAGGCATCATGATACAGAGGAGAGTTATGAAGAGGATGAAGAGGATGAGGTAGTGGAAGTCCCTACTACTAGTTCTCACTGTGAACCTAGGCTGTGGAGGTTATTTACCACTGTTGATGGAGTATCAAAAGCACGTGCACACAAGGTGACCTGCAATAAGTACAAAATGGTGCTGAGTCATGGGAAACGGGGTTTGTACAGCTATGCTACTACCTCAATGAAGTGACACCTAAAATCGTTCCACGGTGGGGCTATTCGTAAGGTTGTACCTTGTGATAAACATAGAAGGTTGAGTTCCTCTGCAGCATCCTCAGTTTCCGCTCCTGCCACCACAAGAGACACTCCTGTGGGGCAGCATATCCCTCCAGCTACCTCGCAGGCCATACATGATGCTGGTGATCTTTATCTTTCGAGGGTCACAGTATTGTGCATGTACTGTGATGCAGTACTCTGCAGGGGGAGAACCTTCGAAGTGCTTTCGAGACTGTGGTTAAGGAGCATCAGAAGATCTGCTACCTACCTGAATAAGGCCCACCCTACATCTTCTTCTCTCCACCGACCCTTTCTCATCCCTGTGGTTGGTGCCTTCCTTTCCTTGTGTGTCGTGTTTAAAAAAGCCAAAAGCATATAAAACAATAAAAAAGGCTCTTTTCAGAGATGCCTTTCACAGTTCAAAAAGAGAAGTGTCATTGAAATGCGCAGGGCCATGTGCATTTTTAGAAATCCGCTGACTGTCCGCAAACCTCTAAAATCTGTGGAGTGCTGCCCTGTAACAACCATTGCACTTTTCTCTGGGAGGAAGTGGCGGCTCTGAAAAGAGCCTTTTTGAGGTGTTTTTTTGTGTTTCGAAAACTTCAAACGGCCAAAACCTACTGCAAAATTGATTGCTATCATTCCAAATAGGGTTGCAATGCATTTGGTATATTTCACAGAAAAATCTGATTGCCAGCATAAGTAAGCTGTACTGCGAAAAATGTGTGTACTACAAAACATGATATTTTCATTGTGAAAAGAGGACATGCCAACATCTCTCAAAAAGGCACAAACAGTCTTGTTGACATTGTGCCTTGCTTTCTCCATTTGTGAACGCAGCCACATTTGTCTCAATACTCGATAAAATACTCGGGACTTTGGAAACATGTCCATGTCTTTCCCAAGTCCTTCTTTCATTGCAAATTGCAAAGAGATTCCAGAGACATGTCCTAAACTGTTCCCTCCACAATGAATAATAATAATGCCTGGATGACACTGTGTCACCAAAGTAGCACAAAGAGGTACCAAATCCAGCCACTTCATTCCACGCACTCCATGCCAGTGCTCTTCCACATGAGGGAATACAAGATGTGCAGCCACTCCACAGTGATCTGCATGCACCTCCAACCAATTTATCCATGAGTCTCCCAAAATCCAGACAATCTGCTTTCTGAAACACACAGCCATAACTATCTCCTCTCCTCAAAGGAAAATGACTTTCTGACAAACTCTCAGCTCACACATCACACCCAGTAAACCCTATTGACCAATCCCTTGCTCTGCTATGTCTCATTAGCATCCTCTCAACCTCAAAAATCCTGTATGTAATATGCGCTGTCCTCGGACAATTGCAGTGTCTGCTGACAAATCGAAAAATCTGAGCGTGGGGAATGAAAATTTAAATAGCGTGCCTCATTTCCCTTTTGAGGTTGGCTCTGAAAAGAGCCTTTTTATTTCTGCAGATGCTTCAGAAACACCTTTTATTTTGTATTGTTTTTGGGTTTTCTTTCCTAATTTTCCTCCACAAATCTTCACATTAGCTTCTCCAAAGCAACCCTTATGTTCCAAAATAGCATGGCATTTCCCATAAAAGATAAAGACATGCCATCTTCTTTAAAGTAATCAACATTACCATAGTCAATGTTATTGTTGCAAAAGAACATGACAGCTCTAGTCATAAAAGCAAACATTCCTCGGTTAATTAAGCACCTACCAACATTTTCCAGAGGACAAAAAACATAACTATTGTTCCATATTGCCCTAGGTACCAAAGCAGAAAAAATAAACTTTGCATTTGGAAGCACTTCCATGACTGCCTGAACCAAGTTTTGCAGATCTTGCAACAAAGTAGGGGCACTGACATAGCCCAGATGCAAAGCACCACAGTGCAGAACAACCACATGTGGACTATAATACCTAGCCATATCCTGACAAACTTCTAGCATTGCCTGCAAATTAAAACCAGGCACAGTGCACAACACCACTTCCACTCCTTTTGTCTCAAAATGGTTAGCAAAATTCCTAGATTTAGCATACTGCTCCAAACCATTCACAAACATATCCCCAAGCACCACCACCCTGGCTTTCTCCACCTCTGCCATCTTCACTACGCACAGCCTCTCTCAATATGAAGCAGAAACTCAACACCTGATTAGCTAATCCTCAAAATACACTCCCATTTCATGTTTGTAAGCCCCGGATGTGGCATGCCCTGTCTGCGAACAGCTGCGCTGTCGGCAGAGCGCATATGTAACAGTAGGGCAGCCCTTCTACCCTTTCCACTTCACTCTCTGCACCATTCCCTCATTGGCTACTGATAAGCAGTCACACAGCCATCCACCAATAACATGCAAGACCTCTACATCTAACTCCATCATAAAAATTCAGCACTTTAGATGTACTGTTGATCACTCCAAGTACAATTGCGCTGTGACAACAAAGCACCTACAGCAACTACTAGTGAACTCTCCAACATTTCTACTTGAAGATTCATGCACATCCACACGCATGAACACAAAGTACAGGTATGAATATTTTTTGCACAGTACATATACATAAACAAAGTAAATGCCACTTACCCTGTGTAACCTGTAAAACAAGCTAACTGTCATTTCTCTCATCTACTATCATCAAGTGTCACTTGCAAAGTTGTCTGCTCTCCATATTATTAACTGCAATATGCAAACTGTTATTTTCTTCATTCATTCTATCATTTCTGTAACCAACGTAACGTTATTAACCTCATTTCAACCATGATAGCATTGAATGCATTTTAGTGCATAAGATGTACATAAAATGTCCTTTCTATACATTCTGCATATTTCACATACATTCTATCATTTCAACTTTCTTTACAAATGACTATATTAGTAATCAGACACAACACACACAGCTATCTAACAAAGTGTCATTTCATGTTAAAAGATGGGAGAAATAACAGTATAATTATGGAAAAAGGCTTTATAGTGTGTTATGAAATTACACGCAGCCGGATTAGTACATGTATCTTTATTTATGCGCACAGATATCTGATATCATTTGAAAGGCTTTCAGCTGAAACAACACGACTGCCTCTACAACTGTTCTTCCAATCTACATAGCTCGCTCATTCCAGCTGCTTGTCCATTCTGTTCTAGATTTCACAACGGCATTCACTATGCACAGGTGCAGTCATATCTATCACATCATCTACAACTATGTACAGTGTTGTAAAGCAAGACATACAACATCTCCCCCTTTCCCTTCAGTATGCAACACAAGCACCAGGTGCTTCCTTGCAACCCTTACTTTATTTCAGACTCTCCCATCTCCAAGCACCACAGAATCAACCAGTACTTTAGTAATCACCTACTGAGTAATAAGCTGCTGACCCCATCAAATCCTTCTTATTTATTTCCCACATCTTCACACATACATACATTGCATACTTTTCCATACAGTTCCTGCCATTTACCCTGTAAAAATAGCAAAGCATACAATTATTTTTTCTATCTCCTAACATCCAATAACACCGCCTTACGAAGCCAAGTGTGCTCTGTGCATTTACTATTGTACTCATTTCTAAAGCACATTTAACTAACAGATTCTAAATAAAATATACAGCACATAGGCAAAGAAAAGTGCATGTACATGCTATGCACAGTTATCTGAAAGCACTACTACCGCAAAAAAAAAGAAATCCATTTCTACATTAACAACAGGGCTATTAACGCACATATTTACTAACTTCTTTCTTTCACAATTGCCGTGAAGACCACTGTCCTGAAAAGCAGCAGTGTCTCAAGTACGAACGAGTACTCAGGAGAATCCCACTCTTTCCATCCAAAAAAGTAAGTTCAATACTGCCATAATGTTCTAACTGTTACTCAAACACTGTAGAAGTCTAGTATTTTAGAACAAACAATTGTATTAACCCTGCAACATTAGATTCGGTATTAGTGCTTCCCCTCACCAGCTCCATACTTTCTATTGCAATCTGAACACCAGTATAGTAACACACAAATACAAGAATAGCCTTCCCAAGCTGATGTAGCAGCCCATTGGACAATCACACACCTCTACATACATCCTTACCATCATGCTCAGACACTCATGCAGAAAGCACAGACCCCAAATAATGTCTACCAAAAAGCAACTCTGTAGAAAGCAATGCAAAAGTAAACAAAATCAAACTTAGGGTCTGATTCATGGAACAAACGTGCGCCGAAAATCCCAGCGGAAGCAGGCGCAAGGAGGCGCAAGCGGGAGAAAGCAAGCGCTCGTGCATGCGTGCGATTCAAGGAAGGCGCTGCGCTACTTTCCCACTGGTTGTGCGCCAAATCCGTGTATGGCGCCTGCTGTCGCACACATCTCCAAACAGCGCACAGCGAAAGTGCACATAGCGCAGCGCACACAACAAAATTGGGCGGAACAGTGGGCGTAACACACGGAATGGGGAATAACATGTGAAAAAGAAGGCGTAACTGGAGAAGTACTGCAGGGAACTACACGGAAATAAAGGGAACTACACGGAACGTCCACACGCACGTGAACAACCTGTATTTATGGATTTGAATATGGGAAACCCGCGCACGGCAAAAGACGCGCACAGGCGTCAACGCGTCTGCCACACGAAGGTAGGCGGAAGCGTCCCCGCGTACAGCATAAAAGTGCACGCAAACAACAAACACGTATATACAGCTACGATGAATGCCCCATTTGTCGCAGCAGTGATCGCGGGACACCGCAGGAGGAGGAGAATAGCCAGGGCACTCATTTTTTCACCACGGACAAGCCTTTTTGGGATGCCTGACGACCAGGTATAAGTTTTCACCCCATATCATCCTAGACCTGGTCAGGGAGTGGGAAGATGACCTAACATCCCCCACCCTCTGCTCCCAAGCATTGAGCCCCTTGGATAAGCTGCTCAATGTCCTGCATTTTTTGGCCACTGGATCTTTTCAGTGGACTACTGCCATAGTGGGGGGGTGTCACAGGCCACGCAGTCACGCTGCCCACACCAGGTCTTGGCCATCATGACTGCACGCCCATCAGTCCGCAGGCACATATACATGCCCAGAACACCCACAGAAAGGCAGGCCGTTGTCCAGGACTTTTACAGGGTGACACACTTCCCCAAAGTGCTCGGTGCCATAGATTGCACCCATGTGGCCCTACGTCCAACTAGGGCCACTGAGCACATCTACCGAAACCGCAAGCACTGGCATTCCATCAATGTACAGGTGGTATGTGATGCCAGGAGAATCATCACCTCAGTATATGCCAACTATCCAGGGTCCTGCCATGATTTTTTCATATTCAGAATGTCACCCCTAAACCGGGACCTGGAAGCTTGGCGACACATGGCTAATTGGTGAGTATAAATGCCTCTGCACATGCATGCATGTCACAAACTGAGCACCTACACGATGACGCCAATTCGGAACCCCACCACACCAACCGAGGTAAGATACAACACAGCCCATATTGCAACCCGGGGCATAGTGGAGCACACATTCGGAATGCTCAAGTCACGCTTTCGCTCCCTTGACCTCTCTGGTGGGCAGCTGCTATATGCGCCCCCAGTAGTCTGCAGGATCATAGTGGCAGCATGTGTCCTACACAATGTTGCAACCTGGCGGGGCGTGCCAGTGGACATGGTGGTGCCCCCACATCCCCAACCACATGCATGCCCGCTGTGCATGGGAGGTGAAAGGGCATGTGGTGAGGCAGCCCGAACCCCGCTTGTGGCAAATTACTTCACCTAAAATCCCTGTTGTGTGGAAACATGTGCATAAGAGTTTTCTATGTGCTAACTAGGGTCCCACTATGTGTTTTTCTTACAGCACGTTATATGGCCTATTGAGTCGGCAATTTATACGCTGACCCAGGAGGGACCTTGGGTCATGAAATCGTGGTGAAGATTTTCGAGCCACATTGTGGGAGCCTGTAAGTGTTTTTTGTGGGTTTTCCCTAATCTCACTGTATGTTTTGCAGTGTCACTAATATCATCCCGGACACTGAAATGTCTGTTTGTTTGTTGGTTCCACAGGTACAGTATTGGCACTGTTTCCAGTGGAGGATTAAAGTCCATTTTCCCGTTCACCTACCTTCTATTTGGAAATTGGGGGGTGAGTAGGAACTGGTGTGTGAACAGATCTGAGTCACACTGTGAGATTAATAGTCACTATTTAGAAGTAATAGGGATGACACTCTGTTTTTATGATTGTTTTTAGATTGTACGGGCCCATATTTGATAAGAACAGGGCAAAGCACATTTCTTCGCCTGACGTCCTGAAGAAGGTCTCCGACCGAAACACGTGTCGACGTTTTTGTGAAAGATACCTGACCGCGAATTCGGTATCAGATAGACCACGACACCTAATATTAGGGACTGGGTCATTGCTCAATGTATTTATAGAAGGGAAACATTATTTTTCCAATGCCCATTGATGTACAAAACACCTTGGGTGTTCTTACTGTTTAAATGTCTGAATGAACTGTTGTATGTGGCCATGATTGTTGGTATGAAACTGTGTCTTTTTATCAGGTTTTATGATATTTAGATGACTTTTTTCTTATGTAACGAATTAATTGAATACAAATTTGAATATGGAATAAGAGTGTCATCCCATTCTACTGATCCAACCTTGGATATCAACACACAGGTGTGACTACAGACTGCCCACACAGCTCATGGGAGCCCAATGTCACTGTGTAAGTCACTGTCACTTGGTCACACCCTTTGCAAGCCCATGAAAATGGGAAGCAGGAGGGATGTGTGTGTCAGTAACCCAAGCATCTAACCCAAACACAGGACAAGCCTGCATGTGCCCAGCCGGAATACACAGTGGATGCCCACGGGAGTCACACAAGGCAACACACTGTAAAAAAAATAAAATAAAAAAAAAACGGCCATGTGGGGGTCAGGGGGGGGAGGCCACCCAGGAGGTTCGAGGACAGGGTGCACACCAACACCCACCTGCGTGGATGTTGCGAAAAAAAAATGCCTCCATGGGCTCATGGCCTGCACGGCTACGCTACTGTGAGAGAACTGCTGCTGTCGCTCTCTTCACTCTCTGCTGCTGCATCAGGAGGTGGTGGTGCTATGGGAGGCAGCCCACGCAAAGCCCTGGTATGGTCCTCCATGGCAGCAAGCATGCGGGTGTGGAAGGTCTTGTTCTGGAGGATGATAGTATGGAGATCCCCATGCAGCACCTGATGGGTTGCTGGCATTTCTTCACCATGGCCTCGTGTGATGCCCGGATCTCCTCCCGAGTTGCCTGCAGCTCAGCTGAGAGTGAACGTGGGAGCTGCTCCAACTGCTGTTCTGACCTAAAATTTCTGGAAGCCTCAAGTTCACCCAGAGTCTCCCTGAGGTTATGGAGTTCTACCCTCAGGGCTTCCCTGTGGCCCTGTGACTCTATAGATATGGCTTTGTGCAGAGTCTCCAGTGCCGCCCGTCGGTCCCTGTTGGACGCCAACATGTCTTCCCTGTGTGATTGGCAAATGGAGTCTGTTGCCTGCTGTTGTTGCTCCATCTTCCTTTCAGGGGGGAGAATGGAAGTGGCCACCCTCTCCATTGCCTGAGCCATCATTTCAACCGATGCTCCCTGTTGGGCTGCTCTACCATACATGGAGTTTTCCCATACAGTATTGCCTGGTCGCATACGGCCACCGCGTCGACGGGCACCACACCTGTTCGGGCAAGGAGATCTGCACCTTGCTGTGCTGCCACTGCCTGAGGCTGCAGGACTGCATTCCCCATCTGATCTGCTGGCCCAAGAACAGGATCAGATATTGTGGAGTGTGACTCTGCATCCGTAACCGCCAAAGGCGGACTTACCAACACTGACATCCCCATAGAGGGTTCTACCTCTGGTGCAGGTGGGTTGGACAGAACAGAATCCCTGCCAGAAACACTCACCTGCAACAGCACATAAGTCTCATCATCCGATTCAGCACCTGAATAGAGGTCTGGGGAGGTGCACCCAGACAGTATGGTCTGCAGTAAGATTGGGTTTTCACCCACCACTACAAAACGTCCTCCACTGGTGCCCGGTCGTGCCTGAGATTCCTCCTGGGTCTGCACCATCTCCTCAACCTCAACAGCATCAAGTGCGTCATCACCTGCAAAAACATGAAAGACAACAAATGGAAACAGGCATGAGCATCATAGCACACACATAGGCCTGACAAGCCAGAGATCCAGTACATGAATTTCACATGTCCCACATGACTATAACCCTGGCATGCATGCACTGTCAATGAGTTGGAAGGGGAGGCAAAAAGCAGACACTGAGGACACCAAGATGGAAAAGCAACACATTTGCTGCATGCTGGGTAGCACTGGCATCACACATTAGCCTGTGAGTGGCATGTCCAATACACACACATGACACATGCCAGCACACAGATGGCATGTAGCATAGCCATGGTACATTTGACAAGTACAGCCATACGTCAGTGAATGAGTACTGTCACCCATCCATGTGAGATGGACATGATGAGATGAAAAATGCTAAATAGTGTGACAAAATATGCATGTGCCACACACTGCAACACATCCAGTGTACAATATTACAGTGATCGCCGGCAGATGTACACATCAATGGTTGGTCACTTCAATATGACAGGAAACAACTATCATGTTCTACATTCAAACAGGCCCCACAATTTAATGTGAGCAGGTCAATACACGATCAGCCTGAATGGTCTAAACATTCACATAACAAGGTAACAAATGTGGGCCAATGTGGGGTGTAATCAATGACAGAAGCATGTCACATATGTGGCATTAGGGCTGAAAAATGCGTTGCAAAAATGGGAGAATTGAAACAATTAGCCTGAATGAACATTGAAAAATTCAGAACAATGTTGTTTGCAAGATGACAGTTCAAGGGCAACTGCAGTAATGTGGCACTAATTGGCTACTGTGGGCAGAAGGGATACTGTCATACCCAAATCCAAGGCCGGTGAATGTTTTGGAGGAGGCACATGGGTGACCCATACCACTCAGGAGTAGACACCCTCACCTGGCACTCAATCCGAACCTGTCACCCAAACAACATACACATGGATTACACACACATGCATGGGCACTCACCGGACAATGCGTCATAATCTGGTAGGTCTCCCATGCCTTGGATCTGTTCCTCTGTGACGAAGGTTCCAGCAACAGACTCATGTTCAGTGAGTTGGTTGTCCTCTGGTGGAGACCCACTGCCAGTTACCAGAGTAGAGGCATGATTTGAGGCCAGCTTGTTCTTTGCTCTACGTTTCAGGTCATTCCACCGCTTGTAGCAATCATCAGCTGTGCGCCTCACAAATCCAAGGGCACTAATGTGGTCCGCGATGGTCTGCCAGTGTGCCCTACGTTGACCAGGTGTGCTCTTGCACCCTGCAGTCACCACCATTTTGCGGCTATGTGCCGACACATAGGCCACAAGTGCATCAAGTTCGGCGTCATTAAAGCTAGGCTTCCTTGACGTGCCGGAGTGTGAAGCCGTGTCTGGGGTCTCAGCCTGTAGTGCCAGAGCACCGTTCTTCTTCTTTTTCAAAGGTGGTATGGATCCTGAGTGGCTTACGTCGCTCTGGTCAGTAGGGGCAGAAGCGCAGGTGGACTGGGTACTAGAAGTGTGCGAATGCACAACCACTATAGGTCTTGGTGCAGGCATTGGCGGCAGGGTGATGTTGGCAAGGCCAACGTCGGTTTGATGGACCTGGACCGACACTGTCCCATCTGGCAGACTCAGAGCTGGGGTGGATAGATCTGCAGATGCCCCTGCAGCCTCCCCACCCTGCCTACTTGGGGCAGCAGATGACATTGCTGCCCCAGATCCACATGGCTTGGTGACAGCAACTTGCACCGCCACATGTGGCTTAGACTTGCTGACCTTGAAGTCAGCCTGGGAGTCATCCTGTGCCGGTTCAGGTGCCAAAAGGGCCGATCCAACAAGGGCTGAGCTGGGATGGTGTCAGCTATGTTTCCCACAACCATGGGGGGGCATGGGTGTACCTGATTGGTCCTCCACACACGGGGGTCTAGGGGCACCCTGCAAATCCTGGCCACATCCCCTACCGCGCCCACCACACCCACCTTTTGGAGGTCGGCCACCTTTGCCTCCCTTACTGCTTGGTCGCCTCCCAACCATGGCACTGATGTTGTTCTGCGTATGGGAGTTGCAGTAAACAATTGTCCTGGGCAATTGGGGTGAAAGGGGTAGGGTATTAGATGGAATTCGTACCCCAGTGCTCTAGCAAGGCTGTATGTGACCCCTGGGGGAAGATGACGGGTCACGCAATGTACAGGCACCCCAAAAACAAAAGCACACATGCACGCAACCCCTGGTAGACCACGTGCGTGGAAAAATAAACCTGCACTACGCTATGGCACCCAGAAACACAAAAATAAGCATACACGTGTTACACACAGCCTACAATGACCTCTGAAGGGGTATGCAACACACGGGGGCAACCACAGTTGGAAAATACGTGCGCAACTCACCGTCTGCCTTGAAAAAGAACATGTGTGCGCGTAGGGAACACCCCCGCCAAAAGAAAAAAGAATGCAGTCTGAGGAAACAGGGAGTACGAACTGGAAACGTTGTGAAGTAATCGCGTGTGAACCAAAAAGAAGTACAAGATACACCCTCTCACTCTCCAGAAAAAGCATGTACAAGGAAATAGCGTGATACTTGTACCTTTTAAGCCAGCCCACACGTGAAACGTCACTTACGTGCTTATGCGCTAAGGCCCTTTCCTCCAATAGCACGGTGACATGCAGTTTTCTCACGTGCTGAATCACTATGCACCCGCTAAGGGCCTTTCCTCGAATTACACGCTGAGGTGCAGATTTTCACGTGCCAAATCACTCCGTATCAAGCTGGCCACGCGACAACACACGGAAGACCACGCTCCTGCCCAAAAGGCCATTTTCCTGTCCCCAGAGCCCCGAGCACGCTCCCACCTGCCATCTGCTGCTGCCTGACTGCCTGCTGCCCACGTGCCCTGCAATTTGCTGCCTGCACGTCAGCCAGGGGTGCAGTTGCTGTGACCACCCCTGCTTTAACTGAAGATTCCGACTGGGATAGCCCAGCCCCAGGACCCAGTTGCCCACCCACACCTGCCTCTGGGGTTGCCATGTCGGGCACAACAGCATCTGGCACCACTGGCAACCCCCAGCCAGAGAGGCAGAGGGCCACCAGCTTCAGTGCCAGGGAAGTTGGTGTCCTGGTGGAGCAAGTCCTGGGGCAGTATGATGCCCTCTTTGGAAGTTTGCGCGCCGACAATGAAGGAGGGACCAGGATCTGAATGGACATCGTGACTGCCATCAACGAGGAGGGGGAGGCAGTCCGCGACATCAAACATGTCCGGAAGCGCTGGGAGGACTTCAGGTCCAGGACCCGCAACAAGGCCCAGTCCTCTTGAAGGCAGTGGATGCCAAGGGGCGCCGGAGACAGCTGTCAGACCACCAAATGTGGGTCCTGGAACGGATACGTCCAGCGCTCCATATCCAGGTCCTTGAGAGGCAGACCCGTCTGGAGTCTAGCGGTAAGTGTACATGCATATGATTGGACGCTGTCCGTATTGTGGTGTGTCAGTAGTGTGCAGGTTGCACATGTGTTTTTGTAGGGCCATATATGGATGTGTATGTACAGGGGCATGAGGCTGACACATGTGAGTCCTCTTATGTGTGAGACACATCGATGGTGTATGTGTTGGTAAGCATGCTGGCCAAATGCAGGTGTGGGAGCACACATGTTTGAATTTCTGTGTATATATGTTGGCATGGTTGTGGTGTAACACATGGATGGTGGTTCCTGCTGCATGTATCTTCACTGTGTACATGTGTTAGGCAGAAACCTGTGCAGTTCCCTTTGGGAACACTACAAAAGATTTAGGACTACAGGTGTTAGCAGTAAACCCACTTGGTAGCAGTCTGTACCACCCAGATTTACCTGGTAGCTGTGGCTGAGCAGTCAGACTTCCCTCAAGAAGAGTTAGGCAGTATGCAAAGTATACACAATAGGCACTCCGACACAATAGCACAAGCAAACACTGACCAGAGCTTTGGTATGAAAGTATATAATTATTTATTTAAACACACATTGTTTGAAACACTCCAGCACTCTTATTTGTAAAACACTCTAAACATAGTTACTATTATAATATATACAACCCTTATTCCTTATCAGACAAGTCTTAGTTAACACCACTTATTTCCAGACAGAGGTGAGCGCTTAACTATAGATGGCACTCCAATAAGTTCATGAAAAAGGGAGGGAAAAAGGCAGAATATGTGAAGATACACCACTCTAAGGCTTAGGAACACTTTTAGCAAGGCAGAAGAGCAAAAGTCACTTGTGAGCCAAAGTCCATAGGCTGGGCCCACTCTTAGAGAGAGCAGAGCACAAATGCGCCCAAGATCACACAGTTACAGTAGGCTTTGAAAGTCTTGCAGAGAGTTCGAAAAGAGTTTAGAGAGGCTCAGAAAAGTTCAGCCAGGGTGTCCAAGGCTAACGCAGGTTTGAAAGCCGGGTACTAAATCTCCACCGTACAGTCGGTGGCAAGGGAAGCCAGGCGGAACACGGTACCTTAAGTGGGAAGGATCCTCCAGCGGTGGCAGTTGTTCCTGGCAGCGGGTGCAAGTCTCGGTGTCGTCCAGGGGAAGAGAAGATCTCGACTTGGAGGAATGATGAAGGTCGTTGCACTGCCAGGGAAGAAACCAGCCACATAGTTTTCTGGTTAAAGATATTACCTTTTATTTCGCGGTTGTGGTAAAACGTGGTATTCCGGTTGCCGGGGTGCTTGGCACAGGCAAGGCGGCCACGAGATGCGTCGGGAAGGCAAAAAGACGGTGAAACTAGTTATCCCCACCAGTCAAAGGAAGAAGACTCTCCGGCGGGAGATCTCCTCTGTCGTTGGGAAAAGTGGTGAGACGGTTCAGCAGGGCTCCACCGGTGGTGTCGTCGTAGCAGGTCGGCTCAGCTTCTCCCTCGTCGTATTCTTAGGTCCTGTGGCGACTTCTGAAGTTCCAGTCCACAAAGCTCTGCTTTTATGCAGAAAACCCCCATTCACTCAGCCTAGCTGTCACTCAAACATGCTAAGTGGTGAGCCGGGCGGCTCACCACTTGGGCCAATCAGGATGGAGTGTGACTTGAGTTGCCTAGGCAACTCAGTCCAGGGTGCCTAAATCCCCCTTCCACCCTTCCTAAGTACCCCAGACAGAGTGGCACCACTTTGGAGGGCTTCTGTGGAGAAGCCCGCCAAAAAAAGTGGAACAAAGGGCTCGACTTGGGTTGGAGTCACAGAAGAGAACACAAACGCCATTTTAGAACCGAGTTTTGGCAAAAAATACCAAACCGGAGAGTTAATAATAAATAAATAAACCGGCGGTATGTTCGAGGCTATCGTAATTAAATAAATAAAGATAGAAGCCTCGAACAATGGGAAAATCCCATAGAGAAATATTTGCGGTTGAATATAAAATGTAGTATCCACTGCCACCAGCCAAAACTCGATCAGGGGGAATGGAGACGTGCCCCCTCGACTAACAGACCCCGGGGCAATCAAATTGCCCCAGCCAGTACGTCCACAATATGATGGTTTGTACTGGTTCTGTTCAGAATTCAAGACTAGTAAAGTCAATGGTGACTTTACCTGCCCTGGGAGACAGTAGTCAGTCCCAGGGAATGGAGTCTATATTGGGATGTCACTATGACACCCCTGTGTTACTGCACTGAGGGTGCTGTGTAACACACATCACAAAAACACATGAAGCCCTATGGAGTAAAAGACCCCATAGCCCATTAAACACATCTAGAGTCAAATGAACACACTCAAACCATGTCCAAGAGTGAGGGTAAAAAGAGTCTCACTCTTGGCAGGAGAAAAAAAATAAACCCCAAAAATCCAGCAAAGCTGCTGGGGGACTCACTAGGTTAGGAAATTCAGCCTAAACAGAGAATTCTCCCTAACACTCGCCCCCCCCCAGACTAAGGAACAGGAGGATTTAATCCACTCCTGGATGAACCTCATACCTCTAGTCGATGACATACATCCTAGAGAGTCCATCAGCATGTTGATGGTGACACCCTGACTTGTGCTCAATAGTGAAATCAAACCCATGTAGGCAGATTGACCATTTCAATAATTTTGGATTTTCTCCCTTCATTTGCATTAACCATCTCAAGGGTTGGTGGTCAGTCTGAATGACAAAAGTAGAACCATACAAGTATGGCCTAAACTTCTTCAGTGCCCACACAATAGCAAAGCATTCTCTTTCGATTGTTGCCCACCTTGTCTCAGGATCCTTCAGCTTACGGCTGATGAAGCAAATGGGGTGCTCCCTACCCTTCTCATCCAGTTGGCTTAGAACTGCACCTATACCTACATTGGAAGCATCAGTTTGTACAATGAAAGTTTGGTGGTAGTCAGGAGCTCTAAGTACTGGAGCTTGGCAAAGAGCTTTCTTCAGTTTTTCAAAGGCCTGATTGCACTCCTCATTCCATTTGACCTTTTTAGGGAATTTTGGAGAGGAGATTACATTCAGTGGAGAAGCTATTGTCCCATAGTTCTCAATGAAATTCCTGTAATACCCAGTGAGGCCTAGGAAGGCCCTCACCTGGGTTTGAGTAGTAGGTGTTGTCCAATTTTGCACAGCTTCAATTTTGCTGAGCAAAGGCCTTATTTCTCCAAATCCTACTTCATGCCCAAGGTAGACCACTTTACTTTGACCAATCTGGCATTTACTTGCCTTGACTGTCAAATTGGCCTGCTCAAGAGCCTTCAAAACATGTCCTAGGTGGTTCACATGTTCCTCCCAGGAGTGGCTGAAGACTTCAATGTCATCCAAGTATGCCATGCAGAAGTCCTCCATCCCAGCTAGAACTTGATTCACCATCCTTTGGAATGTAGCAGGTGCATTTTTAATCCAAAAGCATGACCTTAAACTGGTACAAGCCAACTGGGGTTGAAAATGCAGTTTTCTCCTTGGCATGGTCTGTCAAGGCTATTTGCCAATAGCCTGACGTAAGGTCAAATGTACTGAGGTACTTGGCTGCACCAAGTTTATGCACCAACTCATCTGTCCTTGGCAAAGGGTGGGCATCAGTCTTAGTGACTGCATTAAGAGCTCTATAGTCCACACAGAATCTCAAGTCTTTGGATCCTGCGTTGGTACTAACACAACTGGGCTAGACCATGGACTAGTAGAGGGCTCTATTACCCCGAGATCAAGCATTTTCTTGACCTCCCCTTTTGATATGGGTTCTTACATTTTCTGACATTCTGTATCCTCTGCTTTTGACTGGCAGACAGTCACCAGTGAGAATCTCATGCTGTCCCCAAGGGGTCAAGCCTAGTGAAAGTGAGAACAGCGAGGCAAACTGATTTAACATGGATTTGCACTCCTCTTGTTGCTCAGGTGTCAGATCTGAAGAGAGATTGACTCCTTCAATTTTCTCATATAAAGGTACACCTCTGAAGAGATCAGGGAGAGATTCACTCTCTTCTTCCTCTGCTGCTGAAGCTAGAAGCAAGGCTCCTACTTCAGGTCTGGAGACGTACGCTTTCAGTCGGTTGGTGTGGAAGACTCTAGGAGCTTTCCTGGGTCTGCCCAGATCTACCAGATAGTTGACCTCCCCAAGTTTTCCCACAACTTTGAAGTGTCCCATCCATTTGTCTTGCAAGGCCCTCTGCCTTGTAGGGAGCATAACAAGAACTAGCTGGTCTTGAGTGAACTCAACCATGTTAGCCTTTTAATCATGCCAATGCTTGACCAAAGCCTGTCCAGCTTTCAGGTTATCACTAGCTTCTGCCATCATGTGTGACATTCTCCTCCGCAGACCTATCACATAGTCAGTCACTCTGACTGGGTTGAGGGGAGGAGCACCTTCCAATCCCTACTTAATCAGGGCCAACGGACCTCTGGCTGGATGGCTATAGAAAAGTTCAAAGGGAGAATAACCTACTCCCTCCTGAGGGACGTCTCTATAAGCAAAGAGAAGGCATGGCAGTAGAAGGTCCCACTTTCTTTTCAGGGGTTCCTCTAAAGCACCTATCATGCTCTTCATGGTTCTGTTAAACCTTTCTACCAACCCATTTGTCTGTGGGTGGTATGCGGTTGAGAACTTGTAAGTAACTCCACAGGTTTTCCACATGGCTGTCATGTAGTGGGGCATAAGGTTTGACCCCCTGTCGGATATTACTTCCTTAGGAAACCCAACCCTGGTAAAAATACCAAGGAGGGCCTTAGCCACAGCCAGAGCTGTAACAGTCCTCATAGGAATTGCCTCAGGGTACCTAGTAGCATGGTCTACTACAACAAGGATAAACCTGTTGCTTGAGGAGGTTGGGGGATCAAGGGGACCAACAATATCAATCCCTACCCTCTCAAATGGGACTCCCACAACTGGGAGAGGCACTAAAGGTGCCACATTCTTGGAGCCAACCTTACCAGAAGATTGGCAGGTATGGCAGCTCTTGCAAAAGTTATCTACTTGAGCCCCCATTTTTGGCCAATAGAAATAGAGTGCGAGCCTTTCCTTGGTCTTCTTGAAACTCAAGTGACCAGCCAAAGGAATCTCGTGGGCTAAGTGCAAGAACTGTTGTCTGTTTTCTTGAGGTACTACAAGGCATTTGTAGTCTCCAGGTTCAGACTCAGTTGGTTCACTGTAGAAGAGGCCATCTTCCCAGTGCAACCTATACTTCCCAGGCTCTTGCCCATTAGCCTGAGAAGCTGCCTGGTGGCGGAGACCCTCCAGAGTTGGACATTCTCTTTGTCCCTTACGAAAAGCTGCCCTGCTGGGCCCACCTTCTGCCAGTAAAGACTGCAGCTCAGGATGTTCCTCAGGGTCCAGATCTCCAATAAGTTCTTGGCCTCCTACTAGCTCTTCTTCAGAGTCTAGATCAACCACACAGGGTTGTACCTCCCTCTCAGCCTCAGCTGGAGGTGGAGTTACATGTGTAACTGTGGACAACCGAGGGGAAGTTCTTGTTGGAAGCACTGGAGTGCTTGCTGCTGGCTTTTTTCTAGGAGTCTTGGGTTGCCTCATTGCTCCTGATCTGGTAGTTACTGCAGTAATTTGCTCCAGTGGGAGAGGAGTGATCTCTGTCATCATCTCCTGAGATAACCCTTGCAGGGTTTTCTCTCTTGCAGGTTTTGTGAGCTCCTGTAACCTTTTACTAGGAGGTCTGGGGGTATGTGACACAACTCCAAGAGCGTTCAGGTCATTAACCAACAGAACCCTACCTGGTACTTCACATTGTATACTGACAGGTATCAATACAGCCATATCATTACACTGGATGAGAACTGGTAACTGGGGACGCATCTGCACAGGCCCTCCAGCTAACTTGGTGAGGCATTTGGATGCCTTAGCAACATCCTCTGCCTTGAAAAATGATTCATCCACCACAGTTATGCTGGCCCAAGTGTCCCTAATGGCAGGAGTCTCCTGACCATTCACCTGGACACTATCTTTATAATACTCTTTAGTATTATCTGGGATAGAATTATACACATCTAAATTCTGTTGTTCCCACAACCCCAGAGAGTCTAAAGAAACACTGGCTGAGACACCAATGGGTTCATCAACCAGCAGTAGAAAGTTTCCACTTGCCATTGGGACCTCCTCTTCTGGAGCGAAGGCTAAGGAGGCAAGCTGGATCCTTGGAAGTTTACCTTTGCATCTGGGATCTCCTTTCACAGGGTCAGTGGTCTTACAAACATAGCATGAGCCAAAGGTCGCTGGAATGGAGGCTTGTTCTGACCTCCTTCTGGTTTTGCACCAGAAGGTACACTAGCCTGAGTTGGTTTCCCTTGTGGCTTACCCTTATGGTTTTGTTTGGGGCCCTCTTTGGATTTTGCAGTATTAGAATTCTCTTTGGAGTCATTTTTAGGCTGTTTCCCCTCATCCTTCTTCTGAGTTACCCCAGAATCCTTGTGAGTGGCCCTGTTGGCAACCCACAAGTCAGCAGCCTTAGCTAGCTTTCTGCAATCTAATTCCTTTGAATCAGCCAAGTGCTGTCTGAGCTCAGGAGAGTAGGCATCATAAATTGACTCCAACATAAAAAGAGTTTTCATTCCTTCATAAGTGTTCACCTTGTAACCCTTAATCCATCCCTCTAAGTTTTTCAACCCTTCAGTCACCCAGGTTCTAAACCTCTTAAGATACTGGGAAGGGGTCTTCCCAAATCTAGCTATCAGAGCTAGTTTCACACATTCATACTCTTTCATATCCTCCTCCCCCAACTCCATTACCACATCAGTTACAACAGGGGGAAGCCTAGAGAACAACCAGATGAGTAAGTAATTTCCTGTGATGTTCTGGAGCCCATGATTATATTCAAACAGAGACAACCAATCCAACACATCCAACTTAGGCTCATACATACCAACCAATTCTTTAGACATCCAGGGTCTTTTAAGACTGGAACTTCTGGAGGAGCCAGAGAGAGAAGCATTTTCAACAGACAATTTCTTCATTTCTAGCTCATGCTTGAGCTCCATTTCCCTTAGCCTTAGTTCTTTTTCAGTTTGAGCATTAAGTCTCTTATACTCCAATTCTAGTTTCATTCTCTCCAGTTCAAAATATTGAGGACTAAATGTGGGACCTGGTAAAGGTCCAGTAGGTACAGCAGGTAGAGCAGACAGAGGTCTAGGGGGGACGGTCACAGCAGCCTCACCCTCCTCTTCTGACTCTTCCTCCAGATCATCAACATTTTGTTCAGTTTCAATCTCAATACTGTTATCTACAGTTGCTGGAGTGGTAGGTTCCTCTGAACCATCATCCAGGCTTTGGTTAGCTAACAACCTTTCTATTAGCTCCATTTTCTTGCCTCTAGTCAGGAGATTCTTATGCTTACAGAGAACTCTTAAACAATCATCAGTTTTTGTAGCAAGGGACTCTTGACTAACTTTCTATAGTTAACATGTTAGAAAGATTACTTTTTCAAGCCAAGCTTTGTGGTTAGTACTAAGGTATCCTAAAGCACACTAAAATGTATACTCAATACAAGTCCCACCGCTGTACACCAGTGTTAGGCAGAAACCTGTGCAGTTCCCTTTGGGAACACTGCAAAAGATTCAGGACTACAGGTGTTAGCAGTAAACCCACTTGGTAGCAGTCTGTACCACCCAGATTTACCTGGTAGCTGTGGCTGAGCAGTCAGACTTCCCTCAAGAAGAGTTAGGCAGTATGCAAAGTATACACAATAGGCACTCCGACACAATAGCACAAGCAAACACTGACCAGAGCTTTGGTATCAAAGTATATAATTATTTATTTAAACACACACTGTTTGAAACACTCCAGCACTCTTATTGGTAAAACACTCTAAACATAGTTACTATTATAATATATACAACCCTTATTCCTTATCAGACAAGTCTTAGTTAACACCACTTATTTCCAGACAGAGGTGAGCGCTTAACTATAGATGGCACTCCAATAAGTTCATGAAAAAGGGAGGGAAAAAGGCAGAATATGTGAAGATACACCACTCTAAGATTTAGGAACACTTTTAGCAAGGAAGAAGAGCAAAAATCACTTATGAGCCAAAGTCCATAGGCTGGGCCCACTCTTAGAGAGAGCAGAGCACAAATGCGCCCAAGATCACACAGTTACACCAGGCTTTGAAAGACTTGCAGAGAGTTCGAAAAGAGTTTAGTTAGGCTCAGAAAAGTTTAGCCAGGGTGTCCCAGGCTAAAACAGGTTTGAAAGCCAGGGGCTAAAACTACCCCGTACAGTCGGTGGCAAGGGAAGCCAGGCGGAACACAGTACCTTAAGTGGGAAGGATCCTCCAGCGGTGGCAGTTGTTCCTGGCAGCGGGTGCAAGTCTCGGCATCGTCCAGGGGAAGAGAGGATCTCGACTTGGAGGAAAGATGAAGGTCGTTGCACTGCCAGGGAAGAAACCAGCCGCAGAGTTTTCCTGTTAAAGGTATTACCCTTTATTTTGCGGTCGTGGTAAAACGTGGTATTCCGGTTGCCGGGGTGCTTGGCACAGGCAAGGTGGCCACGAGATGCGTCGGGAAGGCGAAAAGACGGTGAAACTGGTTATCCCCACCAGTCAAAGGAAGAAGACTCTCCGGCGGGAGATCTCTGTCGTTGGGAAAAGTGGTGAGACGGGTCAGCAGGGCTCCACCGGTGGTGTCGTCGTAGCAGGTTGGCTCAGCTTCTCCCTCGTCGGATTCTTAGGTCCTGTGGCGACTTCTGAAGTTCCAGTCCCCAAAGCCCTGCTTTTATGCAGAAAATCCCCATTGACTCAGCCTAGCTGTCACTCAAACATGCTAAGTGGTGAGCCAGCCGGCTCACCACTTGGGCCAATCAGGACAGAGTGCGACTTGAGTTGCCTAGGCAACTCAGTCCAGGGTGCCTAAATCCCCCTCCACCCCTCCTAAGTACCCCAGACAGAGTGGCACCACTTTGGAGGGCTTCTGTGGAGAAGCCCGCCAAAAAAAAGTGGAACAAAGGGCTTGACTTGGGTTGGAGTCACAGAAGAGAACACAAACGCCATTTTAGAACTGAGTTTCGGCAAAAAATACCAACCGGAGAATTAATAATAAATAAATAAACCGGCGGTATGTTAGAGGCTATCGTAATTAAATAAATAAAGATAGTATCCTCGAACAATGGGAAAATCCCATAGAGAAATATTTGCGGTTGAATATAAAAAGTAGTATCCACTGCCAACAGCCAAAACTCAATCAGGGGGGACGGAGACGTGCCCCCTCGACTAACAGACCCCGGGGCAATCGAATTGCCCCAGCCAGTACGTCCACAATATGATGGTTTGTACTGGTTCTGTTCAGAATTCAAGACTAGTAAAGTCAATGGTGACTTTACATACCCTGGGAGACAGTAGTCAGTCCCAGGGTATGGAGTCTATACTGGGGGGTCACTATGACACCCCTGTGTTACTGCACTGAGGATGCTGTGTAACACACATCACAAAAACACATGAAGCCCTATGGAGTAAAAGACCCCATAGCCCATTAAACACATCTAGAGTCAAAGGAACACACTCAAATCATGTCCAAGAGTGAGGGTAAAAAGAGTCTCACTCTTGGCAGGAGAAAAAAAATAAACCCCAGAAATCCAGCAAAGCTGCTGGGGGACTCACTAGGTTAGTAAATTCAGCCTAAACAGAGAATTCTCCCTAACAACATGTGCATGTGTGTGTATTTGACAAATGTGCAACTGTTATGCATTATGGATGCATGTGACACTGACATGTAGAAGGCAGAATGACAGATGTGACCTGGATGGGGATGTCATCACTACGACAGTTTGTGGAGATGAACACATGCATGTAGGTCTCGTGCCGTGTGTGCATGTGTTGTGCACTCCGCGTGTTTCATGTGACGTTAGGCTCACCTTCGGCTGCTCGTCCTGTTGTTTGTGAATGGATGGTGCTGCCTGGTGCAATATTGCTGTAGAATTGCTCATGTGTGTGAGTTGAAATGAAATGTGTTTGCCATGTCTGAAGTTTGACACTGCCACTCAGGTACAACTGTCATGTGTGTATCAGTCCATTGTACAGTGCCCTGATGCCTGTGTTTTATCTCTCCCTGTCTGCAGCGCTAACTGATGAAGAGGGCAGAGAGGGTGCTGTGGAGCAAAGCAGCAGGGATCGCACCACCAGCAGGAGACACAAGGCCCGGCTCCCCTCCCAGATTGTCATATCGTCGGGGAGTGAGCAGTCTGGTGCCGTGTCCCAGGCCGCAGCTGCCGAGGGTAGGTCCAAGAGGCGGAGGTCGGAGGTGGACTCCTCGGCAGCAAAGGGGCAGGTGAGACCCCACAGGGTCCGACAGAGGAAGATGGCATGGAGTCATCCAGGTTGGTGGGGGGTTTGGTGGAGGAGGAGGCCGCAAAGGGACACACACGGGGTCCTGAGGTGGGGATTCCACTGGTGCTAGTGGTGCAGTGCAGGGGCATGGACAGGAGGCAGCACAGGCCGCCGCGGAGGTGCCTGTGTGTAATCATGTCCCTGATCCTGTGACTGCATCATCCGGCACCAGCAGGGATGCCTACGTCCAGACCCGTTTTCAGGGAGGGGATGAGCGCACAACAACTGGCTTTCCTCTCCCTGCAGACGTGGCTATCCGGGACCGGGTTGAGCCTATACTGGCTGGGATAGCGTTGCATCAACAGGGCATGCGAGGTGACCTGCAGTGTTCGGATGCCTCTTTGACTGCGTTGACCTACTGGGACGGGTCACCAGTGCTGGATTCCTCTGTGTGCTGGACCTTCTTGCAACACCCTCCTCACCTGAGCCCCCTACGCGCCAGTCGTCCTCCATGCCATCTTCCCACCCATGTATCACCTGGGTACCCTGTGGATCTGCCTCTGACCCAGCGGCCAGGCTGGTGGAGGACACATCCCTGCCACAGTTGGGAGTCGGACATCCAGCAGCGGTGGCCACCACGACAACTGCATCCCAGCCGGAGGAGGACGTGCAGACAGCAAGAGCCAGGGCACAGGCACAGGCACAGCAGCAGCAACAAGGTGGGAGCAATGATGGCTCGGGCCTTCAACATCGGAGGGACAGGTATCGGCCAGAGGGCAGGAGGACCCAGGATTGGAAGTGTCTTCTGTGTGGCAGCGGTTGGGCCAGGCCATAGGTGCAGAGCGGCGGTGGGCAGAAGAGGCACGGCTCACATTGGTCAGGGTAGAGAACTCCATGTGGAGGGCACTGAGGGGGGCTGAGTGCCTCGAGGCTATTCACAGGGATTTGGAGTCCAACATGTCATCGTCCCTGCGAACCCTCTGGGCCATGGAAGAGGACCGCCTCCAGGACATTGAGCAGGAGTTCAATGATGCCCTGGCCTGGGACATCGGAAAGTGAGCCGTCGGACTAGCCCGCCGCCATTGTAAATAGATTTTAGTGTTAGGTTTCATTTTCGTTTTCCTTTGATTTGGGGTGATTGGACTATGCCCCATACAGTTTTTTTCTTATGTAGTTTCTTAGGTAGGTTTCATTTCTTTCATTGGGCTCATGGACCCTTGACAATGGATTGTACATAGTTGGACAATGGATTTATTTGAACTTTTTCTTTGGATTTCACCATGGATTAATGGATTTTTCTTTTTACGCTTCCTTTGGATTTGCTTTGGTGGAGGGAGAGTTTGGACTATTTTTCTTTTGGATTTCTTTGGATTGGTTATACTTTTCATTTACTCATCTTTTGGGCATGCTTTTCATGTCATGTTTGCTATTTTTTTATGCTTTCATTTCATTGCTTTATTTTTGTCCATACTACATATTGATATTTTACTTCCATGTGTGTAATTCGCTCATTGGGTTCATGCATGTGAAAATGTGGGTTTACACAATCAATGCCAACCAGTGTGTGTGTGTGTGACGGACATGTGTTGATGTACATAGTTGACTTTTGGTTTGTGTCTTGAGATAGGCATGTCAGTGTGGGGTGGATTGGGAAATCATTGCGTCTCAAGACTGGGGTGGCGTGCTGTGGTATTTTGGTGTAGAAGTGGGCCATGATTGTGCATCTTTATGTCATGTAGGGGGGACATGAATGGGGGCCTGCTGGTAGGCCCCCCTCACTGCTGGGGGTTGGGTGTGCAGGGGGACATGAGTGGGACATGAGTGGGGGCCTGCTGACAGGTGCCCCTCACTGATGGGGTCTGATGGTGCAGGGGGACATGAGTGGGGGAAATGTAACAAACAATAGGGGAGCCCCTCTGTGCAAGTGTGAGTGGGGGCAAAGTATGTAGAATTTACAAAAACCGACAAAGGGGTACTCACACTCGAGACAGTCCTAGATTCTGCCCGACATTCAAATTAAATCTCCATAGTAATTTAAAGGCTAGTGTTTGCGAGGCAAATCACTGGGGATACACCAAGGGAGCAGTCTGAGAAGTGCTAACCATAAATTTATTGTTGAAAGCATAGTTTTTTTGAGATTTTACACAATTTCTAAAACAAAAAATAAGTAGAATAGAGCAATTGAAAAAATAAAGAAAAACAGAACATTCATCACAAATATATCAAGTGCAAAAGCAGGGATAACATATTAATCCCACCAAGATAAAACAATTATTACAGGCTACCCATAGTTCCTGCAACATAAGGCCTACCAGGGTGTATAAAAAGTTACCCTGGTAGGTATGTAAAAAGAATATTATTTTAGCTGAGTTTGTATATTTAATCTGCCAACGTGTAGGAAAGAATCAAAAGTTCGTTCCTAAAGGGAACAACATATATATAAATCACGTTTCGGCATGCCAAACTGGCATCAGTAGTCAGAGCCTTCCTCAGGGCAGGATGGAGGTGAGTTGATAGTATCGCCCTAGAGGGGGCAGTAAAAAGGGAATACTTAAGTCATATAGACAGGCTGCTATACAGACAACTTCAGAGGGATATCATAATACAAGTGTATGCTGTCATAAATATACGGACCACTCACCAAGTATAGATTAAAGAATGGAGTGCAGTCCGTAGAAGGCTACTTTTCCAAACCTATTGAACTTCGTACGCTGTGTAACAATGCAGCCAAGTAGAAAGAAAAAGGCAGAGCGCACCTGGGTCACGCTTCTGAAAATGCTGCGGAGCGAATACAGCCTTAGTGAGAGTATAATTCATAGAAAGAGCGAAAAGTCAGTGAAGGAGTTTGTCGGATGCCATCGGAGCATGTTGTGGTATTGGTCCTGATTATTTTATCTGAAAGGTAGCGCTCCGAATCATGAATATAACTAAAGAACAAGCACTACAATAAGTAAAATGAGTGCGAGGTGCCCAGACAGGGTCATATAGTGAATGGTGAGGGATCCTATAGAGGAGCATAACGGGGAGACGGCATGCAGGTTTATAAAAGCATGGTATAAGTATACGGGTGCATGCAAGCCCATATGTGGATATGAGCATAGCATAGTGCTAATATCAAGGTTTAAAAAGGATTTATGTTATTGGCATTTGACACTAACAGGGCCGGTGGGGCAGAGACACATGTAAAAGGTACCTTAATAGTGAAATGCTCCGGGTAGAACTTGTGAGAAGAGTTAGGTGGAAAGGAAAACATGTCTGTCTTCAGTAAATAAAGATGGAGTCAGTAGTCACCAAGGGTGCTATAATGAGTAAGCACACCTATCCTGGAAAGGCAAAAACATTGTATGAGCGCTTGTGCTGGACCTAGGCGGAAACACAGTAACAACTATGTGGAGAAACCATATGAAAGGAACCATGTAAAGAACCGGGCAGGGGGCTGTTGCTGAAACCCAGAATAAACTTGAAAACTTACCAGTGTACGAAAGTAGAAAACAGCAGAGGTTGGATTCGTCTGTGCAAAATCCCCGTGGAAACAACACCACGTTCTGCTAACTCGGTTCACTGAGTTGAAGCCAGAGGACAGAGTGCCTCGTCATGCTGGGGTGAAATGGCTGACCGAAGGTCCTGTTCGGAACCGGCAGCTGTGATAGATTAACGCCGGCTTGTTGGATACGAGGGGGTTGTCACGGTAACCTCGGTCCTCGTCAAGAGGGTGGAGCAAGCGTCCGGCGTCTGGTGCTCGGAGCGCGGGCTAAGCAGCCAATGGAAAGGGAGGCGGGGTTGCTAGCCCCGTATGTAAACATACCAGCCTTGGTGTGCGGTATGGCCGAGTGTGCTGCAGGAGCTCGCTGAGTTAGAGCTGGTTGTGGAGGACAGGCTGTGGGGGGGGGAGAAAGGGGTGAAGGGGGGAAGGGGGAGTTTTGGTCCAAATATGTCCTGCACAGAAGGGGTAGGGGTGCTAACATTCTTGCATAGTGGCCGCGCAACAAACAGTCAGAGGGAGCGTGCCTACGACTGTCATGGCACTACAGCATGGTACAGTAATCATACAGAGTCACCATCAAGGGCACCGAGGTCCGCACAATGTAACTGTATCATCAGTATGTCCAGTCATATGGGGGTATGAACTCTTCGTTGAGACCATTCTGAAAGGTATCAAGACGATGGATCCACCTGGCCTCTTTTTGCAGAAGGCTCGTAAGGGCATTCGAAGAATGTACAACGATGTCAGCGATCCACCAGATAATATCATCAACCGAATGGTGGAATTCCATGTAGTGACTCACCAATGGGGCACTTATGGTTTTACAACGAATCCTCGACCGGTGTTCGCAGATTCTGATGTGGGCAGCACGCATGGTCTGACCCACATACCTGAGGCCGCATGGACATTCGATGATGTACACTACTTGCTTGCTTTTGCAATTTGTTAGATTGGCTAGGGTCCAAGGTCATGAGTGGGGGGCCTGCTGGAAGGTGCCCTTCACTGCTGGGGGGTGGGGGTGCAGGGGGACATGAGTGGGGGCCTGCTGGCAGGTGCCCCTCACTGCTGGGGGGTGGGGGTGCAGGGGTACATGAGTGGGGGCCTGCTGGCAGGTGCCCCTCACTGCTGGCGGGTGGGGGTGCAGGGGGACATGAGTGGGACATGAGTGGGGGCCTGCTGGCAGGTGCCCCTCTCTGCTGGGGGTGGGGGTGCAGGGGGACATGAGTGGGGGCCTGCTGGCAGGTGCCCCTCACTGCTGGGGGGTGGGGGTGCAGGGGGACATGAGTGGGGGCCTGCTGGCAGGTGCCTCTCACTGCTGGGGGGTGGGGGTGCAGGGGGACATGAGTGGGGGCATGATGGCAGGTGCCCCTCACTGCTGGGGGGTGGGGGTGCAGGGGGACACGAGTGGGACATGAGTGAGGGCCTGCTGTCAGGTGCCCCTCTCTGCTGGGGGGTGGGGGCGAAGGGGGACATGAGTGAGGGCCTGCTGGTAGGTGCCCCTCACTGATAGGGGGTGGTGGTGCAGGGGGACATGATTGGGACATGAGAGGGGGCCTGAACCCATTCAGATTTTCAAATACAACTGGTATGATGTGCTACGCAAATGTAGCAACACATATTCTATTCCATTTGCCACCAATTATTGACAACATTTACTTACACGGTATAGACAAATTGTGTTTGCAAATGTTAGTGCTTCATAGAAATGCAAACAACAATCCTGACAACACTTACAGTGTTCATGGAATAAGGCAGGAATTGGACTACTGTGTTGGAATAGTCAAATTAATTTTAAACTCATCAGAAGATCCACAAGAATTTCTAATGAACTTGCTACCAGTACTGGAAAACTAAAACATACCTATAAATGAAATCTTCAAGATTTCATACATGTGGAAACATACATGCACTCTTTGGAGGCATGTAGCACAAGAAGAAGTTCCTAATGAACGCTTCATGTATGTATTGATACCTAACTCTGAATCCATTCCATTTCAGCAACTTGTACAAAAAACAAACCATGGCAGATTATGTACTACCTGCAATTCAGACAATCGTTCCACCTTACAAATACAGACACATAGTAAATTTGTTATAGTAATGCTTTTACTTTATAATGCGGATGGTAGCAAAAACAACTGCAAGCTGACTGGATTCACACATGGTCACGTATCACTTGGTAAGAAAACCTTCAAAACAATAGGCATAATCTACCACACAGGAGCCACAACCAATGCAGGTCACTACACTGCATATATAAAAAATAATTCTGGATGTAATGATAGTACCATTACTCTAAAGTAGAGATTACCAGCAAATCTTGTAAACGCTTACTTAATATTCTTAAAACAGAAATGTAATAACTAATCTGTGTATGAACATAAAAAAAGAAACTAACACACATTATCTCACTATCCTATAAACACTATTACACTACTACCAATCAGTACACACTTTTTTTAAAAACATATTCCCTAAGCAGCCCACAAGTCAAAATCTTTGGTAACATGGGTGTGTAATGCTCCGCTGGTTGTAGCCAGAGCCTAGAGTCTTGGGTACATGGCTGAAGGCCTGTGGCACTTTGGCCATGCACCCACAACTCTAGGCCCTGGCCGCAACCACTACAGCATAACACGCCAATCAGTACTCACATTTTTGAAAACATATCCCTTAAGCAGCCCACATACCACAATCAACATTTTTGGTAGCATTGTAGAGTTATGCTGCGGTGGTTGTGGCCAGGGCCTAGCGTCTTGGGTGCATGGCCTATGGCTAACGGCGGCCATATGCCATGCACCCAAGACTCTAGGCCCTGGCCACAACCACCACAGCATAACACACCCATAGAAACAAAAACCTACTAATTGACCACAACCCAAAAACATAATACATCCACCTCAAAATTAACATACTAAAAAAATATTACAACCAACATACAAACTCTTCAATACATACCCTCTTCACCCAATGCTCTTCTATTGACCCAAACCAACACCATACGAAACTAAAATAGCCAGTAGTGCACCCAGTGTTTAGTATGTCTGCGGACAACCGCGGTGACCACGGACACCGCAAACACATCACCGCCTTCTCCCACCTAAACAAATACAGCATTTGACGCATCTCTTACTCCTCCACCCTCTCCAAGCACTCATAAACACCAACACACTCCCCAAAATTTGATTTATGCTCACTTCCAGCGCATGTCCACGCATCCAATATGGCGGGCACATTGAAACAATTTGATGCACCTCACGCCTCATCCCACACCATCAGAGAACACGTTGTGTGTCCACAGACATGACACAAGCCGATTATCCAATCGGTGTCCTGTCCGCGGAGTGAACAGGGAAGTGTGTCCGCGGAGCGGACATAGATATCACTAATTTGTTGAGACCTACTTTTTGGTCATTTTAAAAAAAAACTACTGGACGGATTTTCACCAAATTTACAAAAGCGCGCTTTTGGTACCAAGCCCCTCCTCCTGCCTCAAATTTGGTGAAAATCCATCAGCGGTTTGGGCTGCAGGCACAACATACATTTTTTCTCCATTCAATCTATGGGAAAAAAATAAATGTTGGCATCCCCCTATAACTTTGCCCCCCTAGACCAAACCTCACCAAACAATGCAAAAACATTCAGAGTGGGCCATATACTTTTTTTTGCAAAGTTTGGTGAGGATTTGTCCAGGGAGAGCAAAGTTATAAGCCGCCCAAAAAGTGCTCTTCCTATGGGTTTAGCAACTTATCCATAACTACATGCCCGCTACCGCAGGCCATGTAATATATATGTTTAAGTACAATAGACTGTTTATCATATTAAGGACTAATGCTGTATCATTTAAAAAAAATCTATTTGGCTTTCTACACCTTGATATCTTTCCCCAGATATCATATTTTGTGTCCGGCTAATGCCTTTTCTAAAAGATAACATTTATTAAAAAACACATTCTAAATACTTTTCTATTTAAATTCAACACCTGTAAAGTGCATAGTGCTCTCCAAGATTCATAGTACTTAATACACATTGGGCCTCATTACAATACTGGTGGTAAGGCAACAACGGCGCCGGTAGTGCTACCAGCGCCATTGTTGCCATACCGCCACATTACGAGTTGTGCTTGCGGGTGCCGCTCTGCACTCCTGGTCATGTGTATGTTTCCTCGTTTTTGTTGTATTTGTAATCTCTATTTCTATTTTTGGGAAGTATTTGCCTATTTTTAGGGTGTAAAAGTGTCAGATGAATCCCTGTACGGCTGAGCACACCCCTACACTTGCATTAAAAGATTTTGTAAATTGGCCCTTTACTATTGTGGGTCATCTGTAGCCCAATCGATCCAGCAAAATATTCAGAGATGTGATCATATTGTGATGAATCCAGTTGCATTCTCCCTATTTATCGTGACAGGACTAGCCAATGTCCGGGATACACCAGGTATACCAGTCAAATTGACATCTGCGCATTGAAGGAAACATCCGCTGCCGTTGAGCTGAGTGTAATATGCATGGCATAGCGATCCATCGTGCTATTCTGCTTTCCGGTTCTTGTAAAATACATCAATGATAAGTTTCAGATGATCAGAGTACTCCCACTGGCTGGTCTACAATTAAGAGTGACTCACACAGTATGCTTTCTGTTCTTTGTATCTGTGAGAAATCAGTTGAGACGTGTTCTTGTTTTCGTCATCTGCAACGGGAAAGAAATGATTCCTGTTCTCATGAGCCTAGGGTTGCAAGTACGTAGGTCAGCTTGTTTTTCTACAAAGCTACTGATATGGAATGCGCCCAATATGTTGTGCCCAAGCGCATTTCTCTTGCTTAGCAAAACCATCATTCTATTCCTCGACTTTGAAATGATATATGCACATTTCTAGGGCTGTTTTCATCCCTTTTTTTATTATCCAATGTTGTGCACTGGGCATTCCTAATTAAGCACACGCCATTTTGCGAGTTTTTGGGATAATATTGATACATTTTGAATGTGTTCCATTCTTCTATTATCGTTCTTATCACTTGGTTTAAGATGAATTGTCAGCATGACCGTAATCTCAATATTTTCTATGCCTATTGTATATGTAGTGTCATATTTGTAACATTTCGAATGAATACCTTTTCAGCATCTTTTAGTACAGAGAGCCCTGCAGCGCCACCTGTGCTGGCCTGTTTTGATCTCCCCTGCACAGCTTCCGCTCACAGCGTGTTAATGTGTTGCATAGAAGGCCTGCAGTTTATGTTACTGTAGTTCCCTGCACACACGCCGACGTCATCTTTTCATGTGTGTCAGCGGCTTGCTGCATCAATCTGATTGTCACTTCTCCTACCACCCCGCCCTTCCATACCTATCCAGATTAGTACCCATGGGCTACATAGGATTGGTAGGGGCAGAGCAAGCCTCAACATTTTGGGGGGCTAGGGGTGCTGCATGGCAGTTTTGAAAATTGTTAGTGAGAGGGGACAATAAACCTATTGCGCTATTGATCCATCCCCTTAGCCCCGCTGCCCAAACCCAGGAGGCTGAGTAAATGCTACGTATTTCTTTGGCCCATTAGATGAAGCTCCCCCCTAACCCCCCCCCGCATCACCAAAGCCATAGCCACGATTGTGTAACAAGTGGGGCCTGGAGCTATAGTAGGGCCCACATTAAGAAGTGCCTCCTGAAGGAAGGGCACTTGTTCTGTCCCCAGCCAAATGCACAGGGGTGACAGAGTGTAGTGAGGGACAGCGAACCAATCAAGAGCGGTTTTATCCTTGAGACGAGTTTTTAAATAATGGGTTAAAATAAAGCATTTTAGAGTACACTTTCTGCTATAAATTAGGTAACATGCCACACACAGAGTTTACAATCAGTCTTGTAGTGTAGAAAAAGTCCATTAGATGCCAAGTCAGCAACAATGCACATATGTATTTTCAAAATGCCTATGACCACTATATGTCAGTACTCTGCAAGTGGAAAAAGCATTTTCATATCGATTGTGCCCACACATTTCCATTCTGGGGCCCCTAGTCTCACATAGGAACATACTCATGTTTTCTTTCTCCATAATGCCAGTAATGAAACTATAACAAAACATACTTATACTGGCCCTGCCAATACATGCCAGTATCCTCATGTAAGAACATACTTCTGTTAGCTTCGCTTTAATGCCAGTATAAAATAGCCATGCCATGGAAGGACTCTGATCATGTTGTATTTGCTCTCTAATGGCAGTAAAAAATGCCAGGTCACAGTAAAGAAACATTGCCTTGCAGGCTGCACGATGCCCCCACCCCAATGTAAGAACACTTAAGTTGCATTTGCCCTTAACACCAGTAATAAACTGCAATGCCACAGTATGATAACATGTGTTTATGGCTCAGCGGGCTGAGCTCTCGCTGTTGCAATCAAAGTGTGATTTGCAAGTTCAAATCCCATCAAGGCCAACTTAGTCTTTCATCCTTCAAAGCTCGATAAATGAGTGCAAACTTCGGTTGGGTGATACATTTTATGTAAATGTGTTCTCTGTACAGCGCTTTAGCATATGCACTATATAAATAACATTCCCCCATATAAGAACACTTAGGATGCACTCTTGTTATATTCCCCCATGTAAGAATATTTATGTTGCCTTTGACCTTAACACAGTAAATAAATAAAAAAGCCAAGTCAAAATAAGCAAACATGCCCTCCCCCATGTAAGAACACTCATCATGTTGGCTTTGCCCCTAATAAGAGTACAACATTCCATGCCACAGTAAGAACCAGCCAGGCCAGCCAACTTTTGTACTCCCACCCACTACAACCCCACCATCACATTATAACACACAAGTTGGCTTTCCTTTGCCCAAAAAGAGCAGAAAAACATGCTATGCTCTTGTCAAAAAAGTAATGCTCAAATGTCCCTCCCCTTGCCCCAGATCACATACACACACATATACACACACACAGATATAGACGCATTCATACACCAATCACGCATCCACACAGCTGATCTATCATTCACACGAGCACCCAGAACAGTTACACTGCGCTCTCATTAACACACGTAGTCACACCCATGTTCACCATTCACACTGCATTCATTCATATGCGTGCATGTGCAGACACCTCCTAGTATACACACATACACACACTTACACTCTCCCTCGCATGCACGCATACATTCATACATGCATGCATACAATCCCTGCATGCACAAAAATACACTTTTTTTTAAAGGATGGGCCATGTAAAAACTGAGCCAGCAGTTAAGCCTTTAGCTAAAACAAAAGGGTGGTGGGTGGAGGGGGAGGGGAGTGGTTGGTTGATATTCCCTGGGCAGGCTTTTGTCCTCAGTCTGTAAGTTCACTTCAATGTCTGTTTTCTCACATCAGAGAGCAGTGTATTTGTTTACTTAAAAGTGGGAAAATACACTGCTCTCCGAGGTGAGAAATGCCACAGCAGAGGGATGACTGCTGTATCAAAGTCGAGGGGAGGGGGCTTTAGCCCTCCCAAGCCCATCCTGGCGCCGCCCATGAGGATTGGTAATCTCCTTTAGTTTGTGTTAATGCCCTCTTTTTTCTTGAACGTTAACAGAGTCCAGGGCTTATAGACCGAGTGACGCTGACAAGCGAGGGCAATAAAGGGTACATGGGAATGCTTTTTATTGGCTACTGGTGTTACTGTTGTTTATTTGACAGATTGACTCACTGAACAAAAAATCCTTCATCATTTGGTATGTTGTAGCAGGAGGAACAGTAAAATAGTTTTGCTGATATTCGAGAAACCATTATCCGCCATTGTATCCTAGGTATCTATTAACTTACATTAGTAGATTGCACTGATCTCAACAGAGGCACCAACAATACAAATACATTTACTCTTTGGAATAAAATCCCATTATAAATATGTCAAGAACATTTATATCCTATTTCTTCAATTGTCTAAAGTATCAATGGTACTTGAAATTTGTAAAACAGAAACATGATGAGGAATTTTTGTAAGCATCTTCATAATGACTCCGTAGCTGATAAAGCATAACATAACATAAACTAGCTGCCCAACGTTGTCAGTGTGCATTACTCTTTCAATACAATGGGCCTCATTACGACCCTGGCGGTAAGGGGTTAACGCCAGCGTTAGCTGCGCCGACCCCTTACCGCCAATTACGAGGTCCCTTAGCGCCATGGCGCTTTTAACACCTGCTTTTAGCAGGTGTTAAAATCCATGGCGCTAAGGGACCATGGAGTTAATTACGCCACCGTAATTTACGGTGGCGTAATTAACGCCTTCCCCACTCCCATTATGCCCTATGGGGCAAAAATGGGAATGGGGAAGGGTAAATGGGGATTGGGGACTTACCGCCCCGCCGACCTCGGAATGGGGCGGTAAGTCCGCCAACCACCATGGCGTAAACGTAGTTTACGCCATGGTGGTAAAGTCACGGCCCAGGCGGTAACTTACCGCCTGGGTCGTAATGAGGCCCAATGATTGGTTTTAATGCCCATTTAAACGCATTCCTGAGAAATGTGAGAGGGTTTCAATAACTCATACCACAATGTCGTCCAGCATGGAGATTATATGGTCTTGATGTGGACGATTATTTTTTCACTAATCTTCACTACCCCAACCTAACCAGAATTACTGTTATAACATACAACCCTGGGTTTCCTTGTTATTTCTGTAAAGAAAACATAAAATAAAACTCAGCCAGGCGGGGCCACAATTATAGGTGCTTACATCAGGACGTGGCCATCCATGACTTCTGCACTTGGTAGGGCTTGCCGAGGGCATGCACTCCAATGTCCTTGGACGTAAAGTGGTTGATTTGCAGGAAAATGCATAAGACTTCTTGCTGAGAGAACTCATTATCAACATCACTGATCACTTATAGCACATCAATATATTAAGACATTCAAGTAGTGGTGTATAAGCGCATATGAAACATTTAGGTACATGGGGTTTTCTATTTCCGTTCGAAGATGCAGACAGTGTTTTTGTGAGCTAATATTATGTATTTATTTATTTGCAGTGCTTATATTCCGATTTTATCCAAAGTGCTTCACAAAAAAGGCATGGTACAAATACAAATTAAAATCAGGAAGACAATCAGTAGTTATGGATCAATGATCAGATACAGTAGCAGCGTAAAGAAAATTAAATCTGTAATACATCAATATGCACCCATTTTTTAAAGTGAGGAAGAGAAAGGCAAGATCGAATGTTGAGAGGGATAGTGTTCCAGAGCTTGGGGGCTAGTAGATGAAGAGAACAATAGCCAGAGAAGCAAAAGGAGGGTGGGGGACTGAGAGAAGAAATTGAAAAGACGAGCGGAAGTCCGAGCAGGGTGATAAAGAAAGACAACGGAACAGAAATATGGAGGAGCAAGAGAGTGAATATGTTTAAAGACTAAACAAAAGAGGTGAAGTTCACAATAGCACTGGATTGCAGCCACTTGAAGCGAGCAAGATACGGAGAGATGTAGGTAGCGGGAGGTACACGAAAAAGAGTTCTAACAGCAGAGTGCAGAATGGAATGCAAATGGAGAGGGACATAGTTAGGGAGCCCAACGTGAAGTGAGCAACAGTAGTACAGAAGGGAAAGAACCAAGGAGTGAAGGAGAGTTGTTGTGGAGGAGAAGGTAAGCAATTCATACATTTCTCTGATGATAAACAGATGAAATTGACAGGAGCGAACTACAGATGAGATTTGAGTTTGAAATTAAAGAGAAGGTTCGAAGATGATTCCTAGATTGCAAGGTTGAGAAGACATGGGAAGATACAATGGTGGGAAGTAAATAGAGGGAGAGATATCTTAGAGGAGGCAGGAAATAATAAGATCACAGGTTTCTTAGAATTTTACCTAAAAAGCAAGAGGACATGCAGGGAGAGATTTCCAAGAGGCAGGAGGAAAGGCGGTGATGAATGAAGTTGTTAATGGAGGGAAAAAAAAGAAGAATCTGTGTGTCATCAGAATAGAGCTGGGCCTGAAACCTGCAACTAGCAATGACAGATGGGAGAGAAGAAGTATAGAGAGTGAATAAGATAGGTCCAAGAACCGAGCCCTGTGGGACCCATGAGTAAGGGGAAGGGGGCATATGGTGGAGCCCTTGCAAGACACACAGAAAGAATGGTTAGAGAGGTAAGAGGAAAACTAGTCTAGAACACTACCCGAAAGACCAAGGGAAGAGAGAGTAGAGAGTGACGTGTCGCGATCTTCAGTGTTTATTTATTTCTTTTTTTACATTTATATAGCGCACAAACAGCTCTTGGGCATCATGGTACTGTTACCTGAGGGACACTTAGTTACAGGCAGGGGTTACAGGTTGAATATACTCATTTATACATTTTTGATTTTTTGCATGATTTTCATTTATACATTTATACACATACATTTTTTTATGCAACGTTAAATCTACATTTGCAGTTTTATGTCATATTTGAGTGTGTAGGCATGCTGTGTCTCTTGCAGAGGTTGGTTAGGTGAAGAGCATTGCTTTTAGTGCTTTTCAGAATGCCATGTGCGATTCCTCTGTGCGTAGTGGTGTTGGTTGCAATAGTCTAACCTTGAAGCACTGATGGCTCTTGCTATGTTGGTGCAGATCTCCTTAGAGAGGAACGGTCTGACTGCATTTAGGAGCTTGGCATGGTAGGCTGCTTAGGAGGCGATTGCGTTAACTTGCCTGATAATGTTGAAAGCAGCACTGTGATCAAGCAGGATCAGAAAGGAAGAGAGTTTCTCATTGCGTGCATAACAAATAGAATTACGACTGCCATATGTGTAGTTTCAGTAGTGAAACTGGGACAAAACCAGATTGCTGTGCAGGCATTTAGGTTGTGCAGGCTAAGATGAGAGAAATGTTGTGAATGGAAGAGACATTACAGGGGCTTAAATCGGTATGGTAGGAGAGAGATTAGCTGAAAATTCAAAAGATCCAAGTAATCTAGAGGGAATTTCTTGAGAAGAAGGACACCAATGGCATGCTCAAATGCAGAGGAAAAGATACCCGAAGAGAAGGATTGAACAGAGTGGAGAGAAATGAGGCAAGAGAAGGAAAAATAGCATTAACCACAGAAGCAAGAAGATCTGAGGGAGAGGTAGTAGGATGAGTCTGTGAGATCAGAGCTGTAATGTTGCCTTTAGAGATTCGTGAAAAAGATGAAAAGGAAGATGATACCGAAGAAGGAAAAACAAATGAGGAAGAAACCAATGAGACAAATGGTTTGGGGGAGTAGAGTGTTTGAAAGTAGGTAGTCCTAGCTTGTTTAAGATGGGATCTATAAGCAGTAAGAGATGAACAGAATACATGATAATCAGAGATTTGAGTTCTTTTTCCAGTAATGTTCAGCCCGAAGGGCTTTGATTTGTAGGATTTTAAGAAAAGAAAAAGCCAGGGACAAGGAGGTTGGCCCTTAGGATGAAATTCTGACAGAGGAGCAATGCTATCCACAGAAGTGGAAATAGCAGATTGGAGAACAATCACCATCAGGAAAAGAGGAAAAGAGGATACGTGACTGTTAGAAAGGTGATATGAGATAGAAATTACAAGAGCTGCAGGGTGCAAATGTTGAAGATCACCATGCAGGAAGGTGCATGTTAAGAGAACAAAAGAAAGGGAAAAGTGATGAAAGAACCAGAGAGATGAGCAAACAAGAAAATGATCAGCAGGAAGCTGAGAATGAGTAGTAATAGAGTCAATGGGATCAAGATTAGGGGAGGTGAATATTAGGTCAATAACTCCACCTTTAATATAAGTGGGGGGAAGACAAAAGAATAAGATTGTACGCTGAGTTGATAAACAGTAAAGAGTAATGAGAAGAGTCACGTTGACGAAGATGAATGTTAAAGTCCCCAGCTATAATTAGTGAAGAATCGAGAAGGATAAATGGAAAAAGCAGGGAATTAAGATCATCCAAGAAGGAACTAAGAGAGCCTGGAATGTGATAAATGGTTAGAATAGAAAGAGGGGCCGTAGAGGAAAAAGACAGAAAATTGTACTGAAATTCGATATGGATGGAATTGTAGACCACTGCCATCCCAAGGGTGAAAAGTTCAAGGAGAGTGAGAGATAGAAGAACACGATGATGTGGGAGCAGCTCCTGATGCCACGTCATGAGGTCGGAGGTAGACTCAGTAATGCAAAGAAATAGAAATTTGAAGAAGTAGAGATCAAGAACTAAACCCGTTTTAGATACAATGGAATGCATATTCCATAGACCAAAATTAAAGTGGGGTGCAGTACAGTCGGAGATATGAGGATAGGTAAGTTGCCAGTGAGAGGCAACATGAGAGGTTGGTTGTTGTAAATGATTAGTAATACAAATAGAAATGTTCACAAAGAAAGATAGGGTAAAAGAAAAGAAAATAAGCAACTGAGCATATGAAGACATGATGACATCACAAGGATGGGTGGGTAGGCACCTGGGCACGATAAAGAAAGCAGTGACAGCTGCACACGCTTCAGAGGACACATATTTCACTGACAAGAGTCACTAGTGGCAGGATGAGGTAAAGATAAGTCAAAGTGCATCACGTGACCTGACAAGATTATGTAACATGGCTGTATTGGTAATATTGTCACATGGCAATATTGCGTAAGGAGACCCATTACTTTTTCAATTCAGATTTAATTATACAACTTCTATGGCAATACTCTAAATGCTGTTTTTTCCAAATAACTGTGTGCAGAGTAAGCCAGGGCTGAGTTATTTATCCCAATCCAGATCACAGTAATGTTTATCATATTGGAGATCCACCGATCTTTCTAAATTTGTAATAAATGCAGGTAAATGCATTCGAACAGGCAGATTTACCTGGCTATATACAAAAAAAGATGCTGGAGCTCTTCAGCAGTTGATGGGGATCTCTCGGAGAGGATGGAGTGTGCTCTTGGCTGGTGTTTTCTGATATTTGAAAATTGGAGCATTTAACTTTCCTTTTTCAAATAGGGCTTTTGGATGTGTGCATTTAATGTATTTGTAGGTACAAACCAAAATAAGGACAGTTTAAAAGGAACTGAAATTTTAAGTGTGTGTTGCTATTTGAGAGCTTCAGCATTTTACTTTCATTTTTAGTTAGTCCTGTTTGGGCTTTAAAACAATACATCATTGCATGTAATGCATTTAATATAATAGGAAAGGACCTGGGTATCTTGATTTTTAGGCCATGCTCAACAGAAAATTATTAGTTTATTTTGTATTTTTGCAAACACGACTTTTACCAGTATTTCACAGAAAGTCAGATTGGCATTTGGGATTTAATTTAAGATATTTAATTTTCCCTGCCAGGGAACTGATCACTTTGCTTTTTCATATATGCACAGCTGATGTTTAATTGAACCCAAGCTCACACAAAAGCAGTTCAATTGAATTTATTTGCCAAATATTTGGGGGAACAAAGACACATTTGTCAGTGCTAATCGCAGACATTTCTCTGTCTTTAGCAGGCAATTCAACAATTCACTTTGCGTACATGCACTTAGGCTGCTCAACACATATTCACACTCTAGCAGTTGCATGGAACGTATTTGCCACCATTTTGGGAAACAGATAAATATTTTGGATGCTTTCGAAAGTTTGGATGTGGTGATCACAGTGGGCATCATTGTCAGTTTCAATGACTAGGTGACACAGCACACCACCTGCTAGAGAGAAGTAGGACTGAAGACAAACTTGATGTAACAACTGTCAACGTCAGCTACTTTCAGCAGTTGAAGTGAGGGCTGGTGAAAGAGCATACAAGCCGACCGCCTTTTTCGGCCGGCTTGTTTAAACGGGCACACTTGCACACAAAACAAGCAGGTGAATTGTTTTGGGAAAAGAGACCAGTAGAAGCTGCCAGTACCTGACAGTGTTCTGGCAGTGGGAGTGTGAATACCTCGTCTATTACTCGAAGGAGGAGCTGCACTACATAATTCACACACCGGCGTGCAGCGTGTGGTGTGCAACGCTGTGTGTTAGGAGTGTTGCGAGTTTGGCAGCTGGCATAGGAGCAGGTCTACACGTTCGAAGAGAGAGCTACCTGTGGATCTTGCGATTGCTGGTGAGTGCCCTTACAGTTTGATTTATTTGATAGCTCACTCTGTTTGAAACTATGTATGACATTCGCATCAGTTGCCCGACTGTTCAATCAGACTCATATCCTATCATGGACGCTGAGATGCTGACCGTGATTTCCCTTCTCCTCCTGCTCGCACCTGGGGAAAGCGCTCTTCCCCCGGTAAATTAATTGAAAAAATCCCAAAAGGATAAAAAGGGGGAAAAAAAGCAATGCTTCATCTTGATTATGACCTTTTTTTCCCGACATGAGATATGGCTCCACTTTTCGTATGGAACCGCGTACTAAACATCTGGAGCCCATATTACATGCAAACGTCGAGACTCAAGAAATTATCCCTCAGGTACCTAGCTGTCCTGCACTATGAACATTACAACTAACATGTTCACGGCGTATGCTCCTCCGGATATAAGGGTTTTTTCTTTTCCCCTGCTACAAAAGCGTCATAGTGTTTCGGGCACTGACTTCTTCCCGTCACCTCCAGCTCCCTACCCTGTCCCCGTTCCCCCACGACGACTCTCTACAGTTATGTGCAGAATGGATGGTGATATTGGGGATGAGCAGAATTGCCCGAAATAAATCAGGTTTTGTGCATACCAGTTTCTTTGTACGAGGGCCTTCAGAGAGAGACAAAAGCAAACACAATTCTTCTTGAATCCCTGCTGTTAAAATTCGACCACATAAATCTTTAGACAGCACCCAAGGAGTTTCTTTTCTCACACAAGGGATGTAGTGCCAAAATGACTCCACCTGTTACTCTGCCAACCATTGCTCCCATGGCACCCACATCAACTTTAACATTCGACCTGCAAGGGCAACACAATCAGCCCGTGGTAATTCAGGACTTAGACATCACAGCAGAAACTCCACAATGTGCACTTCTTCCGCCATCCTCTGGGACCGGCCAATCAGTTGCAATTCAGGGGACCTCACCCCCTAAGCCTCCAGACACTTTATCTGGAGATGATTCTGTTGAAGTGATTCTGAGTATGGTTACTTTAAAGGCCAGAACTGTTGCTAGCCCACCACTGCGTAGGAGGCAGCAGTCTATACAAAAATCCCAAAACCTGCATTTAAAACACTGAAATAAGCAAAGTGCGAGGAACATTATCACTGCTCTTTTTTTTCTCAGCCAGCATTTAAAGTAGTTTTGTCCCATCTCGACCTGCCCTCAGCTCCTGCCTTGATTCCTAACCCTGACTGCACCCAGCTTGATTAATGCTCTTTCAACTCAAGTTCCCCCGCCAGCACCCTTGGCTCCTGGGCCTCTCCTCATGGATGCCGCTGCTCTGGCGAGTAGCCAGAACTCGGCCCTAGCATTTCATCCTCCTTTGAAGCAGTTAACATCCATGCCAGGGGTACCATCTCTGCTCAAGTCCAGGTCCCAGAACTCTTCCGTGAGTAAAAGTATGACCATGACTAATACCCTGGAGCGTCACCCCCAGGGGCCTACCAGCCTTTCCTATTCTCATTCTATGAATCAGCAGTAAAAGCCGGAAGTGCTGTTTACAGTTCTTATTGAAAGTTTGATCCCAGACACTCCATGCTCAGTCCTTAACCGGTCAAATCTACTATCACTTTTGCTAGAAATTCCTGCAATGGCTGTTATTCATTCTGCAGACTTTGAAATAATTCACTTTCCTGACCGACGTAGACCAGGCCAAACTGTGATTTACTTCATATCCAAACTTGTAATAGATATTTTACTCAATGAAGTGTATAATCTGAGACGTTTAGGTTATGATTTGCTTCCTTTCAGTACCAAAAGCCAGCAGGGTGCGGTAAATTCACGTGACTATCCACAGAGCACCTGTGGAAAGTATACACTTCAATCTGGGTCTAACAGCCCACTGGAGGATCAGGTGTTGTCTTTAAAGAGGAAGATCATGGCCCTGAGATCCCTGAGCAGTATGCCTTTGAGTCTGAACACAGGATCGAATCTGAGCAGAGACCATTAGACTGCCTTTCCGTGATCTTCTATAACTCTACGGGCCCTTCCCATTTGTTTAATAATCCCACTCTGTTTCAGCTATTTAGAAAACATACCATTATTACCCACCAGGAATCTTGGCTCAAATTACAGCCTGTCTTTGATGGGTATCCGGTAATAATGTACCCATGAACAAAGTCGTCAGGCATTAATGATGCACCCTCCAGGCTATCAAATACCTTCCCCAAATATTCTAGAACTGGAGGTAATAATATATAATTATACCCCTCCTAGAATATTTGGGGAAATAATTTTGATACCCAGGAAAAAGTGGTCAGAACCTGACTTTTCCACAGGGATATTATTACATGGAACCCTTTGATGGCTATGGTGTTATACACCAGGACACCCGCCAGGGTGACACTGGACGTTCTTATGGCAACTTCCTGACCCTGATGTTAAGGTGGTCACTAGTTTCTATGTTCAGTTTGGTGTTTTGGCTTCTCATATTAAGATCTCTACAAAGGTGGCCCTGAACGTTTTGGTTGTTAATATGTACTAGCACCTGGATATGAGTTATCTTGCTGATGCTGTTGATCGACTGCACTCCTGCGTCACTGAATAGCACAACACTACACCCAGCATACATGTGCTCTTGGCAGGAGATTTAAACTAAGAAGGGATTTCCACCACTGAGATAAGAGAAGCGTGCCTTGTCTTGCCCATAAGGCTTTAAAGCTTAGGAATAGAAGAGCGTGGGCAGACTGCCTTCCTGCCTTACTGCCTTACTGGGGTGCTGTTTTTTCCTCTAAATGGCATGGTCTCTGGGGACATTCCCCCTCGTCCAACTTGGTCCAATGGGTCAAGCTTCTCTACAATTAACTACATCTTTGCGGAGCATGGGTTGTGGGAAAAATGTTCCCTATTTGAAATCCTCAGGACTGATTTTAGCGACCACTCGTTATTGCCAGCTTAATTTGATAGTCTTGTTACAGAGTCGGGACCCGCTGGTGCGAGATTAGGCCTGACGGCTGTCACTTTGAATACCATAGGTAATTGCCTCTATTGGTCACTGAGCATGCTAGTAAGAGTTAACCTAACAATTGCCAGCACATTGACTTTGAAGTCTGAGCCACAAAGGCTTGCAGCCTTCTCGATCGATAACTTTGAACGCTTCGTAGCTGATGCAATTGTATCTAACCTACCAAAGGCAGGTAGCAGGAAGCCACATCGTTACTTATATAGTGTAGATTTGGTCAGTAGAAGGAGAGCATTGAGGTGCTCATTTAGGCAAATTTAAAATGACTCCACTGTAACTGATTCTGCAAAAAACATGTTGCTGCATAAAGTCCTTCAATCTTATAAAAACTGTTTCCGAACATCACGTGCCCACCGCACCAAACTGGACATGGAATTGATGATATCTGTTCTTTTGCACAAGAACTCAAAGTGCTTTTGGGCATTGATTAACGCCTACGGTACACTGAAGGTGGGCAGGATGGTCATTGTCATCGTCCAATGCCAACTCGCGAGTCTAACCCCTCAGCATGATCCGGCTGACATAGTTTTATCACAGATAGCATCCTGGAAATTATTAGGGGCTTTAGCAATTCGGGAGCTACAGGGCCAAATAGGCTCTTGAATCATCTTTTTAAAACCAACCCAACCCTTTGGGCTAAAATCCTTTGTAACTTATTCTTGGACATCGTTAGGCTTGAGCAATTTTCTTTGACTTGAGATAAGGCGCAGACTATTCCCATTTATAAGAGGAGAAAGAGAGCTCATCCACGTAAGTATCGCCCTGATTCTAAAATCTGTTCCTGCATTCTCCTCCACCATCTAGAATCCTGGACGGATAGTCAAGTTGTAGTCTTGAAGTGGCAAATGGGATTTAGGAAAAACACGGGCACCCAGTTGAACAACAGTTTGCTTAAATGCATCCAGGGATTGGCATGGTCAAAGGATACCTATCCAGTATACTTTGCCTTGGTGCATCTTACGGAGGCCTTTGATGCCATAGATCATTCTCTATTATGGTGTAAATTACGGTGAATAGCTCCTGGCCTGTTAAGACTGGGAGTTGCTCTGCATAGTGACTCTACTATCCAAGTTAGTTTAAATCAGCAGGGCCAATGGACTCGTCCGATAAAACATTTTAGAGGTGTCAAGCAGGGGTGCATGTTAGCCCCCTGCCTTTTTAATTTGTACATGACAGACTTGGATCAGTACCTCCAGCCCTTGGCCTTGCAACACACAACATTTTCACTCTTGGACCATTGTGGCTAGGATATGCATATGACTAATGTTTGACAACACACCTATTGGCCTGCAATATCAGCTCAATGGTTTTCCCACCTTCGTGAATGATCATTCCTTGTCTGTCAACCCAGCTAAGACAAAGGTGATGTGACTACTTCATTCCAGGGAACATTTCTCTTTTAAGTGGCATGTCCAGGCAGAACCTGTGGAGAGGATCCACTCTTTTGTCTATCTTGGCTTCATGATTATTCAAAACGTTCTGCTTCAGTTGTTCACACCTAGCTCTGTACAAAGGCCATTAACTTGGCAAATCAGGTAAGGAGGGTGGATTCGAAGTGTGGCAAGTTCTCACTTTTACCTTCTCTGCATTTCTTTGAGGGTAAAATCCGACCTAAATTACATTACGGGATTGAGGTACATGATCTGTCAATTATTTGCCTTATTTTGAAGCCTGGATCTGGAGAAGTGTCCTTAGTCTCCCAGGCTCGTTGCTGCATTCAGCGATTCAATATGAGCTTGGTATAACCTCCCTTAAAGCCAGAGCTCTCTCGAGATATTTATCACTTCATGGGAAGATCCTGGCTCCTCCAGAAAATTTTCTATTTCTGGACTTTGCAAGAGGCTTGTGAATTGAGAGGCATGAGTGCACTATCTGAACTGAGGGTGCTTTCATTGCTGCTACTGGCTGAGATTGGATGCATGTCATTAGAAATTATTGAAAATCCAGATAAGGTAAAGAGGGCCCTTTACACCACAGACTGGACCAACACTGTGGCAGAATTCCACTGCTATGCCTCCCTGCGCCACCTGAAAGGAGATCACAAAAGGCGAGACATTCTAGCGCTCTATTTATCAATATATCGTAGTAAGAATGTCTGCTCCAGTTTTTTGGCTTTTTCGTTTGAATTTGACTCACACCAAGGAGACTTTGTTGAAATGCGGACTTCTAAAAGAGGGCGCCATACGTTGCATATTTTACAAGGACAAGAACTGGAAAGAACAAGTTAAACACTTGATTTTTAAATGTGAATCTCTGCAAGATCTCAGATAAACTGCTTTTCATAAGTTTATAAAAGACTCCAATGTATTATTAGTGGATTTGATGTGGAATTATTGCTTATCGGGAACAACAACCTCTATCGTAAATGTTTTTGCAAATTTTTTCAGTTCCCTATCTTTGGACTCTGAAGTACAGTTTGTGTTTCTTATGTTTTCTTCTCCTTATTTTGTCGTTTTCTTTTTTTCCTCAAGATAAATATTGTGGTCATCTATTTTCTATGTATTATTTTCCTTTTTTGTTAGATGTTAAAGGTTGGATTGATTTTTAACCTATAAAGCAAAAAAAAGAGAACATTTTGGGTGTGATGGAACAAGGCAGTGATAGTGATGATAGATGAAGAGCATTCAGCACTACCTGCTTATGGAAAAGGGGATGTCAATGTCTGTAGTGTTGGAGGCAAAATGCACTGCCAAATAGGATTTTGAATGTGGGATGGGGTGACAAAGGTTCTGTGGAAATGTTGCAGAGTTACTACCTAAAGAGTAGCTGCTGCAAATGCCGGGGATGCACAGTCTTGGGCAGTAGAGTAGTACAACATCAGTCAATAATCACAAGTTGTACAACCATTGCTTATCCATCACACATTGCAAACATTCATAATATGGTGATAGGGCTGGAAACCAGTCATTCCATTGACATTTCTGGCTTGGATGTTTCTGGCACTCAAGTGCAGCCAGCACAAACCTCAAGTTCCCTAAGATCAGAATCTGGGATACGTGGGTATTCATCCCATGCTCCAGTGTTGCAACAAACCAGCATAAATGTACATATACTGCAGGTGTTGAGGTGCCAGCTGAAGAGAAGGCTGCTGAGTCTGTGGTAGAAGAAGACGTCCTTAAGGTGGCTTTGGATTTGACACTTTCAGCATTAGGTATGGCACAGCAGAGGCATGCCCAATTGGCCATTTTAGGGGAGCCAAGTGTTTCTCAGCCTAGCACATTCACTGCATATCCAATACCTTCCACTCATTCGGCCTATGATGTGGATGGTCATGGCACAGATGATGATGAAGTTGACTACGATAGCAAAAACAATGACTACCCCCTTTCACCTCATAGCAGAACAACAAGAGAGGTTTTTCTGAACACAATCATTGACATCCAACAGTGGCCCAGGGGGAGGATCGGAGGAGGAAACAATGCCTGAAAGCACACCTCCTACATTACATCCCCCACAGAGGGTCAGAGTTAGAAATACCATGACAAAGCACTTGTCCTTTATATACTCTGTTTCCAACACCTCAGTGATAAAAAAAAGTGTCAATCAACAGCAGCACCTACCAGACCATCATAACAACCACTAATAACGTTTGCACCTGTGTGCTTTGCAGAGTAAAACAGTTCCCTGAAACTTCTGCCAAACAGCCAATGAACACAGTGCATATATATAGTATGGGATTTTGTCAAGAGCAGCACCGCCTTATGTTGTGGTAGGGTAACAGCACATTAGGCCACCTTCCCCTCGGCAAGAGAAGAAGCAATGTTTTCCAAGCAGCTGCATGCTATCCACCAAAAAGGCGCTTTGTAAATACAAGGTTGGAATCACAGAGAAACACACATCTGGGGAAAAGTGGTTCAGGTTTTGACCAACTCCACAGCTACTAGCATATATTTGTCAGCAGATAATGGTTTCAATGCCATTGCTGCAGTAAGGCTCAGGAACACAATGCATCTACTATACTTTGCATATATTCTCAATCTTGCAGTGATGTTTTGTCAACACCCTGTCTGTTATTTGGTTGCTGTGGCACAAAGGATCTGCTCTCATTTCAGCAAGTCATACTGCATCAGAAAGCATCTGAGTCCATTGCAAGTGCAGCACGAACTCCCAAACCACCAGAAAAAAACAGTATGTTCCAACCTGGTTGACTTCAACATTGTATATGCTTGAGCCGCAGTGCAAGCAGTGCAAGCAAAGACAAGCTGTGAGAGACTACAGTTACAGCTACAGTCATAGTTGATCATTGGATGAGTCCTTCTGCATCTATACTCAGTGGCAGTTCATGTGCAATGGCTACTGTTTGCTACAGCACTTTTAAGAAGCCACACAACATGTGAGCACAAACTCTGCTTCACTGAGTGAGGGATTTCCATTGATCTAAATGCTTGCAATTAACCTGAGCAACAGATCATGATAACACGGGCAAGTCAGATATTGCATAGCTGGTTAGAGAACAGCTCTCAAACTTTCAGAATGAACAATGTATAAAACACATGAAAGATAACATTGTTAGTTGACCCTCCTTTCTGAGGTTTAAGTGCTTGTACTCCAGACTGAAGGTGGTAGGACAACACATTCAGGAGTCAAAGTTGGCGTTTGAACAAGTTCACTTGATAGGTTTTTGCGAGGTCACTTGCTTGTAGAGAAGAATCCTGATAGACAGGCAACAACAACAGCTACAAAACCTCACGTTCACCTGTTTAGAGAACAATCATATGCCTACTTTTACCCATTTATCTTATGTATTGTGGGCTTCTGGTCACAAAATATACTATTGTAAAAAGATCATGATGTGAATACATCATAAGATATACCGCACATTTTTACATCAAAGCATTATCAAATAAACATACAGTTAATGTGCACATATGGGAAGCTAAAGTCACATTTATTATTAGTCAATTATTGAGTGTAGATTGCGTTAAATAGGTACAATAACATGGAAACACATTACAAAACACCACAAATGTTAGAAACAGCCCGCACCATTGTGCAAACATCTAGCTATAGATGATCAGTAAAAACAAAACATCTAACCAGCATACATGTCCAAATTCATTTCATTGCTTGATGAGAGCTAATTTTCCTGTACCAGTTTTAGTCCCGAGAAGGATATTTTTATTATAAGTTTCAGTTATTTTGACAGAAGGGTCTACATCAGCATTTGTTTATGAAGCCTAACATGTTGCATTCCTCTATGGCACTAGCATGATATCGTAAAGCCGCAGGTGGACTAGTAAGCACCAAGGAACTGTAAAAACACAAAATGGGGAAAGGATAGTCGGACTATTGTGTGCATGTGAACCTCCAATAAAGATTCTATGATTGTTGGGGCAAATCTTGAGGAAATCATTTTTCCTCCCTGATTAGAATACATTTGTACCCAAAAACCAGTTTAACATGGGTGAGTCTTGTCCTTTTATATATGATATGTTTATTTTTCTCCTGGTGTTGAGTACAGAAAGATAAACAAGTCCTACATTAACTCTGGTTGAGCTATAAATAATTAAATATAATACCGTACTGCAATACAAAACGAACAACCGAACAATCCTTAAAAGCCAGTTCGAAAGTGTCTTTATCTGGTAGTGCCCTATCCATTGTCGATCAACACCACCATAAATGATCTCCTTATAAGGTGACCATTTTAAAACATTTTTCCACACAGAAACCCCCAAGAGGCCCATAAAGCTCCATATAATATGGTGTGATGACCAAACCCCATGAGAACTTGATCAGCAGTTGAAGCATGCATTTGGACTGAGTTCTCAGTGGGTAAACACCAATAGTAGGGAGTTCATTACCACTTTTTGCACTCTTCGAAAATACATGGTGACCCAATTAGGGATGAACTTCGATGATTTCAAAATTTCAAATGGGTGATTTCTCAAGCTACATGCTACAATGATTTGTAAGGTCCAGAAGCCAAAAGAAAGTGAAAACAATACCATAGCTCCAAAGCCTCCTACAACAGAGCCGAATAGTGCTCCTCCTTTGCATCTGGAGTCAGGGGGTCAAGTAATTCTTCTCTTACTCCCAAACAGAACAACAGACAGAGGAGGTGCTCAACCCATGTAGCAAAATACAGGCCCCTCTGAAATCAGTACAGGCATACGGCCATGGTACATGGGCTCTTGGTCGATAAAGGGCTGAAGGTACACTGCCCTACAACAGGCACAGAATCAAATTCACAGAACATTTCCCCTGGAAAATCCTGATCAGAATTTCTCACAGGGAAGAAGCCTAACACTGACTCCAAATCAAAAGTTCCAAAAGACTTAGGGACCAATTCACAGGAGCATTTTATAATGACAAATCCACATTGTAAATGCTCTATGAGTAAGGGCCTTACATTCATAATCCACATTTCTAAAACAACTTCCCTCTTACTGCTCTTAGATTCCAGGACAAAATAAGCCAGAATCAAGGGGAGGGAAGAACCAACATTAATGGTTATAGAAATTGGTTTTAACATTACCTGAGTTACCTTGCTATGCCGTTTAGTTAACCTTTCCATGAGAAACAGAGTTTTTATCAAAGACCTCCTACATCTTTAAGGGAGGAGAACATATCTCTCCACATTGAGCGATGAGTCAAGCAACTAAAAGAGAATATTGGACATGTGGTTAGGACACAACAGTACCTTCAGACTGCAAGCGTTCTCCAAAATGCCTCAACATTCAAAGAAAGTCTTTTCTATCAGAGACAGTGTGATAATTCCTAATGAAAAATGCATCAAAATAGAAGACCCTGAGACCAATAATTTAGCAAAAGAGACTTAGCAGTGTGAAGAAAGCATTAGGCATGAACACCAATCTGATGAAGCAGAAACTATAAAACAAAAAGTTCAGAAACAGTAGATGATCCTGAAGATTTTCCTCTGAAAAAAGAAGATAGCAAAGAGTCTGTGGAAAGAGAGGATAATGTTCCATATCTATTTTTGCAGTGTGTGTTTATTCTGATAGGTTCCCAAGCCAAATACTGTGAACTTGTTCTCAAAGACGGAAGTGCATACATGGTGGCAATCATGCACAGTCAATTTCAAGAATTGACTAGCTGCCAAATACCTCACACTTTCTTTGGAAACTAGAGACTAAAGAAGGTAGATTTCATTCTCCTTTTCAGATACAAGGTCAGTATGATTTATCGGCTCTGGTAGACAAAGAGTCACAGGCAACCTTGATTCAAAACAAACATTAGACACACTCAATCTAGGAAGAATGGAGAGTCAATCAATCCATAGTAAACCTCTTCTAGGAGAACTCTAAAACTTTGATGGAAAAAATTTGGATATGGAGACCAAATTGGGTGACATCATCTGAAACATACAATGATTTGCACGCCTCCTGTGGGCAAACCCGGATTACTGCTTGCCAGAGTTTGCTTAAACAATGGAAAAATCATCATAAGCTATGCACTGTTTCAGCAGAACATTCCCTCTTTTAATTTAGCAAATAAATGACAGGTTGGTCTGGAAAAACTAAATTTAAAACATAATACCAGGCAGGTTTGTGTTATGAATTTCATGAACCATAATTGTTAGATCAGTAGATATGTAATTTCTAAATTTGATCTGGGTTGTGATATTCTCCATTGATTTGAAGTTAATTTGAATTTCATTAAAAATAAAGCTTGGTTAAGACTGCAGGGTAACCCAATGGACTTTGACAATGTTGGGAAAGCATTTCAGTGAGCTCAACTGTTGGCTTATGCTGTTGAAGTCCAAGCAAAAGAAGAGGTTACTATCCCAGGACAGATACAAATATTTACAGTACCAATCAATATAAAGAGAGGACAAATCCTGATAGTAAGAAGCGTTTACACAATCAAAGCACATCCTCTAGCAGCAGGAATTGACCCTACATCCAGCACCAGTAGACAATCCCAATGACAATACCATTCAAATATTGGCAGCTAAAAGAAATCCTCATAGTATTACCTTGCATGCAAATATCTCTATTGGAATGGCAGTCGACAGCCAGTACTATTCTATTGATTTCAAAAATGAAATAATATGTCCCATTCCTGAAGATTGCTAAGAAAAATCTGACAGTGTCTCACCGGAAAAGATGATTGCCCAACAGGGGCCACTTCTTTGTGTATCCTTCATGTCCTTACTCGGTAAACGATGTTACATTTGACATCTTGGAAGATGAGGTAGTATTAATGTTCTCAAATCCATGGAAACTGCTGCAAAGTTAAACATCATCAAAATAATTCTCTCCACCCAGCTAGATGATACTTGTGAAATATCAAAACCACAGGGATTCACAGGTTTCCAGCAGGTGGTCGATTAACAGATCAGTTTGGCAGATGTCTGTGAGACCGATGAACAACAACCACAACCGAGACAGGCATTTCTGGGTTTCCAGAGAATCATCTCAGTTGAGTCCTATAATTGCGGGCATACAACTAATCATTGAACAACAATACCAATGAACCCTGAAATGGATCCTGTGCTTGTGAGACAGTGTCCACTTGCTTCTAAAGTTCTTGGAATCACTCATAGATTCAGGAGGATAGTTCAGGGGCAACATTCTCGCTTTGGAAGCAAGACAACACAGAGAAAGACAGGTACAATCCCTGGGTCCGCGCTTAGAAACCTATTAAGAAACTTATTAAGCGGGTTATAAATAACTAATTATATCATATCATATTACAGAAATGTTGAATCCTGTTTCATATTTTGACCTATTCACAGTACCTCTAATAATCCATTACTAGGAATCCTAAAACCAAATGGACAAAGTGACTGTGTACCAACCTGAGGGAGTTGAATAAACAGGTCCACATGTCAAGGTGGCCTCTTCCCTATAATGACCAAGGTCTGCCACAAGATCAACAGTTATTGGACTGTATCCGTTCATAGGGAAGATCAGTATGAGCTTGACTTTGTCTTCAGGAGACAGCAATATACTTGTACTGGTACCCCCTTTGTATAAACTAATTAAGGAAATCAGTTCAACATTTGCCTTCAACATGCCATGCCTTATTTGGCTGAAAGAATAAACTTGGTCTTTGTGGAGGATCTGTTGATCAAAGCTCAACTATGGAGAACATCTGACATAAGTGAAATATGTTCTTGATCAGTTACAAAAGGCTAGTGTGAAATTATCTTTCCAGAAAGCACAATAGTGCAAAACCAGAGTAAACATTCTGGGGCACAAAATCACAGCTGATGATCTCAATCCCCTGACACTGACACTGAATTTTAATACACCAAAAAAAAGAACCCCACACTGTGTGTGTGTGAGTTACAAAGTCTCCTTGAAATAACTCATTATAGTCCAAAATTCATTGGGGACTTTTAGAGACCAGTCAACTTATGGTGCACTTATTGAAGACAATTCATCTAAAGTGAGTCTGATTACCCCTCTTTCGGTTACCAAGCAGATCGAGTTATAATATTTACAAACTAAACAAAGACAGTTTGATATTGTGTATCGAATACATCATAGAACCCGACACAGAAAACTAATCAAAAACTAGATTTATTGCATGTCACAATTGACTAAAAGGCATGATGTGCCAATAACACAAACAACTGTCATTATTAACAAGGCTTTAAAAATGAGTTAATTATACATACTACAAACGTAATAAAGGGGTTTAAACAAGACAAAGTGTAAACATGTGTAACCACTTTGTTTATAAGAGTTGCCACAGTGGATTTCTAAGGGTATTTCAGATTGTTGACGACATGTTTCGGCCTTCTAGGTTTTTGAACACTATCCCTAGTGTTTTTCCTTCTCTATTTTAGGCCATCTTCAGGACACAATTTCTTCCATATAATCGGTAATACATCGATACCCCACTTGGTATTCAACATGGTTGTTTCTACAAAAACATATAAAAACATATCAAACTAGACTTTTTTCCCTCTTTCTGTGATACTCGAATTTTGGTGTTTCTGCATTGCTGTGTGTTTTGAAATTCAGGTATGTTTCCCTCTAAGCCACCTGGTGTGTTTGTTGCGCATTGCACAGTTTCTCCCTCCCTCTCTTTCTCCCCCTTCAACTCTCTTCTCTCTCCTTCCATGGTGCTTTCCATCTCCCCTATCTTCTCTAACTAGTACACTATCACCTACCCTATCTCCCTTTCGAAGTCTGGAAGGAAACAGTGAAGAAATACGTAATGGTCTCTAATCCAGGCCCGCATTTTTAATATAACACCTGTCTGGAGTAATTTGTAAGTGTCCTTGCTTTGTGTGCTCATTGAGGTCTTTCAGGCACCCTCAGCCCTCTTGAGACTTAGTCTTGACCGCCAGCCATAGCTACCCTGATTGGTCTGGCTTGTCCAGAGGATACCCTGTTCCAAGAAACTAGGTTGGCCTTCTGAACCTCTGCCCCACCAGGTCAGAGTTCAGAAACCCCTCTTAACACAGGTACCTCGACGTATACCTGTAATATAAACGTGAATGAGTTTCTTTTGTAAAATAAACATGTCTCTTTTATTCGCCACATTCCCTATCAAACCATTTCCTTAAAAACCCCTCTGATTCACATTCCAGCTCTCATACCCTACCTCCTAGAAAACCTATAAAACATGTCCTCTTATTGAACACCGCTGCCTCCTAGAAGACATACAAGACATTTTTATTTAAACATTTCTTTTTTATGGATCATTCCTGCCTCCTAAACAAATTCCACCCCCATCTTTCACTCTGTGTCAGCTGGCTAGAACCTGAGTTTGTTTTAAATAATATTATTTTGTCCTTCATGGAACACAGTTTTCTCTTGAGGGTGACACATGTGACCCTAAGGAAACAAAAATAACAATTAAAGAAAGACTTCTTCTTTTGTGGTCTTCTAGGCACGTCCGTGGTAGATGACAGAAACGTCATTGGGGATCCCTGTTGTCTGTAGAAAGTTAAAATAGGAACAGAAATCATTTGGTTACTGGTAAGGGGTCCGGTTTTCTTTCTAACTTCAACCCTTTCCTCCTTTTCTGCTATCAAAAAACTTTCTGGATCATTCTCCCCAACTCGTTGGTGCACATAAACAACTATTTTCCAATAACCTTGGAGGATACTCAGTTTAGGCTTGGTTACTTGCTCAGTTTAGCTGCACATGCTTCCTGGTTAGCTGCAAGTGCTTCCTGGTTAGCTGCAAGTGCTTCCTCAGCTCAGCAGTAATGACATGCTCCTTAGCAGCCATTCTTCCTTTTTTCTTCTTGTCTTGGTTGGACCATGGCCTTTGCTTGTGCTTTGCATTCATCCTATGGAGACTAGTGCACCAATTTTTACTATGAGCCTACAATTTTTATCGTACTTAACAATGTTTGCCTCTTCTAATAATTGCATTCCCCTATCACATTAGCCTTTTTTGGCATTATAAACAGAAAAATAAATACTCACCTTCAATTTAACTTTTGTTTTCTGTGGTTGTCTGAAATGGCCATGTTGTCATCTATTTTCTACTTTTTCCACACCTGATTGTACCTATCTTGGGAAAAACAGCTGAACACTTGAAGACATTGGCCCTCATTACAACACTGGCGCTAAACCAGGAGGCTATTAGCACCATGGTTGCTGCCGGTATTGTAACGAGTCTGCCATGGTGAAATGGGGAAGTACTACCCCATTCCAAGTTTGGCGGGGCGGTACTTCCCCATTTCACCATGGCCCTTCCCCATTCCCATTTTTGCCCCATAGGGCATAATGGGAATGGGCAAGGCGGTAATTAGGGTACCGTAAATTGCGGTACCGTAATTAGCACCAAGGGTGGGAACCTGCAAAGGAACCTCGTAACCAGGCGCTAAGGGATTACCGGTACCGGTACCTTTACCGGTACCGGTAATCCCTTAGCGCCAGGGTCGTAATGAAGTCCATTGTGTCTCTTACTACTTCTTTTTCCTGTTACTCACCTGGATCTTCCTACTTTTGATGCTGATCAATTGTGTGTCCACACCCTTTTAGTGTGAACTAGTACTTATCTTTTTCTTTTTCTCCCTAATTAAGGCCATGCAGACATTTCTCGAGCTTCCATGCAAAGGTCCATAACTTTTATTTGTAAAATAAATCACAATCGTTACAGGCACTCAAAAAATTGTTTTTTACTTACCTCACTATATTTCCTTAAAATGGCTTTGTGTGTAATTTCCCTTGTTTGGTTGACCCACATTTTTGTCAGCCATACTCCTTTTAAGTGTCTTCATGGTCACTGATGATTTTTATTGCCCTATGCTACTTTTTTACTGATTGCCAGGAAACATCATAAGCGCTAATTGTTTTCCAATTTTTTGATTTGGTGTCCGTTTTATGCTTTTGAGTTTATTCCTTATACTTTTATTAATTTGTCCAATTTTTCCCTTCCTCAATTTTTCTTTTATTAATGTTTTATTTAAGATAATCAATCATTTTCATGTTTTCCCGATTTATTTTTTCTGATCCTGTGTAACAGAGGCCCAAAGTCTCCCTAACATTTTCAATCCTTTATTCTAATCATCTCTTATTTATGTTGAGCATTTATTTCATAATTCGTTTTCATGTACACTAAAACACACTTCCTTTCTTTTTCTGTGTGATGCTGTGAGGAAAGTACCATTTCATACTCCATTAAGCCCTGTATGGCTGTATTGTCATCTATGACGTTGTTTAACCTAAATCTTTTATCTAAACCATTACTGTCCTTCATGATTCTTATTTCATTCTGTTTGCTTCTTAATCATTTGCCATTTTTCCCTGCGTTATGGCTGCCTCTAATTTCCTGGAGGTCATCTGTCTCTTCCTCTTGTTCATACATGTTCATGGCCTGTGCCTGAATTTATAAAATATTTTCATCGTTTCTCCACCAGGTCACACAGCTGGCTATATTACCATGCTGCCACAATAATAAAATCCTTTTGTTTTCACCCAAACAATCTCATTGGCCTTCTGCCGTTTTCATGCCTTCAGAATTATGCTTGTGTCTAAATGGTGCATGTCCGAAATACACAAACTTGCTTTCCTTGGTAACCTAAACACCATCATCATGCTTTCATGATTTTTCATTCAATCCTTTCTTCAACCATTTGAATCTTATAATACTAGACTCTCAACTGTTAGTCCTGAATAAAAAAGTTTTTCACTATTTTTCAAAGAGTTTTCTCCACGCCAGCCGCCAAGGCCTCAATAATTGCAAACTACTAACACTGGTATAACACCATTCAGGCTGTCCCATCACACAAGAGGGAGTGCCTGAAAAAGGACTTTTAGGAGCACCCCAAAAAACCCCATTCAGTACATAATGCCATCCTCAAAACTCCCCAAAAACAGGTCACAGAGGACCCAATAATCCACTTCAACTTCAGAGGGCATTCTAAGTACAAAATAATAGAGAACATCAATCACATTAGACCATTCAGCTGCAAAGACGATGGCTGCCCCTGCCCGCACGTTAGTTTAAAACACCTGTGTAAAATCACTTGCTCCGCATCTCATGACATAAACCAATACCTCCTTCAATCCCAACACTATTTCTGCAGATGGAAAACAACCCTTAGGAGTGTTCCTCCACTCACCCTTGTCCGTGTCATGCCTGGTTACATGCTCCAATCTGTTCTGTTGCACTTATCATTTGAGTGCCAATGCTTCCACTTCACTACCACATGCACTAATGCCGTCAGCCCTTTCCTTTCCCCACAAAACTGTTTATTCATTTCCTGTGTCATTATCAAAGTTAAATTGGACTACTACAATGACATACTTGCAGGCATCCTAGCAGAAAATCTTCACAGGCTCTAAAAAGTGCAGAGTGATGCTGTGTGCAACTCAATGTATTCTCAAAAGGATATACATTACTCACACCTGGCGAGCTGCTCACTGGCTACCTGTGAAGGAACAGTTCATTTCAAGATCCTACCATCGCGCATAAATGCATGTTTCACACAGCACCAGTTTATCTAACTGATGGTGTTAATAGAGTCAGTTCCACCTGACCCAAAAGGAAGTCACCATGTCACTCAACTGCAAGTTTCACTAATCAGAAGAGCTGGAGGTCTAGGCCTCCCCCCACAATGTTCCCAAACCATGGGATGCTTTCCCTAGCAAACGTAGAGCAGAACCATCCCTCCTCATTTTTTCGCCAAAACCCTAAAAACTACCCTGTTTAACTACCCCTATAAGTTCCCCCAGCAGTGTCTATACGTATTTCCCCTGCTGCTTAATTAACCTCTATGCCATGTGTTTAATCAATTTCTACTCTATACAATGTAAGCTAAACATGCAGCTCATCCATTGTAACTAGAGTATGTATTTATTTGTCCTAGACAAAGCTGTGGCATGCAACCACTTATGTATGCCATTTTCCTTGTAATCTGCAAGCCTCTTCTTTGTAACAGCACCACGATGCCTAGGGGCTTCTGTGTTCTCTATAAATTTTAATAAATAAATAAATAAAGGGTTTTTCATGCATTCAAGCCTTTCCTTTCTACTAGGAATTGCTCATTCGTTGCCAAAACTACAGTAGGCACTAATACTGGATCACTAAAATGCCCTTTCTCTGGGCACTCATGGACAACTCCTCAATAAAAATATATATCACACAGAATAATGCCTCTAGGCAATACTGAATATTCCCATACAGAAACCTCTCATAAGCCAGGAAAAAAGTGCACTGACTATCAATAAACAAATGCATTCCTTTTTTAAACTCATGGCCATCACACAAAATATGCCTTTTTGTCCACTCCCTTTCATACTTATCAGAGTGAATAACTCTTGTTAGTCCATCAGACCCTCCTGGTCAGTCCAATATATATGTCTGCCTTTAAAAATCCACAACTGGGGGTGGGGGGGAGCTCTAGCCATCCGGCTCCTAAAAACTGGAATGCCCTCCAACCACCACTAGGAAATGAACGAAGCTTACATTGCTTTCCTCAAAATTCTGAAAACCTTCATGTTCAACCAAGCCTCTTTGTGTTCTCATCGTGATCAATAGCTAAGTTGGCTACGACAATGCCATCCATGTGCAAATTATTCTCTTGTTCAATGTATTCCTGTACTTGTACCATTGAATCCTTTGTATTTGCGCCACAATGCCCCTGGGCTGATGTGCACCTTTATATTTAAGTAACTAACATTGAAAAGTGCTTATTGAAATTACACCACAGCTAACATGTTCTCCCCAAAGACTGCTACCAATGCCACACCTATTATCTTAAAAGCCGTCTTTGCTCCATGGATACACAGTCCCAATGTCTATCAAACAAAATGTTCTTTCTTGCCATAACACATCTGGTCATCCTCTGGTGTGAAAACACATTCATTTTTCTGTTTTGGAAACAATAGTTCTTATTTTTAGGTTAACACCTTTTATTCCCAGATGCCTCTGTGTATGCTGTGTTTGCGTATTGCTGAGCCTACATGTAAGCTCACTTACTTGTCCTCTGTAACAAATTCATTTTGTATGTAATGCACTTTATTTTCATAATAAATGCAACGTATAAAACACAACTCGCTTGAGCATTTTCCAGATCACTAAATGACCATCATCTAACAATTACACCAGCTGTACACCTAGATGATACACCCATGCATCATGCAATGCTGTCTCTCTCGACTGGGTGCTCAACCTATCAGTGATTTAAAGTAATACTACTGATATGTAAGGCACTATATGACTGTGAAATAACATGACATGATAATTACTCTTTTTTAATGTGTCTTTTGACCATACATTTTTAAATAATTTATCTGGTTTACCGCCCTACTAAAAATGACCACTTTGAGTCATAATGAAACATAAATGCAGAATACAATGACCAAATTCGAGCCCTGCGCTTATCAGCCGTCCCACTAAAATATTCAGCTGAAAAAAAACACTATCTTTTAAACCACGGCACGCAAGGCCCAAACAGAACATTCCAACAAAAACACAGCTTGTTTCACTTCAGCGAGACATCCGTGTCAACACTTTTCTGAATTGAAACACAAATAAAACCTAGACAAGCATTTCACCATGCTCTGCTTTTAACTTGAAAATCATTCACTCATTTCTTGTCTAATTACCAATTGTCTTGCGCATCTCACAGGCTCAAAGTTAATTTCTTAGGTCATAAATTACTATAATTTCAACTGGAGTTTTTCTACCGCACACAGTTAAAAAGCCATCCTGCACGGTACATTCCTTTCTCCAGCGCGCTTAAATGTGCGACAACAGCACTTCTATAAATCACTGTAACTCAGTCATTTGAGTGTGGAATTCTATCGTTCCCTATGCGATTCATTAATTATCTTTCATAGTACTAGGAAATCACAATTTTAACTCTATAGTTGCTAGTTTCAATTCTCTGCACTGGCTAAAAGTGCAAACAGCTTTTTTCACTTATCTCAGAACTGTTTAATTTTGTTTAGGTGAAATCACCACTAATGTGTGTGCCTTAAGTCATAGCATCTGATCATCTACATTTTTGTTATTTTTTTGCATTTTTCAAAATTTGGCCGAAAGCCAGGTTTTAAATTTGCTTGAAAATACCAATTTAATATTGTTCCCAATATTTTACAGTGCACACAGACAGTTACACCATAAAATGAGACAAAATGAACAGTCATAACATGTAACAAATTAGACACACGCATGGTTGGCTACATTTAAGTGCACTTCCTAGTGTCACTTGCCTCTGAAGGTACACTCGTGCCCCAATATATGTGTGTTTCTTTACAACACGCAAGTTTACCCTTTTCAAGGAATCTTTAAATTCTCTTGGTCTCCTAATCACCCCATTAACTGGGCTTGGGTGCAAAACTACTTCAAGCCATCTTTAAACGCTAGGCAAATGGGTGTATCCTTTCTCTCTCGGGTGTCCTCCACAGTATCTCCTCTTCTCAGGTATCTTCCTGGTATCTCTCTCTTCTCAGGTATCCGCGTGGTATCTCTCTCGTACCTCGAGTCAATATTTTTCCCATATATATACACATTATACTCTTATTCTGATGATTTCTTTTGTTCATATCCCACCTCTCTCCGTTACCTTTTGCTGGGGTTCCCCATGAATGTATTACAGTTGTTTCTGAAAAGCTGTTAAACTTAAACTGAAAAAATACTTTTCTAAAAGTGGTCTCCTAATGATTAATAAAAATGCCCCCCCAAAATGACCCACCAAAAATGGCCCCCATAAATGGCCCCCCAAAAGTGGCCCCCCAAAAAATGTCTGGACATTTAGCATGGGGGTACCCAAATAATTTCCTCCCCTATCCCCAGATGACAAGGCCCTCTGTCATGCTATCCGACTTGCAAGACCCTCAGAGGTTTTGCAAATTATTTGGATTTCTTGGCTTTTTTCCAAATCTGGACTGTGACATTATTTTTACCTGAAAAGTTGCCAAAGATATATAGTCCCCTTCTGCCATACTGTTCTCCCTCTCTGTCCCTTCTTTTCTATCGGCTAGGGCAGCTGCAGTCTGCCCCATCCCTATCTTATGTTCTATCCCCTTTACTCCACTCTTATCTTGGGCAGCACATTATGGCTCACCTTAGTCTCATAGCCTTGACTGTCCAGGCTCTTTTCGGCTTGAAGAGATGTAATATGTTCAGTAATCTGTTCAGTCTGTTCATCATCCTATCCTTCCTGGGTTGGCTCGCCATTTGTTCTCGAGGTCGTAAGACCCTGACCTTGTCTTTCAGCACCTCTTCCACTCTGCCAGGCTCTCTTTGATGTTCTGGGGTCCTCTGGTGCTCTCTGTGATGCTCTAGAATCCTCTGGGACCCTCTGGCATTTCAGCAAAAGTATTTCAGGCAGGATACAGAGTCAGGTTCATCAGGTTTTATTTCACTCCAGACTGACACAAACAGCATTGTTGTCAGGTACACAAACCCCTGCTCTCTTCTGAAATTCCATTTATACTTTTCAGAGCAAAATATTTTAACCCCCTCCCTTTTCTGAACTTGTCCAGGCAAAACTCTCCGCTGACTATACTCGCGCACCTGGCAATTATTTTGTATCTGTTTAAACCTTCAAATTGAAATACATTCTGGCACCCATCCTAGGATTTTCCCAGCCACATTACGAATTGTTCAAATCCAGGGCTGACTTATGCTGCCACTGTCTGCAGAAGGCTTCTTCATTTTAAGCATTCTTTTTATTCAGTTAAAGGCATTGTCAGTTAAAGGCATTGTCGGTTACACAGATGGCAGAGCTCTTTTCTGTCTGTGTATAGTAAAAAACTTAATCATTTTCCTACTCAATTTTTTATAATGTGCATTCTGTACCTTGCCTGCTTACTAAACCATGATAAAAGCATTTTTGACTTTATAACCATAACACCATTTAAAATACTAATGACTTTTAACCCTATGAGTTCTATTTTCACACATCTACAATACTAAATCATTCCATATAAATTTCTCTGCCTAGCTTTAAGTGGGAGGGCTGTCCCCTACTGCATTCAGTTGCTAGTACCTCATTTTCATTTTGGCACATCCGTTACAGAGGTATGAAAACTGCACTCCTGAACACCCAGCAAGACTTGCTTTCAAATCTCTATTCCATCCCTCCTTCCGTTCTCATCCTTCTTGATCTTTCCTCTTCCTTTCATACGGTCAATAATGCCACTTATATAAACTGGCTTTCTGATACCCTTGCCATCATGGACCTGGCACTGCACTGGTTGAACTCCTTCCTCTCTGACCGACCATCCCAGGTTCAGCTGGGCCCTTTTCCTCTCCTCCATCACACTCTCTACCTGTGGCATCCCTGAGGGCTTTATCCTCTTGCCGTGGCTACCTTACCCCTCTAGCCCATTTGATCTCTGCCTTCTCTCCTCATGTCCAGTCTATCTAGCCTGCAGCGCTTCTTCAGGCGTCCGTCCACTGCCTCCTCGTTTTCCTCTCACATTCCTAACTGTCTGACTGCTATTCAGGCATAGTGTGCTACTAACGATCTCTGCCTTAAAGCCAGTAAGACTGAGATCCTTCTCATTGGGATCCCAGCACCCTGCTACTTCCTGGTCACCCTCCATGGGCCTCCTCCCCTCACCCGCTTGTGAGACAAAAAATGTTGTGTCATCTTTGACTCCATCTCTCCTTCTCTCCTCACATAGCAGACCTTACCAAGAAGACACACTTCCAGCTGCACCTCTGCAGAGGCATTCTGCCTTTCCTCACCTTTTCCCAGAAACTCAATGTCTCCAGAGCTCTGGCCCTCTCTAGGCTGGACTACTGCAACAGACTCTTCCTCAATCTGCCTAAATCCTTCCTTCTCCCCCTTCAACTAATCCAGAATAGGACTGTGACATGTATCCTTGGCCTCAAGCTCAGGAATTGCATCTCTCAAGCCCTAAAATCTCTATGCTGGCTCCCGGTTGCTGCAAGGATCCAGTTCAAGACCCTCTGCATTATCCACAAGGCTTTTTGGCACCTGGGAACCCATTACATCCAACTCGCACTCCTTAAATTCCTCCCTGCTAGAGTCCTTCTCTATTCTAGCGCCAACTTTCTGCAGATCTGATGTTTTTTCAAGCAGAGAGTGGGGATAGATCTCTCTCGTCCACAGGTGCCTCCTTCTGGAATGGCATCCCTGCCCCATTCAGACTTGAACCAGATCTCTTTAAGTTCTGGAAGCTTCTCAAAACCTTCATTTCTTTTCTCTTCCTCTTTCCCCCTCCCCTACTAATGTCCCCCTGTTACGCTCACCTGATTCCCGTAGAGGCGCCGGTCTTGACGGGGCGTATACCGTATATTCAAAGATGATGTGCAACACACGGCTGGCTCTTTGGGCTGGACCTCTGTGCACTGTATGTCTGACTTGAAGGGTAAGATGTCTGCAGATAGAAAATATGGGATTAAGGAACTGGGTTATTGAATGTCTCTCTCTTCTTCTCTTTCTCTTCTCCTGTAGAACCCCAAAGGTTAACGCTCTCACCTTAGGTAAGTGAACGCCGTGCTCTCCATCTGCCTCGGGGCAGGGTGCTGTAACCAGTTTCTTCACTGGATAAGGGGAGCAGGCCACTTGACTTCAGAGGACTGCTGTCCGTCGTTTACTGCACAAACGGTAAGTTTCGAGTAACCCTAATGTCTTTAAAGTCTTTAGTAATGATGTTTCTTGTTTTGCAGGGTTCCAGCGATGCCGGATGACGGGCTGAAGTGAGTTGAAGATGGAGCCCGTGTGATGAATAGAAGCGCCTGGAAGCACGTAAGTAAGCGCTTGTTGCCTGCTTCACGATGCGCTCTAACTGTCTTTTTATTTTGCAGGTACAAGTTCGGAGCGGCTGCAGGTTGCCGGAATACCCACTGGGTTAGATGTGGAAAGGAGTAATGGCACGTGAGTATTAAAGTTCCCCAATGTCTTTAAACGCACCTTGTTTTGTCTTTCAGATGCGGGATGCAGCGCCGAAGGCCTCCGGAGCGTGCGAAGAGTTGGTAAGCTTTTGTCTTTCAGATGCCGGAATGCAGTGTGAAGACCTCCGGAGCGCACGAAGAGTAGGTAAGCCTTTGTCTTTCAGATGCCGGAATGCACCGCGAGGCGTTGGTGACAGCCGATGGACCAGGTAAGTGAAGAGCTGTCACCGAAGACCGTAATGCTAACCTGTTCTTTCTTGTCTTTATAGGTGTTGCTGAAGACTGGATTCAGGATGGTAAGCCTTTTTCCTTAGGCCCAGGATCAGATGCAGAAGACACGATGAGCGTTCTGCTGCAGAGGATGCAGGATAACGCAAAGCAAGATTCATCCATCGGGTGTGGTTTAAATAGCCTCTTGTAGTGCTTAGGTGTCTCCTTCCACAGCCACGCCTAGGTAAGAAAAGAGTTCCTGCTTTCCAGAAGAGTTCCAGTGTTCTGAATCTAGGGAGTGGCTCCTGCCCCACCCAACAGGAAAAGTAGTTCCAAACAGAAGAGGATCAGAGGCTCAACTGGCAGGCAAGTAAGCAGCATGTTCTGCTGCAGGTAAGTCCACCCAAGCATTATGAGCCCGGCGCTTCCAGCGCTGGGACTGGGCATATTTATGAGCCTGGTGCCACTGGCGCCTGGACTGGGTCCAAAAGGTCCCAATTGGGACTGGTTGGCACTCGGAACCTGGGTTATGGATCTGCTTCCAAGGGAGTTGGGAAAACCCTGACCTTTTGGAAGCAGCGATCATGACAGTACCCCCCCTCAAGGCCCATCCCAAACCGGGCTCCTCCGGGGGTTTTGGCTTGTCAGGAAATGTTCGGTGAAATCTTTTGATTAGGCGAGGTGCATGGACATATTCAGCAGGTTCCCAGGATCTCTCTTGGGGGCCGTAGCCTTTCCAGTCAATTAGGTAAAATAGTTTAGATTTGGAGATCTTGGAGTCCAGAATGCTTTTAACTTCAAACTTGAGTTCTCCATCAACTAGGATAGGTTTTGGAGATTTAGTTAGTCGGGTTTGAGGTTGCAGGGGTTTTAATAGAGAGACGTGGAAGACCGGATGTATCTTCATGTGCGGGGGCAAGTCCAACTTGACCGCTACTGGGTTTACTATGGTAGTGATGGAATAGGGACCAAGGTATCTTGGGTTGAATGTGCGTGGCCCTTTTAGAGGTAGATATTTGGTGGATAACCAGACTTGATCCCCTACTTGATATTGAGGGGCTTCCTTCCGATGTTGATCTGCTCCTTTCTTGTATTGTTCTTTAGCCCTTTGAAGGTGAGAAACAGCTTCCTTAAAGGCTTGGGTGATTGTAGAATGCAGGTAGTCTACTGCTGGTGTTTCAAGATCTTGGAGGGGATCCAACTCCGAGGTTCGAGGGTGACTGCCGTACAAAAGAAAAATCGGGGTTTTCCCAGTTCCCGAATGGACAGAGTTATTGTAGGCATATTCGGCTATCCAAAGGATGTCTTTCCAAGTTTTTTCAGTTTGTTGCAGCATGCAGCGTAAATACTGTTCCAGAGTTTGATTGGTCCTCTCGGTTTGTCCGTCGGTCTGAGGGTGGTGACTGGTCGATAGTCTCACATCAATTTGAGCCGACCGACAGCAACTTCGCCAAAAATGAGAAATAAATTGACTACCTCGATCCGAAATTAGAACCGAAGGGAAACCGTGCAGTCGGACGATGTTTTCGAGAAATTCTCGGGCCAGAGTTGCTGCTGTTGGCAAGCCTTTGAGCGGAATGAAATGCGCCATCTTGGAGAATAAGTCCACGATTACTAGAATCGTATTGTATCCGGAGCATGGAGGTAGATCGGTGATGAAGTCCATAGAAAGCGTATGCCAAGGGCGAGGTGGGATGTCAATAGGGCGTAAGAGGCCTGCTGGTCTTTCCTTTTGACTCTTGTTTTGGGCGCATACTCCACAGGACATTATAAAGTCTCTGATATCTTTTTTCCAAGACGGCCACCAGAAGTAGCGCTTGATCTTTTCTGAGGTCTTGGCCATACCGGGATGTCCTTCCATTAAAGAATCGTGATAACAAGCGATTACTTTTTTCTGTAAATCTGTGCTGGGTAGGTATAATCGTTCTTGGAAATACAATAAGTTGTCCTTTACTGCAAAGTCCTTTCCCTGCAGATGCCAATTCTGTATGTCTGCTGGAGTTACAAGTTGCCTGGCTTTATCCTTAACTTCCTCTATGGATTCTGTGGCGATTACACCCAGAATTCTTTGTTCGGGAATGATTGGTACAGTTTTAGGGTTGATCAAGTGTTCTTCCACTCCCATCCGAGAAAGGGCATCAGCTTTACCGTTCTTTGTACCAGGTCGATAGGTAATTATGAAGTCAAACTCGGCAAAGAATAATGCCCAACGGAGTTGTCTAGAGGATTGGGCTTTTGCGGTTTTCAAATATTGCAGGTTTCGGTGATCCGTAATCACAGTAACGGTGTGTCGGGCCCCCAGCAGATAATGCCGCCAAGCCTTAAAGGCAGACTTGATAGCCAGAAGTTCCTTGTCAGTAATCGTGTAATTGATTTCAGGAGGCGAGAATTTGCGGGACCAAAATGCCACGGGATGCAACTGATTGGTTACCGGGTCCTTTTGTGATAGAACTGCCCCCATGGCAAGGCTTGAAGCATCAGTTTCCACGATGTAGGGGAGTTCGGGGCGAGGGTGTTTTAAGATTGGTGCAGAGATAAATTTAGTCTTCAAATCCTGGAAAGCTTGTTCCGCCTTGGTAGACCATTCAAAACGTTTGTTTTTCTTTGACAAGGCAGTGATGGGCTGGACTATTCGAGAGAATTCGGGGATAAACCTGCGGTAAAAGTTAGCGAAGCCTAACATGCTTTGCACACCTTTTACGGAGGATGGTGATGGCCATTTGAGAACTGCATCGACCTTCTTTGAATCCATACGCACTCCGCCAGGTGATAATATGAATCCCAAGAATTCAACTTCAGTCACGTTGAAAACACATTTTTCCAACTTAGCGAAAAGTTTGTGTTGACGCAATCTTTCGAGGACCATTTTCACGTGTTTCCAATGTTCAGATTCCGATGAAGAATAAACGAGGATGTCGTCAATGTAAACAACAACACACACATCTATGAGCTCTCTGAGGACATCGTTCATAAAATATTGAAAGACGGCCGGGGCATTGCAAAGTCCGAAGGGCATGACCTGATATTCAAATAGCCCATACTTGGTGCGGATGGCCGTCTTCCATTCATCGCCCTCTTTTACTCGTACCAAGTGGTGAGCTCCTCTAAGATCCAGCTTTGTATATATGCATGCTTTTCTGACTTGGTCCAGGAGTTCAGGGATCAAAGGTAACGGATATCTATTCTTAACGGTGATCTGGTTCAGGGAGCGATAATCTATACAAGTTCTAAGGTCTCCTTCCTTTTTTGGAACGAAGAACAAAGCTCAAGAAGCAGGGGACTTGGAAGGACGAATAAACCCATTTGCCAGGTATTGATCCAGGTATTGTCGAAGGTGAAGGTTCTCAGGCTCGGTGAGGGCATAAATTCGACTACAAGGAGGAGTAGATCCAGGTATCAGGTCTATCTGGCAGTCATAAGACCTATGAGGAGGTAGAGAGTTAGCCTGATCCTTCCGGAAAACATCTTGGTATTCTAGGTATTTGGGAGGTAACTGGGGAGTCTCTGAAGAAATTGCTGCCAGTGCAACACCAGGTGGAGGGTGACAAGTAGAGACACATTCTGGAAACTGGACCGTTCTTGCTCGCCAATCGATCAGAGGATTGTGTTTCTCTAACCAAGGTATTCCTAGAATAATCTGAAACTGAGGGGCCTTGATCACATCGAACACGATCTTCTCATGGTGTCCATCTTGACTTACTAGCGTCACCTCTTGAGTGGTATGCGTTACTGGCCCGGAGGCTATCTCCGTACCATCCACCGTAGTAATGACGTCCTTTACAGCCTTGGGACAAAGAGTTAGATTCATCCTCAAAACCATTTCATGATCCACATAATTGCCGATGGCACCGCTGTCGACGTAAGCTTCAATTGCATGTAATCGATCCGGATTATCAGGCTAATGAGGACCATAGGTATCACGAAATGCGAGGTCACGGAACTGGTTTTCACGCTCGGCAAGAGGACCTCTATTCTTGTCGGGCGAGGTCGTTTCCCTGCTCAGAGTTGGTAACTTTGGTAACTGCAGCTCCTACTGCGTTCTTGGCAGGTTTCACCGGACAGTCTCGAAGAAAGTGCCCTGAGTTTCCGCAATAGAGGCATAATTGCAACTGTTTTCTCCTTTCCCGCTCCTTTTGTGTTAGAGGACCTTTCAGACCCCCTATTTGCATGGGTTCCCCGGAATCTACTCCTTTGGAAGGAGTTGGCGGTTTGGAAAATACTCGAGCATCAAACTTGGAACGATCGGCCTTCCTGTTCTGCAGTCTGTGATCTATTTGAACGACTAAGTCTATATAGTCCGAACAATCTTGTGGGGGATTCACTACTTGGGCTAACACATCTTTGAGCTCTCCACGTAGACCTCTATAAAACAGCGTAATCCTTTTGTCCTCAGGCCATTGAGTTTCCACTATCAGTCTGTTGAAAGACGCAATATAAGCCAAAAGGTCTTGATTACCTTGTCGCAACGAAAGAAGCTCATTGTCCAAGGCCTGCCCCTGTGAATGTCTTGCGAACAGTTTTTCCATACTGAGCTGAAAAGCTTGAAAATCATGGAGGACCAGATCATCTTGATTTACTAGAGGGATCGACCAGTCTGCCGCATTGCCACTAAGGTACGAAAGCACGAAAGCTACTTTAGCTTGATCAGTTGGAAAGGCTGCTGGCCGGCATAAGAAATGCAACCAGCACTGATTGATAAATACTGCAAACCTCTTTGGGTCACCAGAAAATCGTTCGGGCGGAGCCAGAGGTACATTCCCAGGTAGGTTGATCTGCACTGGATTCATAGAGGATGTAGAAGGAAGATTTCCCCCAGATGCGGGTAACGGGGTCTGTCCGGCTTGTGACTGTAGCAATTGTCTAGCGAGATCATCTGTTAGCTCCTTGGAAATAATCAGTTCCCTTCTTAGAGCGTTCGTTTCCTGACGGGCTGCATGCACTTCTGCCCTTAGTTCCCCAAGTAACTGGGCTAGCTGGTCGGTATCCGAGGTTTCCATAGCGCCTGGACGGGAGTTTTGTGGTAGGCTTTGCGTTCTGTTACGCTCACCTGATTCCCGTAGAGGCGCCGGTCTTGACTGGGCGTATACCATATCTTCAAAGGTGATGTGCAACACACGGCTGGCTCTTTGGGCTGGACCTCTGTGCACTGTATGTCTGACTTGAAGGGTAAGATGTCTGCAGATAGAAAATATGGGATTAAGGAACTGGGTTATTGAATGTCTCTCTCTTCTTCTCTTTCTCTTCTCCTGTAGAACCCCAAAGGTTAACGCTCTCACCTTAGGTAAGTGAACGCCGTGCTCTCCATCTGCCTCGGGGCAGGGTGCTGTAACCAGTTTCTTCACTGGATAAGGGGAGCAGGCCTCTTGACTTCAGAGGACTGCTGTCCGTCGTTTACTGCACGAACGGTAAGTTTCGAGTAACTCTAATGTCTTTAAAGTCTTTAGTAATGATGTTTCTTGTTTTGCAGGGTTCCGGCGATGGCGGATGACGGGCTGAAGTGAGTTGAAGATGGAGCCCGTGTGATGAATAGAAGCGCCTGGAAGCACGTAAGTAAGCGCTTGTTGCCTGCTTCACGATGCGCTCTAACTGTCTTTTTATTTTGCAGGTACAAGTTCGGAGCCGCTGCAGGGTGCCGGAATACCCACTGGGTTAGATGTGGAAAGGAGTAATGGCACGTGAGTATTAAAGTTCCCCAATGTCTTTGAACGCACCTTGTTTTGTCTTTCAGATGCGGGATGCAGCGCCGAAGGCCTCCGGAGCGTGCGAAGAGTTGGTAAGCTTTTGTCTTTCAGATGCCGGAATGCAGTGTGAAGACCTCCGGAGCGCACGAAGAGTAGGTAAGCCTTTGTCTTTCAGATGCCGGAATGCACCGCGAGGCGTTGGTGACAGCCGATGGACCAGGTAAGTGAAGAGCTGTCACTGAAGACCGTAATGCTAACCTGTTCTTTCTTGTCTTTATAGGTGTTGCTGAAGACTGGATTCAGGATGGTAAGCCTTTTTCCTTAGGCCCAGGATCAGATGCAGAAGACACGATGAGCGTTCTGCTGCAGAGGATGCAGAATAACGCAAAGCAAGATTCATCCATCGGGTGTGGTTTAAATAGCCTCTTGTAGTGCTTAGGTGTCTCTTTCCACAGCCACGCCTAGGTAAGAAAAGAGTTCCTGCTTTCCAGAAGAGTTCCAGTGTTCTGAATCTAGGGAGTGGCTCCTGCCCCACCCAACAGGAAAAGTAGTTCCAAACAGAAGAGGATCAGAGGCTCAACTGGCAGTCAAGTAAGCAGCATGTTCTGCTGCAGGTAAGTCCACCCAAGCATTATGAGCCCGGCGCTTCCAGCGCTGGGACTGGGCATATTTATGAGCCTGGTGCCACTGGCGCCAGGACTGGGTCCAAAAGGTCCCAATTGGGACTGGTTGGCACTCGGAACCTGGGTTATGGATCTGCTTCCAAGGGAGTTGGGAAAACCCTGACCTTTTGGAAGCAGCGATCATGACACCCCCTGTGCCTCATTGCTCGTTGCCTGGTTCCTTGTGATCCATGCAGGGCACCAGGCCCTCCTCGGTCAGTCTGCCCCAGCACTTGGTCCCCCCTGACCCACACTCTACGTGCCCTACCTGCACTTGCCCTACCGGGCTACATTACCCTGCAGTAGCCAGGCTGGGCCTGCATACTTATTGAGTCATACCAGCCCCTGCCTTTGCACTAAGCACATGGACCGTCTTCCCCTGCACTCAAAGCATTCTCCTGGCACTTCTCCACCTGGCCTCCCTTGTACTCACCTCCGCTAGCATTAGCACATTCTGCTCTGACCGGAACTTCCACCTCCTCCCAACTTTCCTACCCTTCTTGTTAGGGCACTTGCACAATTCGAATGTCACATGGCCTAGTAGGACGATATTTTGTTTTTCTTCCTCCCTGTCCCCCCACATTTTTTGTCTTGTTCCTCCTTGAAACACCACTTGCTGTATAGGTACATTAGAAATACCCAATAAATAAATACATAATAAATCTCTGTCTCTGTGTTAATAACCTGCCTTTATACCCTCTCTATAGTTGAGTAACTATAGAATTATTTCCAGTGACTGAAGTACAGCAAAGGATCCTTCCATGGAAAAACTGGAGAGGGTGAAGATCCAGAAAAGACAATCTCCATTGTCCCCAATAAGGTAGAATAGCCGGTAGAAGAAAGACTTATCCAAAGATGAACCCGAAAGAACCCAGAAGAAAAAGAAAACAGCTCTTGTCCTCCCTCTTTTTCTGCCACAAGGAGCAAGAGCAAGAGGGGAATTTGTAAGGAAATCCATACCGAAGAAAAGAATGCAAAACAACATATTTATAAGAAACTATGTAAACTACATCCTGTGCACAGCATTTGAAAAAGCCACTGTAAAGAAAATGTGCATTGTTAATAGCTCAACTACAACAAGAGTTTAAGTCCAAAGTAGCTGACAGGGCCCGAAATAACACCTACCAATTAAGTGAAAATATCCAGCAAACTTTTATTAAATGGAGAACTGCAATCTGGGATGAGAACACAGCATTTTATTGAAAAGTAATAAAACAAGAATTGGGGCTTGCATTGTGACTGTTTTCCTTTACAGGTTTGAGAATCATTGTTGAAAGAAACATGCAGAGACGTGAAATATCATTCTTTGACAGAATTTGTTTTAATGTTGCCCGGTTTAAATGACAATTGCAGTGTGGAAGTGTAGAAAACATATGAATAGATGCAGAGTCTGCTCTCCAAATAACTAGCTCTTTCTACCATCCAGGTTCTTCCAGGAGGATGTGATTCAGGATGTTGTAGGCCTGGGGTCTGGCTCACATGACAAATCATGGCTCCAATCACTCAAGGGTCCAAGGACATGTGTCAACAAATGTACCTCGGAAGCCTAATTTCAAAGAGACTTCTGACTAAGAGTCCCATGACTACCACATTCTCAGGAGTCATAAATGGCCCAGCAATCAGCTTCAAAAGGGACTAACAGCATATGGCTGTTACCAGAGAGGGCTTCAAATACAAATTCATATTGAGATTTATCACATTATATGCAAAGAGAAAAAAGCCAATATTCAGATTTTAAATATGGAATCACATTTTTGAAGGAACTGTTGTAGAAGGTTGTTTAAAAAAAAACTAATCTTATGGGTGAAACGTTCTAACAGATAAATGTAAAATGATATTTTTTGATATTTGTTTAATTATGCAAGTTGAACAAATGTGCACAGTTTGGCATAGAAACATCATTGCACATTAGTGGTCCATACATCCTAGTGTCTATGCCGGCGAGGCCGTTATGTTGAGCTGGGAATAAGATTGTTGTGTGAAAGTATCAAAAGTATTAGAGGATGAAAATTATAAATCTGTTACACACATATCACATCTCATGCTGAAGTCAGACTAACGTCATTGAATTCACCTGAATGTGATCAATTTGACAAATTAACCTGTAACATGGTTACATGTGGGTAAAAGGATGTATTTGAAAATTACAATTCTTTAATGTTGAAATCTCATAAAATGGGAGGGAAACTGTGTTTAGAAGTTGATCCCATTAGAGTGCCCTCTTTATTAATATGCCTAGTAAGTATGAAGGGTATGATTTTGCATGATGTCACTTTTTGAACATTGTCCAATCACAGACCAATTAGATTAGGGAAATGATGCACACCGGTAAAGGGAGAGGTTACTAATCTACAAACGTTCAAACCCATAAATTTGGGAGACTCACACACTCAATGACTGACTGAATGACTGATTGATAGGAAGGAGGGGAGAACAGAGAATTGACAACATCAGAAAGGAGGTTTGGATAGATTTCTTTCCTTTGGACTCATTTTGGATTACTAGCAGTGTACTTCCAGTGTACTTCCAGAGAAACCAGGCCGAGGATGGAATCTGACCCATCTTGCTGACTGATGCCCACCTATTACTAGTGGGTGGATAAAGGAACCAATCCTTAATAGGGTGTTTGCCTGCCTGAGAGACAGACAATATGTACAGCCTATTTAGGTATAATATTAAGGGGAAATAATTCTGATGGGAGCTCTAATCAAAAGAGGATTTGATCAACTAGATATGAAGTGTGTATGCATGGGAAGATCCCATGACTCTTTCTCTGTGTAATGCACAATCACAGAATAATTATTTTGGGAATCAGAAGGATATCTCACTGTGCACCTACCTAGAAAGGTAATGCATTTGAAGTCATTCCCTAGTTACATCACAAGTTCTGTTACTGGTGCTGAACCATTTAAGAATGAGGGTAAAGAGTTATTGACTGCAACCGATGTTGCCACCTTTAAGTTGTCCACTTTTTTGCACATGAATGCTGTAGAGACAAAGATGAAGGGAATCTAGAAAACATATATGTTCCTTTTGCAAGCAATTCATATGGAGGAATGTCAAGTACCTTATCTTTTAAATGTTGTTTTCTGCAATGACTGTTAGATATGCTCACTTCCATATTGGACAGGATGAAGGTGTGTATTTTCAATGATTACGAAGTAGAGAGATTTCAATGGAGAGGGATGTTTAGATGTATTATTGCTTTCCAAATGAAAGATTTGTACTGAACCCTCATACATTTCCCAATCCATTGTGGATGTGTGCCTATGGTAGACCAAATGTATAGATGATGATGTGCATGTTTACAAAAGTCTATATTCACGTAAATGAGGCATTAAAAAGTGATGAAACATGTGTATTGATCGCTCTTCATTGTAGTCACCACTGAAATTGGAATTTCATAGATGCACAATGTGCTCACATGAACATTGATTTAATTATTTCAATGATATTAATGAATAAAACATCTGTGCAACCCTGTATGTTTCTTGTCCTGAAATGGGAGTTAGGCTGTAGGGAATCAATATTGTTAGATTGGGAGTCCCAGTTTCATTAAAAAAAGTGTATTAAATAAATAAAACATATGCTTACCTGATTTGGGGTGGGTGAAAAATTCCATCGAACTAGATGTCGCCCTACAGAATGCAATGTGTTCATCTGGCTGTCCTGGTCTCAGCCCTGGAGGTAGGAGGTAAACCATTTCAGCACAGTGCCAGAGAATCCCATCCTGTTGGTGAGGATGGAGAGGAGGATGCAGAGTTCGATGGTGTAAAATGCAGCCAATAGGTCAAAGTGTAGAAGTAGACATGATGGTTGCTGTCTCGGTGGTACACTTGGGTTGTTGCAACCCTGACTGATAGTCATTTAGTAGGTGTAGTTGTTCGATTTTGGTGAGTAGTTGTGAAGTAACAATTTGTTCCAACATTTTGCCAATGAACGTGAGGTTTCTGATGGGCCGGTAGTTGACCAGGTCACCTGGGTCTAGAGTCAGCTTTTCAAAATAAGTTGTATGAGGCCAGTGTTGTGGGTGTCCAGGAATTAGTCATCTGTGAAGGAGGAATTAATGATGTCAAAAAGGAAGAGTACATTGAGCACAGGTCCCATCAGTTGCTTAATGATAAAGGCTGTGAAGGAAGTAGACTTGACAGAGATTAAAGTTTTTAGAGGTCTGAAGGAGAAAGAAAACGAGAATATGAGAGGGGCGTTGTGCATGCTGGAGTGCAGCGGGGGCTAATGCTGTGGGAGATTAATTTGATGAATTGTCACATTTTGTCCATTTTTTCAATAAAAAAGCTTTTGATTTTGTTGCATTCTTCCTGAGTTGCTGGCAGCTTAGGGTCAAGTGAGGGTTTGTACACTGCTGCACTACTTCAGAGAGGGGTTTGCTCCTTTTTGAGGCTGCCATGGTGGATTTGGTTTATTTAGCAGCGGTGGCCTTGGTAATCAGAATACCTTTTTCCATCTATTTCTGTTAACTTGATTTAAACATGCAAAAGGAAGTAAAAGAGTAGAAAATGGATCGCATTTCTATTACAACTTGTTTGTGAAAATAGAAATAAAACATCTAAATTGTGAACTTGTTTTATTCACCTTCCTTTCTGTGTGTGAGAAGCAGGTGTGAATCCATTTGTTTGCCGAAATCAGTCATGTCTCTTTGTTGTTATTGTAAATTAGTCCTTCCTAAGAAGGGAATTATTATGTTGAGGCAGGTTAGGGATTTGGATGAAAAAGAAGAGGTTACATGGTCATGAGACAAGTGTTTTGATTGTGAGATGAAGGTCTTGAGAGAGGTGTGCATCTTGTGGTTGTGGGTCCTGTAGTTCCAAGGTAACCACCATGACAAGTGCTGTCTGATCTATGAGAGACATTAGGGGATGGCTCAGGAAGATAACGGTATGCAGGACTGAGGGAGAGTATGTGACAGTGGAAGTAGGATCATGGGAATTAGACAAGACTGACATCAACAGATGCATTTCCACTGCCACTGGAGGAGAAGCGGGGAGTTGGAGGAGACAGGGTTTGAAACAATCGAGGGTTTTTCACTGCCTGAGGAGGAGACAACTGATTGCAAGGGAGAGGAGGCAGGGCTGATACTGGGAACAATTATGCAAGAGGTGATGGCCATCACTGTGAAGGAGTGGCAAACAGTACTTGATGCAGGAGAGGGGCATTGTAGCAACCAATCAACTACAGCCATTTCTGCACAATACCATAACAAACTTTACATTTGGAGAGATGATGGGGTGTGGTAGAGCAGAGATGTGTACCTTCCCACAGCCAGGCCAGGATGAGGCATATGTGGTGGTGCAGGAGATGGAATGGCAGGAAGTGGGGAAGACACAGGTTTGCCCCAGCAGATTCTCCGGAGCAAGAAGATGTGGTGGCATCACCATCATCACCATCAGCCAGCGCAAAGGCCACTCTAAGGCCTGTTGAGGCCTGCTTACCCCCTCACTCACTCTTCCACACCGTGGGGCGAGGGCAGGAGCCCCCCCAGCACCCCAGCCCAGCAGCGAAACCACGAGACGACGAGGAGCACGGACAGGGCCTGCCTGACCCTGTCCCCACACGCCGCCTGACCCACGCATGCCGGGCGCAGCGCGGCCTGAAACCGAGGCTGAGCCTCGCTAAAATCAGCTGTAACCGCCGGCAGGCGGATCACGCCGGCGGCCAGCGCAAAGGCCACTCTAAGGCCTGTTGAGGCCTGCTTACCCCCTCACTCACTCTTCCACACCGTGGGGCGAGGGCAGGAGCCCCCCCAGCACCCCAGCCCAGCAGCGAAACCACGAGACGACGAGGAGCACGGACAGGGCCTGCCTGACCCTGTCCCCACACGCCGCCTGACCCACGCATGCCGGGCGCAGCGCGGCCTGAAACCGAGGCTGAGCCTCGCTAAAATCAGCTGTAACCGCCGGCAGGCGGATCACGCCGGCGGCCAGCGCAAAGGCCACTCTAAGGCCTGTTGAGGCCTGCTTACCCCCTCACTCACTCTTCCACACCGTGGGGCGAGGGCAGGAGCCCCCCCAGCACCCCAGCCCAGCAGCGAAACCACGAGACGACGAGGAGCACGGACAGGGCCTGCCTGACCCTGTCCCCACACGCCGCCTGACCCACGCATGCCGGGCGCAGCGCGGCCTGAAACCGAGGCTGAGCCTCGCTAAAATCAGCTGTAACCGCCGGCAGGCGGATCACGCCGGCGGCCAGCGCAAAGGCCACTCTAAGGCCTGTTGAGAGCCTGTTTGGAGCCAGGGGCCACAAACTCTGCCCGTGCTGCTCCAGGTGGAGTGCATAGTCGAGCTTAGAGCCAGGACCCCTTGCCGTCCACCTACAGGGTAAGCATACTGCCCCCCTCCTCCACTATCCACTCCCGACCCTCGAGCTAGAGCCCTGACCTAGCACCTCCTAACATTGCTACGCCCAAGGTCCCACATGCACCGTTGTGCTTCTGAACTGCAACAAAATACTTAATGCACAATCCATAGCCAACCAACCATGCTCTTGCCTTGCTCTGCAATATGCTGCCATCTGACAATAGCACCGTTACCACGGTCGCCCAGAGACCACTGTGATATTGTGTAGTGCCTTATGGTCACCCAGCGACCACTGTAATACTGTGTAGTCTCTGTGTTGTGCCCTATGGTCATATCTAGACCACACTACTGTGTTGTGCCTTATGGTCGCATAGTGACCACACTACTGTGTTGTGCCTTATGGTCGTATCTAGACCACACTATTGTGTTGTGCCTTATGGTCGTATCTAGACCACACTATTGTGTTGTGCCTTATGGTCGTATCTAGACCACACTACTGTGTTGTGCCTTATGGTCGCATAGTGACCACACTACTGTGTTGTGCCTTATGGTCGTATCTAGACCACACTACTGTGTTGTGCCTTATGGTCGCATAGTGACCACACTACTGTGTTGTGCCTTATGGTCGTATCTAGACCACACTATTGTGTTGTGCCTTATGGTCGTATCTAGACCACACTATTGTGTTGTGCCTTATGGTCGTATCTAGACCACACTACTGTGTTGTGCCTTATGGTCGCATAGTGACCACACTACTGTGTTGTGCCTTATGGTCTTATCTAGACCACACTACTGTGTTGTGCCTTATGGTCGTATCTAGACCACACTACTGTGTTGTGCCTTATGGTCGCATAGTGACCACACTACTGTGTTGTGCCTTATGGTCGCATAGTGACCACACTACTGTGTTGTGCCTTATGGTCATATCTAGACCACACTATTGTGCTGTGCCTTATGGTCGTATCTAGACCACACTATTGTGTTGTGCCTTATGGTCGCATACTGTGCCCTGATTTTGCTGCCCACATTGCATTCTGTTTCTAGTTGTGCCATGTTGAACGATACCCTCGCCATGCCCCAACAATCAACCAGCTCACCAGCTGCCCCACTGGCATTCCTCTCCAACATTCCTCCCACCTACTTCCTACCATCATTCTTCACTGAAAGCATCCCCACAGCACGTCATCCTCCACCCAGCATAACTTCCTACACCAGACCCATCCACACCAGGAACCAACTCCTAGGTCTCCGTTCTAGATACCCTAGACTCACCCACCAAGCACCTCCCACCACTCTTAACACGCCTAACACGCCATCCCCTACAGTCAAAACACCCTTACCTAAACCCACCATGCCGCACCCCATCCCGGCGACACCACTCAACACCACCCCTACCTCGGCCCAACACACACACAACCTACAGTGTGCCCTCATAAACGCCAGATCCATCCCTGCCCATGCCATTGAAATTCACGAACTCCTAATTAGCTTGGACCTCGACATCTTAGCCATCACCGAGACATGGCTGCACAGCGCTGCAGGGCCAGCCCTCAACCTTACTATCCCACAGGGGTACGCCATTATCCGGCAAGACCGCCTCTCCTCAGTAGGTGGTGGGGTAGCATTCATCCTGAAAGATCACCTCGAGGCCAGACAAATCACCTCCAATCTAGGTGACAACATAGACTCTCTAGCTATAAAAATTGCCCTCTCCCCTAACTCCACCATCACCTTCAACCTAGTCTACCGCCCGCCCGGCCCCCTAACAGAGTTCCATGAGAACCTTGTACACCGCCTAACAGAAAACCTAAAACTCACCTCCAAAAGCATCCTTCTAGGTGACCTTAACCTGGGGTATAACGATAAAAAGGACAAGCCTGCTAAATCTCTTGCACTAGCCTTAAAAGAACTAGGCTTCGACCAAAAAATAACCTCACCCACACACAACAAAGGCCGTATCCTGGACTGGATAGCTGACCACAACTGTCACGTCGACATTAGCTCCATCACCCCGACTCCTTGGTCAGATCACCACCTCATTCACTTCTTTATTCCCGCTGTATCTAACACAAACAAACCTAACCCCATCCCCCCAGCACTGGCAAGATGTGTAAAAAATCTCACCAAAGATAAAATTACACCCCACCTTCACATCCTCTCCACAGACCTCAAGTCATCTGACCCGTCAGAATTAGCAGATATCTACAAGAGCACCATAAGCACCGCCATTGACGCCATTGCCCCCTTGCAGACCAAAAAAGCCAAAACTATCAAACACTCAAATACCTGGTTCTCCACTGAACTCAAAGAACTCCGCTCACAGAAAAGAAAAGCTCTAAACTCCTGGCAGAAATCGCCTTCCCCAGCCACCCTATCCTCCTACAAAAAAATCACTGCCCAATACAAAAAAGCCATAATCACAGCTAAATCAGTCTCTTATAATGTTAGAATTGCTAATGCAAGCTCCGAATCCAAAGAACTCTTTGCCATTTTCAACGAACTCACCACACCGGCCACCAAATCACAAGACATTGTTAAAGACCAAATCTGGTGCAACTCCATACAATCTGCCTTGTTAGATAAAATTGAACTCCTACAAACAAAAATTAAGGAGCACCACAAAAACCTATCACTGCACCACAAATCTCCCACCACCACGAGCCACATGCCCACCCCTAGTTCGGGAACCACATCCACCAAAGCCCCCACTACCCCGTTCAAATTCAGGGAAGTCACAGAACACGAAGTTATTGAGATAATGAACAAGATCAAACCATCCAATTGTAAAGGAGACCCCTGCCCCGCCAGCCTGATCAAAGACTGCACTGAAACACTCGCCCCTTTCCTTAAATCATTCATTAATGCCTCTTTCAAAACCAACACTGTCCCTGACAGTCTAAAAGAAGCCTGGGTGCGCCCGCTTCTAAAAAAAACCACCCTCGACCCTGAAGTAGCTACCAACTACAGGCCCATCACCACTGTGCCTTTCCTGCTCAAGATACTGGATAAAATGGCCTACACACAAATCCAGGATTATCTCGAAACCAACCATATCCTAGGAAAAAGACAGTCAGGCTTCCGACCAGGTCACGGAACTGAGTCAGCCCTACTTGATCTGAAAATACAGCTTGCTGACACTATGGATAAAGGCAAACCGGCACTCCTTCTCCTACTGGATCTATCTGCCGCCTTTGACCTTGTCAACCACGATATCCTAGGCATGCACCTAAAAAATGAAGCACACTTCTCCCCGGAAGCCATTGCATGGGTGGCCTCATTCCTAAATGGCAGACTCATGAAAGTCTTCTCAGACACTGCCTCGGCAACCCCTACCACCATCCACTGCGGCGTCCCACAAGGCTCCTGCACCGCCCCCACTCTCTACAATATATTCACCCTTCCTCTCTTCAATGACCTCGACTGTCGTAACATAGCGTATACCAACTACGCAGACGATACGCAGGTACTACTCCCTCTAACTGGGACCTACGAAGAAGATGCGACAGCATTAACCAAAATCTACACAGCCATCCAAACCTGGATGGCGGCCAACGGCCTCTGCCTAAACGGTGACAAAACCGAAATCCTCATAGTAGGGACCAATGAAATTCTCAACAAACTCCCCCCCCCAATACAAATCCTTCAACATCGACAACTCCACCATCTCAGTCTCCAAGACTGTTAAAACCTTAGGCGTTCACCTAGATGCCTCACTATCTATGTCTCGCCAGGTCAACGCCATAGCCTCTTCCTCGGCACTTACCACCAAGATGATAAATGCTGTCAAGCCTTTTCTCTCCGCCAAAAACTGCCTGTCCATCGCCAGAGCCACTATAGGTACAAAACTAGACTACTGTAATGCCCTGTTCCTAGGCACCTCCGCCCACAACCTAAAAAAACTCCAAATCACGCAAAACAATGCGCTCCGGGCAGCACTGTCCATTCCAAAAAGAGAACACATCTCGCAAGCAAGGAAAGATGCCCACTGGCTACCCGTAAAGGAACGCATACTTTTCAAAGCCATGACCATCACACATAGATGCCTATCCCTGGATGCCCCACCCTATCTCGCAGAAAGAATCACACCGAAAGCCTCCATCAGACCCACCAGAGCTCACCGCACCAACATGATTGACGTCCCCACGTTTCAAAGATCCAGGGCGGGAGGAACCAGCTTCCAACACCTCGCACCTAAAAACTGGAACTCCTTACCTACCTCACTAAGGAACGAAAAATCATACCATACCTTCCGTAAAAACCTCAAAACCCTCCTATTCCGCTAAAGTCTTCCACATGCACTCTCATGCTTGCATTGTAACCACAGCATAGCATAACCTCTAAGCTCAATGTTTATTACCAATGTGAAATGTACTCGGTAACTCGGTTTACATCTGTAAACACATTCCTATGCTTGTGTTCATGACTAAGTCTGCTGTAACAGCGCCACGATGCCCCAGGGCAGTTCTGTGCGCTTTATAAATGCAAATAAATAAAATAAATAAAATCTTTGCTTGGTGTTTCAGTATGGACAATGCAGGCACACGCATCACTTGGCAAGTTGCATGGGGTACTGGTAAATGGGATATCCTGGAGCCACCTTGACATGGGTTTGGATCATTTTAGTCTACTGCAGTGGAAAACAATGAGGAGGCATTGAGGATGTTTGAAGGCAGTGTCATGTGAAACCTGTGCAACACACCAGTTATGTGGGATACACCAGAGAAGGCCCTCCATAATGTATACTACATATAATGAAAGAGTGCTGTATTTAATACTACATGGAATCGACCCCTCAGTCACATCATCTTCCACCCTTTGGAACACACATGCCAGTTGCTGATTCCTGATTCATCAGCACAAGCACTGTCCAGCCCACCTGTTACCAGAGCTTGAAAAGGAACCAGTGCCCTGTCTGTATACTGTGCCAGTGGCACCATCCACCAGCAGGTGCTTCATCACAATGGAAGCTCCACCAACACTGGAGCTTCCTACTGTTAGTAGCCATTGATTGCCCATTGAGCCAGCGGATGATCACCATAAGTTGCAAGTATGTGAAATGGTCATGATTGGTTGCATCAGACTTTAGTTTCACCACTCAAGGCTGGCAGAGTTGGAGAAGGATATAAAATGCAGAGAAATGAATTAAGGTTGCAGTTAAGAGCTACTCCAGGTGGGTTGTAATTATTGAGACAAATATCTTCCCACATGCTTGACATCTGTGCATCTAAGTTGCTGAAATGCCTCCACCCAATATTCAGACAATAGACAGCTGTTACATTTTACAATGAGCACTAATCCAAAATTCCAGGGTTGCTACTGCATGTCCTCTTGAGAGGATGCTCTTGGTGCTCGGGTGACAATACAGATAGGGGGTTGTATTATACATGGTTACCTGTTATGAGAGGTTTGCAAAATATGTCCCCTGGGCTCATACCATATCTCTGCAATGTGTTGCTTTATATGGCATTGCAAAGATCCAACCTGGTCACACCTCTTCCCTGAAAAAAACAATTTCAGATGACTAAATGCATGGATATAGATTTTGTAGTTCTTTGTCCTGTGGTTTGTACAACTTCCACACTTTGGTGTTCATTCTAGAGAAGAAAGCCATGTCATTGTGCCCTGAAGAGACTGCTTGCGGTGGAAGCGGTAGTGGTGTGGCTTCCACACACTGACATTAAGAACTTTTAGATCTGATACAGTGACTTTGACAGATTATGCACATACATAGAAGAGTAGCATTGTCTTTCCATCATATCTCTCTAAACATCGTTTTATGTACCTCCTTCTCTTCATCTATGTAATTGGATTCCAAAAACATGTGCTTAATAGTCCTCAACTCATTTGATCTGACACTTTTATCTTGTTTGTCTTCATTATCATTATTATCCTCAAACTCAACATCAGTGTATCGAGGTGGAGCAGGCATGGACAATTACAGCACCATTACATTTGCATGTGTTCCTTCCATCTCCTCAGTACATCATATACATCTGCTCTCTCTTGCGCCACAGAAAAAGTGTGCTGAATCTCCATCTCATTACTCTATTTCTCTTTTTCACAATTAGGTGATTCAGATATGTTGCCAAGGAAGCTGGTTACTTCTTCATAGGCAAAAGAAGATGCAATGTTGCATACTCCGTTACTGTTACAAATATAATCTCCTGCATACCAAGAAATGCAAGGTTTATTTTTGCAGTCATTAATTGTGATGCTAGAAATGCTTTAGAGGGACAGGGCCACCATGTCCTTGTCCTGCACTCCCTTATCATGTGTGTTTTCTGCACAGGAGTCCATATGGTACTCCTGGCAGTGCAGCACTTCCTCTTTTTGGTTGTAGTGAACAGATCCTTGGGATACCCTTATGGCAGCCATGGGTGGGGGTACAACACTGTACCCAGTGTATGTTGCTGGGCACCTCTGTGTGGCCACAGAGTAGCGTATGAGCAGGTGGCAGTTCCATGCTGCATTTGACAGGTGCTCTGAGTAGCCTCCATTTTGGGATTTTCAGCCCCTGCCATAGGAATAAGTGGATTCCTGATTGGAGACAAGAGGGCCCTTGTGGCCTCATGGTTTCTATAACCTGTTACTGTGTTTTCCCAAAGTCCTGGGAAGCCCTGACTCTGGCCCTTCCCCTGACTGACTGTTGGGTGGAAGAACCATATATAGTATTATAGGGAAGTTCAAGCCAGACTGGCTCAAGCCTTCCCAGTGACTATATGTTCTGGGTATGTGGGGTGCAATTAAAGGCCCCAAACAGAAGTCCCTTTCATATGAATGGCAGGAATTTACGCTCTGCAACAAAAACAGCCTGGCATTTGCTTTTGCCTTTCACATGAATGGCAGGCATTCAAACACTGCAACAAAAATGGTCTGTCTTTTGCTGCTTTTGTTCATGTAAAGTTAAAGAGCCATGTGGAAAGGGGCCTACCTGTCATTATCAATTGAAAAGCAGAAGTTTGATTTACAAAAGAAGGAGAATCAAAGAATCCTGTTACACGGAAAACAGGATTTTTAAACATTGAAAGCAAAAACATCCTGTACGTGTGTTTGCAAATACAAACAGCTTTAAAAAGCCAACATGGGAAAAAATATCACTTCTCACAGAAAAATGTAAGGAAAGCAAAACATGATGTGTGGGTTGACCAAAGCAATGGGCCTCATTACAACAATTGCGGAATGCATTTAACGGCGCCGGTAATGGTGCCGGTGCCGTTAAATGCATTCCGCACTATTACGAGGTTCCCTCGGGGGACCCGATGTGGGCATCTGTTTTTACCAGACGTCCAGAGCGTGTCCCGTGAGGGGACCAGGGAGCTAACAATGGGCCGGTTGTAATCGTCCTGTTGTTAGCTCCTGCACCCATTCTCATTGAGCCCTATGGGGGCTCAAATGGGAATGGGGACGGTCCGGGCACGTGTTCCCTGTAGGAGGAATTAACTCCAAACTCAGAATTCAGGGAACCCGGACCAGGACACGCTTTTGGAGGCAGCCATGCCCTTATTAAGGGCATGGCTGCAGATAACCCCCCTCCAGTCTTTGCATTAATAATCATGCAAAAGATATATGATACTTTTTCTCTACAACTTTTTATTCCTAGAGCCACTGTAAGAAGATACACTCAGTTGCACACACACAAAGCACTTTCTGTAAAATAACTCTCAGGGCCCAATTCATAGAATGTTTGCGTGTCAAAAACTGATTTGGTGCACTTTTCGGCATGCAAATCTCCTTTTCCTGATTCATAGAGCAGACTCATGACATGGTGCAACTTTGTGTGGGTTTGTCACTACTTTGAGTGGCTTCAAGTGCTTTGCACGACACACTGCAAAAAGTGTGGCGATGGGCATGCGCAAAGAAACACATAGGGGGCGGTGCATGCATATTCCCCATTTTCACTGCAAAATTAGGAAGAACGAAGATTAACGTGGACATGTTGAGGAAAGCGCCACACAAATAAATCACATGCCCAGTGAAGCCCAAACCATTCATGGATTACAAAGCGCAACTTCACATCGGGAAAAGTCACATGCAAACCTCGTGATCTCGTGATTTTACCGCCACATGATAGGAGACTCAACATACAGTGAGCAAAGAAACCAGCAAGTAAGTATAAAGCACACAATGCACACCATTCAAATATTGTTCTAACAGGATGAATCCAGAAATAGTGGCAGCAATCTTACATGCCCATACATGTCCATATACGGAGGAGGGAGACAGTGAGGAACAGTATTTTCCAGCCACGTACAATGCATGTCATCCTAGACCTGGTCAGGGAGTGAGGGGTTGACCTTACACCAACCATCTGCTTCTGTGCCTCAAACCCCTGGAAAACATTCTGACAGTCCTACATTTCCTAGCCACAGGCTCTTTCCAGTGCACCACTGCCATTGTTGGGGGCATATCGCAGTCCATGCAATCCCGTTGTCTACACCAGGTATTGGGCTGCATCACGTCATGTATCACATCATATGTGTATAGGCACATATACATATACATGCCACACACACTGCAGGCAAGGCAGAGAGTGTGTCAGGAGTTTTGTGCCATAGCACACTACCCACGGATACTCAGAGCCATTGATTGCACGCATGTCACGCTACATCCCGCCTGACGGACTGAGGACATTACCGCAACAAGAAGCATTGTCATTCAAAGTGCAGGTCATCATGCGCGTCAAGCTAATTTCCCTCGAGGCACATATGGCAGCTACATTTCCCACCACTCACCACTATACCTGACCCTGGCATCGGGAACCTTTGGCAACACCTGGCTCATAGGTGTATATCCACCTTCATGCACATGCATACAGTCAAGTGATATACTAAATAACAAACCATGAGAATTAATGCTAACAACAACGAATTACACATTTGTAGGGGATAGTGTCTACCCACTCTCACGATTCCTTCTCATCCCATTCCCGAATCCTGCCACACCTGTCTCAGGGGTTGCCATGTCCACACCATCTACCTCGTCTACATCGAGCAGCACCTCTATGTCAGCGAGGAAGAGTGCTGCCAACTTTACCACCACAAAAGTGGCATCCTGGGGGATCGGGCTCTAGTTAATCATGATGCCCTCTTCAACCCAGCAACACAGCTGGCACACGACAGACATCAGAAAATCTGGGAAATGATAATGGCTGCCATCAACACAGAAGAAGTGGCAATATGATATAATATGATAATGATATGATATGACATGATATGGCATTTATAATGCGCTTCTACACAAGTGTTTCAATATGTTTACTGAAGACTGTTAGGAAGCGCTGGGAGGACATCAAGACCCAGAGCCATTGAAAAGGTAGTAGCAGCCCTCAAGGTGGAGTCCACAGTGTAGGTGCAACATGCAGGCTGCCACCAAATGTCACCTAACCAGCTGTGGGTCCTCGAGAGGTTCTACCAGCACTCTACTCCCAAATCTGTGCGTGGAAAGGACATATGAAAGCTGCTGATAGGTACCAATGTGGTGCACTACTCTACAGTGTTTGTGTTGTGCATAGGCATGCATAATTGAAGGTACCCCTTCTGTATACAGCATATGTGCTGCAGTGATCCACAGTGGCATGCAGCCTCATGTCAATGCTGGATGGAGGTGATGGCAGACATTTATTGATTGGAGATAGTACAAATTCAAGGTTACAATGGTGTGGTCATGTGAGGGACATGCATGCAGGGCACCTCTATGTGTTTCTCATCTGCAAGTAAAGCCATCCACACACATCTGCTGAGAGTGAGACATGTGTGTGGATGTCTTTGAATGTAATGTTGGTGCATTGACCTCTAAGGGGCAAGGATGTGATGTTTCATCACACTGCATGTGAAGCCAGAGTTGTCGTGTGATCATGCCTTATGTTTGTGCTAGGCAAACAGCATAAGTGCTTGTTCCTCAGAAAAGGGTTCCTGTACATGATGCATGCTTACAGGTACAGCTGTCTAGGATGCATGTTGCTAAGTTATTTGGTGAACAGGTGCCTGAGTGCACTTCCCATAGCCCTTGCTGCATGTCACACTTGTGTCATTTTGGCAATGGTATTGTGTGCCATTGCATGATTTGTGGAAATGTGTTTTGTGTCCACACGACAATGTGCTGGTTTGACATCTGTGTGTGTCATTACTGTGAGCAATAATTGTCCCTACACTTGTGTGTCAGCATTCATGCTGATTGCATGGGTGTGCATGTGTGTGTGTGTCAGTTGCTGGCTGACCTGTGCTGACTGAATGGTACTGTTAATGTTATGTATGCCACACATGCATTGACACTGATGACTGACATCAATGTTCTTTCTCCCATTTTCCACAGTTGCTGAAGCTTGTGAAGGGCGCAGGAGCATTGCTGTGGAGCTGAAGAGCAGGGACTGGGCCACCAGACCCAGGCACATACCCCAGCCTGTGCCCCTTGACACCACCTCTCCTGGTAGTGGATTGGCTGGAAGAGTACCAGGACCATCAGGTGAGGCTGCTGGTGGTAAATCCCAGGAGTTGATTGTGGTGGGGGGCACCTCAACATATGTGGGACAGGTTCTGTAGCCACGGGGGCCGCCGAGGGTGTAAGACTCTCTAGAGTCATCTGGGATAATGGAGGTGGAGGTTCTGGAGGAGGCAATTGCAGACCAGATGGGGACATCCAGGAGGCTATGCAGGCTGCACCCCTGGCCCAGGCACCGACACAGAAACAGACAGTGGAGTGACAGCTGGCACTTCAGCGCAGTACAGGTGCTGTGCCCCCCAACAAGTATTATCTAGTTAGAGGGGGTAACTACACAGTTTACACTCTGTCATGCAGCAGCAGGTGAGGTGTGTGATGAGGCAGTTAATGCAGGGCCATTCCTCCCCGAGGAGACAAATTATATATCAAATGGAGAACATCAGACAGGAGGAAAGGAGGCAGCTGAGGCAGATGGTGTGTGTCCAAGCACATTATGACAGGCAGCTGATGCTGATGGTGGAGAGGCAGCGGGCTAGGCAGTCAACGATTGCCAGGACCAGGGCAGATGTGGCAGAGAGGCAGACAATGAGATGGGCAGCCATCTTTGAAGATGCTTGCAGTAATGCAGAGGTGGAGGGGAGGCAGATGGCTGATGGCCTGCAAGGCCTCCAGGCAAGAACAGAGGCCCCCTCCAGGCAGAGGATGAGGAGAGTGACTCTGCCTAGTAAACGCATTGCAAGACATGTGTTCCCACTGCCGGTGTATATAGTTGTACAGTGTTAGGTTAAATTTTGGAATTTTATTTTATTTTCATCCTTGGACATTTTACCCGGTACCATATTTTGTGATTGTATTGTTCATATTTTTAATACAAGCTTATGAATCTTGATACCACCCTTCATGGAGTCTCCTTGTCCATGTGCACAATCACTTTTGCCATGTTATCCAAATGCATTCCTTCTATGACTTTCACGTGGGTTGGGACCTCACTGTAGATTATATTGTATATTAAGTAGCTGTATCACTCCCAAAGCATAATAACCCACTGCACACATCTGCAATCACCCACTACCAGCTATCATATCATGCTGCACATCTGCCACTCAAATGCTGCATCTACACATGATAGATTAATCTGTCTGGCTGTACACATTATCTGTCTCCTTGACTCACACACTCTCGGAGAGCCTTCACATAACCCAACCACAAGCCTGTTCTACTTGTGTCACCCCTGCCTTCCTACCTTTCTACCTTCCTTTTTGCCTTTCTACAGACTACAATGCACACACACATTCCAAATGTCAACAAACAATCTTTGATGTCTCAGACTTAGGTTCACTAGGGGCATTCACCTACATCGCTTTGAGGCCTTTGCAATGGCACATGGGTACAATAATACATAACATTGAATTCCATTGCATAGCCATATCACAATTACATGGAGTGGTCTAAGTGTAGCTGGTGCTACATTATGCTGTCCCGTTGATGCGCAACTGAGTGTGGAGAACCAGGGAGTCATGTGAGGAGCTACAGACATGGATTCAGCAGCAGTGCTCCCAGTTGTTCAGGCTAAAGGGGGATATGTGGCCAGTGTACTTCATGGTGGAGGCAGACCAGTGGAGTTGAGGTAAGTTTAACATTGGACTGGTGGGGGTGTAATCTAGCCCCAGTGTAATCTAGCAGGGGCTGCCTGGGGTAGTGGGTGAAGGTGATTGCGGCTGGTGGGAGGTGGCAGCAGGACTTGAGGGAGCAGCCTGGAGTAGGTGGCAGATGTGAGTGTGGTTTGGTGGGTGGTGTGAACACTTGAAAGGGAAGCCTGGGGGTTGTGTTGGAGGTCAGGGTTGTGTGGAAGGAGGGTATACTGGCAGGGGGCTAACTGGGGGTTGTGTCAGAGTTCAGGGAGGTGTGAGTAGGGGGATGTACTGACATTGGACTGCCTGTGGGTTGAGGCAGAGGTCAGGGAGGCTTGGGTGCTACCCAGAGGCTGCCTAGGGGTTGTGGCAGAGGGCAGTGGTGTTTAAAGAGGGGTTTGTACTGGCAGGGGTTGCTTGCCGGATGTGACAGAGGGGTGTGGGGTCAGAGGTGTACTGGCAAGGGGCTGCCTAAGGGTTGTGGTGGAGGTCAGGGGTGTGTAGAGAGGGGAGTGTACTGGCAGGGAATGTCTGGGGGCTATGGCAGAGGTCAGGGGGTGGGTGGTGTTAGGACTTGAGGCAGCTGCAATCATTTAAGGGTGTTGGCCAGCAGTTTCGCATCCTTGAAACTATGGGTGATGGTCCACAATTTCACACATATGCTTCCTTGAGTTACAGGGGATGGCACGCAGTTTCACCTGGGTGCCGCCTTTAGTTGCGTGGGGATGGCACGCAGTTTTGCCAGGATGTTGCCTTGAGTTACGGGGGAATGGCATGCAGCTTTTCAAGGGTTCTGCCTTGAGTTGCATGGGGATGGAATGCAGTTCTGCCAGGGTTCTGCCTTGAGTTGCGGTGGGACACAGACAGTTTCACCGGGTTGTTGCCTTGAGTTGCGAGGGGATGGCACACAGTTTTGGATGGAGACTGACTAGAGTTACAGGTTCAGGTTGGTGTGTCTGTAGGTGAGACCAGGGGTCGTTTCAGTAGAAAGTGCGCTAGTTGCTACCGCCAAAAGATATTGTGCTACAATTGATATCTGAAGAATGGGATATGCTGCATCAAAAACTTCAAATGGTACCCCCTAGTAGGTACCAAAAAGCATTAACTGAAAAAAGAAAGATGAAAGTAAGGTTGACGCGCGAATCCCATGTGCTGAGATCTATAATATTTCAAAAGATCTTAAAAGTGATGGATTCAATCAGATTAGGTCTTGTGCTATGTCAAATCAAGTCTTTATATTTATTCTGATTTTGATAATGCACCAGCCGACAAGTGTTCGACCCTCCGGGTCGTTATCAAGGCTGTACATATGTAGGCAAGTCAATAAACAGAAATCATGGTACATTTCATCAAAAACATTAAAGTATTGAGAAGTCAGGAATAAAAAAATAAAATAAACATTTGTAAAATAATCATGAAATGGAACATATAGATTGTGGAACACATTCATCAGACCATTGTTGGGTAATTATGATACATTAGAAAAACAAAATTATCATACAAGAGAATTGGCACCATACCATGGTTCAGATGGGCGACAGGCGGTATCACAGGGGTTGTAGTGACCATGGCAGAGGAACAACAAATGCGTGAAAATGAGTAGAAGCCATGCATAAGTTAAGTAACAAATGTTTCCTGCACTAGGGGGAACAGTTTGCCACACCACGTGAGTCTATGGAGCACCCAAAAATACCATAAAGCCAGGTGAGTTGTGAAGGTGAAGTAGAAAAAGAACGGTGTAAAAGCCAGCTAAGATGTGGCAGAGTCATAAGGATGAAGTAGAAACCATATATAAATGGATGTCACATACCGTGAGTCCTTATCAGTGGATTAGCCGCTTTTGAAATGTAAACATGGTCAAAGCGTAATACTGGCAACCTGTATAGAAATAAGTGGTAGGTAAGCTGCATGTTGGCAGCAGTGGAAAGAACCAGAGTGTGCAGTTCAAGTATAGAACAGATGACTTACCCTGATGGTAAATATTTCAGGATAGTTAAATTACAAGTGGATGTCTTGTCATTCAATGAGTAGGTCTATAAATTGAAAGAGAAAGGCGGTCATGGGTAGCTAAGTAAATAAAAATATGGAGATCCTCAATTAGTAGTACTTCGAAAAAGATATGTGAAAAATTGCCTAAATGTCGTATCTGTTAATACAGTGGGATATTGTACTGCAGATCCTGGTGCCAAATCCCCATCAAACGGTAGTGTTCACGCCGCCGCGAGTGTGCGGTGGACCCTAAATCATAGTTCCGAGCGCAGACTATGACATCAGGCTTCGGTGGTGCACGTGACTTCACGCGCCGGTGATGTGCATGATATCACACGCACATTGGAAATAGTGATGTCACACGCACAACCGCGATTGCGGCTTGAACAATTTGGGCAAGATAAAAAAGTTTCATGAAACTGTATAGGAGTACAGTATGCATGAAATACATGATTGAGCAAAGGTTGTAATTAGGGTGTAAAATCCGGATGATTGGTTAATTGTGAAATTTGCAATTGGTTGGAAAACATGTGGAAATGATAATCTCTAATTGCAATGTGGACAAAAAGACATGGTAATGGCCAGATGAGATGTTCTCATATTATTGATATTAGTTCACAAAAAGTGATAAATAAGTAATAGCAGCTGAAAAGATGCTAATAGTCAAATCAGAAGAATTATTTGTATAGGTATTATGTATAGAGATAGCAGGGAGAAGCTGTCATAAATATGAATTGGCTCAGTCCATTATAGTGATCCGGGGCAATAACCAATAATGCCAGAGAAGGAACTGACATTGCCAGTAGTAAGAGCTGAAAGCAAAATTGAAATTAATTATAAAAATACATGCATTTCATGGTCTGTATCGAGGCCTATGTCAGTACAACGGAAATGACAAATGAGCTTAGATTCTAATTGTCTGAGTTTAAGGCATGTATTGCCACCTCGTTTGCCACATTTCACTCTGCTCAAACCTATAAAGCGAATATCTGCTTTGTTGTCCATTTGGTGTTGAATTGGCCAGTGCGTCGCCAGAGGCAAGTTGATGTCCATTTTGTTGAGACTGGAAAGATGTTCTCTAATGCGTATTCTCAATTGTCTTATAGTGCTGCCTATGTATAATCTATGACAAACACATATGATTGCACACACAACTGATTTTGTTTTGCAATTGATGAAGTCTTTGATTTGCATTTGTGTCCCACTAGTATCAGCACAATCTTGACAGTTGTGATGTGCATATTGGCATTGGTTACAGGTACCACATTTATAGAAGCCAACAGGCTGTGTCAACCATAAAGAGGAGGTTCTGGTGTCAATAGGATCCAAAAACGAAGGACTGAGTAGATTCCGAAGAGTGTGGGCTTTGGAAAAGGTAAACTTGGGCTTATCTGTGATATAGGGAACAAGATCTTTATCCAAATGTAGTAGATGCTAAGGTTTCGAAGCAAGTTTATATAAAGTGGACGAATCCCTTGAAAACTGCGTGATGATTGAAATTGGTCTCCTTTGGTTGGTTACTGAGTTATTTTGGGCAGGTTTAGGAGTTAACAGTTCTGCACGGTTAGTTTTGGAATACTTGTGTAGTGCTTTGTGCACTGCACTGTGCGGATAACCTCTTTGTTTAAAGTGATTGCTCAATCGGATACATTCTGCTTCATAGTCCTCAGTTTTAGAACAGTTGTTTCGTGCCCTACAGAATTCACCCCAGGGATGTTGAGGATGGTTGCTCTTTGGTGACAGCTCCTAGCATGCAGAATGGCATTGACTGCAGTTGGTTTTCTGAAAGTCCTCATTTGTAATTGGTTGTGTTCTACAAAGATTTCTAAGTCTAGAAAAGTGATTTTGTTAGCACTGGAGTGCACAGACAGAGAAATGTCAAAACTGTTATTGTTGGAAAATGTCACAAATTCATCAAAAGAGGTGCTGGTACCGTTGCAGATGATCAAAATATTATCGATATACCTCTTCCAGCAGATAAGTTTATTATGGTATCCTGTGTTATTGAGAATATGAGTCTCCTCATAGTGTGACATAAATAGGTTGGCTAAGGGTGGTGCGAATCTGGCACCCATGGCCACGCACTTTTGTTGTAAATAGTCAATGTTATTGAAGAGACATGCATTGTTGGATTGGGCAAATCTGAGAAAAGCCTTAATCATTTGGATATGGTAATAGTGAGACACAGATGAATTACGGAACACATAGTCAACAGCCTGGATGGCTAGATCATGTTTGATGTTGGAATACAATGCCGTGACATCTAATGTTGCTGAGCGTAAATCAGGTTTCCAAACTATACTTTGTAAAAATTGGAGGACTTGGGTACTATCTCTAAGATATGTACTCATTTGTAGAACAAAAGGTTGAAATACTTAATCAAGATATTGTGATATCCCTTCTGTCACCCATCTGAAGACACTCATAATGGGTCTGACTTCCGGTAATTCTGAGAAATGTTTATGTATTTTCAGTAGGAAATACAGAGTGGGCATCGTGGGGTGTGTAATTAGAAGGAAACGTTTTTCATCCTCAGGAAGATGGCCAGAAGTGTGCCACTCATTAATGAGGGATTGTAAATCTTGTGTGATTTGTTTGGTTGTGTTTTGAGTAAGTTTAGTATAACTACCTGGCGTGTCTAAATGTTTAGTACCCATTTTGATATAGTCGTCAGTATTAAGGATGACAATATTGCCCCCTTTGTCAACTTCTTTGATCAAAATAGTGGGATCATCTTTCAATTGTTTCAGAGCCTGGAGTTCCTGTGAGTCCACATTTTTGTGATAACCTCTTTTCCCTGGTTTAGCCAAGATTTTATGGATATCTTTGATCATAGCAGCTTGAAAAGTATCAATAATTTTGTCTGCACTGAGAGTGGGTGTAAATTTGGGCTTGGTTTTAGGTTCTGTCATAGTTATGTGTCTGTTCTTGACCTCAAGATCATCCATCAGTTGAGTTCTGTCTGGGACATCCTCCATAGAGAGGGATAAAAGTGTCTCTCTATTGTCGATGTCTGTCATAGGGTAAGTGCTCAAGGGTGGTAATGTAGGCTTGGAGATATAGGTTTTAACTTGGGTTGTAAATAATTTCTTTAGTTTACATTTTCTGATGAATTTGAACAAATCAATTTAGAATTCAACATAATCTATGTTGTTGGTGGGTGCAAATGAAAGACCTTTGTTAAGAACTCGGAGTTCATCCAAGGTCAATATGCGATGGGATAAATTAACCACTAAGTTGGAATTGGTCATTTGTTCAGTTGTTTCCTTGCATTGGCCCTTGTTAGAATCCCAGTGCTGCCAGACTCTAAGTCTGGTCCTACATTTGTGTTTGTCTCCCCTGATACCCCTGACATGGTGGTTGTTATTTGCATATTTGTTACGACTGGGTCTCGAAATCTTACTTGCTTGATATTGTATGTCTGTTGACTGACCTCTCTGTAACGTTGTATCTGTTATAAAAAGCCTTTTCCAGTATTCGGAATCATATCTGATTGGGCAGCTTGCTCTTTGGAAGTCTGTGTATCTCCATATGAGTATGGATCTGAGCTAGTTGGGCTAGTATTAGCTGTGCTACTATGTGATTTGGAGGGAGCAGTGTCACATTTGGTTTAGAATGTATATACTCTATCTTGCCTGTAATCCTGATCGTCTCTAAAGTATTTCTGAAATTTCCTTAATTTGATTTCGCCTTGGTGTTCTCTAAGTATTTTCTTCATTTTTTCAAAATTCTTTGCTTTGGTGGTTTCTGGATTAGGCATAGTTTTGATTTCTTCCTTTAAGCCTTCAATTTGGGATATGATTCAGGTGTGTTCCCTTTCTGCATGCATGATTAATAATTCAACCATGGTTTGTGAACTTTGTGTAAGGTTGGCTTCCCATTTTGGCTGCTAAATCTGTATCTTCATCATTAGTGAAATTAGGAAAGATAAGAATTCATATACCTCTAGGTATTTTATTATTTTCTAAATAGTTTGTTAGAGATGCCTGCTACCAATATTTGTTGATTTCTTTTTTCGATAATCGCTCTAATTTAACACATTTTTGTCTGAGTGTCTCAATTGAACTTAGATTGCTCCTGATGCAAAAAGGGCAGCTCGATCTTGGTCTCGATTGAGTTAATAATCTGCCATTTTGTTCAAAAGATAGGGGCGGTTGTCAGCTGCATGATCAAAACTAATGAGAAATCTGTAGGTGAGACTAGGGGTCATTACGGTAGAAAGTGCGCCAGTTGCTAACGCCAAAAGATATTGTGTTACAAATGGTATCTGAAGAATGGGATATGCTGCGTCAAAAACTTCAAATGGTACCCCCTAATAGGTACCAGAAAGCATTAACTGAAAAAGGAAAGTTGAAGGTAAGTTTGACGCGCAAATCCCATGTGTTGAGATCTATAATATTTCAAAAAGATGTTAAAAGTGATGGATTCAATCAGATTAGGTTGTGTGCTATGTCAAATCAAGTCTTTCAGGTTAATTCATAGAATTTTGCACAAAAGTGGCGCACGCAGCTGGTGCACAGTGTGCGCGTGCGAATGTCTGAACCAGCCGCATGCGCTAAAATCGATTTCCGCTCACAGTGTATTCATGGATTTTAGCCTCAAAAACCAGCCGTGGCACAGAGTGGTGCAGCCACCCTGCAGCAGCGCCAGTTACGCCCCCAAGAACGCCCTTGTGCAAGGAAAAGCCATCAAAATCCCCAATTCAGTGCAAAGGGCTGCTCTAATCCTGGACCAGTTTACAGGGCTGCCAAACAGCAAAGCCAAGCGGGGAACGTGTATTACTGGGTTTGCGTGAAGTTTCACATGCGAAATGGCCTGTGCCAGTGGGGTACGTGTATAACTGGGGTTCGCAGGAAGTTTCACACGCAATTTCAGCAGGGTACGTGTATTACGGGGGTTTGTTCAGTTGTTGTCCCCCTGCACCCCCACCCCCAGCAGTGCAGGGCACCTGCCAGCAGGCCCCCACTCATGTCCCACTCATGTCCCCTTGCACCACCACCCCCCAGCAGTGCAGGGCACCTGCCAGCAGGCCCCCACTCATGTCCCCCTGCACACCCACCCCCCAGCAGTGCAGGGCACCTGCCAGCAGGCCCTCACTCATGTCCCCCTACACCCCCAACCCCCAGCAGTGCAGGGCACCTGCCAGCAGGCCCCCACTCATGTCCCTCTGCAACCTGCCAGCAGGCCCCCACTCATGTCCCCCTGCACCCCCACCCCCCAGGTGGCCGACCCTCAAGAGGTGGGTGTGGTGGGTGCGGTAGGGGACGTGGCTGGGATTTGTAGGGTGCCCCTATGCCCCCATGTGTGGAGGAATAATCAGGGACACCCATGCCCCCCCATGGTTGAGGGAAACGTGGCGGACACCATCCAAGCTCAGCCCCTGTTGGACCAGCCCATTGTGGCACCTGACCTGGCACAGGATGACTCCCTGGCTGACTTCCAGGTCAGCAAGTCTAGGCCACGTGTGGCGGTGCAAGTTGTTGTCACCAATCCACGTGGATCTGAGGCAGCTATGTCATCTGCTGCCCCAAGTATGCAGGGTGGGGAGGCTGCAGGGGCAGCTGCAGCTCCATCCGCCCCAGCTCTGACTCTCCCAGCCAGGACAGTGTCAGTCCCGGTCCATCAAACTGACGTTCCCCCTGCCAACATTACCCTGCAACCAATGCCTGCATCAAGACCTATGGTCATTGTGCATTCCCACACTCCTACTACCCTGTCCACCGGTGATTCTGCCCCTACTGACCAGAGTGGTGTAAGCCACTCTGGCTCTGCTCCACCTTTAAAGAAGAGGAAGAAGGGTGCTCTGGCACGACAGGCTGAGACCCCAGACACGGCTACACAATCTGGTACCTCACGGAAGCCTTGCTTCAATGATCCAGAACTTGATGCACTTGTGGGCTATGTGTCGGCACGTAGCCACGAAATGCTAGTGACTGCAGGGTGCAAGACCACACCTGGTCAACGTAAGGCACACTGGCAGACCATCGCCGACCGCATAAGTGCCCTTTGATTTGTGAGGCACACAGCTGATGATGGCTACAAGCGGTGGAATGACCTGAAACTCAGAGCAAAGAACAAGCTGGCCTCAAATAATGCCGCTACTTTGGTGACTGGCGGTGGGTCTCCACAAGAGGACAGCAAACTCACTGAACATGAGTCTGTTGCTGGGGCCTTCGTCACAGAGGAACAGATCCAAGGTGTGGGAGGACTACCTGATTATGATGCATTGTACAGTGAGTGCCCATGCATGTGTGTGTAATGCATGTGTATGTTGTTTGGGTGACAGGTGAGAGTGTTTGTGCCTGAGTGGTATGGGTCACCCATGTGCTTCATCCAAAACATTCAGCGGCCTTGGATTTGGGTGTGACAGCATCCCTTCTGCCCACATTAGTAATTTAGCGCAACATTACGGCAGTTGCCCTTGAAGTGGCATCTTGCAACAACATTGTTTGTATTTTTCAGTGTTCGTTCAGGCTGATTGTTTCAATTCACCCACTTTTGCTATGCATTCCTCAGCCCTATTGTCACATTTGTGACATGCTTCTGTCATTGAAGAACCCCACATTGGCCCACATGTGTTACCCTGTTAGGTGAATGATTTGACCATTCAGGCTAATTGAGTATTGTCCTGATCACATGATGTTTTTGGGCCTGTTTGAATGTGTAACATGATAGTTCTTTCCTGTCATGTTGAAGTGCACAACCATTGATGTGTACATCGGCCTGCAATCACTGTATTTTTGTACACTGGATGTGTTGCAGTGCGTGACACATGCCTATTTTGTTACACTATGTAGCATTTTTCATCTCATCATGTCCATCTCACATGGATGGCTGACAGTATTCATTCACTGACATATGGATGTACTTGTGGAATGTACCATGGCTATGGTACATGCCACCTGTGTGATGGCATGTGTCATGTATGTGTATTAAACATGCCACTCGCAGGCCAATGTGTGATGGCAGTGCTACCCAGCATGCAGCAAATGTGTTGCTCTTCCATCTTGGTGTCATCAGTGTCTGCCTTTTACCTCCCCTTCCAACTCTGTGACAGTGCATGCATGGGAGGGTTATAGTCATGTGGGACATGTGTAAATCATGTACTGGTTCTGTATCTTGTCAGGCCTATTTGTGGGCTATGGTGCTAATGCCTGTTTCCATTTTTTGTCTTTCATGTTTTTGCAGGGGATGACGCACTTGATGCTGTTGAGGTTGAGGAGATGGTGCAGACCCAGGAGGAATCTCAGGCACGACCGGGCACCAGTGGGGGACATGGTGTGGTGGTGGGTGAGAACCCAATCTTACTGCACCCATTCTGTCGAGGGTGGCCTCTGGGTGCTCCTACCCAGACCTCTATTCAGGTGCTGATTCGGATGATGAGACCTATGTGCCGTTGCAGGTAATTGTTTCTGGCAGGGATTCTGTTCTGTCCAACCCACCTGCACCAGGGGTAGAACCCTCTATGGGGATGTCAGTGTTAGTAAGTCCGCCTTTGGCGGTTACGGATGCAGGGTCACACTCCACAACATCTGATCCTGTTCCTGGGCCAGCAGATCAGAGGGGGAATGCAGTCCTGCAGCCTCAGACAGTGCCGGCACAGCAAGGCGCAGATCGCCTTGCCCCAAACAGGTGTGATGCCCGCCGTCGCGGTGACCGTACGCCACCAGGCAATACCTTATGAGAACAATTCATGTACGGTATGGCAAGCCAACAGGCAGCATCAATTGAGATAATGGCTCAAGCAATGGAAAGGGTGGCCACTTCCACTGTCCCCCCTGAAAGGCAGATGGAGCAACTACAGCAGGCAACAGATTCCATTTGCCAATCACACAGGGAGGACATGTTGGCGTCCAACAGGGACAGACGGACGGCACTGGCGACTCTACGCCAATCGATATTAATAGAGTCCCAGGGCCACAGGGAAGCCCTGAGGGTAGAACTCCATCACCTCAGGGAGACTCTTGTTGCCCTTGAGGCTTCCACTAACTTGAGGACAGAACAGCAGCTGGAGTGGTGTTAGGCAGAAACCTGTGCAGTTCCCTCTGGGACCACTGCAAAAAGTTTAAGACTACAGGAGTTAGCAGTAAACCCAATTGGTAGCAGTCTGCACCACCCAGAATTACCTGGTAGCTGTGGCTGAGCAGTCAGACTTCTCTCAAGACGAGTTAGGCAGTATTTAGAGTATACAAAATAGGGCAATTTACACAGTAGAACAAGTAGACACTGATCAGAGCTTGGGTGTAAAGATATATAATTATTTATTTAAAAACACATCTATGAAAAACACACTGGCACTAATATGGCAAATGACTTCAATCACAGTTACTATAAGTATATATCAATCCCTTAACAATATTTGACAAGTCTATGTTCAAGACACCACTTATTTGCAGACAGAGGTGAGTGCTTAACCTAGATGGCACTCTGGTATTCATTCGAAAGGGAGAGAAAAAGGCAGGGTATGAAACAAACTCAGTACCAACACTTTTACGAAGCAAATGCAAGGCAAGCAGGGCAGGGCCTACTGTAGATCACAAAGTTCAGAGGCCAGGCCCAATCGGAGAGAGGCAAGGCGGTATGTCCCAAAAATCCCACAGTGGAAATGCACTTCAAGTCTTTGTAGCAAAATGTCACAGAAAGGTTTGACCAGTTTTAGAACAAAAGTTAAGAAGGTCTGGAGGCGACCCAGTGGAAAGGTAAGGATTTAAGACACCTCACGCTAACTGTTTCAAAGGAAGCCAGGCGGACACAGTACCTTGAACGTGGAGAGACAGCTCCGGCGGGGGCAGTTGTTCCTGGTGGTGGATGCAAGTCAGGGCTTTGCCAGATGAAGAGATGATCTCGTCGTAGAGGAAAGTTGAAGATCATTGCACCACCAGGGAAGAGACCAGCCGTGGAGTGCTCAGTCACAAGGCACCACCTTTTGGTCGCGATACAGTGGTTAGTGGCTATCCAGTTGCCGGGGTGCTCAGCATGGGCAATTCGACCACTAGACGTCCTGGAAGCGAAGAAAAAGCAAGGGACTGGTTGTTCCCACCAGTCAAAGGGAAGAAGACTCTCCAGCAGGGAGATCTCCTCTGTCGTTGGGAAGTGGTGAGTCGGTTCAGCAGGGCTCCACCGGCGGTGTCGTCATTGCAGGTCAGCTCAGCTTCTCCCTCGTCAGATTCTTAGGTCCTGTGGTGACTTCTGAAGTTCCAGTCCCCAAAGCCCTGCTTTTATGCAGAAAGCCCCCATTCATTCAGCCTAGCTGTCAATCAAACATGCTAAGTGGTGAGCGGGGCGGCTCACCACTTGGGCCAATCACACCAGAGTGCGACTTGAGTTGGCAAGGCAAATCAGTCCAGGGTGCCTAAACCCCCTCCCACACCCCCTGTGGTACCCAGACAGAATGGCACCACTCCGGAGGGCTTCTGTGCAGAAGCCCGCCAAAAGTGGAACAAAGGGCTCAACCTTTGGTTTGGAGTTTACAGAGGCAAACACATATGCCATTTTAAAAACCGAGTTCTGGCAGAAAATACCACCGGTGAATTTAGTTTAAATAAATAAACCGGCGGTATGTTAGAGACTAATGTGAAAAAAAGTATTAGCCTCGAACAATGGGAAAATCCCATAGGAATATATTTGCGGTTGAATATAAAAAGTAGTATCCACTGCCATCAGCCAAAACTCGATGAGGGGGAACGGGACAGTGCCCCCTCGAACAACAGACCCAGGGGTAATCGAATGACCCCTACCAGTACGTCCACAATAGGATGGTTTGTACTGGCTCTGTTAGTAAATTTAGGTCTAGTAAAGCCAATGGTGACTTTACCTGCCCTGGGAGACAGTAGTCAGTCCCAGGGTATGGAGTCTATGGTGGAGGTCATGTAGGACACCCCGGTGTTACGGCACGGAGGGTCCTGTGCAACACACATAGCAAAACACATGAGACCCTATGAAGTAAAAGACCCCATAGCCCATAGAACACATTAACATTCAAAGAAACACCACAAATCATGTCCAAGAGTGGGAAAAAAAAGTCTCACTCTTGGCAGGATGAAAACACAAACTCCAGAAATCCAGCAAAGCTGGTGGGGGACTCACTAGGTTAGGAAATTCAGCCTAAACAGAGAATTCTCCCTAACAAGCGGCTCACACGTTCGCTCTCAGTTGAGATGCAGGCAACTCGGGAGGAGATCCGGGCATCACGTCAGGTGCTGCATGGGGATCTCTGCACTATAAGCCTACAGAACAAGACCTTCCACACCCGCATGCTTGCTGCCATGGAGGACCATACCAGGGCTTTGCGTGGGCTGCCTCCCATAGCTCCACCTCCTCCTGTGGCAGCACCACTTCCTGTGGCAGCACCACCTCCTGTGGCAGCAGCAGAGGGCAACAGCAGCAGTTCTCCCACAATGGCATAGCCGTGCAGGCCATGAGCCCATGGAGGTGTTTTATTTTTCCCAACATCCACACAGGTGGCTGTTGGTGTGCACCCTGTCCTTGGACCGCCTGGGTGGCCTCCCCCCTGACCCCCATATGGCCATTTTTGATTTTTGATTTTTTTTTTTTTTGCAGTGTCTTGCCTTGTGTGGCTCCCGTGGGCATCAACTGTATTCCGGCTGGGCACATGTAGGCTTGTCCTGAGTTTGGGTTAGATGCTTGGGTTCGTGAGACACACACCCCTCCTGCTTCCCGTTTCCATGGGCTTGCAAAGGGTGTGCCCAAGTGATAGTGACTTACACGGTGACGTAGGACTCCCATGAGCTGCGTGGGCAGTCTGTAGTCAATACTGTGTATACATTCCTAGTGGATATTGTTGTTGAATTGTACACTGCATGGTGTATTGATATGTGCTTGTGCATCCATGTCTTTCTCCAAATTTGCAGGTTAATTCCTCATGTCTTCACAAGGCCATCTACGTTGGAGATGGAGTTCATGTTGTAAGCAGTGCACTTAGACATTTGCGTGGCAGCAGCACTGTACAGTTGGAAGTGGTCGATGTGCTGGCATAATCAGGTTGTAAGACTACCACTACTTTAACTTAGTACTGTCATGTTTATGCTATGTTTGAGGTTGTGTAGCTGCATTGTATTATTGGTAAGTATTTGGTCATGTGTGTTGTTAGTTCGACATTACTGGGAGGATATTTTGTGTGGGCAGTTTCCATTAGGGACACTGTACTTTGACACTTGTGTCATGTTTTGGGGATTGCTTTGTTTGCTCTCACATAGCATGACATGCCATGGTGTGTTGGGTGGCGGTGCTGGGGAGGGGTTGGGTGACATGTCACTGTTGTCATGTTGTATTTTGCAAGGGGGTAATGATTTTAGCAGCATAGAAGTGTGTCTTTTGATGACACAGCATTGGTGGTGTTTGTGTAGGTAGGGATGCACACAATGTAACACTTCCAGGCTGGTATGGTTGTGACAGTTGACTGTCCCTTATGTCATCATCATTGATTGTCAGCTGGTATGTGCCAGGGCTGTGTGCACTCCACAGGGGTGTGATTTTAGGTAAAGTAATTAGCCACCAGCTGCATACGGGCTGCCTCACCCCGTGCCCTTTCCCCTCCCATGCGCAGCGGCCATGCATGTGGTTGGGGATGTGGGGGCACCGCCATGTCCACTGGCAGACCCCGGCGTGTTGCAACGTTGTGCAGGACACATGCTGCCACTATGATCCTGCACACTACTGGGGGAGCGTATAACAGCTGCCCGCCAGAACGTTCAAGGGAGCGAAAGCGTGACTTGAGCACTCCGAATGTGCGCTCCACTATGCCCTGGGTTGCAATGTGGGCTGTGTTGTATCTTATCTCGGGTGGCGTGGTGGGGTTCCGAATTGGCGTCATCATGTGGGCGTTGAGAGGGTAGGCACTGTCCCCTGGGGAGGTGGTGTTGGGTATCATTAGTGGGATTGTGACATTACTCAGTATGTGGCATGCATGCATGTGCTGTGGCATTTATACTCACTGAGCAGCCATGTATCGCCATGCCGCCCAGCTTCTACGTCCCGGTTTAGGGTTGACATAAAGTAAATAAAACTGTCGTGGGTGAACCCTGGATAGTTGGCATATACTGAGGTGATGATTCCCTTGGCATCACATACTACCTGGACGTTGATGGAATGCCATTGCTTGCGGTTTCTATAGATGTGCTCAGATGCCCTGGGAGGACGTAGAGCCACATGGGTGCAGTCAATGGCACCTAGCACTTTAGGGAAGTGTGCCACCCCGTAAAAATCCTGGATGACAGCCTGCCTTTCTGCAGGTGTTCTGGGCAGGTATATGTGCCTGCGGACTGATGGGCGTGCAGTCATGATGGCCAAGACCTGGTGTGGGCAGCGTGACTGCGTGGCCTGTGACACCCCCCACTATGGCACTTGTCCACTGAAATGATCCAGTGGCCAAGAAGTGCAGTACATTGAGGACCTTATGCAGGGGGCTGAGTGCTTGGGAGCACAGGGTGGGTGATGTGAGGTCATCCTCCCACTCACTGACCAGGTCGAGTATTATGTGAGGTGGAAACCTGTACCTCCCATACACCTGGTCATCAGGCATCCCAAAAAGGCTGGTTCTGGGTGTAAAAATTCTGGGCCTGACTATCCTCCTCCTCCTCCTGCGGTTTCCCATGACCACTGCTGCTCGGAACGGTATATTCATCTTGGCGTCTGTGCTTGTTTGTTGTTTGCGCACACTTTTATGCTGCGCGGGTCCACGTACACCTGCTTCCTGCTGGCGTACGTGTTTCCTGATTAGCGCGTCTTTTTTGACGCATGCCTTAGCCCCGTTCGATTCCATGAATACGTGTTTTGAACGTGCGTGTGAGCGTTCCGCGCACTTGCCTCCTGTACGTCCCCCGTGACGCCCACATTTTCACGAGTTGTTCCCCATTCCGCGTGTCACGCCCCCTGTTCCTCCTACTTTTGTTGTGTGCATCGGCACTATGTGCGATTTCGCTGTGCGCATAGCGCATGCTGTTTGGAGACGTGTGCGCCAGCGTGCGCCACGCAGAATTTTGGTGCACATCCTGGGATTTACACGCGCACGGACTTCCATGAATCGCTGTGCGCGGGTTTCGCTGCGATTTTCGCACTGGCACTGCGATTCGCACTCTTTCGCACGGTTGCGCTGAAAATTTCAGCGCACATTAATTCCATGAATTGGCCTCTGAACATTTATTCTGATTTTTGATAATACACCAGCCAACACGTGTTTCAACCCTCCGGGTCGTTATCAAGGCTGTACATATGCAGGCAAGTCAATAAACAGAAAACATGGTGCATTTCAACAAAAACATTAATGTATTGAGAAGTCAGGAATAATTAAATAAAATAAAATACAGATTTGTAAAATAATCATGAAATGGAACGTATAGATTGTGGAACACATTCATCAGACCACTGTTGGGTAATTGTAATACATTAGAAAAACAAAATTATCATAGAAGAGAATTGGAAACCATACCATGGTTCAGATGGGCGACAGGTGGTATCACAGGGCTTGTAGTGACCATGGCAGAGGAACAACACATTGATTGAAGGGTAAAAAGTAAAAGTGAATGATGGCGCCTAGTTCAGGAAATTTGTAATAACAAACATATTGGAACATCGCATGGGCATGGGGCAAGTAATAGTAAGGTCTATGCATAAGGGAGGTGGGCTAGAAGATGTAGAGTAAGTGCATGAAAATGAGTAAAAGCCATGCGAAAATTAAGTAACACATGTTGTCTGCACTAGGGGGAACAGTTTGTCACACCACGTGAGTCTATGGAGCACCCAAAAAGGCCATAAAGCTAGGTGAGTAGTGAAGGTGAAGTAGAAAAAGAACGGTGTAAAAGCCAGCTAAGATGTGGCAGAGTCGTAAGGATGAAGTAGAAACCATATATAAATGGATGTCACATACCGTGAGTCCTTATTAGTGGATTAGCCACTTTTGAAATGTAAACATGGCCAAAGCGTAATGATGGCAACCTGTATAGAAATAAGCGGTAGGTAAGCTGCATGTTGGCAGCAGTGGAAAGAACCAGAGGGTGCAGTTCAAGTATAGAACAGATGACTTACACTGATGGTAAATATTTCAGGATAGTTAAATTACAAGTAGAGGTCTCGTCATTCAATGAGTAGGTCTATAAACTGAAAGAGAAAGGTGGTCATGGGTAGCTAAGTAAATAAAAATACAGGGATGCTCAGTTAGTAGTACATCGAAAACGATATGTGAAAAATGCCTAAATGTCATACCTGTTAATAAAGTGGGATATTGTACTGCAGATCCAGGGGCCAAATTCCCATCGAATCCCCCTTTTTACCCTTCATTCAATTTGTTGTTCCTCTTCCTTGGTCAGTACAACCCCTGTGATACCACCTGTCGCCCATCTGAACCATGGTATTGTTTCGAATTCTCTTGTATGATAATTGTGTTTTTCTTATGTATTACAATTAACCAACAATGGTCTGATGAATATGTTCCACAATCTATATGTTCCATTTCATGATTTTTTTACAATGTTTATTTTATTTAATTTCATTATTTCTGACTTCTCAATACTTTAATGTTTTTGTTGAAATGTACCATGTTTTCTGTTAATTGACTTGCCTACATATGTACAGCCTTGATAACGACCCAGAGGGTCGAAACACGTGTCGGCTGGTGCATTATCAAAAATCAGAATAAATATAAAGTTTTGATTTGACATAGCACAAGACTTAATCTGATTGAATCCATCACTTTTAAGATCTTTTTGAAATAATATAGATCTCAACACATGGGATTTGCGCGTCAACCTTACCTTCAACTTTCTAGGTTCAGGTTGATGTTCTGCAGTTACACTGGGATGCTGCCTTTAGTAATGGCTGATGGTGTGCAGTTTCACCAGGGTGCTGCCTTCAGGTACGGGGAGACGGCAAACAGTTACGCTGGGGTGTTGGATGGTGGGGTAAAGGTAGGCTCACAGGTTGTTAGTTGGCGCTGCTTTTTGTTTGCATGGGGGGTGTTTTGGGCATTGCAGGTGCAGCTCGATTTTCTTCGCACCTCACGTTACTTTGCACTTTTGAATCCATGAGTACAAACATACTCGTATGCGCAAGTAGGTGCAAAGTTGTTTTAGGAAATAAGTAGTTTGCAGGGAATTTGCACTTTTTCTTTGAATTGGTCCGACTTGTTATTGAGTTAGTTGAAACTTCTCAATGAACCAGGTATTTGGTTTGGTCACTAAAATATGGCATCATGATTTACAGGCATGTAAGGTCATCTATTCTCCTTCCTGTATCCAAACAATTCTGTGGTGTTTTTCTCTATAACTGCCAAAACATTTCACATGTTTTTAGTTCATGCAAGCTGGTCACTGGGATGTAGAAGAGTAGGTAGCAGTGGCCAAAAATGGCAATTCCATATTTCAGTTTTCTATATTTCAATCCACTAAACCCTATTTCAATTTTAAAGAGGCCCTCAACTAAAGCCTATTATTCTTTTCTAGCTCTCCCTCAACATAATCCTATACATGTTGTCGCTCTCCCTTATTTATATTGATATTTTATTAAAATCGCGCTCGTACACAAGTGTTTCCCTTAAAATGAAGATGACGATGAACTTTAGACATACAGAGAACACTATTTTAGCATGCACAAAATATGCAACATTATTTGTTTTTTTATTAAAATGAGATAGAATACTGATACGATTGCTGAAATATATGTAGTTTTTGTTGCAACCTAGTTTTTATTTTTTTTTGCTAACACATTGCTAGTTGTATTTCACAAAACACAATGTGGTACATATGTGTGGCGATCGGAGCTATCGAATGTTCAATTGTGCACATGTTGGAATTCCTTAAACAGCATTCACACACTGAACAAGAAGAACCTTGGCATAAACCCTATAACAGCAATAAAGCAACCCATGAATTATTCTCTGTCCAAGCCGACGAGAAGAATGGTTCCCGAGCTGCAATAAATGGAGGGAAAGATTAGGTATTTGCTCAGGCGTGTTTGGCTTCATTTCCAGCAAGACTTCACCTTCACAAGATCCGAGGTAGGGAGAGAGAAGGGAAAGTAGATGAATGCAGAACAAGTGTTAGTTATTTGTCTGGCTTGAAAAACACGAGTCGCAGACTGCATCAATGTAACAAAATAACATGTTAAATCGTGATTATTGCCAATAGTTTGTCTCTGCTGATGTGCAGTAAAAACAAAAACAAATAGCAGGACATTATTACTCTTCTAGCATTGAATAAAGCCTTTGTATTTTGCATTGCTTCTTACTAATTACAGTACCAATGACCAGATGCTCTATGTGTTGTACTCAGAACACATGCTGGCCCTTATCAGAAGCCTTAGAGCCTTTCAGCATGCCACTGTGGTTCTTTGAGATTTGCAAAGCGCTTTTACCTCTAGCCATAAACATCTGTCTAGGATAATTAACATATTTATTGGCACATACATAATTAACCATTTCCAAATGGGCAACTTTTGTCCTTTCCGGATCGTGTTTTAGTCGCAGAGAAAACAACATTCAGCAATTGATCATTAAACCTATTGTTGCATATTACATTACACAAAAGATGCGTGTTAAAAGATGTCTTAGTTGCAATGTCACTGCTTTTCCACACTTTATTGTGCTTGTCCCATTATCTTACCTCCTAACAGGAATGATCACAGACGAATATGACACCCAAAGTTTGACATTTCCTTGCACAAGTTAAAATGTACATTCTTTTTTAATGTTTGTATTAATGTGATATGGTTAAAAACATCAAACCTTACACAGGGGAGATACACAAGTAACATCAATGATAGTATCACTGTTCATTATATTACAAATCATTGAGCAAAATTGCATAAAAGAATTATGAAAGAGATAGAAAAAGAATATTATGCAGAGCAACCCTAAATGAATCATTATTCTAGATACGCCTCCATAAATCTAGTTTACATTGCAAATAATTCCTACTAAAACCTTATGTAAATTTCCCTAGTACCCTGGCACGGGAAGCCAGCCAATCAGGTGGCTAGGAACGCAGGCTTAAACCGCTAGTGAAAACCTGCGTTCCATCCCACCTGATGGGACTCCATCCCCATATTATAATTTTTTTAATCCCCCCCACTTACTTTATTTCAGATACGGAGGCACTCACAGCCACAGCTGCACCTTCTGCTCTTCTCCCGACAGTCGTTATGGAAAGGGAAGAGGGGTTCCACCTTCACTTTCCATGGCGGCCGTCTTTAGACAGTATTTTCAGTCATTAAATGGGATGCGCAACTGAAAATACTTTTTTAGCACCCCAGGTTACCTCTTTGGTAGTGTGTGGGAGCGAGGGGCCATCAGGCCCCTCACGTCCTCTACTTCTCTGTACAAAACTCAGACCAAGTGCCTCCAGTAGTGGGTTCGCCCCTTGCCCTTATGCAATGTTAACCTTGGTTGACTTTCGCGTAGATGGGACCACGGAGCAGGACACGGGGCATCCATTTTTGTACCCCCTTTCAATTCCATCTTGGTGACTAGGCCTCACTGCGATAGTACAAAAACGCTTCACTTCCCTTTTCTCGCAGCAGCACGGCCAGGCGCGCAGGTCACAGGGCCCCCACCCCCGTTCTCACTCTGACTGGAAAACTTTGCGGGCCCATTCTCACGCTGAAGCCGGAGATGCTTGCAACACATACTACATGTAACACATCGCCGCTCTTCTTCTGAGATCACTGTCCTGCATGTGAACCAGCATGAGCAAAGCACATAGCTCGTCCATCTCCACAAACATGTCGTTGCGCCTCCCGCACCCTCGCTAGTGGAAACTTACTGCCATTGTGACCCTGTGTCCCTGCAAGATATTCCTTTCATGTGCCAGACCACTGACCATGCCATGATTCCCACCCAGCAGATCCCCAACTAACATTAGACCCCTGCTGCAATATATCGTTGCCTACCACTAACAAATGCCAATTACCAGAGATTCTTATGAGTACAAACCTTAACTTCAACCAGTGTATTATAGCGGTCAAGACCCTTAACCCAAGACTTGTACAATCCAATGTTATTGATAGTATAGATATATGTGTGACTTTTATAGAGACATGATGAACTACTGAAGGTCTTTGAACAATTATTATTTAGTGCATACATTTTTTGAGAATATATTATGTTAGCTTAGATAGTGACCACCCTGCCTCCCAGTGACCTGACCTTCACCCATGCGGAGCACAGATGACTGACGTCAATCCTCCCGCCAACCAAGCGACCAACCCGGATGAAGAAATGCCACCCCACCTGAGACATCGAGTGAACTGACCAATCCGGGACCAACGTAGTATCCTATGTTAGTTGAGTCATTTACCTTATAAAATGGAATGTAATGATAACTTGTACAGAGCGCTCTCAGATATCTCTTGAATACTATTCATCAGATAAAATCTGTTCTTGAGCTCTTGCAGCCTGCTCTCTTTGCCTTATTCCCCGTCAGGAGTGTGTTTGTTTTATTCTTTTGCACGTCAAACACGGGGAGGGCACAAACAGTAGCCCGGGGTGCTAATGTCCGTAAGCCCCCATTCCAAGTGCTGGAACGAGGGCAATAGCCTGGTGCCCTCATTAATAGTCTTTGCTTTGCTCAGGTCATTAACTTGCCCTGCCTGCTGCTAACCCCCGTTGCATCCCTTGGATCAGGGCCTTAATGCCATAATAACAAATAGGCTTATCATTTTCGTGCCCACTCAACGATCTGTCCCAGAATTCATCAGTGGACAACCAATCAACATTATGTGTACATCTGCCCAATAATAGAGATCTTAGATTGTTCATTGCCAGCCAATTAATTAGTAGATGGTTTCAAGTTTTAATTTCGTCATTACGAGCACATCCGTTACATATATTGGAGAATCCCTTTTTTTTTTTTTAGTTTATTGATAGAATTTCACTAGTGGATAGCAAATTAATCCTCACGCATAAAAATTAACCTCTCCAATATGCATTTAGAAATGTGTCTAAATACATCAGGACAGCTCCCAATACCTTATCTTCTTTAGATTAGCTTCAATATAAAGCATATCTGAGTACCTTACCAAAGGTATCAATCCAGTCAACTTGGAACAGCATTAGTTTAGATAGAACACAGTTTGTTTTTCAACACATAAGAAGAGTGTTGACTATTAGTTAGAGTCATTTCTGCAAAGATTTAAATGCAACTAAAGAGACCAGCTTATCAGAGCTCAGAATCTCCTTCAAATCCACAAAAAGCAAAGTCTGCAGAGCCTCTAGAAGCCTATGATATAATGAAGGAACCAACAATATCTTCCTTTCAGAGATACTAGCCCATTTCATATCTTAAAACCACTATAGGTAAATCTGTTGCTAAATTGAACATTTTTTTTCCAGATCCAAACTTCAACAAGGTCCCAATCAAATTCCTTCACCAAGTAAGAAATCTCCAAACCGTATAACATGCTGGGCAATACCTTCAATTTATAGAATTCGATGGGGTTAGAATGGAAAAACCTGCAATATTTATTATTAATTCTCTTCATTTGAGGTACAAATTGTTCAGCCATGCTTTTCAATCTAGGTAATATCATATGTATGTTAGGAGTTGCTTTTATTTCGAATCCAAGATAGGTTATACGCATTAGAAGAATCATGGCAGTTTCAGACATTTTTCCTGTTTACCCATATGATTTGCTCATATTCCTATTTAAATGAATTGCACTAGATTTACTCTTGTTTATAACCAAAACATTGACATTTTTTGTGACCATTGCCGCTAGCATACATTGCCCTTCTTTCTGTATAGATGGTGATAAGCCTTATGGCAATTTTTTTACCTTTGCCTCAGAGTCCTAGCGTTACTAATATGTTCCTCCTCTTCCAAATGATTGTATTTACTTAGTATCCTTAAATGATGTCTCAATTATTTTTTCTTTTCTTGGATCACTGGATCAAATGGATGTCTACAAAGCGTTTTCGATTTCCTCAGTACCTCCGGACATTTGTCATTTGGTCATAGGAAACATACAAAAGTAAATGGTGTAATTACCTCCATTTATGCCTCTAAAGTACAATTCACGAGGCATTGTTTCATATGATCATTTAGACAAGGGTTATCCAACTCCAGGCCTCACGGACCGGATCCTTGCAAGGTTTTCAGGATGCCCCTCATTAATCTTCATGAGATAATTTTGCACACAGTGATTCTAAATGTATGCACATGTTTCCTCAAGACTATTAATGAGGGGCATCCTGAAAACCCATCAGGATTTCGGCCCTCGAGGCCCAGAGCAGGACAGCCATTAGACCCTTCACATCGTAGAACTGCTTAGCCACTCTATAACCTTTCTGAGAGACCAACATGTGTCTATGATCAGAAATTCTGCCTCCATATCAAGGTTAAATTCTGCCTTTCAAATATTATGGTCACTCAGGTTAGTATCTTCAAATACCAATGACAACAACAGGTTAAATAAGGCTGCAGAGAGGACTAAGTAATCAATGCATGATGTTAAATTAACATTTAACCACATAGGTTTTCCCACCAAATCACCCTCAGTGTTCCCATTTTCAATCTTAAGGTCCCAAATATTTAAAAACTTCCATCCATTTGCTTCCATATTTGTATGGAACAGCTTGATTATCTTTACTACTACAACTAAGTGTTAAAATCGATTCTTACCATTTATATCAATCAATTAAAGAGATCTTTTCAGCCAATAAACCAAACATCTCATTCGATAGAACTTCAAATGTATCCAAAATGGTATTTTTTATTGCTTTCAACAGGCTGCCATATAGGTGACCCCCTCTATATGCAGTTGCTAATTGCTGAGGTACTGTGTAGACATCAATTATCACTTATGTAGCTAGCCACACTTCTTGTAAGAGTATGATACTTTGTTTCCTAAGAATCTTTTTCATTTCAGAGGTGTTAAAAACTATTATATCCCCACAAATTCCATATCAGCAGAGCATTCTTATCCGAGGGTGCACAGTCTACTAAATACCTGTTCCTCTATCACTTAATTTCCTAAAATCACCCAACAGACATTTAGGAAGCCATTGCCAATCTTCACAACTGCCTTATTTAATATTTTTAGAAGGATTCTCTAGTTGCACAATATGTGCCATAGGATCACTACTTTGGCAGGTTAGTTTTAGGGTTTCCCATTGCCAGTGGTTTTGCCCAAGAAGGACAACGTTCAAATGGCAATTATCTCTCAAGTTATTGTTACCTTTAGACAGTAAAATACCTTAACCCATCTGACGAATTGCTTCAGCCTAAGCTAGCAATATTTGTACCACAACCACAGAATGGCCGCCTCCTGAGTAAACCTACTCCCAGAGATATTAAATGCATCATTATAGTTTGGAAGATTATTGCCAGTCGCACAATACACAGGTGCAGTGGGAGAAGAATGTCCTCTTGATATTTCTGATATAGTCTGTGTTTCCACTGAATACTACATTCCTGGAGTTTTATTTTTCTTATTTTTCTGATCACAGTCAGACTTCTCTCAGGAATTCTTAGAAACAAAAATAGTGGGCACTGTCCCATTAGGATCATTTGTTGTACGAGATCACACCAACTGATCTTTATGCTTATTAGGGACTAATACAGACATTACTGATCCCTTGGATGCTATGAGGATGGAGTCATTCTGGTCTTCTAAAGTTTGAGTGGAGGCTAATGTATGTCTGCTACCAGATTAGTAGAAGAGATAAAACCTGTGGAGCTCTTACTCGCAGTCGAGTTGTGAGGTTGACTTCCTACCAAAGCTAGTGAATCATTTGATGCTCTTCGGGTGCATGAAGATTCCACAAGAATTTTCTTCAGCTTTTCATATTATTATTCTTCTGTCCTTTTTTTGACTGTTTTGTAGCCTTTTGTGGCATTTGATTTTTTTTTTTTTGGGTGAGCATCTGAACTGCAACCAACCTCATTAGGTGGTCCTACCGTAGTCCTACCGTAGATGAAGGGATCTTATGTGCCATTCTTCTCGAGTCTATGGAGCTAGCACCAATAACACATGTTCCTCGATCTTGTAGTAGCTCATGCCCTGATTGAAGGTCTAGTTTTATATCAATTAACTCTAGTGTATGGGCCAAAAATGCCAGCTTTATATTGTCATATAGTGAGATGAAAGAATTTAGGATCATGTTCAGGGCTGATACCGAGGGAGCTGTCAGTTCCACGTTATTTTCAAGATCACGCAGTGTATGATGAAGCCATTGCTGAGATAATGGGTTGCCCGAAGAAACAAAATCACTATCAAGCTAGCTTTGATGCTCGGTCATAAAGGATGGAACATCCATCAATTCTACTAGTTAATTACAATCTTCAATGACTCTCCCATTTAAAATCACTTAATTTGATGGGAAGCTAATAAGCTAATACACTGTTCTTGTTGATTGTCTAAGAGCTCCATTTCTCAAATGCTTCTGTCATTAATGAAATTATTTTCGTCTTGTAATGGCACCCTATTTTTGTTGTTTTGGCATACATCTGTACTCAAACAGGCAGAGTGGTAAACATCTTTGATCTTCTTTTTTATTTCAACTTTGTTTTTAGTACTTTTTGTTCTTGAATTAGTTGGTGGGTTCTAAACCAGCCAGTACTAAATTTGAGGGTGACCCGAAATAATGAATATGTATTTATTGATTCATATATACATAGCCAACAAAGGCTTTACATATAAAAAGCCAACAATAAAAACATTCCAGTAAAAAACATACATAACAAATTTAAAAACCTACATAGGAGTCAATTATTACTAAAAAAGCGTGCCAGTCGACAATTCCTTTAAAATAGATAGAATGAGCTCATAAAATGTCATCATGTGAAAGATCAAGTTCGTGTCATTTCTAGATATCAAGGCTTCTCCTATTTCATTCATGTTTACATTGATACTTGCATAATAATATGCCAGCAAATATTTTTTTTCTCAAAGAGTCCAGACTTTCACATTGACATATACTATGTTTTGCAGATTCTATAGCTACTGTCCCACATAGTCTGCACTGTCTTTGCTGTTTAGCTCCCAGTATTTCCACTCCATACTCAAACCAACAGTTAGCTAGATTAAGCCTACCATATTCCTGCCACCTCTGAATATGCTGGATAGGATTAAGCCTACCTTATTCCTGCCCCCTTTGAAGCTTATGACCATTCCTACCCCTATCAGAGCCACTCAAGCTCTGCAGGATACTAACTCCTTAAACATCCACAATAACCATGATGCCAACCCTCTAGGAATAACATCCAGTAGATTATCCACCATCCCAATGTCTCCAAGTGTCTCCCCCACATTGGGACCCAACCTCCCTTGCCTTACATCAGTCAGAAATGTTATACTTGGCTCGAGATTAGGCAAAAGGTACAAAGTACACGCCGGCCTACCTCCCACAAAGAGCCTGCCACAGGGCCCCAGGAAAGCCACACCTAAAATCCACAAAGATTTCAACAGAGCTAACATGACATATAATATACTTGACAATAACTCTCAAAGCAACAACCCGACATTTATCATAGGGGCATTGTTCAATGCCAGATCTTTGGTTGCTTATGCATTTGACATTGCTGATTTAAAAAAAAATGACTTCCTAGCAGTAACAGAAACCTGGCTACATGATGCAGCATGCCCAGCCCTCTTAATTACTACCTCGGACAAATATACAATCCTGAGATCCTCCAGAGAATCCTCCAGAGGCAGCAGGATTTCCTATATCGCCAAATCTACCCTGGGACTTCGAATATCCACACAGTCCCCTGTCAAGTCATGCAAACTGCTTATGGTCAAACTTCACTCAATAACTCCTGCACTATAACAGAATACTTGATTTACGGCTCCTTTGAGGAAGATATCATCACCTTTCTCTCCTCCAATACTAAGCCATCTTCGTAAATCTTAAAATTAGGAGACTTTAATCTTGGATTTAATGACCCTAATGATCTACCTTCCGTGGCTCTAGTGAATTCCGTGACAGAATTAGGCCTTACACAAAGAGTTCTTCACCCTACGCATGAAAAAGGAAGAACCCTAGACTGGGTGGCTGACTTCAATTGCAAAACCACTATAACCTCTATCGAACCATACCCCTGGAATGACCATCTTCTACTCACCTTTAATATTCAAGATAGGGCACTTCCTAATAAAAATAACCTTATAGCTCCACCCATTCCAACTAGGAACAAACAGAACATTATAGTGGACAAACTCAGGCCCCATCTCCAACCTATACTAAACCATCTGCCTACATCCTCCGATCCAGCAGTATTAGTGGAACTTTGCAACAATTCTATCACCCTGGCCCTTGACAAAATCACACTTCTAAAACTGTGCAAAGGAAAACCAAAAGCACAACTGAAAACCTGGTTCACACCTAAACTCAAAGCCTTGTGAAATGAAAAAAGAAAATGGGAAACCACCTGGAAAAATAACCCTACCCCATCCAACAAAGACAACCTGCTCAAAATCATAGCCAACTACAAAGCTGAAATCCTGCTAGCTAAAAGTGATACCTATAATGATAGTATAGATAAAGCAAGCTCTAGCACTGGAGAACTCTTTGTCATCCTAAGAGGACTGGAATCTCCTACCCCTGTAACAGACAGCTGCAACAAGGATAAAACTTGGTGCACCAATATCCAAGATGCATTAGCTAACAAGATATCTCTTCTCCAAAACAAAATAGCTACTAAACAACTCAACCTTCCGACTCAGGTCAACACACCAAAATCCTGTCCAACCTCCCAGAACCTCTACAGCATTGTAAATTCACCCAAGTATCCAACCTAGAAGTGGAAAACATTATAGCATCTCTCAAACCCTCCAAATGCCAGGGCGATATCTGCTTGGCATCTACAATCAACAAAGCTGCCAGTGAACCAGCTCCTTTCATCACCACCCTAATCAATTCATCCTTTCACACTTGTACGGTCCCAACTAACTTAAAAAACTCATGGATACTCCAACTACTAAAGAAACCAACCCTGGACCCGAGCATCCCCACAAACTATACACTGATCACAACAGTCCCATTTCTATTCTTTCGTATCGCGAGACAATCAATCTACTAGGACTTCATCAATCTGGCTTCAGAACCCAACATGGCACAGAAACAGCTCTGATTGACCTGAAGAACCAGAAGGATGACCTGAAAGATAAAGGGAAACCTGCCCTCTTACTCCGGTTAGATTTTTCAGCTGCTTTTGATCTGGTTGATCATAAGGTACTCTGCAAACACTTATCAACAGCGGCCCACTTCTCCACAGAAGCCACAGCATGGATCCAGTAATTCTTGAACAACAGATCCATGAAAGATTTCTCACCATCAGCAGCAGCTGATCCTATTCCATAACATGCAAAGTCCCGCAAGGATCGTGTGTATCGCCTACAATGTATAATGTGTTTACCAAACCATTGTTTGATGACCTAGATGATCTGGGTATCACCTACACTAATTATGCAGATGACACCTAGATCCTCAAACCTTTGACAGGTGACTATGACAAAGATCTGGCACTAGTTAACAACATCTATCTCATCATTCAGGCCTGGATGGCCTCACATGGCCTATGTCTGAGTGATGAGCAGACTGAGTTGCTGCTTCTAGGAACACCAGCCACTCAGAAGAAACTTAGCAATCACTACCCCCCTTTCAACATCAACAGAAATGACATCAAGGTAGCTAAGGAGGCAAAAACCTTTGGGTTCTGCCTAGATTCTGGGCAAACACGTCAGTGCTACAGCATTGCCAACAGCCTACACTTGTAAGCTCATCCATCTTTACACCCCGGATCTACACTGGTAATCCCTCCATAACACATAAATATCTTAACTCAGCCTTGGTATCCTGATATCACAGTTAGTAGATAGCTGTTAGGAGTTTACATAGAACCAAGAAGATATAAAGTAAGACTATAAAGGTAGCCTGCCCACTGTGCCTAGAGAATCATACTATCCTAAATCTTATGGTAGCCGCATAGAAGATAGACGTGGTTAGCTGGTCTATTGTGCTAAGACTTGTGGATAGCCCCCATGATGCCTAGAAGAGTCTACAAGGGTAGCTGGCCTTTTTTTCACAGACTTTCAGACAACACATCAACATCAAAGATAAGCTCCATCGATCCTCTTTGTACATATAAATGCGCCACTTCGGTGGACATGCTGCCGGAGGCACAGCCATCCATCCTCTCATAGTAGAATGCAGCTACAACCTATGACAACATTCGGGCTAGCTGTATACTTAAAGTGTTAAGCCTACTTACACCAACCTATGCCTTAACAACCTGACATCAGTATGCAATATAGACCTATGACAAATTCAGGCATGCTGGACACATTGTGAGTCTCTAGCACTCATTCCATCTCCATACCTCTCTCAATACCCATGCACCTGCCTGATCTTGGTGGGTTGCCTTAAGTTGCTACTGGAGCCTGGCCAGCCCGCTAAGTCTTATCGTGGTCAAATGCACATATGCATTGTAATCCTACTCCATGATCTCCAACACTCTGGACTTTGGTCCAGTGAGGGCGTTCCCACTACCAGAGCTTTGAGAGTATACTAATGGTAAAAGGTGCAAGATAAATGACAATTACAATACAATACATTACAGTACAGTTTTTGAAATCCTATGGGGCAGGGCTTCCGTCACAGTTTGTGCTACTCACATGTAACGATTCCAAATGGAGTGTAAAATGATCAGCACAGACTGTTGGATATCAATCACACTTGTCTGAAAACTTTGCAAAATGTACATTATCTAACAATTTCTGAACTTGAATAAATTCTGGAGTTATTCATGTGGCATTTCCTTTCTTCTGATTTTGTTTTCTATTATAGTTTGTATTTGGCATTTTTATCTTTAGGAGTGACATGTTTTCATGTTTTCATTTTAATATGCTGGACTGGAGGAGACACCAGTCCAGTGAGTTCAGTTATGTGGAATTTTAAATGTTCTTTTTCTCTTATTCATTAAAATGAAAGTGGTTCATTAGTACACGTGAACATGAAGAGTCTCACTATACACCCCAGGGAGATTAATTTGGTAAATTTACTGCTGATTGGGGAAGTTTTGGTTTTAGAGATTTTTTCATTTTTTTTAAGCCAAAGCATACAAATAACAACAGTTAATTGCATTTCCCTTTACAATGTAACCAAATTAAATTTTGGCAATTATATATTTTACTTGAGCAAATGTGTGTACTAAGTTGTAAACCTCAGTTAATACTTGGAACCCCATGGTGACCTCTAACTGAGTCAGGCCTTACCAGGCCTACATGTCGTGATCGCAAACTCTCTTCAACTGCTTTTCCCATCATCTTTCCTGTGCTTCTATTTGTTTTTGCTCTTCCACCTTACTTACAGCAACCCCTAGAATTCCTCATCCACTGACATCAGTCCATCACAACTTCACTGGACTTCAAAATTGCCCTGAGAGAACACCTCTTATAATAGGATGGCGCACCAAAGTTGTCAGCTGAATGTCTACTAACTACGCTTCTACATTAGTATATATATATATTTATCAGTGAAAAACATTGTTAAAGGGATGTTATGGTTAAATTCTGCCAGAATAATCCTATCAAATTAATTGAAAAACTTTGTTAAAGGGTTGTTATGACTGAGTTGCCCTAATAAAAACCTATCAAATTCAGTGAAAAAACTTTGTTAGAGGCACGTTCCAGTTAGTTTGCTCTAATAACAACCTATGCATATTATGGTTACAAGTAAAACCGAAAAACCCCAGAAATTCACCAGTTATGGTAAACTAAGCCACCATAACTCTTGCCACCACCATGCACTGCTAAGACTAACACTGATGACATCACAAATGTCATTGATGACATCACTGATGACATCACTTGTCTGGCTCCCTCTTTTTTTGTTGACTGACATATCTAGGCCAGGTGGTTTTCTTCACTTCTAGTCAGGAAGTAAACATTGAAAAAAAGGTTTGTAGACTGTACCCTTCTCATATGTTCTTACAGTTCAGTCGCATCCTATGGTGCATAACCATAGGGGAAGCAGAGGTGTAGACACTGTAGTGCCTGAGTGGGCAAGGGCCACCCAAAACATATAAATGCCCAATTAACAGCACTGTGTGGGCATTTGCAGATGTTAATTATACTGTGGCGGGCCTAACTCCATTAGCTTCAGGCCCAACCTTTTAGACAATCCTGGCAACGCCTCTGAGGGGAAGAAGCAGGCCTGAAACACAGCTATCATTTCTGTACATCAAGATAACCATTTAAGTTATGAACAATTTCTGATGATAGTGCTACTCTATGGGTTACTTTATAGTCCCTCTATATGCCACAATTTTGCATGCATTGTGGTCTCTTTATGTTTTGTTTGAAGCAGTAAAAGTGTGTAGTAAGTGATTCTCTATTAGCTAGTTATGACATGTTGCACAGTATGCAAAAGTCTGATACTGAACCATTCCCCATTTTATTATCCAACATTGCAACATTATAAATATTGCACCTCTATGGTGCATGATGCAGCCAATGACTATGTTTCTGTATGAGTATGTTGCTCTACTAGAAAGCACACTGCAGTGGAATGTTGTTTAAATCCGTACATTCCTTTTTGAAGTACGTAGTTCATAATACTTCTCCCCACTACCCCTCACGCTTTTTTTCAACATGATATTCACAATCCCTTGTAGGGACTTTTCATGCAAACAAACTGCACATGTGATGTTACCAGTGATGTAATCAATGACATTTATGATGTCATCTTTGATGTCATCAATGTTAGTCTTAGCAGTGCACAGTGGTGGTGTAAGTTATGGTTGCTTAGCTTACCATAACTGTTGAATTTCTGGGGTTTTCAGTTTTACTTGTAACCATAATATGCATAGGTTGTTATTAGAGAAAACTAACTGGAATTTCCCTCTAACAATGTTTTTGCACGGAATTTGAGAAATTTTTATTAGGGCAACTGAAACATAACATCCCCTTAGCAAAGTTTTTTCACTTAATTTCATAGGTTTTTATTAGCACAACTTAACCATAACATACCTGTAACAATGTTTTTTCAATGAATTTCACAGGTTTTTACCAGGATACCCTTAACTTGTGTACATGTACCATACAACATAGTGACCCCCCTAGGCCAATGTGATAGCCACAGAATTGGCAGACCATGCGGCTGTCCACGGAGCTCAAGAGCAGCCACAGTGCCCAAAAGCTCAGGGGTTGTCTTACATTGATGTAGAATGCAGCAAAGAAAGTAAAGATTTTTAAACAGCAACACATAAGTGTATTGAAAATAAAAAGGAAGTAGGTTGACAAACTGTACTTATAAAACCAGCAGTGTAATTACATAGGGTGTGTAACATAATGGAATGCACCAACTACAATAATAACCTGTGCATCCAACTGTATTACCTCAGTACAACTTTGCACACACACTGAGAAGCAACTGTCATATGAAAGTGCAAATTAATAACAACACAACCGTACAACAAAGTGGTAAGTACACTATATTTCTCTTGTGCTCATAGCTAATAAAAAACATTTTTTTACACAGAAATGGCAAGCACGCTGGAGTGGCTTGAGAAGATTTCCCTTTGGACGAAATGTCGGGAAATAACAACAGTAATGATGCGAAGTGCCATTTCAGAATTAGGAAAATGAATGCGCATTGCTTCACATATAACTAAACCTTTTGTTTTTTCTAACAGTACATGCTACAAATGAAGAGAACGTTCCGGAACCGCCAGCTCTTGTACAAGCTGATAGGCCAATACAAGGCCAAAACAACATTGTACATAATTAACTAATACATCTGGGGACAAAAATGGACAAATCAAATAACAGTTTCACAGACTTAAAATTATTTGTACAGGCACATATAATGGACAATATAAAATACAACTGCCCCACTTGTACCTGTACCACTTGCTCCTGCCCCAGATAACCAGCCCCACAAATTCCCTCCAGCCAAAAACGTTACGATGAGACATCAATCCCTTTCTCCCCTGATAACACACCTGACCAAAACCTGAATCCCCGTGTGTGTTTCCATTTCTGCTACCCCTTCCCTTTCCTAATTATGTATATTTGTGTATATAAATACATTTTCTATATGTATACTGTTGCTATGTGTGTTTTTTCATTTTTTTAAAAGCCTCCTTCCACTACGCGGACAGTGCGATTGTCCGGCCTGTCCATAATCAAAACAACAGCCTGTCTAGGCTATCAGCAATCAAAATGGAGGTGTCCGTAGGATAGCGCGCCTGTCCGTACATGTGTGCAAAGTTGTGACATACTTCTAATTAGTTCTGAAAGCCCACCCCATCCTACAAACACCTCGCCAAATGCGCACCTCGTCTCCAATATCCTAGGAACACAGTGCCTGTTTGCAACTGTCTGCCACATGTGTATCACACTTTAAATTAGTTTGGGGATCCCAACCCTGTCTATAGAACACCTAGATGCATGTGCACATGCAATCCCACCCAATAGCTGTCCTACGGACAGCTGTCCCATTCCAGAACCATGGCGACGTCACCATGTGGCTGCTGCCATGCTGAGCATTGTTCCTTATTCACAAACACTCTCTGGGCCCCCAAACAATAACAAAGTGATTTTTTAGCAAAACCATAGTGTTTCCAACTAACGCTTCACCCTTGCAGAGGTCCCAGACAATACCCTACTCGATCTACACACTTTTTGCCACTTTTTCAGCCCAGGATGTGGTGTGAAGTGGTCTCGAAGCATGCGAATATCGGCAAGCACTCCCCTGCACCCATATAAAAGGCCACAGCCCAGTGCCACTCCTCATTCTGTTTTCGCTAATACAGAGTATTGCTCCACATTGCTGCTATCTGCAATTACTTCTGCCTCCTTGCTCCAATTCCTTTTGACTCCTTGCTGCAATTGGTTTTGTGCTGTGCTATGCTACTTTTGGTGCTGTGCTACTTTACTTTTGGTGTGCTAATCCAAATGGCAACCATGGCTTCTGCTGGCTGCTCAGCAGCCCCACCACCAAAACAGATTCCACGACCTGTGAAGGGGAGCAGGTGTGGTGATGTTCAGAATGATGAAGAAGAGGATGAGATGGCCAGATGATGGCACGGCACCAAAGTAGCACAAAGTGGAAGCAAGTCCACCCACTTCATGTGACACACTCCATACCACTGCACTTCAACATCATCAAATCCAAGAAGGGCAGCCACTCCACATTACTCTGCATACACCTGCAACCAATGGATCCACGAGTCCCCCAAAATCCACGCCTCCTTAAAGACAAGCCATAGCCATAGCCATCTGTACTCTCAGCAAAGAGCCCTTCTGCCACAGTTTCTCCTTGTATGCCACACCCTGGAAACCGTATAGGCCAACCCCCTGGCCTCCACAGTCCTATTTTATCCTGCCATCCTGAAAAGCCCTGTATGTGGCACGTGCGCTTTGCGAACTACCACAGTGTCCGCAAATAAATCGGCCAATTGAAGCGGGAGGGAGGAAACAAATTTAACCCAGGGTTGTCAGGAATCCTGGATCGCGAGGAGTATGAATACCTCCGTCCCCAAGCCACTAGTAGCGAAATACCAATTTACTCGCTGTTTGAGGATTGGGGCCACAGGTGACAGGAACAGGAACACCAGATCCTCCGGTGGCTGCTGAAATTGAATGTGGCAGGTTAGGCCAGTACAGAACAGAGTATGGGTGATTACGTAGCAAGAGACTTAAGCACCTACCAGAGCCAGATTATGGGCGGGACTAAGAGGAATTCTGGGGTAGTGTTAGTAGATACCTGTTACCTCAGTGAGCCAAGCTGGTGGGACGAAAGCACTGGAAGCACCTGGTGAAATCCGAACAAAGTTCAGCGTGGTGGTCTGAAATCCAGAGAAGATTCCGTGAGCACAATCCGAGTAACTAAAGTAACCAAGGGAAATCGAAACAGTCCGTAATTCAGTCCGAGTTCTAGCTAGCCAAACATAAACAAAAAAGTGTGGTACAAGGGATGCAGCAAAATAAGTCCAGAAATTGTAGTCCGTAGTCATAATCACCAGTAGTACCATAAGAGCACGAGAAGCCAAACACTGTATAAACACAGCTGAGAAGTGCGGTCTGGCGGATTCGCAGCTGATTTATGCAGAGGCGATTATTCTCATGTCACGTGAGCCTGCGGCGTGCATAAAATGACGGGTGCCTTCCTTTGATATGTGCAGGTCCGGTGCCATTGAACATGGTTGTGGGCATGACAATGTTTGAGATACCGTGTCAGGTGATCGCATCGGTGAGGTTAGTGTTTGCTTCCTGCGTCGCGTTGCCAAGGCAGCGCCTCTGTTCAAGCGCGGGTATGCATGCCAGGGGAGCTGCCACCTGTAATACAGGCTATGTGCTTTCCAGTAAGGATTATTCAGTTTGTCCACATGCTTCTTGCGAACCGAGGGAACAGGTCCTGGGTGAAAGTATTTATGTTTCTCAAGGGAGCTGGAGGAGGCACTCGAGCAGGCCTGTGAGAATATGTGCATGACAAAGTTAGGAGATTTGCTCTGTAGTGGTGGCTCTGAAAAGATCCTTTTTAGTTTTTTTTGTAAAGGTGCTTGTAAACAAACACCTTTTGTTTTGTATTTTTTTTAGGTTTTTCTCTTCTTTTCCTCCTTACTTCCTTACATTAACCTCTTCAAAGCATTCCTTACATTGTAAAGAAAAATGGCATTTCTAATGTTCGAACAAGAAACACCATCTACACCAAAAAAGTCCACACTCAGAGAATGAATGTTCTCATTCTCAAAGAGAACATTCTAGCAATACCCAAAAATGCAAACATGCCTCTGTTTACAAGACACCTTTCTATATCTTGCTGAGCACAGAACACATTGGGGTTGTCCCATAGTGCTCAAGGTGGTATGTGTGAGAAAAGCACCTTTGCACTGGGAAAAGGCAGCATCAGCTCCTTCACCAAGTCCTTCAGAACCCTGAGTAAACTTGTAGCAGTCAAATAACCCAAATTCCCTCCTACACAGTGCACCACTACAACATCAGGAGTACTGAAAGTGGCCGAATCTCTGCAAAGTGCAAGCACTTCTCGCAAATTGTGGCCAGGAACACCGCACCACAAAGCCTTCACTCCCTCAAATCCAAGATTCACAGAAATGCCACTTCCCTCTGGATACCTTCCCAAATCACACACAAAATAATCTCCCACCATCCATACACTTACTCTGCATCCCTCCAATATCAGCCATCTTCACTACTCAACCAACACCGCAATAAAATAAACTATTACCCGCTCATCCTATAAAGCACAACCTGAACACCTGATTGGCTAATCCCCACAGTCCCATTTCAATGCCAGGCATGCTGAGAAGACCCGGATATGGCATGTGCCATCATGCGCACTACCATGCTCTGCATGAGCCCTATAACACGGGGACACCCGTTCTTCCCTTTCCACTTCACTCTTTGAAGCACTCCCTCATTGGCTACTGTTAAGAAGTCACACACCCATCCACAAATCACAGCCAAGAACTCTACATCTAACTCGATCAACTCTGTTCAAGACTTCAGATGTATTGTGCAACACTCAGACTACAGGTCTCATATTCCTTGAAACCGCCCACATCAAAAACTACTGCAAAACTCAAACTACAGGCATGCATATATTTTGGAGAGTACATTTGCAAGTTGCTGTCAATGCTGTGTGTTTTCAAAGTTTTCTTTTAATTCCCACTTACATAACAGCTGCACACCACACATTACAATTTCAGCAGCACTCTGTGATTTTTAAATAAAAACCCCCACTCATAACATTACCACAGCAAGATCTTATGTAAACTTCTATATATTACTACCCCATATATGCATTCCTATATCACCCATTGCAATTATCAAACTGTTATTTTCTTCTTTCCTTCTGTCAGTTTTACAATCACTTCTCCCTCTAACACACCTGCTGTAAAATTCCCACAATGCACATGGAAAATGAAAACTGCATGTATGTTACCAACGCATAGAAAGTACATGCATTATACAATTGACAAAATGCACCATTCGGAGGAAAGCAAGGAAATGCATGTGTACATTGGGGACAGTGCTATCTGTACATTTCTATAAATAAACTCATATGTAAAGAGCATATATGTTTAAGAAAGTTAACAAAATTCCACACACTGTAACAGTCTCCTTTCCAATCAACATTCTCCTTTCCATCCTCTACATCTTTGTGCCCTTTTTTTCACTATAATGTGACTTCCACCAATCCAGTCCCAAAACAATAGTGCAAAAACCTCTCACACATTTCAAAATACAGACCCATAGGCCACAGTTATCACTACAGCACTGCCCCCCATACCAACAATGCTAATACTCCCAAGTGTCCACTTATATCACTACTGTTCAATTGCACACATACATATTAACTCTTCCTGCCAACAAATCCTCCTAGAATATTAAACAGTGTGTTCTTCTACTGCCATTACTGTACCATTAACACACATACCCACTAACATCCTTCTTTTGCAATTATAGTGAAAAACTGCCTAAAAGCCAGTGATGTCTCTGCTGGAAGATAAAACCCATAAGAAACCGACTCTTCACACCCAACAATGTAAGTGCAGTAGTATTGTAGTGTTCTACCTGTTACTCAGACAGTGCAGTCTTGTTGTATTGTAGCATAGACAATTTTATCCAACCCCAGAGCACGCTCTTCACTCTGCCAACCTTGTCAGGTTCACTGTTTCTATTGCCATCGGAACAACCATATGCTAATACGCACGACTTTAATGAAAAACATTGTAATGTCCTTATTTCTTCAAGCACATTAGACTGTCATACACACTGCAGCAACCCTTTACCACAGGATCACACACACACACCAGTACTACCTTCCCAACCAAAAGTAACAACCTTTTGCACAATCACACTCCTCTACATATACCTGCCCTCAAATTTCAAACCCATATTTTCCTTTTTTCTTCAACAGACACAAGACAATGCCTACCAAAAAGTAACTCCATAGAAGACAATGCAGAAAGAGAGCAAACAAAACTTAAACCATGCAAAATGGCAGTCCACCTCTAGCAAACTAAATGTTTAAAAAAAACAGCTAATACAGTCACTGAGCAACACGGAACCAGATAGCAGGGACAAAAGTGTAACTTATCTTCCAAAATCTAAAAATAAACTACATGTATTAAAAACAATGCAACTACCAGTAGTACTAACACTACATCTGCCAATATTAACATAGCCACAAGTAAGCAATCCAAAAAAAGAATGTTACACATTTATTTCCAGAATCTTATAAAAACAGGAGAAAAATCATGCTCACCCCTTCAAACTTACTGCAGAAAACGGATACTGGAAGCTCTCATAGACAGTGCAATGCTCCTCAAAAGAAGATTATTTATATACATTTTAAACAGAATGAAACCACTAACAAAATTAATTATTAATCTACAAAAAGTACTTTGAAACATAAACAAAACCAACATTGATACCTTTGCAAACCTCTGTGCAGGTGGGTGGATTTGCGCAACCAACACAGAGCCATATTTCAATGAAGAGGCATACAAACAAGAGCATACAAACCCAATTGCCATGCATAGCAATGGACAAAAAGATAGACAATATTAGTATGACAGAAGAAACGCTCATTGAAAGAATATCCCGAACAAACTTACAATCAACTCTCCATTCCACTGAACCAATCAATCCCATCTGCAAATGGCCATGTACCTCAATGTGTAACGTACAAAAACAATCCTTCAAATCTTTGCGGCAGTTCCTCGATCCATATGTGAAAGTCAAAGACACATAAAGAATTAATACTACAAACCATGGACTCCTGTCCTGTGTGCAAATACACAGGACTGCGAGGACAGTCATTAACCTACCATTCTACTATACGAAATCTTGATCAGAGACTGTACTATTCAAAACGTCCTACTTTAGCACTGGAGTATTTAAATCACATTCTCCTACATGGTACAGCCAAACAATTGCTGGAAGAAATAGACCACATCCAAAGCAAATATTTTGGAAGTGAACAATACTTACAAAATCCAGCAACTTTAGAAGAGAGTAGCGACAACCTTGCAGGTACCAACCTTCTATTACACACATACTACACACGTACAATATGGAAATAGCCACGTTTAAAAGCACATCTGCTGAAGTACCAAACCAAGTATGTGTGGGTTGTCACAGAACTTTCTATACAAAGAGAACCACAACTATAGATATAATGTACAAAATAGAAGGCAAAGAGGAATCCCATTGGTTCCAATTAGCTCCCTATCGTATAGCAGAAAACAAATACGACATTACTAACCCCTCAATACTTTGAACATACTGCACTGGAAAATTTGACAATAACCAAATGCCTTCATGGGCTATCAGTAATAACTTGGAACTATTCCCACTTCCAAAACCACACAAACTGCTTAATTTGTATGAGAGCATTATAATCCAAACCGTGCACCCATTTCAAGCAATACTACGCCTACAACCGAAAACAGCCAAGTTACCTCGTTCTGAATTACTGAAAAGCATTTCTAGCATGTAGTTATTTGCCATTAGATCTTAAAGAAAATGTTGACACTCTGGGAGTGCAATGGCAAATAGATCAATCTTTGATTATCCTAGTTAATGGTGTACCTACAAAAGACAAGATAAATTGGCAGCAACTAGTAGACTTAAACAAAGTTAGAGAAGCCCTGCAATATCTGAAAAAGAACAATGAATACTACAAATAAATAAACATTGAAGAAAACCTAAGACAAACCACAGAAATAATTCAGGGTTCCTCATCAACTGGCCAATTTTAACTTCTAGATCCTACTACAACCTCTAATAATTTAGACCAATATACAATTCACCCACTACAATCCAAAGACACCATAGGTGATGCACTATGATGCACTAGAAACATATCAAATGTGGCAACCCAAAGGATCTCCAATCAGCATATGATATGATATGATATGATATGATATGATATGATATGATATGATTTGATATTTTATGTATCATACACAAGTGTTTCAGAGTGCGACCATGCAAACGGAAGGGAACAAGGGAGAACAAAAAACAACAATCTTACTAGGCCAAGTGACATTAAGAAGGTGCAAGTGCATGGAAAAGGGAAAAGGGGGGAAATGCGAGGAAGGGGGAAACGTGGAAAGTGTGGAACAGAGGAGAGAGCAGAATAAATAATACGTGAAATAAATAAATAAATAAATACATGCAGGCAATGAAAAAGTGGTAGTGCAGTCAGCAAGTGGCAAGTGCATGATAGGTCAGATAGGGTATATCTATTAAGTGCAGAAGAAAAGTGTGAGGCTGTATGGGTAGAGATACAGAATCCCAGTGCAAGGGGTAGCCCGGAGGCAGTGCAGGACAGAGGCACAGTGAGCAGGTACCTGGGCCGGAAGGACAGAGGGTGACCAGGTGAACGGTGCCAACAGAGAAAACAGGTCAGCAGGGGAGGAGAGGGGCAAAGGCTGGTGCGAAGAGGGAGGTCTTGAGGTTCTTCCGGAACCGGATATGATTCTCCTCAAGTTTCAAGGTGGCCAGGATGCTGTTCCAAAGGGAGGCCCCAGCTAGTTTCTTTGAGAAACGACCGACCCTAAGGGAGTTAGAAGTAGATAAGTGAAGGGCTCGAGAGGGGAGGTATTTACAAAGGGATAGTTGAAGGTATTTTGGACTGAGGCCCCAGAAAGCCTTGTGGACAATGCAGAGCATTTTAAATGTAATCCTTGCATCCACTTGGAGCCAATGAAGAGATTTCAGAGCTGGAGTGATATGATCCAAGGGCTTGAGGCCAAGGACAAGTCTTTCAGTAATGTTCTGGATTAGTTGTAAAGAGTGGAGAGTGGAGGCAGGAAAATTAAGAAAGAGGCTGTTACAGTAGTCCAACCTAGAGAGAACAAGAGCTTGGCAGACTGTGAGCTTCTGAGGGAAGGAGAGGGAAGGCAGAGTACCTCTAAGGATGTGCAGTAAGAAGTTTGACTTTTTAGAGACGTCAGAGATGTGTGAAGAGAAGGAACGTGTGGAGTCAAAGATGACCCCGAGATTCTTAGCCTCTCAGGAAGGGTCGAAGGGGGGCCAAGGGAGGCCAGCCAGAGAGTTAGGGGAAAGTCTGGTGATGGTTTACCAATGAGGAGGGTCTGAGTCGTGTTGGCATTTAGACAAAGATAGATAGCGGCACACCAATTTTGAATAGTGATTAGGCAATCAGAGATGAGGAAAGGAGAGGAGGAGTCTGAGGGAAGCCTGAAAATGAGTTGAGTGTCATCAGCATAGCACTGGAAGTTTGAGCAAAAAATGTACATACATTAAGTGAAAGTTGCCAGATATTGGTTGAAAATCCAGTGTGAGAGGTTAGAGCCCTGGGGAACACCACAAGTAGAGAGGGAGATAGAGGATAGGAAGGACCCAAGTTGTACCTGGGAGGGTCGATCAGAAATATAAAAGTTCAGCCAGGCGAAAGACTGATCAGCGATACCCAGGTTGTTACGGAGACGATTGAGAAGGATGGAATTGCTGACCGTGTCGAAAGCAGAGGAGAGATCAAGTAAGAAGAGGACAGAGGGAATGTTAGTGTCAAGGTTGGAGAGCAGGTCTTGGGAAAAAAGTTTAGAAGCATGAACCTTTCCTCTACACTTTCCTACTGGAAAAAGGTGGAAGGTATGATGAAAGATGCACACAAATACCAACATCAGAATACCGCTCTTTATGAAGGTATTCTGAAGACCCCAGATTCAGACAAAACATTACATTCATATTACACCTCCTCTTCGAAAATGTACTAGCAACTCTATGTTATGGAGTTGCGCACACATTGGAAACAGGTTCCATTTTTTTAAACATATCCACCACACAGCTACTTCAAAAGGTGCAAGAGAAAGAAAAAGTTTTCTAGTCAAGTATTCCAAATCTCTTGGCACACATGCATGGTACGAAAGAATAATGGTTTCGACGTCACACAGACATTCGATGTATGCTATGCAACCTTGGCCCACAAACATGGATTGTCACTTTGAGTTGTACAGAGTATGCATGGGAAGACTTGCATTAATTGCTGCACATAAAAAATGAAAACAAAGCTGGGATAGACATGAAAACACCAGGAGAACTCTGCTCTCTCGACCCTGTAAATGAGTCAAGGTATTTCCATCACCGCTTTAATACCATGCTGCACTTCATCTATAATAATACAATCGCTCCCCTTGGAAAAGTGCAACACTTCCTTTGGAGGAAAGAATATCAATCCAGAGGAACACCACACATCCACATGCTTTTGTGGATTGCACATGCTCCTAAATTTGGGCAAGACAGTGATGCCACTGTTTTCAGTTCATTCACAAATATGTTAATTAGGAAATCCCTTCAGAAAGCACACAGAGTGACCTATATTCACACATTTTGTGGTTTCAAAGACACAAGTGTGGCAAGTACTGTGGTCGCAAATGTAAAAAGAAAGGCAAATACTACACCAAATGCTGCTTTGGTTTCCTTAGACCAGTTTCAGCGAAAGGACAAGTAAACAGCTTCATGTCTTCTGTTAGATACAGTGTGAAAGGCAAATCGCCTAAAAACGCACACTGCATAAAAATAACTGAAGAATCAACATACATCAATGATTGCAATGCAATCATTTCCCTCCTGTGGAATGCAAACATAGATGTACAGTACATTGCAGACAATTCCACTGCAGATGCATGATATGTTACCGCCTGTTTAACCAAAGCTGCGAAAACAGAGCTGAAAGACCTCTGGGATGATATATCATCTGACAAAACACTGTCACAAAAATTATACATCTTTGGCAGAAGAATGCTCTCTCATAGAGAATGTGGCTGCAACGAAGCTGCAGACCATTTAACCAGCATAGCCTTGTATGGGAAATCTGAAAATATAGTATGGCTAAGTCTTGGTCCTGCTAAATCCAGAAAAAAGAGTTCTCAAATCATACCAGGACATAGAGACAATAGCCAAAAACAATCCCAACAACCAGGGCATTTTGAAAATCAATGTCTTGGACACATACTTCACAAACAGTAGTACTACTTTGGAAACCATGCGTGTATACCACATAGCCCAAAACTTCTCATACAAAAATAATATTAAACCAGATGAGAAAAAGGTAAATACATAGTCGAAAGTTATGAGGGCAGCCTGGTTAAACTTAGCAAATGCATGCCTCATTAATCATAAGAAGTTATTATTAAAAACTCCTCAACATAAAGAACTGCACTATATGTCCCTACTGCAACCTTTTAAACCATGGAGAAAAGAAGAAGATTATTTGGACACCCATTCCTCCTATGACGTTGCTTTCAATGCAAGGGAAAGCACTATAACAGATATAAAATTTGCACAGTACAAAAACATGTTGGACAATGAACACCAACAAGACGAAGAACTTCAAGCACAACTAAACGTAGACACTCCTGAGAGCAGTGAACCTTCTCTCATAGGAAGCCAAGAACCACTTGGAGACCAACTCATAGTAAATGAGGCAGAATTAGCCATGACTGAAGTAGAAAACACCAGGTGTCAGTATGAGCAATCTGAAGAAAACTTTATGTACTGCATTCACAACTCATTAATGAGCAGCATAACATGTTCCTAGAAGTAACTAAAGTAATTGAACATTGTGTGCAGCAGTTGTACCTGTCAAAACTATGAACCTGTGCTCTTATATGTAAGTGGCCAAGCTGGTTCAGGCAAAACATCCTTAATTAAAAATCATCAGCAAGTTCCTCCAACAACTGACAAACAACAAGCTTTCACCTATTGTAACCGCCCCTGCAGGTTTAGCTACCTACAACATGGGTGGGGCTAGTTTACACTATTGCTTCCTTCCAGTAGAACACCAAAAGAAATTGGACTATTACAAAGTTTCAGCAGAAGCTTCTATGGAGCTACGCAGAGCTTTCAATCAAATGAAAATGCTCCTAATAGATGAGGTGAGCATGGTCTCCAACCTAATGTTGGCTTTGATTCAACTCAGATTGCAAGAGGTCCTCAAAACGGACTACGAAGAACTCTTTAGTGGAAAACATGTTATTGTTTTTGGAGATCTTCTTCAATTAACACCAGTGAAAGGTGAACCTATTTTTAAAATGTTAGGACACAAACTGTGCCGTAACACACTTGGCAGCATAGGAAATGTACATCTCTGGCAACATTTCCAATACAGAGAACAAACGGAAAACATGCGTCAGTCTGCAGACCTTACCTAGGCCAACATTTAGAAAAGTATTCGGATTGGTGTGCTCTCTATGGAAGCACAGGCTATCTTAAATAGCAGACACATCCATGATCGATACGGGTATAACACATCTGCTACTGATGACATGGAACAATTAGCACACAGAAATGTAAAATGTATGTCCTTAATGACAACCCTAGCAATCTGTGCTCTATTTAATGAAACAATGTTGAAAAACGAAATGCAACCAATAGTGCACATTTCCTCCACAGACAAATTAGACATGCATTGAATGATAGTACCTATGTGTCAACAAGCCACAGCACAATTACATAGCTTAGAAAATGCTATCTCCAACACAGCTGGTTTGGAGAAAATATTAACATTGTGTTTAAACTGTAGAGTAATGCTGAAGTGTAACCTTGACGTGGAGCAAGGTTCCGTTAATGGAGCACTTGGTACAGTTGTTGGCTTCCAGACATACCCACGTGACAACAATATTCAGTTTGTCAACATCCGCTTTGTCAAACTTTCAGAAGTTAAAAGGATAGGACACTCAATAGCCTGATTCCTTCTTTTCAAAGACATTTATGTACACAGAGAACAGTTTTCTCTGTCTCTTGCATACGCCATCACTATTCATAAATCTCATGGTCTAACCCTAAATCAAGCATTTATGGACATTGTCAGCACAGTCTTTAAAGAAGGCATGATTTACGTAGCCCTGTCATGCCTATGTATACTTGAAGGACTATTTATAATCAATGTTGATGCAAGCAAAGTCAAAGCTGGCATTCCTTGCATCATAGAGTACAATAGACTACGTGCCCTCTACACACCCCATCTCAAAATGTACAGTGTTCCTCAAAAAGGCAAACTTTCTAAAAGAAAACTAATCCAAACACAAGTTGTAAGTGATCTCCCAACAGTACAACCAAAGAAATTGAAATGCCTGAGCAGTTGGTCCTGGCCATAGAAACTGGCTGAAGGAACAGATGGGCGTGTGACCATCAAGCAGTGCTAGTCATAAGGCCACCATCCAGGGTCTGGCCTTCAGCCACCAACACTGTGATGGGGTCTGCTAGTTGAATAACACCATCTGTGGGTTGAGCCCCATTAAAATTACTTGTGACCCCTGAGTGGTGCTGGCATGATGGCCACTTTCTGCCACATGCCTGTGTCCACTGGCGGATGAAGAAATAGCACTGTGCACTGCGGACTCCCCACATCACTCAATGTTACTGAGGGAATCCTAGACATGGAATGATGATCCACTCAAGTAACATGCCTTAATGTCTGCCATCTCTGATCTGAGTACATAGCCAGGTGACAGGATTCCAGGTGGCTGGCCTTGGATTAGCTTTACACCCTCAGGCTGGTTCTTGTGACCTCAGTGCCACCGTATTGCCCAATGCAGCAGGGTGGGTGCGTAACCACCAACAGCCCAGCTGGATGGGTGGGAGTAAGGGCTCAAGCACTGGCCTTGCAAGAAGGGGGCCGCTGCACAAGTCTACAACATCGTTGGAAATATCATTGCCGTGGACTTCCATATTAAAATGAGTTTTTTTGAGAAGTGCATGGGCATGGCACATGTGAGCCACCACTGACTGTGTGTTGGCCAGGCCCTGTGGTCAGCCCACCATCTTTATACTGACATGACCACTGGGGAACTGCTAGCCTGCTCTGCCTCTGCACTACTTCGATTGTAATGGGGCTCTCCCTGAGGGGGGATGCACTGGAGTTAACACTGTCCAACGCAGGTGGCATGTAAATGGATGTCTCAACAGGCATGGCTGGGCAAGCAGTCCAAACCAAGAAGACACAAGTACACAAAATTAACCTGTGGATAGCAGGGAGCCAGATGGACTGGCTTCCCTGCCGTTGTGATGCAATTCATCAAGGGTCATTTGAGGGCTAGGCACCATGCTGACCAGCAAAACAACTTGCTCACTCAGAATAGCGTGCCCAGCAGGCCAAGATCTGTTGACACATTGTATGGTGCATGACCCTTATTCTTCTTGGGATGTGTGGAACCTGGGTGCGTCAGCGAGAACCAAGTGGAGGGCAGACATGACCCTTACACCCTGTCAACAGTATGCCAGAGGAAGGCACTTGTAAACTGTGTACCCTGGGTGATAGAGGAAGATGACTAGCCAAAAGTGTCTTGCAACATCATAGACAGAGCAGGAGTTCATTCCAGAGTGTAACCCATCCGGACCTCTGGAGCCGGCCAGCCCTCTGGACCTACCATTTATTCTCATGGTCCACCATCAGATGATCGGGCAAGGACAGCGGACAACTGGCACTTCAGATGATCATGATGGGTATGATCCCGTCCCTGGCCTCTTGCCAAAGACCCCCTACAGCCTGAACCCAGGAGGCAAAACACAGTTTCTGCTACTAAGTGTTGATGATGCAATCATCACTTGCAAATGTGCAACCCATCAAGGTGTTCTGCATGCATGCCCATCACATGTGCCCACCATGCAATCAGGAATCAGTACCTGTCAGAGAACTTGTTGTCATCAATTCATATTGCATGCACACAAGTGCGCCTATTCACCAAGAACTGACAGTGCACATACCTATGCTTGCCCACTCCACTTCACTCCTAGGCATGTCCACTTCACAGATGTCTCCCATCACATTTTCCCAGCAATGACATGAGGCTGCATGCTGGTGTAGATCAGTGCAACATACATCTGTGAATAGAAGGGAGTACCTGGAATCATGCATCCCCATGCAGAAACATATACACCGTAGATCATTGCACCCTCTTGATACTGAACAGGGCCATGGGATGTGCACCTGGCCACCTGTCCACCCAATTACTTGGCAACATGCATCCCTGACAGCTTTACCTGTAAGCATATAACATGTACAGGAACATGTTTCTGAGCAAGAAGCGCTTCTGCTTTTTACCCAAGAACAATCACAACTCAGGCTTCACATGCAGTGAGTTAAAACATCTCATCCCCGTCCCTGAGAGGTCCATGCACCAACATGACATTCACAGACATCCATGCGCATTTGGCAGTCTCAGCAGATGTGTGTGGAAGGCTTAACTTGCAGATGTGCAGCACATAGACTTGCACTGCATGCATTTCGTTCACATGGCCACAGCATCGTAGCCCGACATCCATACTGTCTCAGCACTTGTCCTCATAAACGAACATTACATGTGCATGAGTGCACCATTTGCCAAGGATAAACAGTGCATATACCAACACATGTCCAATCAACATATGTCTGCCTTCACATATGCCCAGTATTGACAGGAGGCTGCATGCTGCTGTGGACCACTGCAAAGCACATACTGTATACAGAAGGGGGTACCTGCAATCATGCATGCCCATGCACGACACACATACACTATAGAGCAGTGGACCACATGGGTACTCACCAGCAGTGACCAGACATGCCTGCCAGACAAAGATTTCGGTGTGGAATGCCGTGTAGAATCTCTGTAGGACCTGGAGAGGAAGGGGTGACATCCGAATGGCAGCCCCCACGGTGTACCTCCACAGTGGAACCTTGTCAGGAAAGATGTCATCAATGTGTAATTTTCCTTCCATTTGTGGACCCCTCAAATGTTTTGCTTTTGTTTGGCTTTCCTTTCCTGACTTTTGCCATAGGAACCCAACCTTCAGCTGTGCTCCTCTGGGCTTTTGCTCACTTGTTATGGGAAAACTGAAACATCCTTCAGACCGTCAGTAGTGGGAAACTATGTTTCACCTAGTCTTTGACTATGTTGCCATTTGTTGGTAACTTTTTAACAGTGTACAATGTACTACTGTGTGCTGGGGTGCTTTTGGTTTTATGGCCCTAGACACCCTCAAATGATTTTTTGGTGATTTCATGAGTGTGCCTGGGGGAAACTGGTGGCAGCAGTTACTTTTTATTTGTGTTTTACTTCTTTTTACTGAATCTTATCGCGTTTATCACATTTGGTTCAAGACTATGGCCAGGTGCGAAAACATCCGAGCCACAACGTCTTTTGTGCTATCCCATGGCCATTTTGTCCCTTGCCTTCACCCAAGTTGAGTAACCCGAGTTTTCCTTATTTGGTCATGCAGCCTCCTCTCGCTGTCACGTGTGTGCTCCTAGGAAGCGGGCTTGGACTGTCTGGTCCCAATCCACAATACTGGTGCCAGGATGTCTGGAGTGCCTGAATGACTGGGACAACTGTGAACCATTCTTGGTTCATGACTGGGATGCCTGCATGAGAGCAGATCTTTGACTGGAATTCCTCAATTTTGCCACAAAGCTAATCTTGGATAAGAGAAGGGGCTCTGCATCCATTCCAGGTCAATCACTTGAGTTCTTCCTGAACTACAGAAGGAGCCACGTTCCCTGCATGAAGAAATATACGTGTGAAACCACTGGACATGCTTTGAAAGAGTTGGAACCCTTTGCCCTCTGCTTTCCCCTCATACCCCTGTTTTCTTCATTAATCAAGACGGTCTGCCAAGGTGCTTATCCCTTTGGTGTAGTGGGAACAACTACTCTCGGCGCTCCCTGCTTACCCACTAAACAAGCCCCTTCAGAGGTGTTCCTGTGCCAACCAGAAACTATCCAGCTCTATCTCAGGGTATCCCACAGAATGGCTGCCATCTCAAGTTGAAACCAGAGACTTGGGACATTGCTTGCTTTTGGTCCTGTGCCCTCTCCCACCGAATTTTTCAGGCCTAGCTCCTCTAGGTCCAGAATAAGTAGATTGCATGCAACTGCCTGCATCTGTGATTCCTGTGTCACTACCTCTTAGTGATGGTCGCTGTTCGTGCCTTGCTATTCTTCTCTTCTGTGCCCTGAAGCCTGCTGCACCAAAATGTTCTTCATATCTCCTTCTGAAGCTGAGAAAAGGCAACTGTCCCTTTATGGACGACGATTGTTCTATCCCACAGTCGTTGACAGTCGGAGCACCGCGAAACTGCAGGACTCGAACCTACTAGCGACCTCGACTAAACTAGCAAAGTTTGGTTCGGTCTTAGGGCTGGACTCAAAAGTTAAGGAACAATTCTGAAGAATTGTCTAATGCTCCTAGTGTGTTAACTCACCCTTCTCTTTACACGTTGTGGCTGTGCTTTCCTCATTTGTCACATTAGTAAACATATTGTATATATATTATATAGTAGAGTATTTTGTGTGGCAACTGTTTTCATATAACTAAAGTTTGCTTTTGTCTATTAGTCCGGCCGACAACAGATGAATAGATATTTTTCAAATACACTTGTTTAAGAGTAATTTGTGGTTTGTTACTGTGTGTGCACATTGTGGGCTTCCGATCACTCTCATGCCTCCTGAGACTTAGTCGTGTCCACCTGCCAAGCTACCTAGATGGGTCTGGCTTGTCCAGAAGGTTCCTCTGTTTCACTACACCGAGGGTGGCCTCCTAAACTTCTGCCCACCAGGTCAGATTTAGAAATCCATCTTAACACACCTGCTTTGAGGGCTGCCTCTGCCTTATCATGGTTCTGGTTCTTTAGATCTTTCCAGTGCTTCACAGTTTCCATGTTACGGACTGCCACCCCCTCCTCATTGATGGCAGTCATAATGATTTTCCAGATCCTCTGATGTCCGTCCCTTTCTGAGCTGCATCACTGGGTCAAAGAGGGCCTCATTGTTTGCCATGACCTGATCGACAAGTATGCTTACTTCGGTAGAGGTGAAGTTGGGAGCCCTCTGCCTCGCCCTGAGGGTGGTGCTCGATTCAATGGAGGATGGATCAGACATGTCACCTCTTGAGACAGGTGTGGTGGAGCTGGGCCCTGACAGTGTGCTGTGAAGCTGTGGTTGTGGAACAGGTAAGTGGAAGTCGCAAGATGGCAGATGGGGTGGTTGCAGAACCTTAGAAATTAGCCACAGGAGAACAGGCAATGGGGAACAGCAGGCAGTGCTGGTGGGCAGCAGGCACTCACAAACTACCAGGCAGCAGCAGATGGTGAGGTTTGGAGGCAATACAGGGCAGGAGGAGGCACCAAATGGCAAGAGGCTGGAGGAACTGGTGTGGCACACAAAATTACAATGGCAGGAGTGTAAAGATAAGAGTAAGGGGCCTTAGCGCATACATCATGTGCTATGCACAGCACAAGGCATGCCTACATGACAAACATGCATGAAAGGCACATTAAAGAGGTGTGACACATATTTCCAGTTGTGTGTGAGAAGGTATGGAGATGGAGGATTGCCACATGCAAGATTTGTTACAGATAGGCATAGCTTCAATATCATGTACCTTATTCATTTTTATTGAGGGTGCACGCAAGCCAATGTTAGGCATTGCAAATCTCATTTCATGTTTGGCATCGTGTATCGTTTAGGTTTTTTCGCACGCAAACCTACATTAGGCATTGCCTATCTCTTTTTATTTGGGGCATCGCCTATCTTTTTCTTTTTTTCTGGTAGGTTTATTGCCATTGACTGTACCATGAGTGGGACGGATCAGCTGAGAGGGTGAGGACATGGACATGGATGGGGGCGGTGAGTGGTGAGCCTGAAGGTGACCCTGGACCAGCAGGATTCACTGGGGGAAGTAAGTGACATCCTGTAGAACACCACCAATGAAGAGACAGTTGAGGGAGAAGGAGCCCCTGAGGAAGAGGCGCTTCACTGATGAGGAGCTGCAAAGCCTCATGGGTTATGTGGATGACCACTATGTGGAGCTTTACCCTTCAGCTGGCAGTACTCTTACTCCAACTCTTTGGCAGAGGAAGTAGCAGGACGTCACTCCTCATCAATGCCTGCGGCATGGCGAGGCACACTGAGACACAGGTCCAGAAGAGGATGGGCAAACGTCTTGCAACAGACAAAGGAGAAGCTCACTGGCAATCTGTCCTCTGCCCTGGCCAATGGAGAAGGTTCGCCAAAGGAGGAGCCGCTGAATGCATTTGAAAAGGTTGCCAGTGGACTTCTCAGCAGTGAGCAGGTGGCAGATGTGGGAGGCGTGGACACCCATGTCGCTGCACCAGATGAGTTCCATGTGTACTTTCCATATGTGCTTATATTGCTGCATGATTTGCTTACATATGTTGGAGTAGAGTTGGCTGGAGTTGTCAGCCATACATGAGCACTGCAGAAATGCTACTGTGTATGATTCCATTACATGATCTGCATTCAGGGATGCGGTTATGTGGTGACTATGTGCAGTTCACATTGAACTCACACTAAACATGACATGATATGGTATAAGTCATTTATAAAGCACCTGCTCACAAGTGTGTATAGCCGCGACAGGACAAGGAAGGGGAAGACAAAGGGGAACAAAACAAACGATCTTACAAGGTCGTGTGTCATTCAGATTGTGGAAGTGAAAGGGGAAGGGAGAGGAAAAGTGCCAGGGGTAGGGAAAGGGAGAGTGCAATAGCAAAGCTCAAGCAAGTGCTGCTGGGGTGGCCAGTTCTAAGTAAGTGCAAGGGGTTAGAGGACTGTAGGGTTGCAGATACAGTCCCTAGTGCAGGATATTGAGAAGTTTATTATAAATCAGTTTTATATATATGTTTAGTGAACCTGTCAGGACACTTCTTTGTTTCATGGTTTAGTGATTTCCCGGTCCTTGACAGAGTAGGGATATACCCTCTAGTGCATTACCTAGTGCAGGGTCGGCCTGCAGGCAGTGCATGCGGCTACTGGTCATGAAGGAGCCTGATCCCCATAAGGTTCAGTGGGAGGCCAGGTAACCAGTTAGTGCAGCAGACAAGAACATCAGCAGGGGAGAGAGAGAGAGAAAGCAGAGATGAAAATGAAGGTCTTGAGTTGCTTCCAGAACCTGAAGTGGTTCTACTCAAGTTTGAGAGAGGCAGGGAGATTGTTCCAGGGGCAGACACGAGCCGAGGAAAGAGATTTACCCCCCGCTCATCACTGTATCGAGGATTGCACTGCTCTTCCTATACACCTATTTGTGGCAATAGCATGCAAAGCACATCTCATTGGACACATTTACATTGTCATGCATGCATATAGTTGATTGTATAGTTGATTGTAAATCCAAATCATGACTCACAGGGTATAACAGCAAGAAGTGGAGGATGTCACTGTCATCCATTCCCTGGCCCTGGCTGTCGGTGAACATGGATGCATGAGGCCATTTTCCAGACAGGGGTAGATGTGAATGGTCTATAGATGTTTCAGTTTAGTGGATTCAGCATTTTGAGTGTCAATGTCGCGGTGGCAATGCATGCGTGCACTGGTCATTTCCATGTTGCACTGTCCTCACACATGGTTGAGGTGCATGTGAAAATGAAAAGCCACTTATTTGGCTAAGCGCAATGTGGCGATGGGGGTTAGGGAGATCATGGCAACACAAATGCCTGCATGCAATTTTGGGTCAGCAGCAGTACAGGCCATATGTCCACATGTTGCAATAACAGAAGATCTGATTAGAGTAGGAGTTCACTGATGATGCACAAACCTCTGTCCATCCACGGATGGGAATCACTCAGTCACACCTGTGGGCGTGTGTATGTTCCGCTGATCCTTCAAACCATGTCATATAGCATGGCCTAATATGCCCTTGCATGATTGCACAGGTCATTGAATACCATTCATGTGTTCCTTACAGATCACAGTACGCTCAGTTACAATGTGTGATGTATGTCCAGCGGGCAATTCTGTGACTGTATGCATTTGAAAGCACATGTGCATGTTCTGCCAGGTACTCATACCTCTGAATGCTGCTGCCTGTCTTTGTGCAGGTGATGATGCAGCAGATGGGTAGGTGGAGGAGGAAGAGGAGGAGGATGCATGAACAACCACCAGTGCACACCGGGTGTCCTGCACCAAGAGATTCCCACTTGCTTCAGGCGGTCCTCATTAGGACTGCAGACTCTTCTTCTGACTCTTCAGATGAAGCTGCTGAATCGATGTAGAGAACTCACTGAGGGAAAATGGACGGGTCCACAAGGTGAGACAGGAGACAGGGGTCCAGACAGTAGGAATCCCAGTGTCAAAGGTGGTTATGAATGCAAGATCGCCTTTGCCTGTGTTAGAATCAGCAGAAGAGGCTGTTGCCCACCGGAGGGTTACATACGACTGCGATGGGCCCCAGACCCTGGCATCCCACCATCTTTGGCCTTGCATACATGGTGGACTTGTGTATACCGGACAGTCAGAGTGGGAGCAGCAGATGATGTGTGCAACCACCTGCAGGAGACAGCCTCCATTGCCTGGCTGAGAACATCTCCTCAGCAAATGCACAGGATGCACAGCATTTGCCCTCTCAGGACCATCAGTAGCGGTTGATGGACACCTTGACGAGGACACTGCATGCATCGATGCAGTCCACAAGGCTCACCCACCGACTGAGCATGGAGGCCCACATCAAAAGCCATCAGGCTGATCTGGCGTCTCTGCAGGAATCCCTGCATAGAGACGCAGTCACCTCGAAAAAAGTCCTGCAGCTTGAGATATTGGCATCTAAACCATCCCATCGGAGTAACTCTGAGACCTTGAGGGATTCTCTGCATGAAAAGCTGTTGGTGAGCTTGCATGCATCTGTATCACGAGTGGCTGTAGCCAATAAAGATAAGGCTTTGCCACTGCATGGGCAGAGTGTACCACCACCTGAGAATCCACTGCAGGATTGCAGTCCCAGCTAACTTGTGTCATCTCTTCTACCTATGCCCTGATGTCCATGAGCCAATGGAGTGGGCATTATTTTTGTTTTTGTTCACTTATGTGGACACTCCCAACTGATTCCCCGTCCAGAGTGGGCATATTCTTTTTATCCCATCCAAAATGGACTTTCATCATGTTTTACTGCCTCTGTCCAGGGTATGGCTCTGTCTCACTATGCAGGCAGGAGAAGTTGTGCTGCCTTCCCTCAGCCTCTCCTGCACCAGCAGGTTCAGGCAGACATCTGGATGACTGGAAGTTGTCTGTGACTCTTGTCGGTGGATCACTCAGCAAATGCATCAATGAAGAACACAGCAGTAGCTGCAATGTATTAGTGTGATTTATAGGACGCATGGATCATCAACACCTTGATCTGATCTTGCAGCCCTTGGTTCCTCCTGAGGCTATGTCTGTCTGAGGGTTGCTTCAACGTTAATTGTCCCAGGGCCCTCTCTGGGGTGCACCTGGGGCTGTCACAAGGACCTCGTTCCCTTTGCCCCTATAAGGTCAGATCCCAATCAGCACTGTGGCTGGATCAATGCACCTGGTGCTGTTACTTGTTTCCTGGCACCTCCTACCCTCCATGTTTTACCCTTGTGGGGTCAGGTGAGCCAGGTGCACAGCATGCACCTGGCAGTCATGCTAGTAGTAGTGGTGGGCTGAACACCCCAATGCACATTCCCCTGCCCCAGGGCAGCTGGCTGTGCCCCATGTGGTTGTCTGTGGTGTTCCACACCTGCCAGCACAGGACGCGCCTGGGATGTAGGCCTCACTACATCCACCAGGCAAGCACTCGCCAGGTAGGCTTTGGTGCAGATTGGGACAGTGCACACTTGATGTGGCGCATATCATATGTGGCATACCTCTGAATGCAAGCATCCCACTAAGAGGAGGTGAAGTGACTGACCGGAATTCCCTCAGTAAAGTCTAGCAGAGGGTGCAGAAAATGTGGCATGACAGATGCTCCAGCATCACTCAGGGGGCCTGAGACCTTCTGTTTGGGGCACACCTTATGGAAGGATGGTAGCACCACCCCGCTCAGCAGTATCAGGGCTCCTCTGAGTCTGATGCTTGTGAATGCAGCCCAAAAGCAGCTGGTAGACTCCATCCATGGATAGGTATTTTGGCAAGATCGATAGCCAACAAGTACTATAAGTGAACATTGAAGAATACTTTGGTGAGTGATTTCAAGATGACATGATACCATGGAGTGGTAAACAGGTAAGGATTTTAGACAAAACAGCAGATCCCCTTGCAGGACTGCCACCCAGGCACATCCAGCCCACACAGGCAGCATTACCTCCGTAGTGGTGCACCCTGACTGGCTCCACGTCAGCTGGGAATCTCCTGGGGGGCAGGTGGCTCTCAACTCTGGTGAAGAGTCTTACTGACCCCTGGCTACAGTTTCAACATGCCCAAGTGACCAAGGGAAGTTGATCACCAGCATAGCACGTCCTCTTCCAGCAACCACCTTGGCACCTCTCGGGGGTAACCGAGGCAGAGACAGGGCCCCCTGCTCCTAGTGAGACTGTGAACTGTGGTGAGTGTCCTCTGTGTATTCTGACCACTTTGCACCACGATGTGGGGAGGACCACAAGGTGTGCCAGGGGTCTGAGGTGATGTCGGTAATCCACACAACACATCTTGTGACACAGACCATGTATGAGTGGGAGAGCTGACCCAATGTCTGTGGCACTATGGGGTTGAGAGCCGCATACAACAGCAGAGGTGTGATCCCATTGCACTGTGCACAGCACCAGCACCTCTCATCCGCTCTGTTAGGGAGGTGGTGCATGAACATGTGTAATAGAACCTAAGAGATAGTGCAGTATGCCTGAGCAGAGTGAAGCAGGGGGTACTGTGTTAGAGGTCCATAGTGGTCATGACATGCAAATCATTTGTTCAACCGGGGTATGAGGCGGATGACCAATCAAACCACCTATTGTCTGGTCCCATCCCCCATTTAATCTGGAGAAGCAAATGGTTAGAGGTCTTTGGGCCAAAACAATCTCAATCCCTTCTCATGTTTGATATGGCCGAGAAGCCAATGGTGTAAAGCTGCCATCTGTAGGATTATGACTGTATGCTTCTGAGTCAATTTCCCTTGTAAACTATGATGGTAACCCAGCCCTGTGGAGCCTCAGTTGGCCTAAAATAGCCAGTCTGTCTGCCAGTGCATGGAGCTGCTTGTCCCAAGTGTGGACATAAAACGGCTACCTCTCTCACCCGTAATGCACCACATGTTTGTGGGGAATGGGGTGCATGATCTTTTGTGGGAAACCCAAGTCTGGGTCAGGGGTTCATATGTAGCAGAACAACTACCTTGCTGCAATCTTTTTGTAGTCTTCCTCTGAGGCACAGTTTTATAAATGGTGCTGCCCTGAACAGGAATGATGAGAGTGGGTAGGCCCTTTCCCCTGCATAAGTGATAAGGGTTCTTGTTAGCATTTGTTGTCATGGCTTGTTTCTGTGTGTGTGATGTTACTGCTTGCATGTGTGTAGTTGTTGTTACTCACTGATGAGCCAGGTGTTCCCATAGGATTCCTGGTGCCAGGGCCTGGTATAGGGGTAAAAGTGGTAAATTAAGCTGTCATGTGTGCTCCCAGAATAATTGCCATTCGCATGCATGATGACTCCATTGGCATCACAAATGGCCTGTGCATTGATGGAATGCAAATGCTTCTGATTACAGTAGATGTGCTTGCTTCTCTCGGGGGCCTGTAGCGCTGCATGGGTACAGTTAATGGCTCCCAGTACCCGTGGAAACTGTGCAATGATGTGGAACACTCTCTGCCTTGCCTGCAGTGTGTATGGCATGTATATTTGCCTATGCACATATGCAATTATGTAGTGTATTCGCCAGAATGGGGTCTGGCATGGATTCACATGCTCATGAATATTCCCTGTCATCAGGCCGGGAATCCACAGTAAGAAATGAAAAGCAGTATTGCTTTAAAAGCTTCTTGAATACTGCCTTTTACCTATTATCCAATCACTGAAGACTGGGTCCTACTGCACCCATCCAATGACGGGCATCTCCCTGAGTCCCATCTTCCCATCTTGCGATTTTTAACGCAGGTTTTGGTGCAGGGAGTCCTCTGAGCTTTTTTCAAGTGGATTCAGTTTTTTCAATAGAAAATTCAGTTTTTTGACGAAATTCCAAAGACTGCTGATACCTAGTTAGCTCCGGTAATGGGTGTCCGTTGCTGGTTAAGATCAAAGATCTACACAAAGTGGGAAGGCCTATCGAGGCATACTTTGAGCCACACCATGTCGAAGGAAGGAAGGAGAAGTCTCTTTAGGCATTGCTCTTGGTGTGGCTTGCGTAACTTCTATGTGGAGGACAAGCACACTGGATGTCTCTACTGTCTGCATCCCGACCATGAGGAGGACTGATGCAACATCTGCCGAAGTTTTTGGGCTCAAACAGAGAAGGACTGCTACTGATGGTTGCTGGCATGGGTCAAAAAGGACAGATGCCCTTGCATGCTTCCGGGCATGCTCAGGTGAAGACTACATCAGGCGCACTCCAGAGTGATCTCCACCTAGTAAGAGATCCAGATTGGCTGAGGAGGTACCCCTAGAGGGCTCCAGTAAAGCCAGGTGCCAGGCAGTTGGTCTGGCTAGAGGCACTGCTGATGTGGGTCCTAGTCCAGGGAAAATGCGCTCTCCATCACCTTACCCGTCTATGAACAGCTTGCAGGGTGGCCAGCACAAAGTCCTCAAAGCATAGTAGTTTGTCACGGGAGAAACCAAAGAAGCACTGCAGAAAAGAACCCTCTTCAAAGACCTAGGCTATGCCCACTTCTACGGCCTTGTCAACGACTACAAGACCGTGTACGGCCATACACAGACCATCGTCGACAGTTACTTCATCATCGGCTTCAATGGGCTAATCTTCAGCAAAGGCGTCAATGGCAATACCATTGGCAGCTGCTTTGTGGACAGCCACCTCATCTGTGACTGCTTCGTCAATGGCCACCTCATCTGCAACTGCTTCATCAATGACAACCTGGTTGATGGCTGCCTCGTAAATGGCCACCTTGTCGATGTGTAAGGAAAAGTTTATGGCAAAACCTGCTGCCAAGGTTTAGTCGCCACCAAGACCCACAACTACTGCTCCTTGACCACGACTCCCCAGTCAATAAAGGAGCTGGTCATGTGTATAGCCCTGAGGGACATGGCTAGACTTGGAAACCAGTATGCAGAGAGCGCAGTTGGTCCTTTGGCCATTTATACTAGCTAGGACGACACATAGCATAAGTGCTTGGATGCAGGTGGGTACAGCCCTATAGGCATGGATTCATCAAGGCATATAAGCCTGTTGAGGTACACCAACATTCCTCAGGTGGGCCCAGGGGCCCCCTCCACAACTTTCAAGGGATATGTCCCAGGACATCCTCACAGTGCTCAGTTCTCTAATTTCAGAGATACAGCAGTGGATATTACACTTAGAGGGCCTTTTTAAGGGATGACCCTAGGTACAGCCCTCCAAGGCCTCCACACAGGCATCACTCGGCTACCCCGAGACGACCACCATAAACACCACCTGCACCAACACCGCCAGGCGATGCGATGCACACTGATACAGCAACAAACAAAGATGCTGGCACAACGGACACGGAAGAGTTTGATGACTTTGTCGCAGCTGATGGGGAGCCGGCAGGTGTCGATCATACCCCCAGAGCTTCACCTGCAGATGAAGTTAGGTAATTCCTTTCCATGATGGTGAGGGCATCTGCCCTATTTAATCAGGTGCCAGATTAGAAGAGAAAGAAGGTTTCCTGTACCAGAGACGTAACTCAACCAGGAAGACAATGTTACCTGTCCCATTACTGGACAAGGTATGGGAAGTGGGCCTTCCCCTAATGAAGTCCCCGAGCTCCACACTGGCAAAGCAGGACCGGCTAGAGAAAATATAAAGCGTGATAGACTCAGCCCCCAGATGTCTCTGCTCACAACTATCCCTGGATTCAGTGGTTTTGGCCGTGGTGAGCAAGCAGTCAGTAAATCCATCCTCCAAATCTATGGTCCCGCCGGACCAGGAGGTGAAGAAGCTGGATGCCTCAGGAAAACGCATCATATATAATGCAGCATCAACCATCAAGGCTGCTAACGCTCTAGCCATCCTGGCCGGTATGATCGGGAGCTGTAGTTTAAACTTGGCCCACTCCTGGAATTGTTGCTGGATGGCAACACCACGGAAACATTGGCACCATTTCAGGAGGGAGTGGTGGCCTCTGACCATGCAATCAATGTGGCTAAGAGATTTGCCGATTCTAGCTTCCACCAAATGGGAAATGGCATAGCGCTCAGGCATCACGGTTGGCTGAAGGCTACCAATTTTAGGCCGGATGTTCAGGCCAAATTAGTGGATATGCCTTGAGATGGTGATTATCTCTTTGGAAAGGCAGTGGACAAAATGCTGCAGGTCATCAAAACGGACACAGAGACAGCAAGGTCCTCAACAGGATATGCCTCCACTTTCTACCATCAGCCTTCCCACTCCACGGTGCAGGAATCATACGGAGGTAGTCCCAGGCTTTCGGTGGAGGCTCGCAGCGCCATTGCCACATGCAGGGCAGGGCAACAAGCAACCAAGCAGGCCTGAGTTGGCGCAGGGCCTGTGCCCCCACTTCTGCACCCTAGTGGGAGGCTGTCTATCAAATTTCATTGATGCCTGGAGAAACATCACCACAGACGAATGGATGCTGGACATTCTGCAGAACAGTCACAAGCTGGAATTCAAACCCAAATGATCTTGTATTTCATCTGTAACGAGGAAGGAAGAACACACTGCCCAGCTGTTGTGAGAAGTACAATCCATGCTAGCAAAGGGAGCAATACATTCCATCCCACAGTGACTCTGGGCATCCGAGCGTACTCCATACACTTTCGAGTCAGAAAGAAGTCAGGGGTGGTCCCCAATACTGGACTTACCATGCCTCAACGAGTACCTAAGGTCCCAAAAGTTCAGGATGGTCACGTTGCAACAAGTGCTTGGCCAGCTGGAGGAAGGGGACTACATGACGACTCTCGATCTGGAAGATGCCTACTTTCATTTCACCATTCATCCAAAACATCAAAATGTCCTTTGTTTCATTGTTCTGGGGAATAACTACCAGTTCAAGGTGCTGCCCTGCGGCCTGAAGTCAGCACCAAGGCTGTTCACAAAGTGTTTGGCCCCAGTTGCAGCCCTTCGAGGTCTCAAGGACATACACGTCGAGCCGTACCTAGATGATGGGCTCATCCAGTCACATACTCAGAACCTGGCAGTGCACCAAACATAGGAGGCCATACACCTGCTAACGAAGATCGGATTCTCTATCAAATATCTGAAATTCTACATAAAGCCATTGGAGGACATTCTGTTTCTGAGGGCGTGTCCAAACAGTGGCGTCACTAGCTTTCCCCTCAGAAGAGTGGGTGCTGGCCATCCTTGGGAAGGTGCATCGTCTGTCCGCCATTAACTCAGCAACCATCCTGGTCATCAAGTTGCTGCTGGGCATGATGTCCTCTTGCATACATCTAATCTCCTTCTGCAGGCTGCCGATGAGGCCACTCCAGGAGTTTCTGGAATGGTGGTGAAACCAGGCCACAGGCAATTGGACAGGCAATTTGAAGCTCAACCTGGAATTCAGGCAAGCCATCCAATGTTGGCGGATACACTCTAACCTTATGAAGGGTTCCCCATTATGGACCCCTCCCTTTCATGCAACAGTCACTACGGAGGCCCGGCTGGCTGGATGGGGGCCCACATGGGGCAGTTCCATGCCAGAGGCCTTTGGCTGCCGTAGGAGAAGGACCTGCACATCAATGTGCTGGAGCTTCGGGCTGTGTTCTGGGCCCTCAAGTCATTCTTGCCGCTGCTGAAAGGTCAAGTGTTGAGGATTTTCACAGACCGTAGCACCATGATGTTCTATATCAGAAAGCAGGGTGGAATCCGATCCTCTGCTCTGTCTTTGAAGGCAAAAACACTATGGCACTGGGCGATCCTTCAGAACATTTTCCTCGTGCCCTTTCACCTGGCAGGCATAAAGAACACCATAGTGGATGCCCTCAGCAGGGAGCTTCGGTCCGAATATGAACGGGAGTTACAGCAGGGCCAAGTAACCAGTCTGTTCCATCAATGGGGTTGTCCAGTGATCGATCAATTTGCCACAGCAGCAGACTCCAAATGCAAGCAGTTCACCAGCAGGTTCCCTCAGGACCTTAGCGGATGCATTTTGGTCGGATGGGAGGGTCGATTCCTGTATGCATTTCCTCCGATCCCCCTCCTGCAATGCGTCATCAACACTTTGAAGAGATGTTGCTGTAAGATGATTCTCAATGCCCCAGCGTGGCTCTGCCAGATATGGTACCCAGACCTGCTATGCCTATTAGCGGCGCCAGACATACAGCTGCCTCCTCTTCCCGACCTGCTCTCCAGAGAAAATTGAACCATCCTACATCACGGTCCAGCATCGATGAACCTCACTGCCTGGCTCCTGCAGCATTATATTTTGACCACTACGACCTTCCGATGGAATGTAAAGCTGTTCTTGCCACAACCAGAGCACACTTTACTCTATCATGATATGGTTACAAATGGAAACGCTTCACAGTGTGGTGCAGGATACAAGGCATCACGCTGCTGCGTGTCTTTGCTCCTCAGCTCATGCCCCACCTGCTCTCTCTGACCAAGTCTGGTTTGGCCCCTCCATCAAGGTGCATTTGGTGGCCATCTCACGATGCACCCATTCCCCTACAAAGCCAATATTATGGTCTCCCAGGCTGGTCAAGGAATTCATGAAAGATCTCTTTAGGTCTTGCCCTTCAGTGAAAGCTCCGGCCTCTGTACGGGAGTACAACATTGTCCCCACAAATCTGATGGGACTTCCATTTGAGCCTTTTCATCCTGCTCCTCTCAAGTTTCTTCCATGGAAGGCTGCTTTCCTGGTAGCGATCACTTCAGCCAGGTGGATCAGGGAAATTCAGGCGAAATCCCCAAATTATTGTTACAATCGACCCATTGAAGCTTCCAGTCTTCTTCCAAAATATGGTTTCAGCTGCTTTATGGTTCACTGGATAGACTGTATGTTGCTCAAGCCTTGAAGTTCTATGAGGCCCGGTTCAAGGATTTCCGGAATAATTCTCAGCTCTTTGTGAATTTTGGTCCTATGAATCGGGGGAAGGGGCAGTCCAAGGCCTCCCTATCCAGGTGGCTCTCCGGCTGCATCATGCACTGTCATTGTCTGGCTGACAGACCCCTTTGAGGCAGAGTTCCCACTGCACCAGAGCCATCACTGCTACGACAGGGTTCCCCTGCTGGAAATTTGCAGGGATGCTATGTGGGGGTCGACAGACACCTTTATGAAATTCTAATGTGTCGAAAGAGATTCCAGGGAGGCGTCCAGAGTCGAACAAGTGTTTCTACACAACTTGTTTGCTTAAGGTGAGTCAGTTGTAGGGGTAATAGTTGCACTTCTATTGAGCCTTGCCACCTCTCATGGTTGTGTATATGTTACTGCTGTATAATCAGATTCATGAGCATGTGAGTCCATGCCAGACCCCATGCTGGCGAAGGAACAAGTTACTTACCTGTAACTGTTGTTCTCCAGCATGGGTCTGGCATGGATTCACATACAAACCCTGCCATCATCCCTGCTGTGGCTCTCCTGGGTTCATACTGGCACCTTACATGCTTCTAATCTGAAGATGGCACCGGGGCGGGACTCAGAGAGAAGAGCATCATTGGATGGATGCAGTATGACCCGGTCTTCAGCAATTGGATAACAGGTAACAGGCATTATTCAAGCGTTTTATGCAATACTGCTTTTCGTTTCTTACCGAGGATCTCCAGCATGACAACAGGGAATACTCATGAGCATGTCAATCCATGTGAGACCCATGCTGGAGAATAACATTCACAGGTAAGTAACTTGTTCCCTACCTGGTGCAGGCACCGGGATTGCGTGGGCTCTGATACACTGGCAACGATGGTGCGCTTGAATGAACCTGTTACCGGGAACTGTAGGGATGTTAGTATGTTCTACAAGAGTTTGAGTACATGGGAGCCGATGGTGGGTGATTCAAGGTCATTCTCCCACTCCCTAACAGGTTTGGAAATACATGGAGAGGGAATCTGTACCTTGCATACACTTCCTGGTCTGGAATCCCAAATAGCATTGTGCATGGATGGAACATACTGGGCCTCATCATCCTCTTCCTCCTTCTTCCATAAATGATCAGTGCCACTGCAGCAGGATCCAACATTGTCTAAATCCTCTTTTGAAATAGTTTGCATTGCATGCTTTTATGCTTACTTTGTGTCATGTATCACGTGGTGGTACGATGACGTGATGTGTGTTCTATTTTGGACTCTGGACACTTGCGCAATGAAATCCATGAATAGGATTTTGTTTGCGCTTTATAGGGTGTGTTTGGTGGTTGCATAGTGTAAGCGGATTCAATTCAACACTACAGCTAAGTCAATGCCTAGTCTGGGATGCTGAGAGAAACCCTTATTGGTATATCTTTATGTCCAGTTCGTTTACTCTGGATGACAACCCTTATATAACACCCCTCTCTTAGAATCCCCCTGACCCCAGTGAGCCAAGAAGTAGGTTTGTTTTGCAAATTAAAAGGTTTATTTGAAAATTAAACAATATATATATATCACACTTTTATAAAAAAATAATATTTGATATCACACTTGTGAATATGAGCAGTAATCAGCAATAGGTAATCCTACAATAGCACAGTTCTGGTGACTTATGACTAGGAACAGGGGAATAAGGTATCAGAGAATGCTTTATGGTTTCAAGGAGATGCAAAGATGAATAAGAGGCAGTACAGAAATAAACTTGATATGATTTCAGCAAAAGATAATGTGATCACTTTTTCTTTGACAATTCACTCCCCCCCCCTATGCAATGTAAGGAGTTGGAAGTAACACACACAGTCTTCAGGAATACAATCACAGTACAATCCCAATTCAGTTCCCCCCTAGCAAGCTTAGATCAACAGGGATGATTTTAAACACAGGCAAAATCCTTTTAAATGTGGTGGCAATCAAGTGAAAAATATACTCAAATTGCTTTTAATTCCCCATGGGAGGTTCAGGGTGAGTGAGATATACTTTAAATTAGTTCAGGATCACTTTAGCAATGCTCTATGAATGATTGGCAGGTTGCAATTGAATTACAGCAAAGGAAAGCAAGGACAAATATTTTTACACGTGGCTGAAATGAAGCAAAATGTCAAATCACGGCAATGTAGTCGTGTGCGTCGAGCGCAATTACGGAGGCACTATAAGGGGTAGCAAGTCGGTTCCTTGGAAAGCTTAGAATCTTAGCTTTAAAATGACAGTTAAAACTCGCTCCTAGCACCAACGGTTCCAGAGATACGGACGATTTCATGAAGGTAGATTCTCAAAAGAAAAGTCAAGCTCAGAATGACAGATGACAGTTTTCAGGTTCGAGATCACGGAAGGAACACAAGATTCCTAGGAGGCAGTTATCAATAGGTTAAAATAGTTTGAATTAGATTATTTTAAACTAAGAGATTGGGTTTTGCACAGTTCTGGCGGTACTCACAATATATTTTGGACAAGAATGCGACTTCGCCACGGATCGGGTCAGGATTGGACTGTGGTTCCCTCGCCACGGACGGTCTCTGCCTGGTTCTGCTCACTGGATAATTCTGCCTTCTGGGTCTGTCAGGCACCGGTTCTGCTCACAGCGGTCGGGTCTGGGTACAGCTCTGCTTTCTGGTCTAGTCTGTGGTTCTGGATTCAGCACTGGTTTCTGGGTACTGGCACAGGGTACTAGCCAGAATCAGACAGCTCAGCCCGGCTGTCTGAATAGTTTGGTTTGGTTGCTAGGTTTTGAAGGCCTGCTGATAGGAGTTCAGCTGTTGGGTTCTAGAGTTCTTGGAGTTTTGTTCTGGAGTCAGGAGTCTCTGGATGTGAAGTCTGAAGTCTGGATGTGGAGTTGTCTGTCAAAATGCTCCGCAGAAAGTGAAAAAGAAAGTCCCTGTCTGGCTTCCCGTGGCTCTTTTTATGTGTTTAGAAAGTCGGTGGGTCGGCTAATTCTGCATGCCCAACCCTCTCAAGATTTGATAGGTTAAAGGATTCTTTGGTCCCTGATTTGAGAAAGGATAGTGTGTCAGAGTGATGTCAGCCATTTACAATCTATTGAAGAAACACCCCTTTGTTTTTTACCTTAGAAATCATTTTTCATAACTACACATATTTCCCAGATACACAGTTGTTTGACATTACATGTACACATTACAGATTACTTAAGGTACATTCTGGCCCAACTCTGATCTTCCTGGGGGCTTGCGTTCAAAAATGACAACTTATTTTCATTTTTAGTTGATTTACCAATATCGGACGTTTACCAAAAATGAGACACATGTACACCGCCTTTCTACCCATATTCCATTAATTTACTAGGTCTCTAGCATAAACACAGTGTCTGTAATATCAATAAATAGCGGGGTTTTGCATCAGAACATGTTACAAAGTTGAATCAAGTCTTGAATTGTGGGTACATTTCTTAGATTAAGGATCTCCAAATTGCATATTTTTGTAAGCTTAATATAATAGTTTAGAAGCATTTAACTTAAACATATATTTGCTGCAATATGATTCCACAAAAGTGTCTGAACCCACCCCAGAAACTGGGTAAGTCAGGAAACACATGTCTCTCCTTCCAGGCAGGGCTCTGTTTACAGTCCACACTGAAAATCAACATACCCCATTCAATTGCAAGGGTCTATTGTGTTGGGTCCAGCAGGCTGAGGTCAACAGACCAGGGGGCCACTCTGCATTTGATTAACAGAGACCTGTGATTTCCTGGGCTGCTGCTGCTCAGGGCTGGTGTGAATGCCTCCCATGAACAGAGACTCTTTTAATTAACTAAGACTCCTTCTGATCAATGCACAGTTCTGCAAGACAGCTCTCCTGTCCGAGTTTAGACCGCTAGCGCCGGTTTGTGGACAAAGCTGGTACTGCACCCCCATGATTTTAGCAACTTTTTGACATCAAGAAAATTAATTCCCAACAGCTTTGGGTTGCTTTTGGCAATCAGCCTTGCCATTCCCAATGGTTTCAGGCTACTGTGTGTGTAGCCCAATGGTGGTTTTAGGCAGGGCCCTCCTGTGCTCACAACATAGGCAAAAATGGGTGACAGCCTATTCTTCATGTTTTCCCTGTGCATTTTCTGCGGAGTTCTGGCCATCATGATATTTTCAATGCCAGTAATGCACAGTTTTTGTGGTAGGGCTCGGTTGCATGGGTAAAACATCCCACAAGCCCCCCTCTTGCGTTGGCCATTCTGTGCTTTCACTAATGGAACTTGCAAGATCTGGGATGTTTGCCTCATCTTCTTCCGGTAGATGGCACAGTTCTGTATCTTTTCCTCCATCAGGTGGATCGATCGGTTCTCCTCGCCGGTCCTGATGGGAATATTGGGCGATACCCTGGGCCCCTCGGATCTCTGCTCCCGTTCCCCGGATCGTTCTCCTCGGTCAGTCTCCATGGTTTCATCTCTCCTAGGATGATAAAGCAAAAGCGGCAATACCTATTCGTAGACATTTCTACCCCACTATTGATCTAGTGGGGCGGCATGTACATTTTATAAATCAAGAGACATAGCATTCTTATTTTGAAAAACAAGATATAATTCAAAGACTGTTGCATACAAGAATCATAATATTTTAGAGACTATATGTGGGATATTTTAGGGTTGGAACTGATTAATCTGGAGCGGTCCCCTCTGGTATTGCAGAGGACTCCTCCAGTTGCTGCAGAGTGTGCCTGGGATGGCAACACGTTAGCTGATTTATAAGGACTCACTTGTCTTCCCCTTCCGCCAGACTACCTTTGGGGATGTGGATCTTATAAGCTAATGGGGAGATCTTGTCTATAATTTCAACGGTCCCTTCCATGTAGGCAAACATTTTCGCTGTTTGGCCTGGTTCCTTTGGAAATTGTATAGATAGACCCGGTCTCCCAAAGTATATTCCTTCCTGGTGATATTCAGGTCGTAGTGGGTTTTCATGCTATCAGCTGATCTTTCTAGATTCCGCTGAGCATAGGCAAAGGCATGCTGAAGGTGTTTCCTTAAATTCTCCACATACTCATGAGTTGTGGAGGCATTTATCAGTGTCTGCTCTTGGGTCCTGTAGAGCAAATGCTAGGGAAGCACCATCTTGCGTCCGGTCATCAACTCAAATGGTGACATTTTAGTTGCAGATGAAGGGGTAGATCTGATGGCCATTAGGACCAGAGGTAATCGGATATCCCAACTTGGCCCAGAATCTGCCACAAACTTTTTTAAGATGCTCACAATGGTTCGGTTGTATCTCTCTACTGCTCCAGAAGTAGCTGGCCGGTAAGCAATATGTAGCTTCCTTTTGACCCCCAGTATCTCCCACATCTTTGTTATTACCTCGCTGGTGAAACGGCTACCTCTGTCTGACTCAATCCTTTGAGGAAGACCAAAACGGGAAAAGATGTGGTTAATCATCAGGGCAGCTGCTGTTTCTGCCTTGCAGTTTGGGGCCGGGAGACATTCCACCCACTTGGTAAACAAGCATGTAACCGTCAACATGTACTTGTTTCCTCTAGACGAGCGAATAACAGGGCCTACAAGTCGATTTGCAAATCTGACCATGGCAGTGTCATCCCCTTCTTTTGGAGAGGCACCCGGTGTGTGAGGGATGTTGGCTGAAATTGTGCACACACAAGACACCCCTTCAAGTATTGGTCGGGGTCCTGCCCCATGTGTGGCCAGTATGCAACCTCTCCCAAGATTTCCAGTGTTGTGTGAAACCCCCTATGACCGGCGGTGGCCGCATCATGGGCGTGACTTAACATCAGGCTTCGGAATGAGGTAGGGACCACCCACTGATCATGGCCAGCTTGGGATTTCCTTACCAACAAACTGTCTTGGATTCGGAACATTTTTGGACATTTCAATAACACTCTAAGGTCCTCCTTCCCAATGGAATCATTATCCGTTAGCGGAAAGATCTCAGGGTCCTCAATGTGTTGGTAAAACTTGCCAATTATTGGATCCCCTTTTGAGCCGTAATTAAATCAGCATCAGGGGTCTCCTTACTCCATTGTGCAGTTGAAAGATCATTGTGAGCATTTGTCTGGAACCTAGTGATAGCAGTGATCTGGATTTCCCCCAACAGGGACTCTATTTCTATTAGATCCCCTTGGATGGCCCCGGTTTTGGCCAGCTGATCAGATAAGTCATTTCCAGTTTTGTCTGGTCCCTCTACTTTGGAATGACCCTTGATCTTTTTCCAGTAGATGGTCATCCCATTCAATGTGACCAAATCATCAATGTTTTGGATTAACTTCCCATGTTTCAGGGGTTTGTTATTAGCACATAACATGCCTCTGGTTTTCCAATTGGCCAGGTGCTCCACGAACCTGTTCCGTACATAATCCGAATCTGTGATTATGATCAGTTCGTGGAGTTGATGTTGGACAGCAGTGAGGATGGCTTGATGCACAGCCATGAACTCTGCTACCTGACTACTTCGGGGACCAATTTTGTACGCAGCGGAGGGTTCTGGGGAATCATTCACCCATGCATTCCCTCCGCCGGCCACCAGTTCATTTTCCCCGTTGTTGTCAACATGGTAAGAGAATCCATCCCCATAGACAGTGGGCATTCCCTCACACTTGTCTTCTTCAAAGACTTTGTGGGAGGAATTAAGGTATGCCTCCATGTTGTCCTTGATTTTTAGACTTTCGTCCTCGAGACAGTTTTCTCTGGCACAATCATGCAAGTCAACCAGACCTTGCGCGAGGAGACTCTTCTTGTTTTGGCAATATCTGACCTCCACAGGAAAGCCTTGCATTGGCAGAATCCAGGAAGTAATTCGGGAATTACTCACATTTCCGGCCCGGATTCTGTCACTTTGGAGGTACTGCAGAGGCTGGTGTGGAGTCTCCACTATGATGTGTTCCCCCTGGATAAACGGGCGGTAATTCTTCAATGCCCACACCGTTGCCAGGAATGCCTTCTCACAATCGTTGAATTTTTCCTCCACAGAGGATAAAGTTTTGCTCGCATAGGAGATTACTTTATTGACCTTGTTATGCTTTTGGTATAATACTGCCATCAAGCACGTATTAGAGAACCCTGTCTCCAGGAAGAACTCCTTGTTTCTGACAGGGTAAGCTAGGCAAGGCGCTTGTGAGAGGCTTCTCTTGAGTTGTCTTACTGCCTCGGATTGTTCTGGACCCCATTCCCACTTGACCTCCCCCTTCAAGAGATGAATCAGAGGTCTAGTGAACTCTGCATAGCCTTCAATGAACTTTCTACTGTAATTAGTCAGTCCAAGGAGGCTCCTTAGTTCCCGCAGAGTTGTGGGGTCTTTCAGTTTCTGAAGTGCTTCCACTTTCTTTTCCTAGGGACAGAGACCCTGAGGAGTAATGTTATGCCCCAAGAAATTAACACGTGTTCTACACCACTGTGCTTTCTGAAAGGAAAGTTTTGCTCCGGCGGCCCTCAACTGTGTCAGAACATAACGGATCTCTGCTATGTGTTCCTCCACAGATGAACTTTTGATGAGGACATCATCTACATAAGCCAGGTTACCCCTCGCACCCAGGTCGGGCATGGCCTTATGTAGGAAAATGTTGAATTAATTGCCGGAGTTGAGGTATCCGAAGGGATTCCGGGTCCATGTGTACTGCTGGCCCCCAAAGGTAAAAGCCAGTTTGTATTGGTCCTCCCTACTGACAGGCACAGTCCAGTATCCATTGGTCAGGTCTATTGCAGTGAATACCTGTGACCCCTGAATCTGGGCCAGCAGTTGGTCAATGTAGGGCAGAGACCATCGGGAAGTATGGAGCCGTTTGTTGAGCTCCCTAAGGTCGGCACAGAGTCTCCACTGGCCGTTTGGCTTCAATATTCCCAGCACCGGATCATTGAAGGTGCTGTGTACTGGACGGATTATTCCCCGGGACTCAAGGTTCTTAATTATTTCAGTAAGGGACTCCATGGATGCGAGAGGCAAGCGATATTGCTTCACAAACACTGGAGACATGCCAGGGTCCGTGGGAATTGTTGTTGTGTGGATGTCGGTGCGAACCACAGTCATATGAGTCTACCGCAAAGAGATCTTGGAAATCCAAGAAAACTTGTTGCAACTTTTGCTTCTGTTCCAGAGTCACGCAGGCATCAGCTAGGTTGACTCTTTCTTCCACCATCTGCCTGAAGCCTGGAAAGACTTCTAGTTTTGCTATCTCAGCGGCCTCCTCCAGCTGGGTGGAGAAGTTCCTGGTCAGAGTGCTGATTTGGACTGGAGGCTTCAGGTGGGAAAGGCAGCCCTCATGGACCTGGAAAATCACCTCATCCCTTCTAAAGTCACGTCTTCCTTACCATAAGGGCAAGAAGTGTACACCAGGAAGTTCCCCCCATGCCGGGTAAAGATCCTGTCTGGTGTTGTATTGTCATCACTGTCACTGTCAAAACAGTCCTTGGGGATTGGTCCTAACAGTTAATTTCCTAAATCAATGGAGAAATGCCGATCATCAACCGCCATTCCAATAATGGTGCCTGCGGCTAGAGTAATACTCTTTAAGTCGCTGTTGTCCACCTCTATTGGAACGGTGTCATGTTCTATGTTGACTAATGGTGTTGGGTTTACCCCTAACCCTTGCTGTTGGAGAGAAGCATTTAGATGAATATAAGCATCAGGGTTTTTCAATTTTTGTCCTCTTTTAACTTTCACTTCCAGGGAGAATTGACGGGTCCTTTCTGGGATGGTGACTTCCTCTTTAATCTGAATTTCAACTGCATAAGGTAGCAATTGAGCTGACCTAAATTCTTTTTCTGGATCATCAAAGCCCATGGGATTATCCGCTAATCGGAACCAAGCTTTGAAGTTTATTAGGTTCAAACTAATGGCAAAGCGATTGAGAATGTCACTGCCTAAGTAAAAGGCGGCAGTGACCTCTCGCACGACCCAACAATTATGGACTATGCTCTTGTTGCCAATGGAGATTTTGAGCATACACCTGCTTGGCAGGAGATGTGTTGAATTGGGTGTTTCCAGATCCATTTCCCATTTGTCTATCAGTTTGAATGTGGGAATGGCTGGATCTTTTGCGAGTTTGCGTAACATGGCTTCGCTAATGAAGCTCTTACCATTTTTCACACACACTTGGGTGAGAACAGAGTCCTTCCCATCATTTAACTGAACAGGGATGAACAACTGATCTCCAATTTGCTGAATATCAGCCAGGCTCTGAGCTGATTTCACATCTTTCTGGACTATAGGAGTGGGAGTTTCTGATTGTGGATTAGCAAAACATTTCAGAGTGTTTCCTTCCAGTGTAGAATACCACCTTAAACTGGAAGGAAGGTTGATTTCCAGACATAGAGAGGACCCCCCATCACCAGTCTGTTGTCCTACTGCTATTACTGTCACGTCTGGAATCTGGTTGTTCTGGAAGTGAAATTCTACTTGGTCAGATTTTTGTTCAACCATGTGGCAGGTGCCGTTTAAACTAACATGGTTGACACTCTGCTTTAATTTTATTGGTCGGCTAGTCTGGGTCCAGAGGACCTTGTTTACACAATCTATTAGGGGTGACAACCTTCTCAGGAGGTCATTCCCTAGTAAACAAGGGGTGCCCTCTGGAGTCACTACTATGACCTGGTGTTTCACCTTGTGTCACCCAATTTTGATGTCCAAATCTGCAGTCCCCTTGACGGGAATTTCCTTCCCGTCAAAGTTCTGGAGTTGTCCAGGAATAGAGGTGAGGGAAATTTGGTATTTCTCCCCCCTACCTGAATTCAGTTCATCAAAGGCCCTTCTGTAAAGAAGGGTAGCTTGAGATCCAGTGTCCACCAGCGCCAAGATTGTACCCTGCCCCTGTACTTGTACCTGGGCATAATATCTTCCCTCCTTCTCCTCAAGGGGGCACAGATAATGTACATTTTTGGACAACTGGTGGGCCAATTTTTTTAGTTTTGGACATTGAGAGAGAAGAGATGTGGGCAGAATTCTGTGGAGAGTCTCGGGAATCTGAAAGAAAAAGTTGGCAATTTGATATGGTTTTGGGTTCCCCTGCTTCCAGTTCTGGGCCGCCCCCCCTTTTTGGTGGCAGTCATCAGGATGGGTTTGACCCATAGGATTTTGGTATTGTCGGTTCTGGGATAGAATGATGGGCAGTGACAGCTTAATCCCCACATCTACCCAGTCTATTGATGCGGTTTTGGGCTCCCCTGTTTCCAGTTCTGGGCCGCCCCCCCCCCCCTTTTTGGAGGCAGTCACCAGGATGGGTTTGAACCAGGGGTTTTCGGTCTTGTTGGTTCTGGGATAGAATGATGGGCGGCGACAGCTCAATCCCCACATCTACCCAGTCTGGATTGGAATCCCTTGGGACCCATTTTTCCTTGGGAGGAGGTCCCCCATCTCTGAAGGAGAAGATCCTTTTCCCAGGATCCTCTGAGGATCCCTCTCCCTCAAATTGGAAGACCTGTACCTCCTCCACAAAGTGGGTCTGTTTGGGTCCTTTGTTTCACCTACCTCCTCTCTGCTCCTTGGGTGGCAGACTTTCAGGGGTAGGAGATTTTGTTTCCAGTTCCTGGTTTTCCAGGCGCTGTTTACAAGTTGGGAAGGAAGCTTCCTCCAAGGCTTTACACCCTCCTTCCCCTTGTGCCTCCTCCCTGGGAACTGATGGGTTATCGGGGTGCTGCCCCGTCATTGTTCTGGAGCACTAGGTCCAGAGTTTGGGGCATTCTGTGTCGGCATGCCCATCTGAGGGTTCTGTTTGGCCCTCAGCATGCGGCTCAAATCCTGTGCCATGATCTGAACCTGGCGCTCTAACTGGGAAACCCGCTCAGGCTTATACGGGGTCTGGTTTTCTCCCCTGGGCTGATCCCGGGAAGGGTAGCTATCCCTTCTCTGGTAATACCCTGGGTTGGGAAGATTTGGGTACCCCACCACCCTTGGCCTCCCCTCTACGGGATTAGGTTGTCTGGGCTCAGGGAATTGGGGAAAGAAGGATGGATGGTTTTGGGGTTGGAAATTGGGTGGATACCTGGGAAAAAAGTTCTGCCCAGTGTTTGGGGAATTTCTTCCCTCCTGTGGGAAGTTAGAAGGGAAGTTCCCTGGGTCAGGTTCTTGGCTGGATCCCCCCCCTTGGGCTGGAGGAGTCCACACATAACCCAGGATTGGTCTGTTTCCCTTATAGCAGGGACTTACATAGTCAGGGGAGAGGGGGACCTCATTTGTGGGACTACCTCCTTGACTCCCTGTCTGTGACTGGCCCAAGGGCCTTCTGGGCTGTGAATTATTTGGTGAAGACAGGTTTTTAGGTCCCCCATCTCCAAATCTAAAACGGGGGCAACCTTTACCTCTGCCACCTTGGCGGCAGCAGGGGTGCTGTTGGTTTTGGGGTTTTTGGGCTGATTTTTATTTTCCACCGGTTTCTGCACCTCGTAGATGCGGGTGGCTTGCTCAATGACCCAGTCTAAAGATCTTTTCTTGTGAAAATCTCTCACGAGCTGGGTCATTATGTATTTAGGGAGTGCATGGAAAAATGTGTTGATGAATTCTCTGCTGTCCGTGTGCACCCTTCAGGTGGTCTGCGCAAAGGCACGCTTCAAATCTTGCAGGAATTCTTGTGGGGCCTGATCCTCCCCACATTGCAAATTGTAGGCTGCCTTGCGAGCCTCTTGGGGATTTCTATGAACAGAAAAATGTTTCAAGATGGCCGCCCTGTATGTGGACCATCTTGAATGGTTTTGGTCCTCCAGCCCCGCAAAGAAACTGAAGTATTCGGGGGAGAATGTCCATTTGACGTACTGGATACAGCTACTCCTGTCCTTCAAATGGAAGGACTCCGTCATTTGCTCAAAGAGCTCCAAGTGTTCCCACACAGAATACTTGGAGTTCTTGTGATAAGACGCAATGACACTCCTTATTGCCTTGATCTGCTTTAAGGGGTCCTTAAGCAAGGCCCTTTTACCTTATTGGCCTTTTTGGTCGGGTCACCCTGGTCCATTCACCCTCCGACTCAGATGCACTGCTCCCAGAGGTGCCCGTCTGATCTTCCAGGCTCCCCTGGATTCTGCGAGCCTGGGAATGGCTGGCAGAATGTGGGGACCTGGTCTCCGGTGTTCTGTGATGCTCAGAGGAGTCTTCAGATCCCTCCTTGCTACCAGGATTTGCTGGGTACCCCCCACTGACCTAACTGGGCAGAGGTTTTCAGGATGCCCTTAGTGGGCCTACTCTCCTGGGGTTCCGCACTAAATTGCACTGTGCTTAGGTGCCCATACCCGGATTCCCGCCCATCCATTCCTGTGTGGTACTGGCCTATGAGCCCCATACTTTTGGCTGGATTGTAATCTGCCATCCCTGTGGCCCTGTGCTCATGTGCGCCAGAGGACATGGGGGTGGCAGAGTCCAGGGACTGGGAGAGATGAAGGCCTCTGGTACTAGGGCTCCTGAGGTTATGGTCAGGCGTTTCCCTTTCCCAGCGAACCTGATCTCTATCAGCCCCTGCTCCCTGTTGCAATGCAAGAGCCTGCGCTTTCAGTTCCTCAGTTAAGGCCTTACTAGACTCTATCAGTCTCTCCTGCATGGCTACCTGTTGCTGGAGCCTATCATTGTGCTGGCAGAGAGCCTCATTCTCTCTCTGTGCCTCCTAATTGGTCCTGGAGTACTGGGCCAGTCTTTGCTGCAGGAGGGTTACCTCCTGAGTCCCATCCCTACTGGCCTGCTCCTTACTTGCCAGAGCCTCTTCCACCCTCCTGGTGTGCTCTAACAAGTTCTGATGCTCTTTTTGGAGGTCACCCAGCCCCTGGAGGGCCAAGTGATTTTCTTCAGTTTTTCTTTTTAAATGGCAGACTTCCTGGCCTAAGGTGTCCCTTTCCTGACTAAGAGTCTGCATCTGTGCCGCCAGGTCGTCCCTCTGCCGTTGAAGGGCATCAGCTTTCTGGCGCTCTTCATCAAACTCTGTATGGGTATCTAGGTCTTTCAAAATCATTTTATTGCTTTCCTCTTTCTCTCTGTCTAATTGGATTTGCATGGTGGCTACCTGCTCTGTGCATGCCCTGTTGAAATTGATCTGTTGCTCCAGCTTTTTCTGGCACTGCAGTAAGGAGTCCAAACTGTCTTGGTGCTCCTTCTTCAAAGCCAGAATTCTGGTATCCTGGTCAGCCTTTTCCTGTTTTCCTTCATTTTAATGATGTATTGTCTACTCTCTTTTCTGACTCCTGGCTTCTGTGCAGCCTCTGCTCAGAAGAGACCAGGTCATATTGGGCCTTTTCTAACACCATCTGTTGCCTATTTGCCAGATCTTGGCCTTCAGCACATTTGTCCTGCATGGCTCCCATATATAGATACAAATATGCCGCTATCCTGGCAATCTTATTGTGTTCATCTTTGGCTTTAGGAGCCATATATAGTTCACTCAGGGCCACGTGTAAGGGACACTGATCTCTCCACATATCTGACCCAGTTTAGTGACCTGTTGTGTGATCGCCTGCAACCATACATTTTGGTCCTGTTCAGACCATTCACCTCTCACAAACAGTTTATGTAAGAGGTGCTCCCTAGCTATCTTCATATTTACCAAGGGCATCATTCTGGAACTTGATTTCCTTCCTGATTTACAGAAGTTTGTATTTTATTTTGCAAAACAGACCGTTTCCTTAGAGGGTTCCTTTGAGGAGTGCTTTACAGCGTAACACAGCGTGGTGATCTAACCGGATATGTATCCTGTCAGCTGGCACACTGTATTAATCTGCACAAGTGATAGATCTAATCCAGAATCCCGGACGAGCCCCCACTCTGTAAGCGGATTCAATTCAACACTACAGCTAAGTCAATGCCTAGTCTGGGATGCTGAGAGAAACTCTTATTAGTATATTTGTATGTCCAGTTTGTTTACTCTGGATGACAACCCTTATATAAAACCCCTCTCTTAGAATCCCCCTGACCCCACTGAGCCAAGAAGTAGGTTTGTTTTGCAAATTAAAAGGTTTATTTGAAAATTAAACAATATATATCACACTGTTATAATAAATTAATATTTGATATCACACTTGTGAATATGAGCAGTAATCAGCAATAGGTAATCCTACAATAGCACAGTTCTGGTGACTTATGACTAGGAACAGGGGAATAAGGTATCAGAGAATGCTTTATGGTTTGAAGGAGATGCAAAGATGAATAAGAGGCAGAACAGAAATAAACTTGATATGATTTCAGCAAAAGATAATGTGATCACTTTTTCTTTGACAGTTCACTCCCCCCCTATGCAATGTAAGGAGATGGAAGTAACACACACAGTCTTCAGGAATACAATCACAGTACAATCCCAATTCATTTCACCCCTAGCAAGCTTAGATCAACAGGGATGATTTTAAACACAGGCAAAATCCTTTTAAATGTGGTGGCAATGAAGTGAAAAATATACTCAAATTGCTTCTAATTCCCCATAGGAGGTTCAGGGTGAGTGAGATATACTTTAAATTAGTTCAGGATCACTTTAGAAATGCTCTATGAATGATTGTCAGGTTGCAAACGAATTTCAGCAAAGGAAAGCAAGGACAAATATTTGTACACGTGGCTGAAATGAAGCAAAATGTCAAATCGCGGCAATTTAGTCGCGTGCGTCGAGCGCAATTACGGAGGCACTATAAAGGGTAGCAAGTCGGTTTAGGTTCGTTGGAAAGCTTTGAATCTTAGCTTTAAAATGACAGTTAAAACTCGCTCCTAGCACCAACGGTTCCGGAGATACGGACGATTTCGTGAAGGTAGATTCTCAAAAGAAAAGTCAAGCTCAGAATGACAGATGACAGTTTTCAGGTTCGAGATCACAGAAGGAACACAAGATTTCTAGGATGAAGTTTTCAATAGGTTAAAATAGTTTGAATTAGATTATTATAAACTAAGAGATTGGGTTTTGCACAGTTCTGCTGGTACTCACACTATATTTTGGACAGGAATGCGACTTCGCCACGGATCGGGTCAGGGTTGGACTGCGGTTCCCTTGCCACGCACGGTCTCTGCCTGGTTCTGCTCACTGGATAATTCTGCCTTCTGGGTCTGTCAGCCACCGGTTCTGCTCACAGCGGTCGGGTCTGGGTAAAGCTCTGCTTTCTGGTCTAGTCTGTGGTTCTGGATTCAGCACTGCTCTCTGGGTACTGGCACAGGGTACTAGCCAGAATCAGACAGCTCAGCCCGGCTGTCTGAATAGTTTGGTTTGGTTGCTAGGTTTTGAAGGCCTGCTGATAGGAGTTCAGCTGTTGGGTTCTAGTTTTCTTGGAGTTTTGTTCTGGAGTCAGGAGTCTCTGGATGTGAAGTCTGACGTCTGGATGTGGAGTTGTCTGTCAAAATGCTCAGCAGAAAGTGAAAAAGAAAGTCCCTATCTGACTTCCAGTGACTCTTTTTATGTGTTTAGAAAGTGGGTGGGTCGGCTTATTCTGCATGCACAACCCTCTCAAGATTTGATAGGTCAAAGGATTCTTTGGTCCCTGATTTGAGAAAGGATAGTGTGTCAGAGTGATGTCAGCCATTTATGATCTATTGAAGAAACGCCACTTTGGTTTTACCTTAGAAATCATTTTTCATAATTACACATATTTCCCAGATACACAGTTGTTTGATATTACATGTACACATTACAGATTACTTAAGGTACATTCTGGGCCAAATCTGATCTTCCTGGGGGCTTGCATTCAAAAATGACAACTTATTTTTATTTTTAGTTGATTTACCAATATCGGACGTTTACCAAAAATGGCACACATGTACACCGCCTTTCTACCCATATTCCATTAATTTACTAGGTCTCTAGCATAAACACAGTGGGCCTCATTACGACCCAGGCGGTAAGTTACCGCCTGGGCCGTGACTTTACCACCATGGCGTAAACTGCGTTTACGCCATGGTGGTTGGCGGACTTACCGCCCCATTCCGAGGTCGGCGGGGCGGTAAGTCCCCAATCCCCATTTACCCTTCCCCATTCCCATTTTTGCCCCATAGGGCATAATGGGAGTGGGGAAGGCGTTAATTACGCCACCGTAAATTACGGTGGCGTAATTAACACCAAGTTCCCTTACCGCCATGGTTTTTTACACCCGCTAGAAGCAGGTGTAAAATCCGCCATGGCGGAAAGGGAACTCGTGATTGGCGGTAAGGGGTCGGCGCAGCTAACGATGGCGCTAACCCCTTACCGCCAGGGTCGTAATGAGGCCCAGTGTCTGTAATATCAATAAATAGCGGGGTTTTGCCTCAGAACATGGTACAAAGATGAATCAAGTCTTGAATTGTGGGTACATTTCTTAGATTAAGGATCTCCAAATTGCACATTTTTGTAAGCTTAATACAATAGTTTAGAAGCATTTAACTTCAACATATATTTTCTGCAATATGATTCCACAAAAGTGTCTGAGCCCACCCCCAGAAACTGGGCAAGTCAGGAAACACATGTCTCTCCTTCCAGGCAGGGCTCTGTTTACAGTCCACACTGAAAGTCAACATACCCCATTCAATTGCAAGGGTCTTTTGTGTTGGGTCCAGCAGGCTGAGGTCAACAGACCAGGGAGCCACTCTGCATTTGATTAACAGAGACCTGTGATTTCCTGGGCTGTTGCTGCTCAGGGCTGGTGTGAATGCCTCCCATGAACAGAGACTCTTTGAACTTTTAATTAACTAAGACTCCTTCTGATCAATGCACAGTTATGCAAGACAGCTCTCCTGTCCGAGTTTAGACCGCTAGCGCCGGTTTGTGGACAAAGCTGGTACTGCACCCCCATGATTTTAGCAACTTTTTGACATCAAGAAAATTAATTCCCAACAGCTTTGGGTTGCTTTTGGCAATCAGCCTTGCCATTCCCAATGGTTTCAGGCTACTGTGTGTGTAGCCCAATGGTGGTTTTAGGCAGTGCCCTCCTGTGCTCACAACATAGGCAAAAATGGGTGGCAGCCTATTCTTCATGTTTTCCCTGTGCATTTTCTGGGGAGTTCTGGCCATCATGATGTTTTCAATGCCAGTAATGCACAGTTTTTGTGGTAGGGCTCGGTTGCATGGGTAAAACATCCCACAATAGTGTGTCCTTTAACACGGCATGTTATTCCTAATTTTTCACAACAAAGGATAGATACATCCTCATCATTGACACCATTCCTACTTCTTAAATCAAACGGTCCTTCAGGAAAGGCTCTACTGTTCCTGTGCACCCGCTATCCCTAGGCCATGCTGATGTGCCACCTATCTAACAGGGATAGCCAGAGAGAAGGCCCCTACAACAAACCTGAACGAAAAAATATATATGCTAGCATATTGTTAAAAAAAGAGGAGTTGGGCTAAAGCTACTAAAAGGGTACACTCAAGAAGGGACTTCATTCTGCCCTTACCTGAGTATGTACCACACCATCTATACAGATAAGCCAAAAAGTAGTGCCACCCACTCACAGCACCACTATTGGTTTGCCAATTCTAACTCTGTATCCTACTAATTTTAAAAGGATATCTGTAGATTGGTTGATTGACGGTTTCACTGATTAGACAAACACTTTGATATCACCTTCTTCAGGAACTATAACAGAGATTGCATCCACCTTGTATTGAGACACTTGTGAGGATCTGCAGGTAATTATTGTCTGCCATTCTGTTCTTTCAATGGACCTACAGGAGACGAAACACACAGAAAACGGAACATGTATTCAACCCTTAACTGGTTATACTACTGGTGATGACACTTTGAACCAATAATTCCATAGCACAAAGCACTTATAAACAAACCACACCAGTCTGGAGCATTTTTAAATGCTTACGCTGCCCACATGTCATTATGTCGGATGGAGTTACTTCTGCTTGTCCAATTGTAGCTTTCAGGATGTTGTACTTGCCACTGCCCAGAGTATCATCAAATCCGTGAACAATTCCCGGGAATTGCATAATGACCACCGGTTACCTACAATGTGAGTGCACAACATTATATTATTATTGGTCATGATGCCTACCACTAGGTCCTCAGCAAAAGCCAACAAATTCTGTTATGCCATGATCTCAAAAGGTCATGAGGAGCAAAATGGTCTATTCAAATGTGCCTCATACAAATAAATTCAGAGGAGCACTATGCCCACCCATTGCCGGAATAAATCCGAAAAACCAGCAACAAATGGTTGCTCGAAGCTCAAAAACACACAACAGGTTTCAAAGTGAAACAAGCCCCTCTAAATCTGGGGAGAATCCACCCATGGGGTAGCCATAATACCACAAGAAAGGATGGATACACCATCATTAGTCATGCCAATCGTCCTTATAAACTCAAACAGTCCCTCATGGAAGGCTCTACTGCCTCTGTACACGCTATCCCTAGGCCACACTGATGTGCCACCTATCTAATAGGGATAGCCAGAGAGAAAGTCCCCACAACTAACCTGAAATGAAATATATGCTAGCTGTGTGCATGTCTTTTCTTTGAAAAATGTACATCGAGATGATGTTTCATCACATTTTTATTAGCGAAAGATGATTCACTGAATTTCCATCCATAAAGTGAAAACCTTTCATCGAATAGTTTCATCATTTTTTTAATGCAAAATCACTGAAACATGCATAATGTTACAGGGGGCTGTCAAGCACTGAAGTCAATTTAAAAAAGTAACAATCTAATTCAGCACTGGGCAGCTCCCTCTAACTTGTGTAGTGACAGCAAGTCCACTTGGGATTTTATTTAATTTTTAATGGGGGGATGCTCCCAAACCCCCAATAAAATAATTGTCTCCAGTTCGGAAATTACTCGCACATACTACACAAGTCAGAGGGAGCTGTCCAGTGCTGAAATCGATTCCATACAATTACAATGTATTTCAGCACTGGACAGCTCCCTCTAACTTGTGTAGTGTTTATTTAAGTGTTTATTTTTTATTAAAACCCCCATTTTGAAAATGTAATCCTTTCCCCCACCCAAACATACATACATCTATAGTGATGTATTAAAAATGTTAATGTTAAAATGATTAATACACACCAATTCAATGAAAAAACAATTCAATGAACAGTCATTTAGATGAAAAACCATTTCAATGAACATTTTTCGGTGAAAAACCTTTCACTAAAACATTTTTCGATGAAAAGACTGTATACCATGCTAGTTTATTGTAAAAAAAAAACAGTGGAGTTGGGCTAAAGATTCTAAAAGGGTAGAGTCAAGAAGGGATACTTATTCAACTTTATTTGTCCCTTAGCTGAGATTGTACCACACAATGTATTCAACTAAACGACAAAGCAGTGCCACCCATTCATGTCACCACTATTGTCTTACCAATTCTAATTCTGAAACCTACCAGTTTCGGTGATTAGACAAACAATTTAATGTTACTTTCTTCAGGACCTAATAGAGAGATCGACTCTGCATCATCTCGCAACACTCTTGGGGTTTCCGCAGGTAATTATTGGCTGCCACTGTGTTCTGTCAATAGACCCTACACTAGACGGAACACATGGAAAATGGGACATATATCCAACCCATAACTGGTTATACTACTAGTGATTCCTCCTTAAAATGATAATTGCAGAGCACAAAGAGCTTATAAACATACTACACCAGTCTAGAGCATTTTCATAGGCTTGCACTGCTTACTTGTCATTATGTCAGATGGAGTTACTTCTACTTCTCCAACTGTAGCTTGTAGGACGTTGGGCTTGCACCTGTGCAGAGTATCATCAAATCCCTGAACAATTCTCAGGAATTGCATAAGGCTCACCTGTTATCTACAATATGAGTGCACAACATTATATTATTATGTCCAAAAAGTGGAATTATATATATTCCGGAGCAGAATGATATCATGATGAATTCATAAGATCTGGGCATATTATAGGCGACAATTGTCACCCTATAGATAAGGTGTAACTTTGCATATAGCGTCTTTTGTAAAGTTCCTTTTGTAATAAGATTTGACTGGTTTAAAACCTCTGGTTAAAATTTACCAGTAAAATTGTTGGGCTTAGTAGACAACAAACTGAAATGTTTTGTGCAAATCTGCCAATGGCTGACAAGTGTCAAATAAAAGGTGTGTTTATTTACTTTTTGCATTGAATATACTCACAGCCAAAACTGATGGTTGTATTGTCAGCCAAACATCTTTTGGAAGCAACCAAAAGCAGGGGGTAGTTCTATTTTTAGGTCTGGTATAAATCCGCCCAGCAGGTAGATCCCAAACTAAGGCATGAGTTTGCATGTGAGTATGTGGGTCTGTCTTTGCGCAGAAGACGGTGAGGCGAGTGTGGGTAAGTGTACATGAATGAGCACCTAATAGGTGCTGGTGCGTCACGGTAAGTGTGAATATGTGTAAATGTGTCAGTGGATGAGAGGTGTGCATGTGCGGAAGTGAGTGTTTGTGAGTGCCTGTGTGTTTGAAGTTGCAGTACTGAGTGTATCTGTGTGTCCATACAAATGAAGGTGGGCATTTGCCTTGTGAGTGGAGGAAGGGGCCTCTGGTAAGTTCAAGTGTGGTTTTACAGGGGTAAATCCTAGTATATAGGGCAAAGATACCCCAAGTGTTTTATATTGAGGGGTAGTACTGGAACTGTGGGGCAATTTTAGGTAAAGCCATCACGTGTGTCCTTACAGAGACAGATATTGGCATAGTGGGGCAATGCCATTAAACATATTTTGACAGGAAAAATATTGACAGGGAGTGGCAAAGCAAGGACACGTGTAATCATGCACACAGACTGCCATTTTGTAACAATATTGGGCAATCACATTAGATGTGTCTTTTTGAATGACCAAATTCTGGAATGATGGGGTAAACACATCACAAGTGTATTCTTACATGGGCAAATATTGGAATGTCGTGGCATGGTGTTAGGCAGAAACCTGTGCAGTTCCCTCTGGGACCACTGCAAAAGATTTAAGACTACAGGTGTTGGCAGTAAACCCACTTGGTAGCAGTCTGCACCGCACAGATTCACTGTGGTAGCTGTGGCTGAGCAGCCAGACTTCCCTCAAGAAGAGTTAGGCAGTATACAGAGGATACAGAATAGGTACAGAGGCACAGTAGCATAAGCAAACACTAACCAGAGCTAGGGGTAAAAGTATAGACTTATTTATTAAAGGTACACTCATAAATTACACTAGCACACTAGAAAAGATAAGAAAGTCAAACACAGTTACTATTACTCATATGTACATCCCTAATCATTTGTTGGACAATTCTAAGTTAACACCACTTATTTCCAAACAGAGGTGAGCGCTTAACGTTAGATGACACTCCAACAAGTATTACCAAAAGGGAGGGAAAAGGCAGAAATAAAGAGAGCAGTAAGGTAAAACACTTTTCACATAAGGTTAGCAAAGGCAGTCAATGGTGGAACCAGGAGAATTAGTTCGGGGCCCGCTTTAGAGGGAGCCAGGCGAAAAATGTGCCCAAGATCACACAATGTCCTCAGTCTTTGCAGGTGAGAGAAAAGGTTTTACTACGGTTCTGAAAAGTTTAGTTAGGGTGACCCAGGCCTACCCAGGTTCGAGAGCCGAGGGCTAAATCTACCCCATACAATCGGTGGCAAGAGAGGCCGGGCGGATCACAGTACCTTTAAACGTGGAAAGATTCCTCCAGCAGTGGTAGTCGTTCCTGGTAGTGGGTGCAAGTCGCGGCGTCGTCCCGAGGAAGAGGTGATCTCGACGGGGAGGAAGGCTGCAGGTCGTTGCACCACCAGGGATGAGGCCAGCCGTGGAGTTCTCCGGTCACAAAGGATTTTTACCCCTCTTTCGCGGTTGAGGTAAAAAGTGGTATCCCGGTTGCCGGGGTGCTTGGCACAGGCAAGGCGGCCACGAGATGCTTCGGGACGGCGAAAAGAAGGCAGCAACTGGTTGTCCCCACCAGTTAAGGGAAGAAGACTCTCCGGCGGGAGATCTCCTCTGTCGTCGGGAAAAGTGGTGAGACGGTTCTGCAGGGCTTCACCGGTGGTGTCGTCTTGGCAGGTCGGCTCGGCTTCTCCCTCTTCGGCTTCTTAGGTCCTGTGGTTCCAGAAGTTCCAGTCCCCAAAGCCCTGCTTTTATGCAGCAAACCCCCATTCACCCAGCCTAGCTGTCACTCAAACATGCTAAGTGGTGAGCCGGCCGGCACACCACTTGGGCCAATCAGGACGGAGTGCGACTTGAGTTACCAAGGTAACTCAGTCCAGGGTGCCTAAATCCCCCTCCACCCCTCCTAAGTACCCCAGACAAAGTGGCACCACTTTGGAGGGCTTCTGTGGAGAAGCCCGCCAAAAGTGGAACAAAGGGCTCCACTTTGGGTCAGAGTTACAGAGGTGAACACCAACGCCATTTTAGAATCAAGTTTTGGCAAAAAATACCAACCGGAGTTATAATAATAAAGAAATAACCCGGCGGTATGTTCAAGGCTACCGTAAATAAATAAATAAAGGTATTAGCCTAAAACAATGAGAGATCCCATAGGAAAATATTCGCGGTCGAATATAAAAAGTAGATTCCACTGCCACCAGCCAAAACTCGATGAGGGGGGACGGAGACATGCCCCCTCGACTAACAGACCCCGGGGCAATGGAATTGCCCCGGCCAGTACGTCCACAATATGATGGTTTGTACTGGTTCTGTTCAGGATTTGAGACTAGTAAAGTCAATGGTGACTTTACAGACCCTGGGAGACAGTAGTCAGTCCCAGGGTATGGAGTCTATGTTGGGGGGTCCCTAGGACACCCCTGGGTTACGGCACTGAGGGTGCTGTGTAACCCATTTCACAAAAACACATGAGGCCCTATGGAGTACAAGACCCCATAGCCCATTCAACACAAGGCAAACCAAAGAAACACACTTCAAACATGTCCAAGAGTGAGGGTAAAAGAGTCTCACTCTTGGCAGGAGAGAAAAAAATAAACCCAGAAAATCCAGCAAAGCTGCTGGGGGACTCAATAGGTTAGGAAATTCAGCCTAAACAGAGAATTCTCCCTAACACTCGCCCCCCCCCAGACTAAGGGACAGGAGGATTTAATCCACTCCTGGATGAACCTCATACCTCTAGTCGATGGCATACATCCTAGAGAGTCCATCAGCATTTTGATGGTGACACCCTGACCTGTGCTCAATGGTGAAATCAAACCCTTGGAGGCAGATTGACCATCTCAATAGTTTTGGATTTTCCCCTTTCATTTGCATTAACCATCTCAAGGGTTGGTGGTCAGTCTGAATGACAAAAGTAGAACCATACAAGTATGGCCTAAACTTCTTCAGTGCCCACACAATAGCAAAGCATTCTCTTTCGATTGTTGCCCACCTTGTTTCAGGTTCCTTCAGTTTTCTACTGATGAAGCAAATGGGGTGTTCCCTACCCTTCTCATCCAGTTGGCTAAGAACTTCACCTATACCTACATTGGAAGCATCAGTTTGTACAATGAAAGGTTGGTGGTAGTCAGGAGCTCTGAGTACTGGGGCTTGGCAGAGAGCTTTCTTCAGGTTTTCAAAGGCCTGATTGCATTCCTCCGTCCATTTGACCTTTTTAGGGAATTTTGGAGAGGAGATCACATTCAGAGGAGAAGCTATGGTCCCATAGTTCTCAATGAAATTCCTGTAGTACCCAGTGAGGCCTAAGAAGGCTCTCACCTGGGTCTGAGTAGTAGGTGTTGTCCAATTTTGCACAGCTTCAATCTTGCTGAGCAAAGGCCTTATTTCTCCACCTCCTACCTCATGTCCAAGGTAGACCACTTTACTCTGACCAATTTGGCACTTGCTTGCCTTTATGGTCAGATTGGCCTGCTCAAGAGCCTGCAAAACATGTCCTAAGTGGGTCACATGTTCGGCCCAGGAGTGGCTGAAGACTGCAATGTCATCCAAGTATGCCATGCAGAAGTCCTCCATCCCCGCCAGAACTTGGTTCACCATCCTTTGGAATGTTGCAGGTGCATTTTTCAGTCCAAAAGGCATAACCTTGAATTGGTATAGGCCAACTGGGGTAGAAAATGCAGTTTTCTCCTTGGCATGGTCTGTCAGGGCTATTTGCCAGTAGCCTGACGTAAGGTCCAGTGTGCTGAGGTACTTGGCTGCACCAAGTTTATCCACCAACTCATCTGTCCTTGGCAAAGGGTGGGCATCAGTCTTGGTGACTGCATTAAGAGCTCTATAGTCCACACAGAATCTCAACTCTTTGGATCCTGCCTTTGGTACTAACACTACTGGGCTAGACCATGGACTAGTAGAGGGCTCTATTACCCCGAGATCAAGCATCTTCTTGACCTCCCCTTTGATGTGGGTTCTGACATGTTCTGACATTCTATATCCCCTGCTTTTGACTGGCAGGCAGTCACCAGTGAGTATCTCATGCTGTCCCCAAGGGGTCAAGCCTGGTGAAAGTGAGAACAGGGAGGCAAACTGGTTTAACATAGCTTTGCACTCTTCCTGTTGCTCAGGGGTCAGATCTGAAGAGAGATTAACTCCTTCAACCTTTTCGTCCAAAGGTAAGCCTTTCAGGAGGTCAGGTAGAGCTTCACTCTCCTCCTCCTCTTCTGATGACGCTAGGAGCAATGCTCCTACTTCTGGTCTAGAGACATAGGCTTTGAGGCGGTTGGTGTGGAAGACTCTGGGAGCTTCCCTGGGTTTGCCCAGATCCACCAGATAGTTGACCTCTCCAAGTTTTCCCACAACCTTGAAGGGTCCCATCCATTTGTCTTGCAAGGCACTCTGCCTTGTTGGAAGCATAACTAGAACTAGCTGGTCTTGAGTAAACTCAACCATGTTAGCCTTCTGATCATGCCAATGTTTGATCAGAGCTTGGCCAGCTTTCAAGTTGTCACTTGCTTCTGCCATCATGTGTGACATTCTCCTTCGGAGACCTATCACATAGTCAGTCACTCTGGCTTGGGGGAAGGAGCACTCTCCAACCCCTCCTTAATCAGGGCCAATGGGCCTCTGACGGGATGGCCATAGAGAAGTTCAAAGGGAGAATAACCCACTCCCTCCTGAGGGACTTCCCTATAAGCAAATAGAAGGCATGGCAGTAGAAGGTCCCACTTCTTCTTAAGGGGTTCTTCTAAGGCACCTATCATGCTCTTCATGGTTCTGTTAAATCTTTCTACCAACCCGTTGGTCTGAGGGTGGTAGGCGGTTGAGAACGTGTAGGTAACTCCGCAGGTTTTCCACATGGCTTTCATGTAGTTGGACATAAAATTGGTCCCCCTGTCAGAGATCACCTCCTTTGGAAACCCAACCCTGGTAAAAATACCAAGGAGGGCCTTAGCCACAGCCGGAGCTGTAACAGTCCTCATAGGAATTGCCTCAGGGTACCTAGTAGCATGGTCTACTACAACAAGGATAAACCTGTTGCCTGAGGAGGTTGGGGGATCAAGGGGACCAACAATGTCAATCCCTACCCTCTCAAATGGGACTCCCACAACTGGGAGAGGCACTAAAGGTGCCACATTCTTGGAACCAACCTTACCAGAAGTCTGGCAGGTGTGGCAGCTCTTACAATATCTATCTACTTCAGCCCCCATCTTTGGCCAATAAAAGTAGAGAGAGAGCCTTTCCTTGGTCTTCTTGAAACTCAAGTGACCAGCCAAAGGTATCTCATGGGCTAGTTGTAAGAACTGTTGTCTGTTCTCTTGTGGGACTACAAGGCGTTTGTAGTCTCCAGGTTCAGACTCAGTCGGTTCACTGTAGAAGAGGCCATCTTCCCAGTGTAACCTATACTTCCCAGGTTCTTGCCCATCAGCCTGAGAAGCTGCCTGGTGGCGGAGACCTTCCAGAGTTGGACATTCTCTTTGCCCCTTACGAAAAGCTGCCCTGCTAGGCCCACCTTCTGCCAGTAAAGACTGCAGCTCGGGGTGGTCCTCAGGGTCCCAATCTCCAATAAGGTTGGGGCCTCCTTCTAGCTCTTCCTCAGAGTCTAGCTCAACCACACAGGGTTGTACCTCCCTCTCAGCCTCAGCTGGAGGTGGAGTTACAGGTGTAACTTTGGACAACCTAGGGGAAGTCCTTGTTGGAAGCACTGGAGTGCTTGCTGCTGGCTTTTTCCTAGGAGTCTTGGGTTGCCCCTTTGCTCCTGATCTGGTAGTTACTGCAGTAAGTTGCTCCAGTGGGAAAGGAGTGATTTCTGTCATCATCTCCTGAGATAACCCTCGCAGGGTTTTCTCCCTTGCAGGTTTTGTGAGCTCCTGTAACCTTTTGCTAGGTGGTCTGGGGGTATGTGACACAACTCCAAGAGCTTTGAGGTCATTACCCAACATAACCCTACCTGGCACTTCACATTGTACACTGACAGGTATTTTTACAGCCATATCATTACATTGGATGAGAACTGGTAACTGGGGACACATCTGCACAGGCCCACCAGCTAACTTGGTGAGGCATTTGGGTGCCTTAGCAACATCCTCTGCCTTGAAAAATGATTCATCCACCACAGTTATGCTGGCTCCAGTTTCCCTAATGGCAGGAGTCTCCTGACCATTCACCTGGACACTGTCCTAATAATACTCTTTAGTATTATCTGGGATAGAGTTATAGACATCTAAATTCTGTTGTTCCCACAACCCCAGAGAGACTAAAGAAACACTAGCTGAGACTCCAGTGGGTTCATCAGCTAGTAGTAGAAAGTTTCCACTTGCCATATGTACTTCCTCTTCTGGAGCGAAGGCTAAGGAGACAAGCTGGACCCCTGAAGGTTTACCCTTACATCTGGGATCTCCTTTCACATGGTCAGTAGCCTTACAAACAAAGCATGAGCCAAAGGCTCGCTGGAATGGAGGCTTGTTCTGACCTCCTTCTGGTCTGGGACCAGAAGGTACACTAGCCTGATTTGGTTTCCCTTGTGGCTTACCCTTATAGTTTTGTTTGGGGCCCTCTTTGGAATTTGTAGTATTAGAATTCTCTTTGGAGTCCCTTTTAGGCTGTTTCTCCCCATCCTTCTTCTGAGTTACCCCAGAATCCTTGTGAGTGGCCCTGTTGGCAACCCACAAGTCAGCAGCCTTAGCTAGTCTCCGGGAATCTAATTCCCTGGAATCAGCCAAGTGTTGTCTGAGCTCAGGAGAGCAGGCATCATAAATAGTCTCCAAAATAAACAAATTCTTCATACCTTCATAAGTGTTCACCTTGTAACCCTTAATCCATCCCTCTAAGTTTTTCAACCCTTCACTCACCCAGGTAGCCGAAGGGGTGCCATCATGCTTTTTGAGGCTCCTAAACCTCTTAAGATACTGGGAAGGGGTCTTCCCAAACCTAGCTATTAAAGCTAGCTTCACACATTCATAGTCCTTCTTATCCTCCTCCCCCATCTCCATTACCACATCAGTTGCAACAGGGGGAAGCCTAGAGAACAACCAGGGGAGTAAGTCATTTCCTGTGATGTTCTGGAGCCCATGATTATATTCAAACAGAGACAACCAATCCAACACATCCAACTTAGGCTCATACATACCAACCAATTCTTTAGGCATCCGGGGTCTTTTAGGACTGGAACTTCTAGAGGAGCCAGAGAGAGAAGCATTCTCAACAGATAATTTCTTCATTTCTAAGTCATACTTGAGCTCCATTTTCCTTAGCCTTAGTTCTTTGTCAGTTTGAGCATTAAGTTTCTTATACTCCAATTCTAGTTTCATTTTCTCCAGTTCAAAGTACTGAGGACTAAATGTGGGACCTGGTAAAGGTCCAGTAGGTACAGCAGGTAGAGCAGGCAGAGGCCTAGGGGGGACAGTCATAACAGCCTCACCCTCCTCTTCTGACTCTTCCTCAGAATCATCAACATTTTGCTCCATGTTAACTTCAATACTGTCATCTACAGTTGCTGGAGTGGTAGGTTCCTCTGAACCATCACCCAGACTTTGGTTAGCTAACAATCTTTCAATCAGCTCCATTTTCTTGCCCTTAGTCAGGAGATCCTTATGTTTACAGAGCACTCTTAAACAATCAGCAGTTTTGGCTGCAAGGGACTCTTGACTATAGCTTTCTATAACTGACATGTTAGAAGATTACTTTTACAGTGCTAAGCTTTGTGGTTAGTTGCACTAAGGTATCTAAAGCACAATAAAATGTATACTCAATACAAATCCCACCACTGCCACCAGTGTTAGGCAGAAACCTGTGCAGTTCCCTTGGGGAACACTGCAAAAGATTTAAGACTACAGGTATAGCAGTAAACCCACTTGGTAGCAGTCCGCACCACCAAGATTTACCTGGTAGCTGTGGCTGAGCAGGCAGACCTCCCTCAAGAAGAGTTAGGCAGTATGCAAAGTATACACAATATATACTCAGACACAATAGCACAAGCAAACACTGACCAGAGTTTGGTTTCAAAAATATATAGTTATTTATTTTCAAGAACACATAAGTTGAAAACACTCTAGCAAAATATAGTAAAACACTCTAAACACAGTTATATGGAAAGCAGTCCCAATTCTCATTCCTATCTAGACAACTCTAGGTTAACACCACATAATTCAAACAGAGGTGAGCGTTTAACGTTAGATGACACTCTAGTAGGTGAAAAGAAGGGAGGGAGAAGGAGCAGAATTAGGATAAACACACCACTCTAAGGTTAAGAACACTTTTTGTAAGCTCAAAGAAGCACAAAGTCACAGGTGAGCAAAAGTCACTAAGCAGGGCCCACTCTTAGAGCAGACAGAGCTAAAACGTGCCCAAGATCACACAGTTGGTAGGGATTCAGAGTCTTGCAAAAGAGTTCGGAAAAGACTTAGAGAGGCTTAGAAAGTTTAGCCAAACTGTCCCAGGCAATCCCAGGATCGAAAGCCGGGGGCTAAAACTACCCCGTACAGTCGGTGGCAAGGGAAGCCAGGCGGAACACGGTACCTTAACGGAAAGGATCCTCCAGCGGGGGCAGTTGTTCCAGGCAGTGGCAGCAAGGCTCGACGTCGGTCAGGGGAGAAGAAGATCTCGCTGAAGAGCAGAAGAAGAAGGTCGTTGCACTGCCCGGGAAGAAACCAGCCGCGGAGTCCTCCGGTTAAAGGGTTGTACCGACTTTCGCGGTTGGGGTAAAAGTGGTGGGTATTCCGGTTGCCAGGGTGCTTGGCACTGGCAAGGCGGCCACGAGATACCTCGAAGAGCGGAAAGAAGGTGAAAACTGGTTGTCCCCACCAGTCAAGGGAAGGAGCCACTCCGTTAAGAGTTCTCCTCGGTCGTCGGGAAAAGTGGTGAGATGGTTCAGCAGGGCTCCACCGGCGGTGTCGTCGTAGCAGATCAGCTCAGCTCGTCCCTCGTTGGATTCTTAGGTCCTGTGGCGACTTCTGAAGTTCCAGTCCCCAAAGCCCTGCTTTTATGCAGCAAACCCCCATTCACCCAGCCTAGCTGTCACTCAAACATGCTAAGTGGTGAGCCGGCCGGCTCACCACTTGGGCCAATCAGGACGGAGTGCGACTTGAGTTACCTAGGTAACTCAGTCCAGGGTGCCTAAATCCCCCTCCACCCCTCCTAAGTACCCCAGACAGAGTGGCACCACTTTGGAGGGCTTCTGTGGAGAAGCCCGCCAAAAGTGGGACAAAGGGCTCCACTTTGGCTCAGAGTTACAGAGGCGAATGTCAACGCCATTTTAGCATCAAGTTTTGGCAAAAAATCCCAACCGGAGTTATAATAATAAATATATAAACCGGCGGTATGTTTAAGGCTACTGTAAATAAATAATTAAATGTGTTAGCCTAAAACAATGGGAAATCCCATAGGAAAATATTCGCGGTCGAATATAAAACGTAGTTTCCACTGCCACCAGCCAAAACTCGATCAGGGGGGACGGAGACGTGCCCCTGCCACCAGCCAAAACTCGATCAGGGGGGACGGAGACGTGCCCCCTCGACTAACAGACCCTGGGGCAATCGAATTGCCCCAGCCAGTACGTCCACAATATGATGGTTTGTACTGGTTCTGTTCAGGATTTAAGACTAGTAAAGTCTTTGGTGACTTTACATGCCCTGGGAGACAGTAGTCAGTCCCAGGGTATGGAGTCTATGTTGGGGAGTCCCTAGGACACCCCTGGGTTACGGCACAGAGGGTGCTGTGTAACCCACATCACAAAAATATATGAGGCCCTATGGAGTAAAAGACCCCATAGCCCATTCAACACAAGGTTTAACCAAGAAAACACACTTCAACATGCCCAAGAGTGAGGGTAAAAGAGTCTCACTCTTGGCAGGAGAAAAAAATAAACCCCAGCAATCCAGCAAAGCAGCTGGGGGACTCACTAGGTAGGGAAATTCAGCCTAAACAGAGAATTCTCCCTAACAAGGGGTCCACCTGTTTGTACGAGGCCAACATAGACTGGACTTATCTGGTGACCTCATAATGTTTGATGGGAGTGAGAGAAGAGAGGACAAGTGTTGGAGGGGCCAAGGGAGGCTCCACGGGTGTTGGTGTATCATGTGGTTGAGAGTGAGAAAGGAAAGGATGTCATGGGTTTTTGCAGAGAAGTGAGAAGCTAGGGCCGAGCAAAGGTCCTGGGTGGGTGTGACAGAAGAGGAGGCTGCTGCAGGATTGGCCAGTTCCTTAGAGACTTTGAAAAGTTAGGCCGTGTTGTTTAATGCTGTGGAGATGCAGGCTTGAATAAAGACTCTTTTCTTGGTGCGGATGTGGAGTCAATATTGCCTTTGAGGAGGCCAGTTTGTCATAGGGCCCGCCTGACGCATTCCATTTCAGTTCAGCTGCCCTACACATATGCGTTTATGGGCAGCTATATCAGTCATACCAAGAGTTGCAATTTCTGGAAGGCGTCAGTCGGACCCTCATGACAGGGGCAAGAATGTCAAGGGTGTAGGAGATAGAGAAATTGAAGTTAGCAAGGGCTGTGCAGGGTGGGAGTCAGCCACAGGAGTAAGAGGCGGAGAGTAGGTGTAGGCAAAGGCAGCCGCTGTCACTCTTTTCATGGGTCTTGTGACTTTGAATCAAGTGGATGTGCTAGTGCATGGGATAGAGAGAGGGATTTCAGTAGAGATTAGAACATCCAAAGGGTGGCCCGCTATGTGTGTGGAGCCAGAAGGTAAGATAGAGAGGGAGAGGGAATCGCATAGGAGGCAGAAAGGTCCTGAGTAGACAGGAGAGTCCAGATGGATGTTGAGGTCACCCAACAGGAGGAGTTGATAGAAGGAAAAGCATAGAGAGGAGGCCAGGTCAGCCCATTCTGAGAGGAAGAGAGTGGATTGCCCTGGTGGCCGATAAATTATGGCCAAAAGGAGGGAAGATTTAGGAGAGAGTGAGAGCCCACCGACTAGGCATTCGAACAAGGTGTAGGCCTGAGTTGGGATGATGGACACAGGTATCCATTCTAGGAAGATCAAAGCTACTCCCCCTCCTGACCTCTTGGGCCTGGGTACAGAGAAGATCTTGTATCCTTCACGGAGGAGTGTGTCAAAGTTTGTAACAGAGGTGTCCTTGAACCAAGTCTCTGTGATGGCAAGCACATCAAGATCCATGTATTCAAGGGGTTGCAGATGTCAGATGAGTGTTTGACAGCGGAGTGAGAGTTGAGCGGGCAATATGGAACAGTTTGCCATCTTTGAAGGTGGGGGGCGCAGGTGAAGGTGGTACCTCCTGAGGGTAGAGGAGAGCCAGAGAAATAGTGGAGGATGACACAGGAGCCAAGGCTGACAGCGGAACCGGGACAGTGGGGCAAGGCCAGGATGCCTGTGCAGAGGCAAAGGAAGGCACAGCAGGCAAGGGAGCCTATGCAGAGAAGGAAGGCAGAGTAGGAAAGGGAGACTGTGCAGAAGAGGAGGAAGACACTGTAGGCAAAGGAGCCTATGCAGAGGAGGAGTAAGGCACAGTAGGCAAGGGAGACTGTGCGAAGGAGGAAGAAGTCACAGCAGGCAAGGGAGCTTGTGCAGTAGAGAAGGAAGTCACATGAGGCAAGGGATTCTGTGCAGTGGAGGAGGGAGGCACAGTGGGCAAGGGAGCCTGTTCGGGGGAGAGGTGAGGTTTGAGAGGCGAGGTAGGAGTCTGTCAAAGAGAAGAAGGTTGGGTTGAGGACCCTGAACCATGAAGGTTCCATTCAGATAGACATTGATGATGACCCCGAAAATGGGGAAGAGGTAGAGGAAGACCTCTCAGTGGGTGCTACTATTAATGGGGGAAGAGGAGATAGGAGAGAGAAAGGCGACCATGTATCAGGTCCATTGGTTGGGTGCGGGAACGGCAAAGAGTATGTCTGTGAGAGTCTCTCTAGCGGAAGCCGTGATATAGGTGTCTCCAAAAGGAAGGCCTGGGTTGGAGTCCAGTATGTCTTTCTTAAGTATCTTTCAGACAGATTTAGTGATAGGAGAGGGATAGGGAATAGAGAAGCAGTTGGAGAAGATATGAGAGAAAGATAGTGACATTGCTGGCTGCAATGGCAAGGAGGACACTTACCAGGCTGATGCACTGGGACACAAGGAGGGTTGACGATTGCGGGGGGGGGACACATAGCTTAGAGGACAGAGGGTGCCAAGGGGCAAGGGGTTTCAGACGAATAGGCACATGGCTGTGCAGCAACCAGGCACAGCTAAAGCGATTTTCAGGCACTCAAGCACTTTCTAAGCAGCAATGGAGCACAGCTAAATATGATATTCAAGCAAACAGGCACTTTCTAGGCAGTAGGGGGCACAGCTAAATACAATTTTGCAGTTCAAGCTCTCACCATCGGTTACATCTACTGTGCTGTAGATGCTCTGGAATGACTTCTCTGGTTCATCCCCACCTGCGAAAGATGTGCAACTGTAAAATTTCTCACTGACGTAGTCTTCCTTGAATTCATTGGAGTACCTATGGAATTATTTTTTTGTTTTTTTTTATTGTGTTTTAGCCAAAAAAATCTTGACTGTTTACAAATGAATTTTTTACAAACTATCAAGAAATAATTAAAAAAGAATCATACGAAAAAAACAAATCACATACAATCTATAAAAAGTAGGATTTCGAGGAAAACAAACTGAAGGAAACGCAAGATCACTGGTATGGTCAAAACTTGCAACCGGCAAACTTCACTTTCAGTGGCTGTTCAGTGTTTCAGCTCCTCACGTCTACCGTAAATAGAGACAACATTTTTCCTGGCTGTCGAGATGGACTTTCCTTGCTTCTGGGGTCCCGCACTCTGTTGAGGGGGCTCAAGCTTGGTCAGTCCTGCTTCTTGGGAGTCCAGAGGATCTTCCAAAAGCTCTAGGCCAGCTTAAAAGAAACACACACAATCTGGTGTTCCTCTCCCTGGCTATACGGTTTCCAGCAGCAAATTCAACCAGCTCCGAGATGGATGTCCAGGTGGCTTACTTTGAAGTTGGTTGGTCCCACCAACTCAAGGGGAGAAGTCGTCCTTGCAGGGGTTTCTCTGTCGATGCAAACTTGGCATTTCGGCACTGCAGCAGGGCTTCACCGGGCAAACCAACGGTCCAGGAGTTGCAGCAGGCATCCTCTTCAAGTTCTTCTCTGGTTCCTTTGTCCAGTGGCGTACTCTGCCTTCCAAGCCAAATGACTTGCCTTTTATTTAGTTCTCTCCCATTAATTCCAGCCTAGCTGTCAATCACCCAGCAGGGTGGATGTCCTTGCCGGACAGCCAGCCGGCCAATCACCACAGAGCACATTTGGGTCTCCTAGGAAACTAATCACAGGGAGTTTCGTGCACCTCCCTCAGTTCCTGCCTACCCCAGACACTCTGGAGGCAGAGGCAGGTTTCACTCTTGAATCCCCCCAAAGGAAAAATGATCAAAGAGATCAAACCTGGTTTGGCGCACAGAGTAAATCCGAAGAAGGACCTTTCCACAAAGAAATGGCGAAAAAAGAAGACTGGGTGCCATTTTGACAAAGATGGCTCCCGCGGTTGCCTTTCTATAGCTGCAAACGCAGCCCACGGTAAATGCACACCATGGTAGCTTAAATGAAACACTGCCACCAGCCATTCAATGAGAAAAGGGTAAAAAAGGTTACATGAGAAACTAGACAAAGGGGATACTAGGTAACACCTCCAGCACTCTATTGTAAGATAGTGTGTGCTGGGTCTAGTAAGTTACAACGGTAAATAAAGTCAATTTCACTTTACTACTCTGGGAAACAGCAGTATATCCCAGCGAAGGTATTTGAACCTTTGGGAAATCTGGAAAACTTCCCTGTGTCACTGCACTGAAGGTGCTGTGTGACACTGTCAGGAAGGTCGGTAATCTCCTCTTCCTCCTGAGACTCCCCTTCCTCCCCTTCCTCCTCACCTTGAAGTCTCCGACGTTGAGTTAGCGTTGGATTGTCCTTAGTTCGAGCCTTCCCTCCTTGTTTTTTTTGAAGAGAGGGGCGACCAAGGTAGGACGCCACAGTGACACCCTTTGGGTGATCTGTGGCAGCCCTCCTCAGTCGCTGTACAAAGGGGAAAAAGCCAAAGGCACAAAAAACCCCGGAGGATAAAGATCTTCAAGCGTAGTGATGTAAAAGACTCTCCTGAGGATGCAGTAGAAAGAGGAATCGGGAACGAACCAGAACAATGAAAGTTCTTAAATAGTAGACTGTAGAGGATGAGGCGAGGCAATCCAATTGGCAGACAGAGGTCGGTACACAGTAATCATCAGCAGACTAGCAGAAAAGGGCTGGACGAGGCAAACCTTGAAAACAGACAGAGGTCGGAATCCGGGAATTCACAGAGAGGCCAGAGGGGGGTAACTGGAGGAACAGCGAGGAGAAAGAACACAGGAGGAAAACAAGAAAAGACGGGAAAAGAATAGACGGAAAAGATCAAGGCGGAAGGGGGGGAAGGAAATAGATTGGAACGGAATAGAACAAGGGAGAGAGAGAAAGAAGGCGAGAAGAATTTACCGAAGCAGGTAAGGAGCGAAAGGACTGGAAGAGGGAAAGAAACTAACGAAGCGGAAGGGAAAAGGAATTAACTTCGAAAAGTAGCAGCGGCGCAGGAACAGGACGAAACACTGTACGTTGCAACGCACCTGAACCCGGAAGTGGAAAGGATTAAATACCGGTTCAGGTACGTCGCAACGACGACTAGACCTGCACCGCAAGCTCAAAACACAAAACGTAATGGAATCCGCTATGGCGGTCGCAGCTTCCACCTCCTCCAAAGCCGCCAGTTTCCCCGCGGCGTGACAGTATGCCCCCTCCTAAGGGTCTCCCCACCGGGTTTATTGGGATGTCTGGAATGGAACTTGCGCAACAGGAGAGGCGTATTTAAATGGGCTTTGGGTTCCCAGGTATCTTCAGACTTAGGGTAACCTTTCCAGTGTACTAGGTATTCTAGACGACCCTTATGAAATCTAGAGTCACAAATTTGGGATACCTCATAAACGTCTCCAGTGGGGTCTGAGGGGATCTGAGTGTTCTTCCTTCTTCGGAACCACTTATCTTCTATGAAGGTCTTCAATTGAGAGGCATGAAACACCGGATGTACTCGACTTAGTTGTGCAGGTAACTGTAAGCGAAATGCTACAGGGTTGATCATTTGTGTTATCTTGTAAGGTCCAATAAATCTAGGGGACAGTTTAGATGGGTGTACCCAACATGGTAGAAATTTAGTGGACAGAAGTACCTTAGATCCAACTTCCCAATTCGGTACTGGTCTTCTGTGTCTATTTGCTTGGGATCGGTTCCTTTCATTTGCCTCTAAGAGTCCTTGTCTAGCTTTGGTTTGGGCTTCTCGAATATTAGATAGGGAAGCTTCCACAGAGGGCACCGAGGACTCAATGTTGACCAAGGGAAGAAAGGTACGGGGATTATACCCGTACATACAGAAAAAAGGGCTAGAACCCAAGGCAGAGTGGCAGGTGTTGTTATATGAAAATTCGGCCGTAGGAAGCAATTGGACCCAATCATCCTGCTGTTGGTTGACAAAACACCGGAGATACTGCTCTAATGTACCATTAAGACGTTCAGTTTGTCCATTTGATTGTGGATGAAATCCCGAGGTCAAGGCCCTTTCAATGCCTAATCGCTTGCATAAAGCAGACCAGAAATGAGAAGTGTACTGGCTGCCACGGTCTGAGATGATCTTAGTAGGCATTCCATGTAGCTTAAATATGTCGCTCAAGAAGACTTCTGCCATGCGAGATGCTGAAGGTACACCCGGTAGAGGCGAAAAATGTGCCATTTTGGTGAAAGAATCGATTACCACCATTATACAGGTACAACCCTGAGACACTGGCAACTCTACAATGAAGTCGGTCGAGATTGTGGTCCACGGACCTGTGGGTATGGCGTCGGATTCTAACAAGCCCAAAGGCTTTTGTGTGGAATATTTGTTACGAAGACAGGTAACACAAGACTGAACGTATTGTCTAGTCTCTTCCTTCATCCGAGGCCAGAAAAAATATCTTGATAAAAGTTCTTGCGTATTCCGAATTCCACGGTGGCCCGCAATCTTGGTATCATGGCACCAGGATAATGCTGTCTTCCTTAAAGACGTAGTTGGCAGATACAACTTGTCCTTAACCATATATAAACCTTCCTTGATTACATAATCGGTCTTGACGTTGTCCTTTTCTGCTTCAAACATCCCTCCAGAATCGTCCTTAACTTGTTGCAGGAATGTGGACACCGCTCCGATTATCCGAGATCTTGCAAACATCAATTCAGTAGTAGTTTCTTGTTCTGACAGGTAATCACCTCGTCGAGACAGGGCATCTGCCACTAAGTTTTGTTCACCCGGGATATAAGTAATGTTGAAATCAAATTGGGCAAAAAAATGTGCCCACCTTGCCTGTCGTGTGTTGTAACATTCGAATTGACGCAATACCTGCAAATTCTTGTGATCCGTTCGAAGTGTAAAAGGGCGTTCTCCACCTTGGAGGAGGTGTCGCCACTCTGTGCAAGCTAATTTCATAGCCAGCAAATCTCTCTCTATCACAGAGTAGTTACGTTGGCTGGGGTTAAGTGTCTTGGAATAATAGGACACTGGATGTTCCTTCCCTTCATGCTCTTGTAGTAACACTGCTCCGATTGCAGCAGAGGATGCATCAGTTTCCACGATAAAAGGATGGAGCTGGTCAGGTTGTCTTAATATGGGAGCTGAACAGAAGGCTTGCTTGAGTTGTTGAAAATTCTCTTCGGCATGCGAAGACCACCGGAAGGGAGAGGAAGACTTTTTAAGGAGTGAGGTCATCGGGAGTACTTGTTGAGAGAAGTTGGGTATAAACTTCCGGTAAAAATTCGATAATCCCAGGAGTCTTTGGATGTCTTTCACGGACTTAGGAGACGGCCAATCTAGGATGGCATTGACCTTCTGAGGGTCCATGGCAATACCCTCAGAGGAGAGTATGTATCCCAAATATGATATGGACGTGGCCGAAAACACACACTTTTCCAATTTGACAGAGAGATGATTTTCTTTGAGTCTGTGAAATACCTCCTTGACATGAGTGTTATGTTCAACTGGAGAGTGGGAAAAGACTAATATGTCATCAAGATAAATGATGACAGAGTGTCCCAGAATATCTGAAAAAAGTCTGTCCATGAAACGTTGGAAGATAGATGGAGCATTTACCAGGCCAAAGGGCATCACTTGATACTCATATAAGCCAAAAGGTGTCCTAAAGGCAGTCTTCCACTCATCTCCGGTTTGGATCCTAAGTAAATGGCATGCATTGCGTAAGTCTAGTTTAGTAAACACTGTGGCCGACTGGACGGCATGAACAATTTCAGAGATGAGAGGCATAGGATATCTGTCCTTGATGGTTACCTTGTTTAATCCTCTGTAATCGATACAGGGTCGTAGTTCTTGCGTGTCTTTCTTGGGAATGAAGAATAGGGAGGCACCAGCAGGAGATTTAGAAGGTCTGATTAACTCATTGGCTAAGTTCTTGTCTAGGTAATCTCTCAAATAATGTCTTTCTTCCAAAGTCAAGGGATACATGCGACCAAAAGGGACTAAAGCCTCAGGGTGCAAATCAATGCAACAATCCTCAGGTCTGTGAGGAGGAAGCTCTAATGGAATCTTCTCTGCCACCACTTCAGCGTAACTGCTCAAATAGGATGGTAAGCAATGTATGGACTTCGATTCCATCCCACAGGAAGTCTGTATCGTAGAAAAGTCTGGTTTCGGCAAACAGCTTGCTTTACAGAAGGTTGAATGAAAACTCAACAGGTTCCTAGACCAATCAATGGTAGGGTTATGACGACGCAACCATCCAATGCCTAGAATCAAGGGGAAATGAGCAGCTCTGATGATATCAAAAGAAAGGCGTTCAGTATGTTGCATGATACGCATGGTGAGGACTTCTGTAGAATGGGTAATAAGGCCTGAGCTCAAAGGTTCGCCATCAACTCCCTCCACCGTCTGATCCTCGGTCTTAGCTATCCGAGTCAGTCCTTGACTCTCTGCCCAGTGGGTATCGATGAAATTTCCTGCGGCTCCACAATCCAGAAGAGCCTGAGTCTGGATTGAGGTCTGGCCATACAGAAGAGTGACTGTCATTACCATAAGACGATCATCGTCAGAGCATTCCAAAGAGGTGACTGAGAGGGTAACAAAGGGACTGGACTCCTTCCCTCGGTAATATGTCCCCAAATTTACTGAGGGTACTCGTTTCCCGAGCGTCTAGGAGGCACATCAGGACATTCTCGAAGCAGGTGATTAGAAGATCCGCAGTACATGCATAGGTTTCCTTCACGCCTCCTCTTTCGTTCTTCTGCAGAGAGAGGAGAACGGGTAGTGCCGATCTGCATAGGCTCTTCACGCGAGAGACGAGTAGGAGGAAGGGGTGCTGAAGAAGAAGTAGCTGGGGGCATCGGAAGACCACTCTTAATCTTACGTCGCTCAGCTCGCCGTTCAGACAGCCTGAAATCGATCCGAAGTGTTGCAGTGATAAGATCGGCAAAATTTAAGGGGCGTTCGATACGTGCTAGTTCATCTTTTAGCTCTTCTCGTAGACCCCTCCGAAAGATGGCGTACTGAGCTTGTTCTTGCCATCCAGCCTCTGCAGCGATCTGTTTAAAGGAGGTGATATAGGACATCAAGTCTGCATTCCCTTGTCGGATGTCCAATAGATCCTCGGAGGCTAAAAAAGTGCTCTCTGTTCGAAGGAAAGTTTGTTTCATCATGGTCTTGAAAGCCTCATAATCCAGAAGCACTGGATCTGTTCTATTGACCAGAGGGGTGGCCCAAGCTAAGGCATTGCCAGACATATGGGTTATCATAAACCCAACCTTGGTATGTCCAGAAGTAAAGGCATGTGGACGAAATGAAAAATGTAGGTGACAAGCATCTAAGAACTCTTTTAGCCTTTTGGGCGTCCCATCAAACTTCCCAGAGACTAACGGTAATGGAGGCAAATCGGTTGTCGGTAGTTCTCGCTCTGCCATCCTCTGTTGTAGAACTGCATTAGTGCCCTTTAAATTCTGGACTTCTAGGCTCAAGTTTTGGACGGCTGCTACCAGTTCCTGAACTTGCTGTGGAGTGGCCATGTCTAGATTCTGGCGTTGCAAACTGTCAGGAAGGTCGGTAATCTCCTCTTCCTCCTGAGACTCCCCTTCCTCCCCTTCCTCCTCACCTTGAAGTCTCCGACGTTGAGTTAGCGTTGGATTGTCCTTAGTTCGAGCCTTCCCTCCTTGTTTTTTTTGAAGAGAGGGGCGACCAAGGTAGGACGCCACAGTGACACCCTTTGGGTGATCTGTGGAAGCCCTCCTCAGTCGCTGTACAAAGGGGAAAAAGCCAAAGTCACAAAAAACCCCGGAGGATAAAGATCTTCAAGCGTAGTGATGTAATGGACTCTCCTGAGGATGCAGTAGAAAGAGGAATCGGGAACGAACCAGAACGATGAAAGTTCTTAAATAGTAGACTGTAGAGGATGAGGCGAGGCAATCCAATTGGCAGACAGAGGTCGGTACACAGTAATCATCAGCAGACTAGCAGAAAAGGGCTGGACGATGCAAACCTTGAAAACAGACAGAGGCCGGAATCTGGGAATTCACAGAGAGGCCAGAGGGGGGTAACTGGAGGAACAGCGAGGAGAAAGAACACAGGAGGAAAACAAGAAAAGACGGGAAAAGAATAGACGGAAAAGATCAAGGCGGAAGGGGGGGAAGGAAATAGATTGGAACGGAATAGAACAAGGGAGAGAGAGAAAGAAGGCGAGAAGAATTTACCGAAGCAGGTAAGGAGCGAAAGGACTGGAAGAGGGAAAGAAACTAACGAAGCGGAAGGGAAAAGGAATTAACTTCGAAAAGTAGCAGCGGCGCAGGAACAGGACGAAACACTGTACGTTGCAACGCACCTGAACCCGGAAGTGGAAAGGATTAAATACCGGTTCAGGTACGTCGCAACGACGACTAGACCTGCACCGCAAGCTCAAAACACAAAACGTAATGGAATCCGCTATGGCGGTCGCAGCTTCCACCTCCTCCAAAGCCGCCAGTTTCCCCGCGGCGTGACAGACACAATGTAAAAGATGATGCCTGTGGAGTTTGTCCGACTCCACAACTAAAAGAAACAGAGGTAAAATTCACATGAAAATACATGAGAGAGTGGGACAATGGGTCACACTCTCTCCAGGTAAAAAAAATAAAGTCCTCAAAATCCAGCAAAGTTGCTGGGGGTCTCTAATAGAAGCTTAGAAGCATATTAAATCCACAAAAGGCATCTACAAAGAAAAGAAAACAAAAAACAAAAAACAGATATTAACCATCTAACTAATGAGATATTATGTTCAACTATTAATGACGTTCTATGAAAATCAACTCATTAGATTCTTATTACAACTAGTCTAGTTTCTAATTCAAATCTGACAACACAAGAAATCATTTGCTTGGGACATTCTTTAGTCTTAATTAACAGGACTTGTATAATACTCTTCTTAAGCTACTCCCCAGTTTCCTATTTTACTTATCTTAGTTTCCAGTGAGGTTTAGTTCTTTCAAGACCTTCACTACTTCATCTGTACGAAATAATTAATTTCCTGAGGCAAGTCTCAACCAGAAGGTTTTAGTGTCTACGGACCCAACATTGTGAAGAAATCTTTGAAATCATAGTTCCCAAGTCCTTGAGCATGTCAATAGCTGACGTCAAATAGACAGTTTTTCAGCTTTTTCACATTTTCAACAGACATCAGTGGGCAATACTACATTGTCTCTGATATGCTGGATTTCTCATGTAGGCAAGACATTAAATCTAAATCAAAGGAAATCTGCTCTGGTTCTAGGTGATGTATTCAAATAAGATGGCAAAGAGGATCTAGGTTTATCAGTTGGAGTAAATGAAGATGATATTTTTGCTGATCTCATCTTCTCTATCATCCTTATCCAATCCATTTTCTTCATGGATTCTTTCATTTTAAGAGGGTTTTAAATCAGAGTTTCTATCATGCTATCTGACTGTGTTAATGTCTTATTACATTGTTTCCTTAGCTTATTCAAAAATATATTGTCCGACCGCTGTAACAGTATTGCCACATCTTCATATAAGGGCAGTAAAGGGGGATCAAGGATCAACCTATATAGGCAAATCCATTCCCACTCAAGCCAGGCCAGGAGAGAGGTAAGACCAAGTTCATAGTGTATACAAGCTATTGCAACACAATTAGGAAGACGGAGTGTTCTTCTCCATAATTTGGCTTCAATTCTGTCCCAATCAATGTAAAACGCTTGTAGGTTGGAATCTAGACCAAAAAGAAGAGTTGGAACTATTTTCCCAATGTAAAATTTAATTACTGGGAGAATGGAAAATGTACAGAATTTTATGTGGCTTTTCTTAATTTGCGAGCCCATATTCAGAATCTTTAGATCTAAGATTGAAGCTAGATGGGTTTTAGTAGGAAAATCTCTAATCTGTGACCCCAGGTAGGTTACCTCGTTAGCAATTGGGATAGGTTGGTTGTCCATATGCCAAGTAAATGCTTTTGTGACCTTCAGAGGATGTTTAAAAATCACTATTTTTGGTTTATCCAGATTTATTTTCAGGTCATTTAGTTTTGCACATTCAAATAAAGTATTTAATAGCTGTTGTAGACCGATTTGCATATAATCTAATATTACAATATCGTCGGCATCTGCCAACCAATTTATCCTCATGGTACCAATTTTTAGACTCACTAAAGCAATCTCTTGCACCCATTGAACTAAGTCTGACAAATATAAATTGAAGAGTAAGTGCACAACCAAGCACCCCTGTCATACTCCTCTTTGAATACCAATAGTTTGAGACAAATCCCCCAATCTACTCGTTCTAACTCGGAGAGACAAGTTTTGGTTTAATTCCATTAGGATGGGCAAAAGATTATCTGGTAAACCCTAGCTTTTCAATTTTCCCAACAGTCGGTCTCTCTTGAAAGTATCAAAAGCCTGGGATAAATCTACCCAGGCTCTGAATAAAGGAGTACCACCCCTTAGAGAGGCCCTAGAGCTGAGACAACGAAGAATGAGGCCATTCAGTTAGGTAGTCATTTCCTAAACCCTATCTGCTGTTTAGAGATTATCCCCTTCACTTTAGTTCAATTTTCCAGGTCCCCCAGGACTAATCCTGCAAAGATTTTACCATCCCCGTACAAAAAGTGAGATCGGGCAGTAGTTTGACGCGGCCGATCGATCTCCCCTCTTGTAGTTCGGGATGATTATTGAATTTCTCAAGGACTCTGGAATTCTTCGTGTGTCTATTATATTATCAAAAAGAGATTTTAGAACCCTCGCCCACAGACCAGGATTTATTTTTAAAATCGCGTTGCTCAGTCCATTTAGACCTGGTGCTCGAGATGCTGATGATTATTTTATTAAAGTAATTATGTCCTCTATTGAGTAAGTTAGGGTCCACTTCGAATTTATTATAATCTTAGGTTATAGAGTGTCAGATGGTCCATAGACCTTTGAGAAATGGTCTACCCAGGCCTGCTCTTGGATGATAGCATCTTGTGAGGTATTAATTGGAATTTCCATCGATCCCATCATAGACCAAAAGCTAGGAGAGATTTTCAAGCAAATTGCTTTCAGCATTTCCTCACCCTTTCTTTGCAGCCTCAGGAATCTGTGGGACCTAATCCAATTTCTATAGCTGTTATTTAACCACCTAACATATCCTTTGTATTCTTTGGTGTCTTTAGCTGTTTTTTTTAGTAGATCCACTTGATATCTCCTATTTCTTTTTCTTCTCCAGGATTTGTGCATCAAATAGGTATTTCTGAGTAGCGCGTTGCATTGAGGCGGAACAATCGGGAGGGTTAAGGTCCCATAGAAAATCAACAAAGCAGCTGGGCTTACAGCATTTTTATAATTCCTGATCTGTCATATCTATTCTAGTTCGACCCAGTTTGAGGGTACGTTCCCCTCTATTGAATCTCTTTATTCTTTTCCCAGCGCCATTCACAACCAATCGTCAATTTGAATTGAAGTAGGCCATGTTCTTGGCATCTGAAATGCGTTGCTTGATCGGAGTGTCGGTGCTCCACTTCCTTGCCACAGGCACCTACCTGCACACAGTATGGCACATGCATGGCATATCGCAACCCTTATTTTCTCGCTCGCAGAACCAAGTGCTGGATGCCCTCCTGAAGCACACAAGGGACTACATATCCCTACCACGGTCTCCCCAGGAGATTTGTGATACAAAAGTTGGCTTCCATGCACTGGCAAGCATGCCAAATTGTATAGGTGCCCTTGAATGCACCCACGTGGAGTTGGTGGTCCCACATGCCATGGAGGTGGTGTACCGCAACCACAAGCAATACCACTCCATCAGTGTACAGATGGTATGTGACGCCAGCAAGATTGTCACACATTGTTGTGCCCGATATCCTGGATCAACACAGGACTCAATGGTCCCGCGGAACTCCATGCTACCACGCTACATGGAACGACATGCAAGACAATGTTACAAGTGGCTTTCAACATTGCGTGGTCGCTAGGGGCTCCACTAATTATGCTAAAGTGTGTACATCTAAAAAAGATCCTTTTGGAGACAAAGATGTAATAAATTGTTGAGAAGGATGATCCTCTCATCCAAGTCGAGGCGGGGGGAATATCTCTATTCATATTCCCATTTAACATCCAAAGATCCCATTCCATCATAAAATTACACCAAATATCCCCATTTCTGGTTATGGGTTTGCATCTCTCTAAGTTGGGGATCCATCTTTAACACACTGAGGATTGAAATCTCCAATTAAGATTGCATCTAATGGGAATTGAGAGGTGTAAAAGTAGATCCGACAAGTTCTGAAGTAAATCTGATAAATAAGTTTTTTGCAGGGTTCCAATATATATTTATTGTGATCCAATTCTGTTTGGTCTCTTTTCCCCATCCTTGAACTCTAACAATCAGTATACCCAATATAGCCTCCTAAAGCAGCATAGAATGTAGAAATACCTTGTTTCTACATGCAATACATAAACCACCTGCAGAATGACCTATGCCCACGCCCACTGCCAGTTGATGATATGTCGAGAAACCATCTAATCCAAAAGATGATTTTAACCAAATTTGCTGGAATAATATCAGATCAAAGCTTTCAAAGATATACCACTTATTATTGTTGTATAGCGCCTATCTGAGTCTGCTGATGTAGTGATGTGACTTGTGATGTCAGGTGGAATGTTGATGTTTGAGTGAGAGAATGCTGATATTGAGTGTTCCATCTAGAGACAGTTGGTCCCTCCCTGCCTGGTTAATGGGAGCTGGTGTTTGTCTTTCCTTATGTTCTTATATCCTGTGTAACTGTATCTTAAGAACGGGTAATAAACCTATCAGAAGTAACCTAATTCAGCCTGGAGCTTGCTTTACAGCACTTATCATCCTCACAGAATGAGTTATGCCCCCCTGTATTCCATGATAAGACCTTAATGGAATCATTGACTAGAGTTTCTGCTCTGGAAGACCCAACTTAAGAAATATTTGGGAGATGATTTCTGGGACCAACTCCCAAACATTAAGGGGTGCAGTGGGGTTCTTCGCTGTACTTTGTTGATTATATATTGTCTCATGTTTTGATAATTTTGGATGACTTGTTTTTACTAAATCTAACAGTTCTCGTGATACAGTAAAACCCCTCTTTGCCCATTCCATTTTAGCACCTGAAATCATTTCAAACCCCAATATTGATTTCAAGTCCAACTCTGCAGTGTCTGTCTTCGGAGTATATGGGATCAGGAATAAGTTTAATCTCTGAAAGTATTCTTGTGCGATTCAAGAGAGGTTTTATTTTATTGTCCGTAGTCACTCTTGACAAGAAAACCTTCAAGCCTTGTACTTTATCCTGGACTTTATTTCTTGTTTGTATAGGTATATATTCCTTCGATCTTGAAAGTGGGGTCAATTCAACTTGATTTTTTCGATTACGTTGACCTTCCCTATTGTCTGTCACTTTATCTGGAAATTGACTACCACTAGCCATGATAGACCTCTGTTTCACTGTGAGTTGTTCCTTCCAATTAGGTTGTGGATTTACTCTTTTTTGAAGCCCTGTTAAACACACTCCAGTTGTCATCTTAATTTCTTCTTGTTGTTTAGCCTTTAAGAAAATCAGAGCTATCTTTAAGGGTGGTTGATTTATTTCCGTTTGAATCCCCACTGTGATCTGTGTTTCTTCTTGTTTAGTAATTGGATGTCCCGGATTTATAACTTTCTCTTGAGCAGTTTTTTTTGTTTGTTTTTTCCCCAACTCAGACTTTGTCCCCTTCTTTTTATTTCTTCCTTGTTCCTCTACCTTCGCCCCTTTCAGCTTTCTGATGAAACGATTAGTATCAACACTTTGATTCTTCCTCTTTTGTTTACACCCATTGGTTGTGCTAGTCTCAGTGAGATTGTTTATTTCAGTCTCTCTCTTTTCTCTGATCATTTTCTTCCTTGTCCTTTTCGTTTTCCTATTTGATTTTTTCAGGTGTTTCTTTACTGTTTCATTTAGTGTCAGAGTTACATTTTGTCCAATATTCTCTGTGGCGGACATAACAATGTCCTCCTGCTCAGCCAATTGTGCCAGATGAATGAATTCTTCCAATACAGATGCTGACAGGGGTGTATGACTATGCCCTAGGGCTTATGCGCGCTTTAAACATATGCATAAATAAATAAATAAATCATTCATGTTCATCTTCGAGGGATTAGTTGACAAAGGTTGTGTACATCGAGGACATCATCATGCCTTCACCTAAATTAGAATTCAGGATAATTAACTTCTCTTTTTCTCCTTTACACTGTTTGATCAGTGTCTATCCTTTCAGTTTGGATCTTAGATAACAAACGAAATTTAGCCAATGTTTCACCTACTGAGTCATTAACGGCTGCCTTACGCACCACCATAGTCGATTTGTTATTTCTAGATCTTTTGTAATCTCCAGAAGGGTTCCAGAATGTTGATGTACCTCTGTTTTTATGTTCTCAAAAACGTTCACCAGGGAACATAAAACTAAATGTAACGCTGCTATTGTTGGGGTTCCAAGTTCATGTGGTCGATTCGATTCTGGCATGCCACCATCTACTTTTAATCTAGTGTCTCTTTGTAATGATTTATCTCGAAAATCCTTGGCCACTCTGGATACCTCTAATAATACTGAAATTGCATTAAGCTCAAATATCGAGTCACTCTACTATTCTCTCTTTCCCCACTATGCTATTCTTCCCTATCCACTGTATTGTTCTTCCCTTTAAACTAAACTACTCCACCCTATCCAATCTACTACTCCCCCTCTCCATTCTACTATACTCCCATATCCACTCTAATAACCATTATCTACACTCTTCTTCTCTACACTGAACACTACACTACTACCCTTCCACTGACACAGTCCTTTCACCCATGCAATCGCCCTTCTCTCTAAGCCTCTTGTACTCTCCTACACTCCCTTTTAATCTCATTCACTCTCCCTTCACCAAAATACACATACTCTCACAAATAATTTCATAATTTCATAATTTCACCAATGAATACCTCTCTACCACTCTCATCTTCCTCCATGCTCCACTGCCCGTCATTCCCCTCTCAGTTCTCTCAAACTGCCTTCTCCTCCTTTGACCTCACCCAATGTCATGATGCCTACCCCCGGGGACCCAGACCAAGTCCAGCAACCCCGGAAGCAGGCATCAAGTTACCCCAAGCAAGCCCAACAACCCCTGCTAGGGGCTATTTGGGTGCAGTCCTGGTGCCTATGGCGCCAGGCTCATATGGAGAGTCAGTCCTGGTGCCATAGGCGCCAGGCTCATAGATTAAAACGTACCTGATGCAGACCATGCTGCAAACTTACCTGATGCAGACCATGCTGCAAGAGCTCCAAGCCAAAAGAGGCTTGGAAGGGACTATTTTACCTAGGGACTATTTTTTTACTCGGGTGGGGCTGGGGAGGAATACTTACCTGGGACTACTTTGGAGGCTATTTAAACCACGCCCGAAGAGTAGCACACGCTTCGCGTTATTCTGCATCCAGCAGCGTAACGCTCACCGTGCCTGCAAGTCTGCATCCAGTCTTCTGCAACGCCCGCCTCGAGTTTGAGCTCCTACAAAAAGGGAGAAAGAAGGAGAAAAGGTTAGAACAAGAGCAATACCTTTGATCCTTACCTGAATTCCCGATTCATCGCCCCTTCGAGCTGGAAGAAAGACGCTATTTTATGCACGTCGCCTCGCCTGCTGCAGCGCTGCGCTGAACTCACCAGCATCTTCACATTTCACCGCATCCTCCTGCATGTTCCCACCGCACTCCGGCACCAAAGGAGAAGACAAGAACAGCAAGGTGAGCCAAGGAATACTCAGAGGAATACCCCCATAGACTTACCTCATTTTACCACCGGGGGTACTATTCTACTTCACGGGTCGGCGCAGCTTCCACTGCATCCTAGCCGAACCCCGGCCCCTAAGGGGAAACAAAAGGACAGCAAGGTGAAACAAGGGACTAACAAGGGGAACCCTCCTCACCACAAAAGACTTACCTGATTTTACCACCGGAGGCATTATTCCCAGAGACTTCATACTTTCTCTCAGCGCCTGAATAAGGGAGAAAGCAACAGATTACACATGGACATTACTTTATCGAACTGTGTTGGATAATACAAATCCTTACCAGAACATTACCGGTTGCAACGAGGAACTCTTCAGTAAAGTCAAGCCACAACCTGCAAGGAATCGGACAAGAGTGAAAGTCAGGCATTTGAACTCTTACGAACTACATACTTACGGCGTCTTGCTGGGAATATCGGAGTCAATATTGTCCTGGAACTCACCAATTCCTTCTAGCCAGTGAAGCAACTGGTTATCTACGCGCCCCTGCGCTCAATGCAGGATGGAGAGCTCATCTTTTCAAATCATCAGGTGAGACTATAAGAGGGGACATCCAATGTGATCAGTGGGGAGAACAACGGGGTGGGGCGATGTACGCTCAACTCCACGGCTGGTTAATTCCCTTTCTCCACTTGCAGAAGAATATTCCTACGGGCCAAGCAAACGAAGCTAGGTGGGCCAGTCCAGTCCGTCATCTCAGCCCTACGCGTCACATTGGTGGAGATCGCAGCAGTCCAGTCCAGATTGACGCTTCTGTGGGAGCCAGGTGAGCGTAACACCCAAACCCACACTTGAGCCATACTCCCTGTTCCCCTTTATTCTCCTTCTCCCCCTCCCATGTGTCATCCTGCTCAGCTTGTTCCCCAGGTCAATTCTTACTTTTCCTATCCTCCTGGGGCTGATTAAAGTGGTGTGAAAACATAATGCTCACCGAGTCTCCTTTGTGAACACGGGTCTGTCATAATCTTGCAATGGTGGCACACTGTGTGAAAAGTCATTGTTAGTGTTCGGGTTGTGCATCTTGCCCGCAAGTCTCCCCAGAGCATTTCTCTGCTTGCTCTATGCTCACTGTTGCCACTCTCTCTCCAGTGTATTGCCTGCACTACACTTTGCGGCATGGGTTTCTGGAGGTTGTGGTCGAAAACGGAAGACAGAAAATACTGGCCAGCACATGAGGAGGTAGGCATGGGTTGATAATATATCGTACTCTGTATATTTAACCAGTCAGATTTGGAGATGACAGAGACTGGAGCTCTCACAATTCCCACACCGCAAACACCCTGATAGGCCTGCTGCCCCAGGTTTTTGGGGGGTCCATACCCTTCCTTGACAGGGCAGGTCCCTGACCCTGTCACACCCTACAAGGAAATATAGAGTGGTGTTGTATATTTAGTAGACGGAGACACTGGTGTGATTCCTTTTGTGTTGAAGCTTATGGTTTGAGCGCTGGTCTGCTTCTTTATGGGTACTGGCAAGAGAGAATCAAACGTGTATGATATGATATGATTGGTTATTTATAACACACTTAATACCCATAGGTTTCTAAGCGCGGACACGGGGATCGAACCTGTGTTGCTCTGTGTCATCTTGCTTCCAAGGCGAGCACGTTGCTGCTGAGCTATCCAGTTGAGAGATCCCAATTTACCAACTGTTGGCGAAAGAAAGATCCAAAGATCTTGCCAATAGTGTCAAGAAGGGCGATTGGGCGATAGTTCGCAGGATTGGCCCGACAGCTCTTCTTGTATATAGGCACTACAATTGCCTTGGACCAAGAAGAGGGAAGCCTCCTGCTAGTTGAGATCTGAAAAAATAACTTGTGGATAAATTTAGACCAGTGTACACTATGCTTTTTGAGCATAAGATTTGATAGCCAGCAGCTCTTGAATTTTTCAGCTTGGAGATTGCAAATTCAATCTCTTTACAGGAAGGTGTAATGTTCCAAGTGGAAATTATCATATCGGACAGCGGGAGAGCTTCGTATACAGGTTTTTCATATATTAGAGTGAAATATTCTCGCCATTTGTCGCATGAAATTTCATTTGAAATTGCTGGAGTAGATTTCGAGCGGCCTTTATTTAAAATGGCCCAGATTTCACGTGTATTGTTCTGTACCAGAAGTTTTAGCATTGTTTCTGCTCAGCCTTGGTCGATGATGATTAGATGTGATCTTAGCCAATTTCGATATGATTGCCACCGCTTCTTGACTTCCATTGCCTTGCAGTGCGGGTCACTCAGCTCTCTTTTGATTTGCCTAAGATCTTTCCTTAATAGTTTTTTTGCCGCTGCTATTTCAGAACTATATAGGTGTTTTGGCAATGACCCGAAGACTCGTGAGTTAAAAATTGTCTGAGTTTGGTCCATCAGCAGCGGCGTGTACTCTACTGTCTGGATTACGTTTTGACTGTGGCTTAGATGGGCAATAGCAGATTTGTTAGTTCTCAATCGATTTCCTGCGGCATTTGATTGTAGTTGGTGCGAGTATTTTTCTGGCATGTTACAATACTCTTCGCACCAAACAAGTCGCAGCATATCATGATCGCTGGATGACATCGGCTGCACATTAAGAGAAATAGCTTTTTCAAGAAAATCTGTCGAGGCCCAAATATAATCAAGAGTATTTGTTCGAGTCATGCTATGCCACGTCAGATTAGCAGGAGAGTCGCCTTGAATTGTTCCATTTAACATCTGACAGTTGCGTTCCAGGAGGTCCTTAGCCCAAGTTTGGCCCGTCGGAATGACTTCAAGATCAGGCAACCGAACATTTGACTTGGTAAGTAGATCGAATTTAAACCAACTGCAGTTGAGGTCTCCACAGATAAGTACGGAAACGTTATCATGTTTAAGAAAAGTGTGGTCGATTTCATTCAATACTGACTGGATGAAAGATGTTGATGAGATCATAGCGGGATTCCAATATCCATTTATTATTAAGAGATTAGAAACAGTGGCTCTCTGTGAAAGTTTGATCAAGGTGCTTTGCACAAATGGATTTGGGTTCGTGGAGGCTACCAACGTCCACCAGTTCCAGATTTTCAAGAGTGTTTTTAGACCTGCAAAAGGCCGGCCTTTTAGGTTCTTGCCAGCTAGATTTATCAGCGTGGTAAAGCCATCGCGTGTAGGGGGATCACGTAGCCACGTTTCTTGTAAACATATTATGAATACATTCTCCAAAGGTTTGTGGAAAGTATTAAATAAATGCGTGAATCCTCTCGTATTCCATGACAGTAGAATTAGCTCTTTTTGTTTGGCGTTAGGTCATTGCTATTTACGTGGTCCGTTTGGAAATCTTTTTGCGTTGTTAGCTCTTCTTTCGAATGACTGATGCGTGGCAGCATCTACAATATCGGGTGCTGAAGCTAGGGACTGACGCAGGGCAGCTCGCTTGGCGGCTCCATAGTTTACTTTATTGTCAAGATTTGTCTTAGAGGATGAAATAATTCTCGGGGCAGGTGGCTAGAGAGTAAGATCAAAACCATAGACCAAAAGATCTTCATTTGCTTAAAGTAGCATGTTTTTTTACAGCCGCTGAAGAAATGTGAAGAAGGACTTGGTCAGAAGACGTTTCGGTGTTATATTCCACAATTTTAATATCATCTGATGAGATCGCTCGCAATGGTAGAATACAAGCAAGTCATTTTAGGATATTTCCTCTGTTTAAATTGACTTTGTTGCCATCTGAGTGGATGTTTTGGAGGCAGAGTTTCCACTTGCATGTTTGAGTCTCAAGGTTTCTGGGTTCAGAGACTCGCTGAGCTAGAGGCAGACGCGATTTTAGCTGATTCGACGTTTGTTTAGGATTTACTCTCGAGCTTAGCGCTTGCTGAGGAGGCCTTTTCGTCATGAGAGAAAATTGTCGATCTTTAGGTCTTGCCTGCAGTATCCTCAAAGGTTTGTTTGCATCTAGATTCCTCGTAGTTGAAGACCTAGTTGATTTTGCATCTTGTGCTTCAATAGCGACAATGGTGGAATTCTCAGGATCAGCTGAGTAAGTCGATAAATTGCATAAGTCAACAGAGGAAGGTGTCCAGTCATTTGGTCGACTGAAAACTGGTCGAATGACATTTGGTCGACGCAATTTGGTCGAAAACCAAATGATTTTTTTTTTATTTATATATTTATTTTTCGGGTTTTCGTTTTTTAAAAAAAGGGGTTTTTAGAGAAAAAAAGAGGGTTAGGGGGGAACCCCCAAAAAAATAAAAAAAAGGGTGAAAATAAAAAAATAAAAAAATTCGACCATTTGGTTTTCGACCAAATTGGTTCGACCATTTGTCTGGTCGACCAATTTTGTTCGACCAAATGTCTGGTAACCCAGAGGAATCAGAAATGCCGTTATCAGATGAGGAGTCATTGGATGCTATACGCCAGCGTTTTCCCGGGATCTTTGATGGACTCAGTGTGGCACCTGTCGATCGTGATGGAGCATTGCTGGCAATGCTGTTCCCAGTAGTTGTATGAGTTGGTCGAGTGAACAAGCTTGTCTTTTTCGGAGTTGTTATGTTTCTTATGATTTTTTTTACCTTTTGTTGTATTTGTTTCGGTGGGATAGATTTTTTGTTGGATTGCTGTGCTTGTTTTCCAGATAACTTTTTCAGTTTACTTTCAAGGATTGTGTTGATTGTTTTTGCTGGACCTTTGAATATGTTGAATGAATTCACTAACGTGGAAGTTTGAGCTGGTGCGCTTCCTATAAGCGGAATTGCATTTAATGCAAAACTGCTCGCTTGAGGGACTGGACCTTGCATATTCTGGTTTGGATCTCGAGCATCATGAGAGGGAGCCGACAGGCTCGGTGGTGGACCAGGCTGTGAAGGTTCATTAGGAGCTGTCACAGATGCAGTTGTAGGTTGAGAATGAGGAGATCCAAGTGAAATGCCTCGTGTCTTCGGGGTGCCCCGTGCGGGAATGGTTGTATTTTTTCGCATCCATTTCACAGAGTCCAGGAGGCCCTCCATTAAGGTGTCGTTTTGACAGTGATGCTGTGCAGCTAAATCGCTCAGCCTGTCTTGCCATCTCACAGCATTTTCAGCATTAGTTGACATTTGAGCTTGAAGAAAACTCGAAAAGTGTTCTAATGATGGCAGCGCCTTGATCGCTTATTGTTCCAATCAGTGATTCAAAAATGTTTGTGAAAGGTGCTAGGGCAACAGCAGAGGCGGCTAGCACATTGTTATGTATCTGAGAAAGCGCTTCAGATGAAATGACAAACGATTGAGGTGTAAAATCATGGAGTGACGGAGAGCAAGCTGAATTGTCCAGATTGTAATGCGGATTGAAGGTGGAACATTTTTTTGCAAAATTCATTGGATGAACTTCTTCGCCCAACTGAGGTTGCATAGGGTGCGGAGTACTCGCATTCAGTGTTGGATTTTCGTGCAGGGGAGGTATGATGGAAGTGCGTTTTGCCTTGAGCTCAGCAACTCTTTGCAGGAGACTAGCACGAGCAATCACGCTCCGATCAAGGTTAGTGGGGAGTGGATTGGCTTTTGGTGCTAAGAGTTGAGGAGTACTTGAAGGATTGGCATCAATGAACTGTTCATTTATGCTCGACCTGCTGGTTTTAATGTGTGCCCAACATCAGGTGCTTGGCAGGCCAAAGCACTATCATTCTCAGGTTCAGTACGTTCAAGTGCTGCTCCTAAAGTAGCTCGACCTGCTGGTTTTAATGTGGAGAAATCAATTACAGAGCAAGTTGGATTGGTTGTGAGTAGAGAACATGGAATATTAACTTGGGGCCTCAATGCATTTTTGGCGTTGACAGAGCCAATCTGTAAACAACGCGGCTGAGCCGGGAAACAACTAGAGGTTTTCTCCTGTATCAGAGTGTCTTTGGCAGTAAGAGGACAAGTCAACGCCATGGTAGGCATAGATAGTCGGTTGTTATTCAGAGCTTGTTTGAAACTCAAGTTATTCGTCGGGAGGTTTTCCACTCCTAGATTTGAGATTTTTAGCAGTTCTTCATCAGTCACTAAGTGTGATGGGAGACCTTTTTCTGTCCAAGAATCAACAACATTTGTAGATTTACTGTTCAGAACGGGTGCATGAACCATAGATATCGGTCGTGATGTGACAGACGCTTTGGCGTCGGACCGAAGCACCGGAATGACGGCTGAAGCGCTGGGTGATTTCAGCAGATCCACGTTGGCGACTCGGTGTGCTAACAAGTCAGTTTCGCTGGCAGGCGTGCTTACAGAAAGTTCACCGTTCGAAGCTGGATTGCATTCGAGATTGATAGCAGGGGTGCCAAGTGAGCGGGTGTTATCCAACTGGGCTGCAGGAGCTTCCAATGTAACAATAAGCAGCACAGATGGATTTAAGTCATCAGCTGGCATGCATCGCTCATCGAGAGACGACGATGCTGGGGGCGTTAGGGAGCTGGTGCCCCCTGTTATTATTGGGCTTGTTGGTATAAGTGAGCCATTAGCAGCCATAAGCGTGCAACCAATTGTTTTGATTACCTTAGCCCCGGCAACAGCTTTCATCCTGGACCAAGGGTTTGTCGAGCGCCGTTGCAGTGAGGATTTTTTCCGGGTTAGTGGGCCGTCGGCCGGTAGTGTCATTGTTTGCTCCTTGACCCGCTAGCTCTTTGTGCAATTGAGATGACACAGCTCCTCAGAAGAGCCCTACAGTCAGCAGACGGCAGAAAAGCAGCAAACAGCCAAACAGCAGGAGTCACAGCAGTCGCCCTTTACGCGGCCGGGCTTCACGCTGCAAGGGTTGCTGGGCTCCTGTTTTGAATCCTCACTTCCTGGAATGGGCGGAGCTCAAAAGTGGGTGGGGCTTCAACCCGCGTTGCAGCGGTTCGCTCGCGAGCAGCCGGCCTTAGACAGAGCAAGGGGCACGAGGGGAACACGCTATATTACAGCTGCTACCACCACTGAATCGTGTGGACGCTTGCTCATGCCTAGGCACTTCTCATTTGTTGGCTACTCATGATCCAGATTGTTCTGAATTGGGTCTGCTTAGGTCTCTAGTGGCGCTACTAACAGCATAGCAGATGTCCGGTGAACGAACTCGCATAACGCCACAGCTGGTATGGTATGGCAATAACGCTTATGTCAAACATGGGCATGCTAGCGCACTCGGACGAAGATACAATCGATGCTTGTAGCGGTATAGACAGGGGCCATATTGCCATAACTGAGCTTTTAACACATTCCAGTCTAGTAGTACCTTGGCTTCGATCAGCTTCCAGGGTGTTTTTCCATTGCGTGGCATTTAATTACTGCAGAAGATTGTATTTTGTATTTATTTTTTAACTGTCGCATGTTTACAAGTTCTTGCAGATGCACCAAAGAACTATGTGTACCTTATTATCACAGAGTGATTGTTAATTTGTTTCTCCCTCAGATCAGCTTTGTGAAATGCAGACGAATGATAGCTTGATATTTAACCACATCCCAAGAGAGTCAATTTAACAAAATGCCCGGTGTCTGATTTCCCAAGTCCCATGACATCAAAGGAAGTGATAATGACACGTGGCCGCTGGCCCTGATGTTATCACATTACCTTGCACCCTTTATGACATCCCAGGGAAGTGGCAGCATAGATATACAAACTTAAATAAGCTAAGCTAAATAACGTACACATGCTTTCTAAAGCAAACTACTAGTTCATGTATCAACCTTACTGATGTTCTATGATTAGGTTTACGATATGACAGGGAACACTCAACAGAAACGACATATGGAGGGGCACAGTTTACATGCAGTGCCACATGGCTGGGTTACTGACTTACTCCAGTGACAACTTCATGTGCAAGTTATACTCATTATATGCAAAGAAAGGCCTACATTTCCAGGTGGGTTCATAATGTGACAAAAGCCCCCAAATGCAGAGGCTGCCACCTTATGCTGTGATTCAGATCTAATGCCAACCAACAATAGTCAATGCTGTGTGTGTGTGTGTGTATGTTATAATCCGTAACTCCCTCAGGGTCAGTCGCTTTTCCAGGCAACGAGGTGTTGGTAGATCTCTTTCCTCTGCTGGGACCTCCCTCTGGAACAGCCTCCCTGCCACCCTGAAACTTGAGGAGAACCATTTTGCGCGCATTTAGAGCAAGGGCATTTGTAAGGGCTGATTGTGCTGTGCTGACAGGATCCTTTGGCTGCTGTTACTTCACCTCATGAATATTGGAACATTATCATTTTGTGCTCCAGCTGCCATGGTATTAACCCTGAACGTGCATTTGCCTTTGCAATTAATGTGGACTTAACGCTTAGCGCTTTAGACAAACACTGAATAGTATTTTTATTTATTTTTTTTAGTGATTGTGTGGACTCCGCCTCGCCTTCCCAGCAAGCTCTACTTTAGCCCTGTGCACGCGCATTCACGCCCGTGCATTTCGTGCAAGTGCATTCATAAGGGTGGATTGTGCTGATCGTGCTGGTGGGTGTAGAGGGTGAGCCTGTTTAAGTAGTGTTGGTAATTTGTACCCTTAACATCTGTGTTTTTGTACTATTTATATCTGTTTTGGGTGTGTGTTGTAACTCTAGTTGAGATCATCAAATGTGATGACAAACTGTATGGTCTGCGTACCGGAATGACTCCAGTGCAATCGATATCCAACTCCACTTACGATTTCCATACTATACCCAAGCGGGCATTACAAAGTGCATCAGTGCGAGCTCCCGCTCGGAGCAGATCAATTTCACGCACTAGTGACATCCGGAAAATTTACTCTGAATGTCCACTCCTAGCACCTTTAGCAACCTTGAGTAAGATTGACAAAACACTGAGGCCAGCCAATATCATGGTTCCACAGGCGCATGCGGTGGCACCGAATGTAACACCAACAGAACTGTCAGTCGACTTGTGCACTCCGTCTGACACACAACTGGCTGCTCCACAGTGAGATTCTTTGCTAGCAGCCTTCACGGAACCCACTTCGTTGGGTGATTATGCTGTACCGCGGCAACTGCAGATGGTAGTCAATGCCTTGGTGCACACAGTTCCCACAATACCCCAACCAGCTAATTGTGAAGACCTTGCGATTGTGCCCCCATGCGATAACAAGGATTCGTGGAAACTAACATCGCCATCCATAATTCCCATCATACTTCAAGCTAGTCTGCATATAGCAAATCAACCAAGTGATTCTATAAACGATGACCAACTATCTCAATCACCGGTAATGTTCCCCGAATCCTTATTGGAATCATCAGTTTTGTCTATTTCTTTCACACAGCCCACCCCGCGAGGACATGATCATAATAATTCATTGCCAAGGAATGAATCAGCATCACCTAAAAAGTCATCAACTGTGCTGACGTTGCAAGCCTTGAACATGTCAGTATTTTCACTGGCTAAACTTTACGAGACATTAGATTCACGATTACTAGACCAAAACTTTTTACTATGTGAACTATTAGAAAGCACAGAAATTCGAGCCCCTGCAAATAAAGTATTGACAACATCTGATTCGAGCAAACCTCCTGGCAAGATGGTGTGTACGTGCTGCCAGAAAAACACATCTGCGACTGTCTCAGCTGATGAAAACACGAAGATGAATGATGAATTAGAAAAGAACGAAGCACAACGAAAACAAAAAGACCCTGCAACTGGAAAGAAGACAAGGCAAGGTTGCGTATTACAAAAAAATGATGACCTAGAAATATTTGAGCAGGAAATAATGGACGCAGCAAAAGCTGCATCAAATCAAGTACCAGTGTCTGTGCCTTTCCTACCAGGTAATTCAGTGTACAACATCTTCAATGCCAAAACTACAAATGGGAAACTTACCACGGAACCGGCTCTGACAAAAAAGCCCAAAAATCAGAAATTAAACAAAATGCAGAAGAGCAAAAATTTGAGACAATTCATCAAACTGCTGACGGTGGCTAATAAACGAGCCCAGGAAAAGAGTGCTGCCATTGTACGTAAATATTCTGCAATATCTAGAAATAAGACCACACCTGGGAAAAAACTCTTAGAAAAGGAGTCTGGAGCACCAGTGGCATTAGAATTGCGGTATGATCCTTTAGACAACCTACTGGAAGAAGTGGTGAAAACAGAAAAACTGTGCGGGGTTCTGAAATCTTACCCTGCCTCACAAGTGAGACCAATCAATTGCCCGCCTGCAATTTCGAAAAACCGGATGGAAGATTATGCATCTATGACTCTAGAAACCCGACGCGAAGAAATCCAGAAATCAATGGGCTTATTTATGTTGTGGCCTGTACCAAGTATCAAATTCAACGATTCTACTGAAAACACCAGCAGTAGTAACATCACTTGGACCAATAAGCTGCAAGCAAATAATTCACAAACTATCCAAAAAACTTGAACTATGGTCAAAGAGCCTTAATCACGGATACCGTCCCCATGGTGTCAGCCAAGAAACCGGAAATGAAGGCCAATCTGAAAAATCGACACAACAAATGTGATCACACGACTCATGTTAGCCTAATACTACAGTGTTGTGGAGGGGATTTTGGTTTATGTGATCTGAACCGAGCTTCGGTTTTGAACATACTAAATAACATTCCGAGCTTGCAGGGCACTAAGTCTGATGACATAGCCCAAAAAGAGTTTACCCATGATTATGATCGCTCTGTCGTAAAGATTTGGATGATTTCGGCTCTGGTTAAATATACCATCTGGCAAATGAAAGATGAAATATACCCATTGGGTTTTCTTCTTTTGAACCCAAAGAAAAACATCACACATATCTAGCATCCATCCCAATATATATCGAGGAACGACCGAAAAGGCTTTATGGTTGAAAAATCCAGTCAAAGTATCATATTCAACTTCTAACATCACCCAACAGAGAGTTGTAGCCTGTCCCTCCACTGGAAATGAGATTAAATGGATGTTAGCTAAATAACAATCAAATCAGCCAAACAATACATTTAGCCTCATGGAATACGAGAGGCTACGTCCATCTAACAAAGTCTTCGGTGTCCCTCTTGGCACATTATGAAATCATTATGTTGCAAGAAGTCTGGTTGAGTTCTCCACCAATTTGGGAACACCATCAAATATAACTAATCCCAGCTGTTAGTCAAACCAGGGGCAGACCGAAGGTAGGATTTATAACTGCAGTCAAAACCTTGAGTGCATTAAGGTTAGAAGCATGGCTATCCCCAAACAGATACATCCAGCTGGTGCGCATCTCATCTGAAGCCAGAACGCTAGCCTGTCTGAACATAAACTGGATCCATCTCAGTATTTAAGATAGATGATTCTTCAGAGATCTGAACATCTGTTTAGACTTGATAGCTAAAACTCCTACTATAAAGCATACCATTTTAGCGGGTGATCTCAATATGAACTGTGTGAACAATAATTGTGGGAAGTTGAAAAACACCATCCATCAATGGAGAGGTTTGATGAAAGAGATAGGATACTACCTGATTAATGGCGCAGTGGAAGGGGATATCCCTCCACACACAACCTGACGATAAGGTCTCCTGACTTCTATAATAGACTATGTGTATGTGGACAGTGGACTATTTTCCATGATTACCTCTTTCGAATTTGTCGAACAGGCCCTACGTGATCACAACATCTTGTACTTGAAATGGGAATGGCCTACGATATCCAAAAATTATGGAGACCAACTGGACAATAATGCATTGGCGATCTCCACTAAAGGTAAACAATTCAGATGGACCCCGTCCTCACTGAACAAATTACTCCTGGCTATATCTTATCCCAAGGACATACTTGAACCACACATGATGTACCCGAATGGAGATTATGTTGCTGTTTTTCACACATTTAAAAGTAAAGTGCTCACCAAGCCTGGAACTAACAAATTGCATTTGCATGTCCATGATGAAGAGGTTCTAAATCATAAAACCACGCTTAAAAAGGACATAAATATCCTGAGGCAACAAAATCCAACAAATAAGATCCAAGAAATTTCCAGATGTAAAAACAGGTAAAAATATTGGCTAAAGCAGTGCAAAGCTGTGATGACTATGAAAGATGCACATACCATGCTATACTCCATAGCCTTGAAAAGTTCTGCCCTAGTCTGGGGATTAACAAAAACAGTTTATGGTGATAAGCAATCCATAAAACAGGTTAACGCAGTCCCTGAGGAAGTATGGATACAATACTATGAATCGTTATATGCTGAAGAATGCTGGCCTGGCTCAGTGGCAGGAGTGATGGCTGACAAGAATAGTCAGCTTGTATTTGATGAACTTGACATCCTAATAAACATCAGGAAACTCAGCAGATCTAGAGCCCCAGTCCCTGATGGGTTATCAAATATCATGCTAAGAGAAAACCCTGAAGCGTGGGCCGCCATTTTAAGGGTTATATTTGATCCAGTAATAAATAACAACAGAATACCACACTCTTGGCAAAGGTCGATCACAGTCCCCATATACAAGAAGGGGGACAGACTAGATCCTCGCAATTACTGGTAAATCACCTTACTTGATTCCCCGGGGAAGATATTTGTGCGATTGGTCCTAAAGAAGTTTAACAAACAAGCCACTGATGCAGGCATAAATGACCCCTTTCAAACGGGCTTTGTAGTTGGCATAGGCACAGCAGTTAACCTGCAGGTGCTACTTGCCATCAAACAGCATGAGCTGCAAGTCAAGCAACCAGTATATATGGCATTCATTGACTTTGAGACTGCTTTCGATTCAATATCAAGGCAACTATTATTCAGCAAACTGTGAAAGAGCCTTTGCCCTTCATATCTGCTACATTGGATAATTGAGTTTCATAGCAATACATCAATTCAAGTAAGATCAACAATGAACGGGAAACTATCAAGACCTATCGACACCTATAAAGGTCTTAAACAAGGTTGCCCTCTGGCATCCACCTTGTTTAATTATTATATATCGGATGTGGGGAATGAACTTAATGAAGTAATATCTGACGCACCCCATCTAGGCTCTAAAGCAGTACCCTGGTTGTTTTATGCCGATGATCTGGTACTCTTGGCTAAAACTCCCAGGGGACTGCAAGCGTTACTTGACCAGCTGGGGAAATATGACAAGACTAACAAAATACATATAAACCTGGCAAAAAACAAAGTTATGAAGATTGTACCTAATCATAAGAACAAAACATCTCTCCAGATCTGGTCGCTGCTATCCCATCCTCTTGAAAACCTGGAACAGTATAAATATCTAGGTCTAAATGTGGCATACTATAATGAATTAAGAATTAAAATGAGAACTGCCACCTCACAGGCATCCAAAATTTATCGTAAATATGGACGTTTTTCACTAAAACCGATATTAACATACTACTGCCAAAAAGCAGTACCTACAGTAGTATATGGAGCAGAGGCCAGATCGTGGACGCCTGAGATATTCTAGTCTAGATTGAAAGGCGTATTTTGGAAAAACATATTATGTGTACCTAAAGCAACTCCTATGTGTCTACTGAGGCATGAAATGGGCCTATCCTACTTGTATGCCATATATATGTGGAGATTATCCAGCCTTTATCGCAAATGCTTGATGAGCCAACAAGGGAATACCATCTTGCATATACTGTCTATTTATGTCAAGACAACAACCCACCATTTAATCGTTACATGGCGAGAGAAGATCAAAATTTCTTTGCAAAATGCAGATGTCACTGAGGAATTATTGGTAACAAATCCCAACAGAGCAAAACAAAAAATCATGATATGGGAATGGATCCACATGTATGATCAATGTCAAAGTACTAAGCATGCAATTATGCATAATATTATCACAAACAAATGAGAACAGCAGAAACTTATGTATTAAATAGCTCCCAGGAGCTAGTTTTAGAGATCTCTTTTTAAGATTTAGATTAAATATATGGCACATCAGAAGTGCCCTGGCTAAGTGGAAATTAATTTCTGCAGAAGAGGACTTCTGCCGGTTTTGCAAAAATCCAAATGAATCTGAAACGTTGTTACATTTCTTTGCAGTGTGCCCAATGCTTATTAAATAAAGAATCAAATATTTCAAATCCTTTTTTCAGGTTTATGGCTCCTTATCTATAGAACATTTCTGGCACCACATATATAACACTCAATCGGACAAAATAAGAATAGCAATTGTTAATTATCTAATATCGTTGAAGATACAGAATGGGTAACCAATGCATTCATGATAATATATGAAATAATGCTAAAGCCTGTTGTGAAACAAACCTAAATAAGATATGTGAAATAAGATACCGGATCACACTGCCCGATTGGTGGGTAGAGCATTTCTTAACTACACTTGTTTTACTTTGGTATTGTTGTGATATTGCTTTATTGAGTTTTGTATTGTTCTTTTGGTTAAAAGCAATAACGGTGAATGCAATGATGATCAGGAATTGTATATTTTAATTAATATGAAATAGTTTTTTTTATCAAAGTGTATAATTGTATTGAAAAGTTGATTCATCAACTACAGCAATAAAAAAATAAAAAAATATATAAGATGGCACAATTCAAATTACACATTTTGTTTCTAACATTTAGTGCCTGGTGAAGATATGATAATGATGGGGTGGTCAGGAAGGGTCCCCATGAGTATGAGGCGTTCATGTTGTGCATGCCATATTGGTAACTTGCTCAGGTGATGAACTGTGCGCTATGTTGCAATCTCATATGTATCAAGTGTAGTTCATTATGGATGGGATATGTTACGTTTAGTGTTTTCTTTGAACAGAACTGATACATGTTAAATTTGCCTGCAGGTAGAAATATACAATGTTAAATACGCAAATGCAATCTGAACATGATCGACACATGGGGTGCTCTGAAGTATGTGTTAGCTGGGAGACTGAGAGGGATTCAATGCACATGCATAAGGGGGCCTGTCCTGAAATGCTACGGTAAGTAAGGAATAGTATGCATAAAAAATACATACAGAGGAACATAAAAAAGGAGTTTTAATAAGGAGTCTAGATACATATGCATGTAGTGGCATTTTTTGTGAGTTTATTCAGACTTTGCAGTTAGCAGTTACACAATGAATTTTAGGTAGTTGGGAGTTTTTGGTTTTTCAGGCTTGGGGGTTGATGGATGAAGAATGAGTCATCGAGTAGTAGGTCAGCCATTGAGAAGGATGCATGTTTATGGCATAATAGTTCTGTAAGGAACATATGTAAGCTTGCCCATTGCATTGAAGTCATGCAGAGGGGTTTGACCAATTGTTTGGGCTGGAAATAAAGATGAGGCCCGAGGCCAGAGTATCCGGTGGCCGATTGTTTTCTCAGGGTAAAACTGGAGGCTGTATGTGCTGGAGTAGTGGTTATATAAATTAGAAGACTGGGGAATATGATGAGACCGCAATCGGTAGTTCAAAGAGAAAATGTTCACTTGGCCCTTCCTTGTGTTGCTTAGACATCAGGGCGAACCATGTGAAATCACACTTAAGTATTGTTAGGCAGAATCCTGTGCAGTGACCTTAGGGAGCACTACACACTATTAAGACTACAGGTGGCAATACATGTTTTACCTTTGGTACAAGCCTGTACTACTATGTTAAAGTGGTAGCAGTAGCGGAGCAGCCAGGCCTATCTCAAGAGTATATGAGCAGTAGCAGAGATTACACAAAGGGAGCACAATTACTGTGACTCAAGCAAACACTGACTCAAGGTTTCAGGTAAAATATATAAGTATTTAAGTACATTTATTTTTAAACCATGTGTTATAAACACAACACTTCTATTAATTTGAAAACCACACGTAAAATATACTACAACTAACTAATTCACTTGATACGGTATACTTCAAGGTAAGTACCCTGTGTTTTAGCCGACCGGTGTTATGGAACAAAAGACGTTACCGGGAATACACTTGCGATCACTTTTTGACAGTAATGACAGTTCGGTCTTACTAAAGAAATGAATATCCGCGGCAAGAAATGTTTCCGGGGCAAAAACACACTTAGCACCTAAGATACCCAGAGAGAGTTGGGGGCAAAAATCATAGGCAATACTTTTGTCAAGGCAGACAGAATCAGAGAACACTCTTAGACATAAATTCAAAAGTCAATAGGCCGGAGCCAGTGTCAAGTGGAACCGGGTTCCTGTTGTCGAGGATCACATAGTCAGATAGTTCACGATTCGGCGGAGCCAGGAGTACTTAGATATTGTAAACAGAGGAAGCAAAAGTTATAAGAAGGAGGGAAGACAAGGGCAAGCCTTGGAGATGAAGAAAAAGGGATTCACCCAAATTCCTCAAGCAGAACACAGTACCTTATTCAAGGAAGAAGCTGGTGCCACGGCAGTTGTTCCTGATAGTTTCCTGCTGACCCTCGGTTCTCGGAACTCTAGAGATCCAGCAAAGCTGCTGGGGGACTCGCCAGGTAAGGGAAATTAGCCATTGAATGAGAATTCTCCCTAACAAGTGTAAAGAGCTTTAGGCCAGTTGGTACTAAGTAAGGAATGATGGTATATGTGAATGTTTTACTGTGTCATGATGTCACAAACTACTACAGACCAATCCCCAGCAAAGGCAGACTTCGAACACGATCGGAAGATGGTAGTAAAGATTGTTGATGACCAATGAGAATGAATGAAATGGGTAAAGATGGAACTTTTTTCTAAATGTTTTGTCCAATCATGTTTGAGGGGTGGGTTGTTATAAAATATCTAAGAGTGCTTTCACTGTTACAAAAATGTATAGCAATCTGTCAATTGATGAAGATCATAGAGACTTCGGTTAATTTGGTCCAACAAGTGACTGTGCCTACATTTGTGTATTGGTGCATTATAAATAACCTATCAATCAATCAATCAATCTAACTGCTCCTTGGATGCTTGTACAATATACCTTGCTTTTCATACAAAACGTGTACTCATTCCTCAGGTGGTGGAGCAGCCTTTCGGCTGAGGTCATTAGTTGTCTGGCCCAAAAATAATAAGGCCCATCCCATATAACAGGAATTAACTCTTAATAAAGAAAATAAAGAGCCCAAGGACATTGTACATACCCAGCACCCCTTAAAACACCAAGAATCCTTTTTTCATAACATGCTCATAAATTGGATAAAAGAATATAAAATGCAAAAGATCTTCACAAGGGGCAGTGCAAAGTAAGCAATTATCTGTCCATAAAGTAGTTATTGCACATAGCGGAATACAATTAAAACGTGCCCTGGTCATACAGTCTATCATTGGATAGGAGGTAATCCTGAATACCATTGTCCATAAGTAACATAAATCTATGATTGAAAGGTTGTAAAAGTTCATTTCCCTCTCTATTATCTGTTACCATGTATTTCAGGCACCTTTTATAATTCTTGTCTATAGCCTTATTTAACAAGATTTAGCCAAGGAATCATTAAAAAAACAGTTTTTGATAAAATACTCACAATGATATAATGGGTTAAAACTGTCACAGGCTAGACCATATCTGTAACCAGTGGAAAACTGCCAAATAATGAACATATTTAGATGCAGATCTGCGCAGACCAATTAATTCCTTAAAAAAGAGTAAGTAATGGTGACACATTTGTAAAACCCCATAAAGTAGCCCATATTTAGCAACTGATTTATACCTTTTCTTGTATACTTAACAAATCATATTTAAGGGTTGGTCAGTTCTTTAATGATATAATGATGTTTACATAGGCTACACATGCACTCTGATGTGGGAATTTTAGATCATCTACTAATTACCTCCATTGTTGGTAATAAAATAAAATGTAACTTCATAAATGATCTTAATAGGTTACATGATGTGAGTTTAAGAACCCAAGGGTTACTGTGCATAGCTAATTTTATATATGCGTTGTACTCAGAAAGAGAATTTTTCATTTGTAAGTATTCATAGATTTGAATCGAGTCCAAGCTCCCTCTCCCTCTCCCCTGCTAAACCTGCTTAACCCCCCACTGAATTCAGCACTAAACCTGCATCTGGGCCACTCTCAGCAACCTCGGTCCAGGGCCCAGCCACTCTCCACTTGCACTGCCTCCCTGGCTCCCCGTGCACTGTGGGACTGTCACTGTACCCTACAGCCCCCTTCCCAGCACTTGCTCTGCACTTACCTCGCACTTGCCACCAGCTGGCCCTTTTTATTTATTATTTATTAATTATTATTTCTTACGCTACTTACCTTGTACTGCACTTTCCCCCCCACCTCCTCCCCCTGCACTTCCTCCTTTTCCCCTTACCTCTGCACTTGCGCGATCTGAATGACACCTGGCCTAGTAGGATCGTTTGTCTGTCTTCCCCTTGTTTCCCTCCCTCCCTGCCTCGTCGCGCCTTGAAACACTTGTGTATAGGCGCGTTACAAATACCATATCATATCATATCATATCAAGTAGCTAGCAAAGTACTGCTAATGGAACAGACCACTCAGGAATACAACCAATGGTATTACAACAATAGCAAGTTTACTTGCGAAAAAGCCAGAGCTGCTTTATTATAACCTGTAGTTACTGCTTGCCCAATGATTTTTAAGCGTGGACATTGGGGTTCTTTGACAGCCTTGATGTAGCATACATTTCTTGGAACTGCCAATAGTGTCCCATGAGAGACCAATCCTGGTTCCATACCTGTAAATGGCATAGGAGTGCCTTGTGGCAAACGGAGAATATATCTCTAGATTGTTCCTTCACGAATCTGCAACCAATGTTCAATGGGATCAGTAAAAGCCTCCAAACCATACCGTATTTTTAAGACAATGCAGGAATTAGAAAGTAGTAATAGTCCATGCATAGAAAAGCCTCTGTAGGAATGCCCCTCAATGCTCACAACAGAAAAAATACAACACAGTAGGGAAAAAGGCCCAGGGCACCTCTTACAAGGGTAACAAGTATTTTATTCCTAAAAAATAGGAGTGCATCAGCAAAGAGCTCTGCTGCTGCCGAACATTTGCCAAAATCTGCACAGGCAGACTTTAAGAAGCTACATCACGAGTGCCATCATTGCATACAGTAAAAACCAGCACAGTTGGTTGGTGAGACCCTACACATACACTGGCTGCTCCATAGGGGATGCCAGGTCATTGATCCAAGCCCCTTCTGTCCATCCTCTTCCACCTGGGTGATGCTGCAGTCATCATCAGTCATGAGGTGGCAGTTAATTGGCAACTATCTGAAAACTAAACAATAGATCTCTATCTATGTAGCAGTGTACCAGGTATAAGCAGAAAGGGGCCGGAGGGAAAAGCTGAGGTCATTCTAACTCACAAACCTCCCTTGATCCCAGACAGGTCAGCATCTCTCTAAGGTCTCCCAACCTCCTTTTGGGCTATAATGTTATCTCTCCATGCACCTCGCAGCACAAATCATGTGACCCATTAAATCACTTGACCCAGAAGTGAAGGCAGAAAGTCCAGCTTTCTGATCTTTCTTGATTAATCAGGGATATAACAGGTTTATGATCAGCGGTCTGCAGATGGTTGGTACCTTGGGATTCAGAGCTCTTAAGGCTATTGAATTTGGGTGCTATAACTTAGAGTTGGGACTGGTGGGGTTTGCAGGCCTGTGCCCTCATTCTCATGGGATTTCGTTACAAAAAGATGCTCAGCCCTCTTCCCGCAGCTTTGTGCGGTAAATTCCTGCCAGACCACAAAGCCTGGCAACTTCTAAGACAATGAAAGATTTATGGAACTCTTTGGCTCTGGCCTTTCTTATCAATGCCCGGGTTACAACCTTTTCCTTTACCAATGTTTGCAGCCTAGACATGTGATGCTGGCTACTGTGCTACATTTGCACATTGTGTTCCAATATGTCTAATATTTAAGATGGTGTTTGTTCCTACATGTGCACTACCTCATCTACAAAGCACGCAATAATATGATCGCGTAAGGACATTTGGAGCACCCCCTGGTCTCTTATATTATATTTGTCAACCTTTGCCTTATTCTGATCTGAACTACTTGAGGGTGTGGGGAGGTTGTCCACCCTTCCCCACATTCATCCCCCTTTCATCAATTCTACATTAACAAACTCCCCAAGAAGCCCACTGTTATTTGCCCTCTGCCAGCGTTCTTCCTCCAACCTCAGCTTCTATGTAAGGTGGTGTTCCCTCCTTTGGAACCCATGCTCTACATATGTGACACAAGCTCTGGCCAGATTGGGCATACTCCTCAGAGGTGAAATTCAGATATGTACATCCCCCATCTCCTGCTAAATCAGCACAATGTTCTGTGTAATGCTCGGGGTTAGGTGGGGTCTCAGTGATCGTGCCATGGGGGTGCAAGTGCTGCACTGTCACAACCAAGTGTGGTTTATTTGGGTTATCTGTTTGGGCAGCACTGTCTTTCTTACCATGAGGTGCATTTGATCCCCCAACTGAAATCATCATCATGGCACTGTTAGGTACTACTTTAGCACAACATTGGAATCCCAGTTGGCAGGTGCAGAAAAGGACCAACACAAACACTGTCATTGATACCAGCAGTTTCACAATCACCCCCATCCAGGATGGTGCCCAGGGTCATTGTTTTGGATGTCAGCTTCAGTTTGCATATGAAATCCGAGGGTGTGCAGTGTTCCTATTATTTGCATGAGGGTGCTGTTATCTGCATCATTTGGGGGTACAAATGTGAAGCAAGAATTGCCAATTCTGTGGCAGACCCCTCCTTCCATCGCCGTGAGCAAATCAAGCACATATCGGTTCTGGAGAGTCATCATTCTTACGGCACGCATCTCAACCTTAATTTCATTGAGACCTTGTACCATGTCATTCGCCAGCTGTATGACCACCTATCTCATAATTTATAACCACTTGCAGTTTGTGGCTGTTTGAACCCCAGGAAGTAATAGTGATGCGAAAAAGGTTTCTTCTTTGCTAAACATTCTAAATTAATTAGATATTTCTTTGAGCAGTTCAGAAGAGTTGGGGACATATAATTCAACCTTCTTTTCCATTGTGACTCCTCATTTGTTTGTTTTTCAGGTAAGATAAGGAAGGTGGCAGACTATAACAGGCTGTCGATAGGCCCCCCTAATGTTGAGCCTGGCAATGGGGCAAGCAAGCTATTTGATTCCACTGCAAGGTGGTCATCAGGGCTCATGAGAAACACTGAGTGCAGCATGGCCAGTGAGCAGTAGCCTCCAAGATGGTGGGAGGTGCAAGGATGCCTGCTGTCCACACACCCAGTAATAGTCCATTATGGCAGCAGTGCCTTCTTTTACCTCTGGGATGAGCAGGGTTGCATTGCATCGTTATTGGCCCCTACGAAAACAGTTCCTTAATTATAAAACCATAGTTCATAAGTCTCTTGTTGTTGCACTTTTACTGGCTTTTCAGTTGCTTCGATCCATGTCAACTTTGCAAAATGTTCATTTCAGAATGAACTGCATGCTGCATTCACTCGGGCCAACACTTCATCTCCGAACCTCAGTCGCCCTCCTACTGCACAGCTAGTTGATGTTTCTTGCCACCTGTTCACCGAGAAAAAGTTACTCGTTGCAATTTTAAGTATGGTCTCTGCAAACATTGGGTGCTCTTAGGATTTTGAGTGCATTGCAGCTGGTCAGGGTCCAACACTTCTAGTCACACGCTCCACGCCAAGAAGGTACCTCGCAGCCTACACAGTGCCAGATGAACCAGGCATTGAACCACTACAATTGGTATTTCTTGTGAAATGAATGCCTTGGGGGCTCCTGACCCATGTGGTATCAATGAACAAACATAACAACTGCCATTCACCCTCCTCTTCCCCACCAAGCTCATGTCTGCATACCAACTATTTGAGAGTTCTGGATGGTGCCTGTCTTCTATTGTATCTAAACTAAGTTCATGGTATGCGTCATATTTGGACCTTCTAACTTGCCTCTTTCTGCATGCTAAAACCTTGTTATATGCATTACTAGAAAAGCTGGTAAAGTCAAAACATATATTAGAAAAAATGTTAAATGCATCAGTACTGTTAAGAGTGTTAATACTTTTCACTTGGTCATTAATATGGCGGTCCACGGTCATGGTGTTGTGCGTTAGAAAAAATGGGGATGCACTGAGGTGTGTACTCTTGGTGATATTTACATACTGAATTGATCAATTACTCTTAGCATTCGTTTGTGTATCCCCATTTTACATGCCCTCCCCATGTAAAAGTTCATCCCAGATAAATACCTAATCCAAACATTAACATGGCAAACAACCCAGCAATATAATGTATAGCACATGAATATGAATACGAGAACCTTGCCATGCTACTATACATGTTAGATTTGTTATATAAAAGGGGTTATTAGAACCAGCTGTATCCATCGCCAGAATACCTAAAAACGAATGTCTCGCTACAGAGGTTAAGGAAGAGAGGCAAAGAGAACGAGGGAGAGAGAGAGAGAGATAGAGAGAGAGAGAGAGAGAGAGGAAGAGAGAGAGAGAGAGGGAGAGAGAGAGAGAGAGAGAGAGAGAGAGAGAGAGAGAGAGAGAGAGAGAGAGAGAGAGAGAGAGAGAGAGAGAGAGAAAAGAGTAAGGGTGAGTTTGCAACCCCTGTGCAAATGTAATGCTTATCAGCTTTATGTGGTGGTTGCATGGAGATTTTGAAGTATATTACCTCACTTGTTTAACAGGGGCACAGAGGTAGTGTGTGTCTAGGGGGCACTGTACTGGTTTGGGGTGGGCTTGGGATCTTGCAGTGATTTGCGGACATCGGTCAGGTGCACCCAATATCGCAGTTCCTTAACTTTGACAGCAAGAGAAGTGGAGTATATTATTTGAAAAGGACCTTTATATCTGGGCTCGCTCCACTGGCTCACAACATTCTTAATATATATCCAGTCGCCGGGGACCAATTGTAGAGGGGTGACATTGCTTGTGTGTCCGTTGCAGCACCGGCTGCTTCCTCAGTCCAGGGAGGTGCCATCTGTTGGGAGACTCATTTTATGGCCTTCCGTAGGGTGGAAAAATAGTTGCTAAACTCCTCCCCCAAGATGGACGCTGCCCTGTGAGTGTCTGAAATGTCTGACAGGGAACAGTGGCATTTGCATACAGCGTCCTGTTACCACCTCGTGGGGTGGAAGATGGTGGTCCTTGCAGGACGGTGTGCACAAACTGAATAATGCAACTGGTAAACATTGCACTCATGTTTTCTTCCATGTGGTGCACAGCTTTGACAACTTGCTTTTCTATACGGCTTTCATCCATTCTATGACCCCATTGGTCTGAGGGTGGTAATGGTCCACATCCAATGCTTTATTCCCAGTAATGTCAAAATCTCTTTAAAAAGTTCAATGAAGAAACAGGTGCCGTTACCCGATCTTAATAAATTGCACATGCCCCATTGAGGAAAAACCTCACGCATCAAAAATGTGGCGGTGCACTTACCATCCAGATGTGCACAAGGTCCTGCCTTCACCCATCATGAGAATGGACACACAAGCACAGTGAGATAACAAGATCCATTGCACCTTTCACCCATGTCTGCATAATGAATGTTCAGTTCACGGAACGTCCCAGTAGGATGGGGCAAGGTGCCTCTGATGGTTCTCATTGTAAGTCCGGTACTGTAACTTTGACCAGCAGTGCAATGTACAGCACTTTTAGTAAAATTATCCTGCAGGTTGGGGATAAACCAGTCTTCCTGAATGTCTGCTGCAATGTGTTGTTTGGAGATGTGTGATAGATGGTGCAACTGTTCTAATGCAACCAGTAATTTCTCATGTGACAGATATCTTTTGCCTCCACAACAGATCAGTTGGGGAATATTTGCACCCCCTTTTCAACCAAAGGTTTTTTCCTTCTTGTGGTGCTCGTCCCTGTAACTCAATTAGCTGTGCAATTGTTAAGGGATTGTACAGTGTTAGCAACTGTTCTGTGTTGCGTGCCAATACATTACATGATACTCTGAGACCTGTGGCACTGGAAGGTATGCTGCAATTTTTTTTCTCTGCTGTAACCATGGCAGCATTACCGAGTGAGACCCTGTCTGTGTTATTAATGTGGGTGGTGCATTTTACGACTGCCAGTACAGATGGTTGGGATAGTGCGTGAATGAGCCTGTCCAATAACGCGTTGTGTTGAACTGGAGACCTGTCAGCTCTCCTGAATACATGAGTCAGAATAAAGGGTCACATGGCACTGCAGGGACATTTGTAGTGCCTCAATAAGTGCTATGAGTTCAGCTGTTTGAGCTGAAAAATGCATTGGACATATTTTCTGTACTAGTACCTCCCCATGCACTAGTTGAACCTCCGCCCCACCAGTGTACCTCAGGCCAGTGTCCTTTACAATTGCTGCTGACCCATCAACAAAGAGGACTCCCCCCCAAGTGTTTTACAATGGTCCTTTGGAATATCATCTTCTTCTCCCTCAAAAGTACCACAGTCATGGTTGGCCAAGTCCTCGTCAGAACACATTTCTGTCAAAAAGGTAGCAGGGTTGATGGCTTTGCATTGCACAATGTGAATGTGTGTGCTTGATAGAATAACCTCGTATGCAGATGCTCGCTGCATGGTCAATGCAGATTTTGATCGCACTAAAATTTCAAAAACTGCATGCTGACGTACAAAGTTAAGGAGCATCCCATAACGATGGTGGAACTTTTTTCATTGACAAATGCTGCAGCAGCAAGCACCTGTTCACATGCACATTGGCCCTGCATAACTGAGTCTAGCATACCTCTGTTATAGGCCAATGGCTTGTGGCCCATGATGTACTAGGCTGGTAAGGGATACCGGGCACCGGTAAGGAGACCGGTGCCGGTAATCCCTTACCGCCCTACTACAAGTTCCCTTAGCGGGTCCCTCCTTTAATGCCTGGTCTGACCAGGCATTATGGACAGGACCCGTTAAGGGAAATCAGAGCCAATAACGGTACCACAAATTGCAGTACCATTATTAGCGCCTTCCCCATTCCCATTGAGCCCTATGGGGAAGGTCGGACTACACCGGTAAGTCCCCATTGAAAGAGACTGGTGCCGGACACGTTATTGGTGGCAGTCATGGCGCAAATAGCGCCATGACTACCACCAATCTCGTAATGAGGCCCACTGTCTCTTCTCTGTGAGGCACAGTGCATGCATAAATACGTCATATGCGGCAATGCTGGCAAAAAGTAAAACTATAATGCAACAGTTGCTTATGACAGTTACTTATGTCATATAAAACAATTATATACTACTATGTGCTACTTTGTGCCACATCTCAGCTACAGTGGGTCAGCATACAAGGGTGTTCAGTTGAAATGAAAGAAAAATACCTTTGTGGCTCTATTGCTACGTCTAAATCCTAGTTCACTAACTGGCTCTACCACTTTACACAATCTAACTAAAAGGAAAAAGGGATGCTTGAGAAATGGCCATGGTATGGGCTTCTGACTGGCCCAACTTGTACATGACTTATTTTCAGTCTCAAGGTTCCTTTAGAATATAATGAAATAGAATATAATGAAATAGTTCATTATCTTCTTGTAGATTCTCTTGATTAAAAATACAAATATTCTTTATACTGTTTTCTCATCCCCCTTGGAAAAGAACATTTTTCTAAGATTACTTGACTTAGATGTTTACAAGTGTTCTCATTGCTCCGGGATCACCTTTGTGTGTGCCTGTTCTGTTATCTCAGATACCAAAGTGTTTCCAACACTCACATAGGCAGAAATTGTGTTTGCTATGGAAGTTCCTTATCAGAATGGGAGTCCTTGTCCCCAAGAGAAGAGTCACTCTCAGTGAGGTACCACTTGCTCAGAACTCTAGGGAGGGTGGTTACACTCTGGGAGAAGGGATGAATTGTCCAGATTCATCTCATTATGTATCAGTGTGTCATGGGAACTGTATGTAGATGCTGATTGAGCACTGCTAGCATTAAACATGCTCTGCCAAACACATATCTTGCTTTGAAGTGTTTGGTAACATGCAGGCAGCGGTGGGTGTGTGGTTGCGTGAAGATGTGCTGTGGGCTGTGAGTAGATTTTCCCATTCCTTCCTGTTGATTTCATGTGTGTATTTCTTTTTGGAGGAGCTTGAATCAGGAAGTAACGGTGCACTTACTTGATCATATGGGGATGTGAACATGGATGGGAGCAGTGGGCATGGGATCATTGGAGGTGTGTGGGGAAGTAACAATGGGGGAGTACAGGCATATATATGCAGCAAGTAATGTAGATGCAAAAAGGTGATATAGCAGGGATGGAAAGGGTCCAATGTCAGGTTCTGTGCATAGTGGATGGTGCATGCAAGTAGATGTTGTGGATGAGACATTTATTGATGATAGTTTTGTGCTCTTTCCTGAGAGGAAGTGTTGTGGTGAACCAGATGTTGATGGTGAGGGTTGCAGGGTCTGCTGTCTTGAACAGAAAAGGTACATGTTTCTTTCATTCCTTCCTGGCCCAGCAGAGTAGAATGCTGATAATGTCCTTGCTTCTGCTGGATTGTACTGCTAAAGGGATGGATATGTTTTCAGGAAGGTATCTTTGGGACTTGGAGGAGGCAGGCTACTAGATGGTGCATGTACAAGCTCACCTTTGCTTGATGTGTGAACCAATGTTGTTTTATCAAGGTTGGTTAGCTGTGTTAGACAATGATTTTATGGAGGTGGAGCTACACATATAACTCCTTTTGCTAGTGCAAGGGTGAAGTCTATAAGGGCTCCAAGGTAGGGCCTGGAGACCATGAAGGTAGAATGGGACCAAGGATCGAACAGCAGGTGTGATTTATTTTGCTGGGATGAGGGAATTGTTTTTCATTACAGGGACATATTGCTAGAGATACTTTTCATGGTTTATTTCTATGTGCACCATGAAGAAGAGGTGTCTGCATGTGTGGGAGACAAGTCCCATTGCACAGGAAGAGAGCTGGTGGAAGTGGGTGGAAGTAATGTGAACTTTGGCCCACCTACCTGTGATGTCATGCACATTGGGCCTCATTACGACCCAGGCGGTAAGGGGTTTACGGCAGCGTAAACAGCGCCGACCCTTACCGCCTGATTCCGAGGTCCCTTAGCGCCATGGAGGATTTAACACCTGCTTTTAACAGGTGTTAAAATCCATGGCGCTAAGGGACCTTGTTGTTAATTACGCCACCATAATTTACGGAGGCGTAATTAACGCCTTCCCCACTCCCATTATGCCCTATGGGGCAAAAATGGGAATGGGGAATGGTAAATGGGGATTGGGGACTTACCGCCCCGCCAACCTCTGAATGGGGCGGTAAGTCCGCCAACCACCATGGCGTAAACGTAGTTTACGCCATGGTGGTAAAGGTACGACCCAGGCGGTAACTTACCGCCTGGGTCGTAATGAGGCCCATTGTTATGCTTTTTTCACTGTTAGTTCAATGGCCATCAATTTGCCAGCCACCCTAAAGGTGATAATGACATACTGCAGTTCCTGTGTGGACCATGTTACGCCATGAGATTGCACATCTAGTAGCCCTACTCCTCACACTTCATGTGTGCTCCCTTGTTAGGCAGAATCACATGCAGTACCCTTTGGGAACACTACATGCAATTAAGACTACAAGTGCCAGTACAATTTCACCTTTGGCACAAGCCTGTACTACACAGTATTGTGGTAGCAGTGGCTGAGCAGCCAGGTTTACCTGAAGCGTAAAGTGAGCAGTACAAGGGGTTACACAAAGGACCAGCAATCACAGTGATTCAAACAAACACTTACTCAAGGTTTCTTGGTAAAAGAATATAAATGTATTTACACAATCATTTGGAAAACTTTACACTAGCAAGAGCAGCTCAATATCATATACTAATATACTACAATACACAACCAATACGTTACTGAAGAAGTTCAGCTCCCCTGAAGTGGGAGCAAAATGGCACTTCAGTTACTTTTAAGATGGGGAAAAAGACAAGGTCAAGGTTAAAAGAAATCAAGGCACACATATTTTCCTAGGCAGCGCAAAGGGTTTCAGTTCACTACAACCAGCAATTCAATTCAATAGGTCTGGGCCAAAGTCAATGGTTCAGAGTCTTGTATAGGATAGCACAGACCTGGTAGTAAATGGTTAAGTCTTCACCACAGATTTTAAGAGTAGTTGGTCAGACGAAAAGTTAGATGTTGGTTTAGGAAAGGACAAGCCTTACAAGTTGGGAAAGTTTCACAAACTGTCACCACGGCCGAAAAGATTTCCTGTCCGCATTTGCACAGTACTTTTAAAGTGAAGAACAGCTGTAGTTGAGGCAGTTGTTCCTGGCAGTTCCTGCAAATCTCGCTGTTCCTGAGCTTCAGTCGTGGGGACAAGAAGGAGGATGTCGGGAGGTTCCTGCACTGCCCATGGAAGAGGCCAAAAGCTTGTCAAAACGTTGGTTTAAAGTGTGAGTGCCTTAAAGACCACAAACTTGGATCCTTCCCACTGGCTATCTGGTTTTCCACAGCAATTTGCAGAAAATTCGACCAGGATGGGGACGGTGTCCAGGCGGCTTACGAGTTGGTTGTTCCAACCAAACTCAAGGGACGAAGTTAACCTTGAAGGGCTTCTTTGCCGATGGAGTTTCAGGCAATTCGGACCTGCAGGAGGCTTCACTGGTCATCCAGGAGTTGCAGCAGTCGTCTTCCTTCAGCTTGTCTTAGGTTCTCTCGTTCCAGTGCTCATCTCTGCTTTCCAAGTCCCAGAGCCTGCTTTTAAACAGTTTTCCCCATTCATTCCAGCCTAGCTGTCACTCACACAGGCAGAGTTGCTGTCCTTGCCGGACAGCCAGCCAGCCAATCAAGCCAGAGTGCATTCAGGTCTCCTAGGAGACTAAGCACAGGGAGTTTCGGGCACCTCCCTCACATCCTGTCCAACCAAGACACTCAGGTGCCAGAGGAGGGCTTCAGCACTGAAGCCCGCCAAAGGCCAATGAAGAAAGGGACCAAACCTGGTTTGGCACACAGAGTTGGACACTAGAAGGACCTTTCCTAAAAGAAACGGCAAAAAAGTCAACCAGAGTCTGTTTTTACAGATAGGTCTTGATCGCCATGTTGGAAAACCTGGCTGACCCGATTTTTAGCTACCGGTGTTCGCGGTCGGGAAAAAAAATTGTAGTTTGTTTAAAACTACTGCCACCAGCCATTTCAAGTAGGAGAGGGAAAGATTTGACTGTTACATGAGTGTTTAGACCCAGGGGATACTAGGCAACGCCTGTAGCACTCTATAGGAAGATAGTGTGTGCTGGGACTGTAAATTTAAAGAGACTAGTAAAGTCAATTTAACTTTACATGGTCTGGGAGACAGTAGTCAGTCCCAGAGAAGGTAATTAAACCTTGGGGAGTCTGAAAGACACACTGTGCCACTGCACTAAAGTTGCTGTGTGGCACACAAGAAATAGATGATGCCTATGGAGTTGTTTTAAAACTCAATAACCAAAGAACACAAAAGTAAAACACACTGTCATGGTACAAGCTCCCAAACCTCTGGAGTTTATGGGCCTACCCTAGTCAATGGCACCTTTAGGGGCTTATCAAGCCGCAGAAGTGTGTCCTAGGATTTCCTGGACTCAGTCCTGGCGCAATTGGCGCCAGGCTCATAACATGTGCTAATTGCATGGGACTACATTCACAGCCCAATTGGGATGAGCCTGTCTGTATACCCTGGGTGTGGCTGAGGGACTACTTTACCTGAGATTGCAGGGTGTGGCTGAGGGACTATTTTACCTGGAACTACTTACAAGGCTATTTAAGCCACACCCTACAGGCAGAACACGCTTTGCGTTATTCTGCACTCCTGCAGCGTAACGCTCACTGTGTCTGCTCAGTACTCGAAATTCTACAGCAATGCAGGGCTTAGATCCCGATCCAGCGACCCCTGAGAGAAGGAAAAGAAGAGAATAGGAGTTAGTACAGCAACGAATGCCTTACCTGCAGTATTAAATCCAATCGACCGCGCCTTCAGCTGCTCTCCGGGCTGCCGCACCTGCAGAGAAGAAGGTATCTGCACAGACACCCAATACTCACCCGGGGTCTGTATTCTTCAGGAATTTCGTTGAAGCGGTTCTTCCCATCCCCGTCCTGGAGCCGCCCCGCACCTGCAGAAAAGGAAAAGAAACAGCAGGTTAGTCGCGCACGGAAAAGAAACCGCTATACAGACATTCAGCGCCACTCACCCGCGCTAATACTCACCTGCAGGAAATCTGCTCAGCATTTTAGGAAGAGTCTAATCTGCATCCGAAAACCGCTCAAGACCGCGCCTGAAAGAAAAGAGAAACACAGGTCAAAACTTGGGAAATAAGGACATTAAGCACCTATACCAAGCATCCATTGGCATAGAGACTTACCTCCTTAATCGAGCTATTCAAAAACTCTGCAACTGCAGGATCAGTGAAGTAACTTGTTCCTGGGAAAGACTGTGGATACCGCGCCCCTGCTAACGATTGCAGGACGTTGAGCCTACCATTAAGAACTCCAAGATGAGACTGAAGAGGAGAAGGGGCATCAGAAGGTTAAAGGAGGCAGAACCAATCCGGCTCCACTCAGTAAGCTAATATCTTGTTTCGACATTGCAAGCAAACGCCTCCTGGGGTGATATTGAGGGAGAAGATGGAGGCAGGCATCATCACTCAAGCTGTGCAACGCCAGTGCAGACATCATTCCTGCGGCTACGTGCTATGCCCCTGTGGAGACCAGGTGAGCATGACAGAACGCAAAGCCTCTACCTGGGCATCATGGAAACTTCTGAGACCAACCAGCTAGCCCAGCTTTGGGGGGAACTCAGGGCTGAGGTGCATTCAGCTCGGCAGGAAATCAATGTCTTGAGGAGAGTACTGATCGTAGCCAAGGATCGCACCGACGATCTCACCAGACAGCTGCTTCAATCACAGGTGGGCAAACACCATTACCAGGATTGGGGTCAATGGTTCTGACTACACCAAGCAATCCAGTTCAGGTGGTCCTTACAGGAGCCGTACCTTTGGCACCTCCAGAACGCTTTGCAGGAGACCCAAAAAGGTACGCGTTTTTTATAAATCAGTGCCGTCTACATTTCCTATGCAGGCCAGGAGCTTTTTCAAATGACCAGTCTAAGGTGGTCTTTGTGCTTTCATATCTCAGTGGCAGTGCTGCAGACTGGTTGGTACCGCTATTCAATTGGGACGATCCCATCGTGCAAGACTTCCAGAAGTTCCAACTGGACATGGAGAATTTGTTTGCCCGCCACTCCCAAGGTCAAGCATTGGATAATGAATTCTTGTCTCTGCGTCAAGGCAACCAAGATCTGTTAACGTACATCACAACCTTTAATAGACTGGTAGTGGAAACCGATTGGCCAAACGACAAAAGAACAACGCTGTTTTACCATGGTTTGAGAGGGGAGTTAAAAGATGTTTTAGCTCAAGTGGTCAACCCACCCAGAGACTGTGCTGAATACATAGACTTGGTGGTCCAGCTTGATCATAGACTGCAGAACCGTAAGGCACATCGAGCTAGAATGGACACTTGGATATTTGTGCGCCCAAAGGAAAATGCTTCCAAGACCACCGACATGGCCGAATCCATGCAGATTGGAGGAGTGCGAGGGCCGTTGTCCAAGGCTGAAAGAGATAGGACAAGACAACAACAGTTGTGTTTGTATTGTGGGTCAGCCGGCCATTTCCTCCGAGAGTGCCCAGTGAAACCACCTAAGAAAGCAGTTGGGGTTGCTGGCAAAGTAAAGGCAGAGCGAGAGCCGGAAAACTACCCTGCCCGACAAGCATAGAGGTCCGCTTAGGAGCGAAAATAAGGACTCCCAGAACTCGCACCTAGCCCTGCCAATGATCCTCATAAATCACCAACAGCCGTCTTGAATACATGTAGTCAGAGCATATATCGACAGCGGAGCCCTCAGTAATTATATGGATCAAGAAGTGGCTACAAGGACGAATCTTCCTCTTTGCGAAAAGGCAACAACAGACTTAGTCAACACTGTCGATGGAACTGAGATCGCTTCGGGTCCGGTAACACACTCAACGACAGAGATGACACTTTTGTGCCAAGACGGACATCGGGAAGCCATTGTGTTCGATATAATCAAGGCTCCACAATTCCAAATAATTCTGGGAATGCCATGGCTAGAATCACACTGGCCTTGCATCAACTGGCGTGCTAAGAGGCTGACCTTCTCAGTCGAATGTGCTCATACTTGTTATCAAGCAAAAGAACCTTTGGTCAAAGAAGTGACAACGATCATGAGTCTAACTAATCAGCTACCTCAGGTATACCAAGACAATCAGGAAGTTTTCCAGAAGGATCAAGCCAACACTCTTCCCCCCCAAAGACCATACGACTGTCAGATTGATCTTATACCAGGTACACAGATTCCATGCGGTCGAATCTATGTGCTCACTGAACCTGAAAATATGCATTTAAAAAAGTATCTTGGCCAGTACCTGGCTAACGGTTTTATCCACCCGTCCAAGTCCCCAGCGGCCTCACCCTTATTCTTTGTGCCTAAGAAGGAAGGAGACCTTAGGACTTGCATCGACTACTGTGCATTGAACCAAGTTACTGTTAAAAACCGTTACCTCTTGCCTTTGATTCCTGAACTATTGGATCAAGTTAGAGATGCCCGAATTTACACCAAGTTAAACCTCTGAAGAGCATACCACCTGGTACGAATTAAGAAAGGGGACAAATGGAAGACTGCCTTCTGCACCAAATACAGGCTATTTGAATACCAAGTGATGCCCTTTGGCCTTTGTAACGCCCCAGCGGCGTTTCAATATTTCATGAATGACGTCCTGCGAGAGTTCATTGATGTGTGTGTTGTAGTATACATTGACGACATTCTGGTATACTCCCCTTCTGAAAAAGAACATGTGAAACACGTCCGTGCTGTTCTGGACAAACTTCGACAACACAGATTATTTGCAAAACTAGAAAAATGCTTCTTCCTTGTTACTGAGGTGGAGTTCCTTGGATTTGTTCTAACCCCTCGTGGTGTATACGCATGGATTCACAAAAGGTTGATGCCGTCCTCAACTGGCCTTCTCCAACCTCAATTAAAGGAGTTCAGAGTATGCTCGGATTCGCGAACTTCTATCGTCGCTTCATTCCAGGGTTTTCCCAACTAGTGCATACCATCACCTCTCTACTGCGAAAGAACAAATATTTTCAATGGTCAGAGGAGGCAGAGAAAGCCTTCCAGGACTTAAAACAAAAATTCATCTCAGCTCCAATCCTGAAACACCCTCATCCAGATCTACCTTACGTGGTTGAGACGGACACTTCCAGCTTGGCAATGGGAGCTGTCCTCTCGCAAAAAGATCCCGAAACAGGTCAACTTCACCCGGTGGCCTTTTGGTCACAGAAATTCACAGCACCAGAACTGAATTACGCCATTACGGACAAGGACATTTTGGCCATTAAGGCGGCCTTCAAAGCTTGGCGGCATTATCTCTTAGGAGCAAGGCACACGATCACAGTAATCACAGATTACCGCAATCTACAGTACCTGAAGGTGGCAAAGGTTCAATCATCTCCCCAACTCCGATGGGCGTTATTTTTTGCTGAATTCGACTTTGTAATTACTTACCGACCTGGTTGTCGAAATGGTAAGGCGGATGCCCTGTCCTGTATAGGGGTAGATGATGAACGCACAAACCCCGACCCAATGCCCATCATTCCTGGAGGAAGAATCCTAGGAATAACAACTACTCTAACACTAGATGATATCCATGAGAAAATCGAACATCTCGTTGATAATAACACTCTGCAGGATTGGCCAACCAAACGTATTCACCACTCAGTTTCAAACCATCTACCTTATTTTCACGGACGTCTCTATCTGCCTAGCAAAGAACTTCAGGAAAAGTTAATCTCAAATTACCACGAATCATTGGTAGAAGGACATCCTGGAATCGCTAAAACCAAAGCCAAGATCAAGCGGCACTTTTGGTGGCCAACATGGCGTAAGGACATCAAGCAGTTCGTACTGTCTTGTGGAGTCTGTGCACAAAACAAGACCCATAAGAAGAGAGCACCAGGTCTACTGCAACCACTGAAGATTCCGCCTACACCTTGGCATACATTACCTCTTGATTTTATTACTGATCTTCCTCCTTGTAATGGATTCAACACCATTTTAGTGGTGGTGGTCTTATTTTCCAAAATGCCCCATTTCATCCCATTGAAAGGCTTACCCTCAGCTTCAATCCTGGCTAAGGAATTCCTAGAACAGATAGTCTGAATACACAGATTTCCTTCCATCCTGATTTCAGACTGTGGCAGTCAATTCATCTCACGCTTCTGGAAAAAGTGTTGTGAGTTAGCTCAAATATATGTAAGACTTTCCACCAGCCACCATCCCCAAACCGATGGTCAGACCGAGAGGACCAACCAAACTTTGGAGCAATATCTAAGATGTATGTTACAGCAAACAGAAAGCAGCTGGAAAGATGTTTTGTGGATAACTGAGTATGCCTATAACAGTTTGTTACATTCCAGCACGGGGCAGAGTCCTTTCTATACAATATACGGGATGTACCTGCGAAGCTCCAATCTTGACCCACCTCAACTTCTAGAAATGCCAGCTGTAAGGAGTTTGCACACTACCATCACTCAAGCCTTTAAACAGGCGACAAACCATCTGAGACAAGCTAAAGAAAGATACAAGAAATCGGCAGACGTTCATAGTATTGGACTTGCCTCCACACATGCGGATTCACCCCGTGTTTCACATCTCACTTTTGAAACCAGTGCAACCAGGAACCCGAGTATTGAAACCACCAAAACCAATCCTGGTTGAAGGAGAACCTGAAATTGAAGTTAAGGATATTCTAGACTCAAAATTCATCAAATCAAAACTATTTTACTTAATAGACTGGAAAGGATAATGACCGCAAGAAAGATCATGGGAACCTAGTGATCACATTCATGCTCCTCGGTTGTTAAAAAGATTCCATCGAAATCATCCGAGCAAACCAGGACCAATGGGAGAATCACCCGTTAGGGGGGCATTGGAGGGACTGCTGTCATGGTACAAACTCCCAAACCTCTGGAGCTTATGGGCCTACCCCAGTCAATGGCACCCTTAGGGGCTTATGAAGCCCCAAAAGTGTGTCCTAGGATTTCCTGGACTCAGTTCTGGTGCCGTTGGTGCCAGGCTCATAACATGTGCTAATTGCACGGGACTACATTCACAGCCTAATAGGGCTGAGTCTGTCTGTATACCCTGGGTGTGGCTAAGGGACTACTTTACCTGAGATTGCAGGGTGTGGCTGAGGGACTATTTTACCTGGAACTACTTACAAGGCTATTTAAGCCACACCCTACAGGCAGAACACGCTTTGCGTTATTATGCACTCCTGCAGCATTATGTTCACTGTGTCTGCTCAGTACTCGAACTTCTACAGCCACGCCTGTCCTGAGAGCCCGACCCAGCGACACTTGAGAGAAGGAAAGGAAGAGAACAATAGTTAGTACAGCAACAAAGGCCTTACCTGCAGTATTCCATCCAATCGGCTGCGCCTTCAGCTGCTCTCCGGGCCGCCGCACCTGCAGAGAAGAAGGTATCTGCGCGGACACCCAATACTCACCCGGGCTCTGCATTCTTCAGGAATTTCATTGAAGCGGTTCTTCCCATCGCCGTGCTGGAGCCGCGCCATGCCTGCAGAAACAGAAAAGAAACAGCAGGTTATTCACACACGGAAAAGATATTCAGTGCCACTCACCCCCGCTAATACTCACCTGCAGGAAATCTGCTTAGCATTTTAGGAAGAGTTTAATCTTCATCCGAAAACCGCTCAAGACCGCGCCTGAAAGAAAAGAGAAACACAGGTTAAAACTTGGGCACTAAGGACATTAAGCACCTATACCAAGCACCAATTGGCATAGAGACTTACCTGCTTAATCCAGCTATTCAAAAACTCTGCAACAGCCCCGCAGGATCAGTGAAGTAACCTGGTCCTGGGAAAGATTGTGCATACAGCGCCCCTGCTAGAGATTGCAGGACAGAGAGCCTACCATTAAGAACTCCAAGATGAGACTGAAGAGGAGAAAGGGCATCAGAAGGTGAAAGGAGGTGGAACCAATCCGGCTCCACTCAGTTAGCTAATATCTTGTTTCGACATTGCAGGCAAACGCCTCCTGGGGTGATATCGAGGGAGAAGACGCGGGCAGGCATCATCACTCAAGCTGTGCAATGCCAGTGCAGACATCATTTGTGTGGCTACATGCTACGCCCCCGTGGAGAAACCCATCATAGACATGCTATTTCAGATACCTCACATCTGTCCTCAAAGAGCACATATGCATTACAACTGCCCAGTCAACTGCATGACATGCATCATATATTGGCACCTTCATGGCTGACAACTGTATGTCACCCAACCACACTCACAAGAGGTCATCATCCACATTGCCAACTGCTTACTATGTTCAGTCCATCCATGGACAATTGTAATTGTAATTGGGTATTTATAACGTGCCTAATAGCCAGAGGTTTCTAAGCGGAGACCTGGGGATCGAACCTGTGTTGCTCTGCCTTGGCTTGTTTCAAAGGCGAGCGTGTTTGCCACTGAGCTATCCTCCCTGCCCAACTGGCACAATGGTAAGAGGCATTTCCTTCATTCATTATGGTACATGTACATGCACCCTATTGTGCCTCTACACCACTGGCGTATTGGTAGTAGTCTTTGTGCTTTGAACTACAGACACTTCAGCTTGAATTCTCATCCAAGGACAGTCAATATTCAATTGCAGACTTTACAAACTTGCTCAGCAGGATTTCTCTCATTTACATTCCTCACTGTCTTCCATGTTGATGGCAATCCTCTACCAATTAGCTGAATGAAGGTGTCCAGTGCATTCTCAACCAACAATCTGAACCAGACACAGTACACAACCGCGTCAATACACATTAACGTTTGCATCCCCTGCCCTCTCATGAACACCATAAATACCCTCTCTCTCGAGGCTGTCCAATTACACTGTACTTGTTTTTGGATGTCTCAATTGACTTTCACATGTGTTGCACCACCCCAGACATCCACATCCATTGGTAACGCTGTAAACAGGAAGGATATCATTCAGTCACTTTCCAGTGCTGGTTGTCATAGCAGTCCTCAACAACATCATCATCTTAAAGGCAATGCTTGGGAATATGCCATGACTGCAAGTTGCTAATATAACCAACGGTCAATGGTGTTGCTGACAATGTTGACCATCATGCACCTGAATACCAACACTCCCAGTAGGCCTGAACTTCCATGGCTTTGTACACTGTACACTGAAGGCCTCACCCTCTACAATGGAGGCATCAGTGGAGAAGTAGAGACTTAGCCAGTTTTGCGCATGGCTTTCATCCATGGCCACCCCAGGTATGTGTGCAATGCAAACAGTTAACTCATGTGTGGTGGGATTTAATTGGCATAAAAGGCAAAGAGCGCATAAAAGGTGGATTCCTCTAGGGGCTATGACACATTGCATGGCATGTGTCCCAAACACACACATACAGCGGACCACAGAGCATTCAAATAAAACTGGATGTGCCGTCACATTTTGTCAGTTCTGGGTGCACATGCACATGAGTCATCAACTGGACACCTGACTCCCTATGTTCAGTGACAGGGAAATTGGGCACAGTGACCATCCACTCTGCATCTGTTCTCCTGGCCCTTCAACTCCAGCATTCATTCCTTAGATGGCAATCATCCAAAGCTCCCTCTGTCCCTGCACCTTCACTTCACTATTGAAGACTGTGTTTGCAATTGTCAAGTGACCGAAAGTGGACCCTATGTTGACCATAAAATACTCCCCCAATTTGACATTGAGGCCTTTCTCCTTGAGTGGCCACACATGTGTTACAACAAATAAGGGGCAACCACATCTTTCAGTGTAAGCAATGTTGGCTCAGAGTCAGGTGCTGCACAGGTACTACTGCCATGAGTACTGTTGTTAGTTCTGTTTGTGATGTAATTGGTTTACACACCATGGTGCTGTATGTTGGAGTGACTCCCAATTGCCAGTCCCTCTGTATGATGTACTTGAGGTTTCTATGGGGAGCACTTGCCTGATAGGGCCACAAACAAACTGTCTTTGTCTGGTGCTTGGGTGGCATCTATTCATTGACTTGTTCCCTATGATTTCAGCATGCAATCGATGCAATTGCCTGTTTGACGCTTCCTGGTGTGGTGCAATGCGGGATCCCGGCAAAATCTTGGGTGTGCTCGGAGTCTGTTGTGTGCATCTACAGTGCTACTATTTTTTTCTTTTTTCTTTTGGATTTTACTAGCACGCTGTGCAATAGGCTTGCAGGGTGCAATTTTACTGGTGTCGCTAAGGCTGAGTGCTATTTTCCTCTTTTTTTGTAAATTAGGTCTAATGTGTAATGGGGAATAGACAAATGGATGCATGAAGAAAAAATGAATATGCACAAATATGGGTAAAGCAGACATGTAGTATGTTTATCAACATAAATAAATACTATTGTTGCTTTCTGTGCTATGACACAATTCTGCAGTTGAGTTTGTGATTTCTTCGCATACAGCGCATTCAGCCATAATCATCTGCTACCAGTCTTGCAGCAAACCAAATCACACAATGAGCCAACATGATTCTCTCTTTAAAGGTTGTAGTCCTAAAGGATATTTATTCGAAGAAAACAACACGCTTGAACATCATATTAATCGACAAGCACTAGAAACAATCTATCGACTTCTAGTGCAGCAATCAATGTTTAACTACATGTGCAGGAGAAACAATAAATGAACATAATAACCAGAAAATTCAATATTCTGTGAAACAAACAGCATTTGTCTTATGACATACTTAAAAGAACACACTGTCTCCTCCCTTTGCCAAAAGAAACAGAAATATATAGGGAAAGGAAACAGTATAATGTTATCCTCGTTCCCTTATAGCTTGACATTGCTGTAAATTACGTATAATTGTTCATATGCTACAGTGTAACATTATAGACACGACATCCATACACAGACTTTACTTTGTGAATTCACACATTCCAAACACAGGCAAATTGCATTAGTGATGTAATGGAATATTATATATATAGTACAGGGTCTGTGGTAGCGACCCTGTAGTTATGGTTAAGTTGACTTTTCCAAAGAAAGAGCAGTTTTTGGGTGGCTTATAATTTTAGTGCCATTTGACGAATCTGCACAAAACTTTGCAAAGGAAATATAGACTCAACTCTGACTTTCTTTTGAAAGTTTGGTGTGGTTTCGTCAGGGGCGGCAAAGTTGTAGGGGGTCACAAAAGGTTTGAAATCCGGATAGACATGAATGGAAACATTTTTGCTCATGGCTACAGTCCAAACCACTGGATAGATTTTACCAAACTTGTGCAAGGAGCAGCGGCATGGTCCCAAAAGCAGTCTTTACAAATTTCATGTTAATCCATCCAGTACATTTAAAAAAAATGCCCAAATCATAGGTAAAAAAAGTGTGTGATGCCTCGTTTCGGTCCACAGACTCACTTCCTGATTCGGTCTATGAGGACACATCTGAACCAATCAAGGAGACACAAAACATCTGTGCACAACGTACACAGCCGCTGATTGGTAAATGAGAACCGTGAGTTGTATCAAAACCTTTGAAACAAACATCATGTTGGATTCACGAACTGTGCCCGTACACTAGGAGCATTGCAGTAAAAACATATTAAAAACACAATATTACACTTGTTAAACAAAATTAAGCCATCTCCGGGACCTTAGGGGGGAAGAGGATGGGATGGGATATGTCTAGAAAAATCAGAAAATCAGGTATGTTTTCATCTCCAATCCCTGTGAACATCTCAGTTGTTCAGGGATATTACTGAAATGTGCACACATTGGACAAATGTTTGAGTACATCAATGCATATGTGTGCATTACAGGGTCAGTAAGGAGCAATTTTTGAATGGCTTGTAACTTTGACAACATTCAGCTTCAGACGTAACATCCTCACATGGCTACACTCTAACGACCTCCCTTTTTGACAATGCACTTGCACCTGCGATCATCTGAATGACTGTTCCCCATTGTATTCATCCCTATGTATCTTTATGTATATCATGTATATTCACTAGCTAGACTTGCTGTTTATGTATTGCCTCCATGTATGTATATGTCCTCATTGTGTAACTAAGCTCGACGTAACCTTGTATGCTGTGGCGCCCAGTTACCTAAGGGTCCGGAGCGCATTACAATTTAATAAACAAACTAACATTCAACGAAATTGAACAAAATGGTCCAGTAAAAATATAGGCCCGTCTGTGAATGGTTGTGTACATTTTGGTGCTGCTTTGCCAAAAGGAAGCGAAACTGGATGGGAACAAAATGTTTGGATTGCTTATAACTTTAGTGTTGTTTCCAATATCCGCACAAATGTTTGCAAAAAGATTAAAGACCCAACTTTGATTGTTTTTGCCCATTTTGGTGGTATTTTGTCACAGGTGAAAAATTGTAAGGGGGCTGCCAAACATTTCGACATCGGGCTATGCTTAATTGTGAAATAAATTCTGCTTGCGGTTTGCTGCCTGGAGAGTGGGCTTTACCAACGTATACCCTGATTTGTTTAGTGTGGACTGTAACATGGCCACAGCTCATGCCCTGTGGCTTATCAACACTGGCCATGTCTTCAAGACATGAACACTGACCATCGGTCACATTATGTCGTTATAGTGGACACTGGACCAGGATGCAAGTTAGGTGCAGTGGACAATGAGGGAAGCTCTTTGGGGCCAGAGTCATGGTTGTGCCTCATACCCTAGGCAATTCAGCCGTTACTTGCATCCTCAGAATAAGCTTCTGAAAATGACAGACTTCAGAATGCACTGCAAAACATGTTTTTGTTAAAGGAGCGTTATACTCCTTTCATATATGTTAAACGAGGAATTATTAATAACTCATATACAGTGCTGGGAAATCAGAAAACATTTTCAGTTATAAAAACCTTTGAAATTCAATGAAAAAACGTTATCATAGGGAATTCTTTGTAAAATTGCTGTAATAAAAACGTGAAACAACTTTGTTAAAGGAAGTTATGGCTACAGGGCAAAATCTAAAAACCAAAGAAATTCGCCAATTATGGTAAGCTACAGAACCATAACTTGTGTCTCAGCTACGCACTGCTAAGTCTAACAACCATGACATCAAAGAGGACATCGCAAATGTCCTTATCAAAATGTCATTTACTGTAGCTGTAAAATTCCCTTTTTTGTCCTAATCCCATTTTTTTACTCTCTCTTTTTAAAAAAAAGGTATTCCACATAACTGAGGTTATCAGCATACTATAGATAACCATGTGTATCTGTTAACACACACAAATAATTAAGGTTATTCATAAAATAGTGCAAAATGCAAAACCCTTTTCTGCACCCCCAGGCACTCACCAAGTGCACCCTCCTCATACCATGCTCCCCCACTTACCTCAAGTTCTTTTTTCCTCCCTAGCCCTTTCCCATCCCCCCTAATACTTGCCCTTTCATCTGACGCACTTTAATTCCTGAATGTTTGAGCTGTGAACTTGCACCCCAATCCCACCCACTCCCCAATTTCACACAGTGTCCGCTTTCCTCATCCCCACCTCTAGCCTGATGCCATTTCATCCATGTTCCTCCACCAAATGTCATTTTTTCCTCTTTTCGTTTTCAGCTAAAGCCGGTTATACCCATTTTAATCATGGTTATATCTTGCATTGAGCAAAATAAATTGCAGCTTTTTCATTTCTGAAATTCTCACTGGTGCATTGTGGGACACATATAAAGCTATACATTTGGGAGAAGGGGCACCCCCTTCTCTTTCAAATATTTTAGCAACTGCTAGATGGAATAACACCATATCTTTCTTGGAAAGACCAATATACATGTTTTAAGGAGCAGGGAGCACCCTGCTCTCTGTCAAATATTTAAAAATACTGGATAGATTTACCCCAAACCAGTCAAGTCAACACTTTGCAGCACATTATTTCTTATTTTCTCCAAATCTTCCAGGCGGTTTTCACACCAAAGCTGTTAAAAAACTGCAATTTCCTCTATGGGAAAAGAAATGGCAGTAGGCTTAAAACTGAGTTTTTTTTCTTACTAGCTTTTTCATTTTTGATGAATTGTTCCCAAAACTTCCAGTTTGGGGGTGGGGGAGGCTTAACAAAGCCTTGGTTTTGAAAATGTCTTCTAAATCCACCCAGTAAGTCAAACGTTATTAGCCTCTCTCAGCCTCTGTGCTGAAAATCAACAAGACCAATGCAAAGGTTCTAAGGCATCCCGTTCTCAGTCAAATATTTTAAAAAAACTCCTGCATGGATTTACCCCAATCCAGTCAAAGCAATTAAGCCAGCTCTTTGTGCCCAAATTGTTCTTTTTTGTACAGATCTGCAAAACTATTTTGATGCTACGGCTGTTCAAAAATTACCCTTTTTATCTATGAGAAAATTAATGTGAGTGGACTGTTTTTGTTTTCTCAATAATTTGAACTTTCTAGCAATTTTTTCCCAAAATGTCCAGTTTAGTGAGTCTTTTGGCAACCTGTTTGGAAAATGTCATCCAAATCCATCCAGCAAGTCAAAGGTTATTAGCCTTGCTCAGTCTCTGCTGTGAAAAATAACAAAGTCGATATAAAGGTTTTAAGGAGCAGGGCGCACCCCTTCACTATGAAATATTTTATGAACTACTCGATGGATTAACCAGTCAAGAAATATAATTCAAAGCTGCCCACGTTGTGTCTTATTTGGTCCAAATCTGCTGAGCGGTTTTCGCTTTAAGGCTGTTCTCAAATTGCACTCTTTGTTCATGGGAAAATTAATGGGCAGAAAACTGTGAAACTGTAGTGTTTTGTTTTCTTAATAACCTTTTCATTGTATAACATATTGCAGACAAAACCTGCAGTTTTCCGCCAAATATTTTAACAACTACTGGGTGGAATAACCCCAAACCTCTCCCGGAAATGGAGTCAACACTTCTTGACCAAGGGCCTCATTACAACCTGGCAGCTTCGGATCGCAGTGATTCCGTGACGGCGGTAATAAAGTTTCCGTGTCCGCAAGGTTGCGGAAAGACCATCCAATTATGTGCTGTCGGTCGCGCGCACCACACGGACGCGGAAACGTTGTTACCGCCGTCACGGAAAAAGCCACGGAAATGGACATAGCGCTGCCACAAGTAGCGCAAAACCTGTGTCCGCCTCCGTCGTCACGGAAATGGAACCGGAAATACCATGATCACCAAAAACCGGAAACAGAGAGGCGGCCATCATATAAAGCACAATCCATTGCCATCCAGAGTCAGCACAAGCACAATCCATACTGTGAGAAGGCAAAAGGGACCACCAGCATGTCTGCCAGAATTCCAGCGCAGAGGCAGCGCAAACAGCGCTTCAGTGAGGCGGAGCTAACTGTGCTCATGGAGCACATAGTGGAGCATGCAGAGATGCTGTTCAGTGCCGATCAACGGCGTGCCACACAGCAGCGGAGGAAGGAAGTGTGGGCAGAAGCAGCACGCAGGTGCACCGCTGTGGGCGTGACAGTGAGGAGCGTCAAGGACTGCCACAAGCGGTGGGACGACCTCAGGCTGAGGGTTCGTAACCTTATCTCCACACACCGCCACCGCCAACGCAGCAGTGGGACAGGTGGAGGACCCCCTTCCCCACTGAGGCTGCAAGCACGGGAGGAGCGTTGCAGCAGTGTCCTCCACCTTGAGGGCATTCATGGGATCGGGGAGGCTGAGGCAGGAGTGAGCCCACCTGCAGATGCTGGTAAGTGGTCAAACATGAATGCCATATGAGAATATGTTGATGGCATTACAGTGCCAAAGGACCCATAAACCCCCCCCAGGCAGTGCATGACAGGCCCAAAGGACCCGTTAACAACCCCCCCAGGCAGTGCATGACTGGCCCAAAGGACCCGTTAATAACCCCCCCCAGGCAGTGCATGACTGGCCCAAAGGACCCATTAATAACCCCCCCAGGCAGTGCATGACTGGCCCAAAGGACCCATTAATAACCCCCCCCCCAGGCAGTGCATGACTGGCCCAAAGGACCCATTAATAACCCCCCCCAGGCAGTGCATGACTGGCCCAAAGGACCCGTTAATAACCCCCCCCCCCCAGGCAGTGCATGACTGGCCCAAAGGACCTGTTAATAACCCCCCGCAGGCAGTGCATGACTGGCCCAAAGGACCTGTTAATAGCCCCCCCATCTCCCCAGGCAGTGCATGACTGGCCCAAAGGACCCATCAAGATCCGTATGGCACCCAATATCACAGCAATGCATACCCCCAGCAATCAGATGCATGTAATGAACACTATACAATGACCAACCTGTATGATGCATGTGATGCACCCATCAGCCACCACCACAACACTAATTGCATGTCCTCTGTGTCCCCACAGCCGTATCCAGTGACAGTGACACTGCACAACAGGCCAGGCAATCAGCACCGGCACATGCCCAAGCCACCGCCCCCACACAAGAGGATGCTGCCAGCAGTTCGGCATCTCAGCCCCCACTACCAACTGCAACAGATGTGCCGGCCACCACCACCGAGACACATCTGGTGTCTTGCCTGAAGCAAGACAGGTGCCACGGGAACCCACCATGCCCACCAAAACCAACAGAGAAGGCAGCTGCACTGCAGAGGAGGTGGCCTGTAGTGACAACAGTGCCCCGGCAGAGCACTCTGATACTAGGCCACAGGGGGAGATGCCCACATTTGATGACCTGGGTTCCTTCCATCAGCTGGAGTTTAGCCCCACTTCACTCAGAAGTCCCATGACGTCACCCACCCCATCCATGGCAAAGCTGAATTCCCGCAAGCAGCGGATGGAGGAGCAGTAGGCAACCCTCACCCAGCTGGTGGAGAGACAGCTTAAAGAATCTAGGCTGCAGAGGGAGTGCTATAGCAGGTCAGTGCGTCGCCTCTCAAGGTCTATTGGACGCTTTGCAAGCACAAAAGTCACCCTGGCACGCCATGTGCGGGAGGGTAACGACAACACCTCCAGACTCATTGAGGCCATGTTGATTGGGCAACAGGCAAATCTTGCACGCATTCCATCCATACCGGATTCTGTGCCATCAAATACCACCACCCCATCAAGCTCCACTACTGCCAGTCCAAGGAGGCACTCAAGTCGGCTAACGGGGCTCTCGGGCAAGGATGCACAGGCACAGAAGTGCACACGGAAGTGATGATATGTGTGTGGGGCACTGCAGGACACACGTGGACTTGAAGGGTGTGAGGTGTGGGTACGTTTGGGTGGTGGGGGGGGTTGTTTTGGGTGTTTGAACATTGGGGCCTGGGTGGGGGTGGGTACGTTTGGGTGGTGGGGGGAGGTTGTTTTGGGTGTTTGAACATTGGGGCCTGGGTGGGGATGGGTACGTTTGGGTGGTGGGTGGGCTCGGGTGTACAGCTTCCCTAACAATTTCACCTCCTTCCCTGTTGTGAATTCATCAATATATCATCATTTGAAAGCAAAACATACATGTGTGGACATCTATCATTTCATTTGCAGTACAACAAATCATTTATTGTCATCACTCTATGCATTGCTGTGAATGTGCTGTGTCTCAAAAGTAAATGCGAATCAGCTCATCCCGTGCTCTTTGGCCATCAAGTGCACCCCCAGGGGGAGGTGGTGCCATCCCATCCCCATCCCCATCTCCGTTGGGAGGGCAGTGTTCCATTTGTTGGTGGGTGTCTGCAGTGGCAAAAGGTGTATGGGACAGTGACAGGATGGGCTGTGGCAGGGTGTGTACAGGCACACTGTGGTGACCTGTCATGTCTTCCTTTGTGATGTTTGGTATCCGCTGTCTATTTGGTAGATGGGAGCAGCGGTGATGCATGTGTGGTCCAGCGGCACACTCACATTGCTCATTGGCCTGGACACATACATAACGCTTGAACAGGGTCAGAGCATTGTCAGCTGTACTCACCCAATAGCCATGTGCTTTGTCCGGCATAGCGTTCCATGTACCGTGGCAATGTGGAATTCCGCAGTACCATTGAGTCATGGGTTGAGCCTGGGAAACGTGCGCAGCAGTGTGTAATCAGTAGCGTGGCATCACATATCATCTGTACATTCAGTGAGTGATACTGTTTCCTATTGCGGAAACCCATCTCAATTGCACTTGGTACTGTCAGCTCAATGTGGGTGCAGTCAAGTGCACCTATGCAATTTGGCATGCCTGTTATGGCATGGAAGGCCAACTTTGTGGCAAGGACCTTGGGGAGGGTACGGGGTAGGGCTATGTGTTCCAACACATGGCGCAAAAGGGCATCCAGTACCTGTTTCAGGATTTTCGAGAAACAGGGTTGTGATATGCCGTGCAGCTCACCGACCGTGTGTGGATAGGTGCCAGTGCCAAGGAAATGCAGCACAGACACAACTTTCAGGAGGGGGGGATGGCAGTGGGGGTGTCTATGTGGCTGCTGATGTTGTGCTCAATCATGGCAGTGATGTACAGGATTGTTGGGCGGTCCAGCCGGTATAGTGTGTGGATCTGTCCTGGGGTAAGGTTCCAGGGTGAGGCCCTGATGCGTGGTATTGCAGGCTGCCTGCGGGGTAGTGGCGGCTGCACAATGGGGTTTGCCATAAGTGCAGGGTTGGCTGGTTGGCGCCTGCGCCTCCTCCGCCTCTGCCTCCTCCTCTGCACCATTACTGCCATCATGTGCAGTGCTGCCTGTTGGTTGAGTAGGCCCAGTCCAAGTGCTACTAGAGCTGCTGCCTGCATGGTTCTGTGTTGTGTTGGGCTGAGTGTGGCCCTTTTGTGGGCTCCCAGTGTGCTGCTGGGTCCAACTGGGCTGATTTGGTGCACCTGTGCCCTGATTCTGTTCAGCAGGCACTGTTTAGCGTCATGTTTGCGGTGGCGGCGGTACCGCCACCGTGATCACGGTTTTAACACCATTTTTCTGGCAGTGTTTCCATGTCCGCGCTAGTTGTGATGCTCGCAGTGTTTCGTGTTGCCGGTAACGGAGGGGTTTCCGTGCAGGTGGACTTTACAGGACTCTTAACTCCGTGGTGGCGGTTTGAGGAGGTGCTATTTCCGGGGCCGCGGGTCATGATTGGGCGGACGTGGAAACGGTGCCGGTATGGTTTTACTGCCGCCGTTAACTCCGGACCGGTGTACTTGTAATGAGGCCCCAAGTCTTTTTGTACCTTGTCCAATTCCATCCAGCAGATACAACTTTTTCTGTAAGGGGAAATGGATAGTAGTCCGAAAACAGTGTTTTTTTGCAAATCTTTCCCAAAAGGTCGAGTCGGGATTGGGGAATGTTTTAGTGACAAACATTTTGTTTGTAGCATATCAGCCAAATCCGTCATTCAAGTCAAAAGTAATTAACAATTCAATTTGCAGGTTTCCTATGGAACTTGATACTCAACTTAACTTTAGTGAGGAGAATGCCGCACTATAAAATATATTTTTTTTATATATATCAAAAAACCTTGTTTAAGAGAGGGTTAAGGTGATCAGATTTAATGCAACAAAACCTCTGAATTTCAGGAATCGCATTTTGAGCACTTCCAACTTAACTATGCCTCTCCTGTTGCTCAGCGTATGACCACAATAATGACACCACAGAGGACATCACAGGTGGCATAACTAATTATATCATGCATGACATCACTGATATCACTGTTTTGAATAATTACATTTTGAAATATGGAAACTCTGTTTTTTAACATAACATATGTGTACATATTTCATACAAAGTACAATGTATTCGGCCCTTGTTTCTTTAATAGTAGCTGACTAAGAGAGGTTTGTTCCTCGGAGTTTGTCGGGGGAAAAAGTGGTCTCATGAATTCTAATTCAATTTTATCAAAAATGTTGGGCCTTGCGAGTGTGCCATTTTATGTAGAGTCTGGTAAATTGTTCAGTACTGAAATCTACTTCCCGAGAATAATACATAATAATAATGTGTTTTGTTCTGAGTAATTATTGTGCAGTTCTGTCAATGAATATGTTTTTCAGATTTTTTTGTGATTATTCTCAAGCACGTTAGAGCCGGGAGAGACAATGATTGTTTGGGTGTTTGCGTGTGGGCTTTCAACACCCTCACTATAGCTTGTGGTGAAGTCTGGCTAATGATCTCCCATTTTAAGATTACCATTCCTGAACCCCAAACTGTATCACTTTTGGAATGACAATCCATAATATCCACTGCAGTTTTGTAATACAGCCACCTGCTCTGTCTGTGGCATCACTTGAACTGGACATGACCCTTTACAATCATTTGTCCTATTTTTCCCTCTGAAACATGATACTACATGCAGGTGTATTAACAGGTTGATATGAGAGAATGATCTGTATGCATTTGGGAAAAAAAGAAAAAAAACGTAATAATAGCCTCTCCCCTATGAGGAAATGTATTTAGCAGTTAGCTGTATTAAGGTATTTATAGAGCTCCTTAAGAGATTGCATGTTTTTGAAATTGTTCATAAAAAATCTTAAAATATCCTCCCTGATGAGTTGACTCTCAGAGAAGGCCAGAACCCTGATAAACATCAGATACTACCTGTTTTTCAATTGGTGAATAAACTCACCCTATAATGAATATTTGCCCGCCCAATATTTCTTTAATTATTTGAAGCAGATAATTATCATTACTAGGAGAAATGATTAAAAGAATAAAACATCTTGAGGCTAGATAATTTTCAATGTTTCTAGTTAGGTGATTTTCTACAATCAGCAAAGTAATTTTGATTGTCTCTATGTTATTCTCTTTTCTGAAGCTCAGAAAAGTTGACAAGGACGTTCCATTCTGGACAATGTGCAGATGCTCATCAACTATCTTCACTCTAAAAAACATTGCTAGTTATCTACTTAGCCTTCTATGAGAATGATCATGGTGGACAAGTATTTGAGTATTGTGATGTTTTAGCATTGACAAACCCATTTTCTCCAGATGCTTTTTTCCTTCAACCTTAACTCACCCCTATAAACTCCCTGTATATTAATCTTGCATGAATTCTACAGGGTATTTACCCTTGGAAATCACCACCACCTAAGACACAACTGGCAGCCAAAGCTTAAAGAGAACCAATATTATCCTCACTGCCTAGCAACTCTGCCAACCAAATATGATGCTTTTGAAAACTTTCCCTTCAAATGTCTGTGAAAGGTCCACTGATTGACACTTGGAATGAGAGGTGGAGACGCCATACAGGCCAGGCGCCAGCACACACTCAGTGATGCTGTGCTGAAACACAGATGCACTGGCTTTCTTCTCCACACAACACTAGTGTGGCAGAGGCTTATCATTTGGATACCAACATAAAGCCTACCCCTTTAAAATGGAACTATAAAAAATGGACACCTAATGGTACTGATTAATTCTATGGTTGTAAGTAGGATGTGGGACCTTCACTCCCAGGGAACTGTTCTTGCCCTAATTATAATCTATGCAATACCAGAACACAAGCAAGGCAGTGAGAACATCCAATGTAATTTAGTTGGCTGGCACTGGAGTGTCAGAATCCTAATGAAAACACAGATCTGCTGAGGCTATGTAGCTAAGTGACTAAGTGACTACTCCCATATATGGGCCCATGCCTCCCTCTCACCAGAGTGAACTGTGGAGCAGAGCTGTAGGTGGAGGTACAAAATGTAGCTCTCTGGGGATGGCAGCAGAGGCTCTGCAAACTGTCTAGCCTTCTGGAAAATTAAGATGGAGGACAGTCTTAGAGAAACCTATGTCAGCCTGGAAGAATGAGAGGGTTGGGGTGGTTAGATTGGCAGGAAATCCATAAATTCATTAAAATCCATAGATACAAAACAGGTATTAAAAATTAGATGGTTAACCTGAGGAAGCCCCCTAGGGGGAGCCTCTTAGAAAGTGTTGGTGTCTGGATGACATGGTGCGGCAGGGCAGGGACACGTTGGGAGATGGAGACAGGAGGAGGGAGAGCATGAGGAAGAGCAGCAGGAGGCCAAGAAGAAGGCTCAAACAAGGTCGCCAGAGATGGGGGCAAATAGGATAGGTAGAGTAGGAAGTTGAAGGGACAACAGAAGGAGTTTGGGAATAGAAGGCCTGAGAGGAAGCTTTTATAATACGGGAGGAGTACAATAATGAGAAACTTGAAGATCATGAGGTGACCGAAGTGGCCAGTGGACTGAAACGGATAACGATGAGAAAGGAACAGAGACACCTCACAAATGAAGTTTGTGAGTGTAGGAGTTAGAGAAGTGGAGGGGAGAGAAAGGAGAAAAGAGAGTTGGGCCATCTTGTTCTATGCAAGCACTAGGTCCAAAGATGGCACTTTCAGACCTCTTCCTTTTTGTTGTGAGTTTGCTCTAGATCAATGTTACAACCCTTCCCTTCATTCTGACTTCGAACAGACCTTCTAAAATGAGTAAGGCCAAGTCAGATAGGCTCTTACTTCATTGTGAAAAAGGGGCTCCAGTCAGAGAGGTGGTGTAGGCACATTACCAGTTAATGGTAAAACCTCTTCTGAGAAGTGCAGTCTTAGAACTGGCCCATTCACACTTCATAGAGAGTCATCCAGGGGTTGCAATTATTCCTGTTGTTTATGTAAAACCCACCATTTCAGCGTGGGTGTTTCATTGTTATGTATGGATGATGCGCTTACATGCATGATATTCGTCCTGTTTTTATGTCTGTGGGCATTCCTCCTTCCTGAGTTCACGGTCGGACTTGGTATGGCCCGCCCGCAGGGGGAATGGGAGCGTGGATGAGGTGATTGCAGAAATAATGCATTTATTTATTTATTACATTTGTAGAGCGCGCTGCAGCCCAGAGACATCGAGGCACTATTACATGAAGGTGTACGCAAGCAAGATTATATATATATATATATAAAACATAATACCGTCAGCATCTCCCCGTGTCCAGGTGACAGGTGGACAAGAGCATGGATTTTATCTAGCCTCGGTAAGCCACGTTGTGGGAGGAGTCATCTTCAGGAACAATGCAGGTTGGCCAGGCCCTCCTGTGTGAAGAGTTCTTTTGTGGGCTGTTCCGGACCGGCTTGAACTCTCCCCTCTCCAGGGTTGAGGAGGTGAGCAGTGTTGTGAGGGAGGCACCCCAACGCGTGCTGGTAGTCCCCGTGTGCTCATGCCCATTCTTGAAGGACAGACGGTAGCGTCCTCGAGTCTGCCTTTCCCCTCCCTATGACTGGAGGTAGGAGTGGAAAAGTTTACAGAGCGGCCCGCAAAGTGCGGCACTTTGAAGTAGAAAAGTATATTGTCTGGCCACTTTCAGCAGTGGTGGCGCTATCAGTTTATTGTCACCGCTTGAGGAAGAAAATACTGGGGAGTGTAGTGCAATATATATTAGCAGGGTTGGTTGCTGCTAAGAAAGCCAGAAACTTATGCAAGTAAAGTTGAGTCAGAAAAGAGGGGTTCTGTGGGGACTCACTGAAGTGACCACACTCGGACTGATCCGCTGCTTAGAGCCACCAGGGCGCTGGTAGAGGCGCCCCAGTAGACCTCTCTATGCGCCACTGTAGGTGGGGAAAGAAATTAGGTGGCTCTTGTCTGGAAAGGGCGAGTGTCAATGCACTCCACCGGACCTTGCTACCTAGCGTGAACCCTGCTGAGATCATAAGCTTTGGGTTACGTTCGGCACGGGTGCTGCAGGGGTGATTTCTGTTACGACCAATACTTGCCCGGACCACCAAATGACTCTCGTTGGGGTTGTTTTCCTTCAGGACCTAGGGGCACTGTGTGTTTGATGTCTGTACAGTATGTGTGGTGTAATGGGTAGCCGGCAGCTGCCTGGGAAATGCTAAAACAACAAAAGAGTTATTTATTTATCAATTGTGAATAATCTCGCTCACAAATGCTCCACATGAGGTGCAAGTTATTTATTTATCAAATGTGAATGATCTCGCTCACAAGTGCTCCCCATAAGGAGAAAAGAGTTATTTATTTATCAAATGTGAACAATCTCGTTCACAACTGCTCCCCAAAAGGTGAAAGAGTTATTTATTTATCAATTGTGAATGATCTCACTCACAGATGCTCCCCATAAGATGAAAGAGTTATTTATTCATCAAAGGTACATGATCTCTTTCACAAGTGCTCCCCCATCCAAGTGAAACAGGTGCTTACTTACCAAATGTGACAGATGTTGTGCGAAGGTGTTCCCACTAAAGGGAAAACAGTTATTTGGTTATCAAATGTGAATGACCTTGCTCACAAGTGCTCCCCACTGAGTTATTTATATATTGGTTTATCATCTTTGAATGGTTTTGTCCCCACCCCCAAGTGACCACACTGGGGTTAAAGAGTATTATAACTATTGGAGGAAATGTAAGGAGGACTTTAGTTGAGAGATTCAATCAGACCTTGAAGAACCTCCTCTGGAAACTGGTGGAAGGAGTTCAATTTGTGGGCTATGTCCACTGCAAGGAAGACTCCACATGTCTATACTGGCTTCTCATTTTTTCAAGCTGGTTTATGGCTGAGAACCCTAAGATGCTCTATACAGGCAAAATGAGCAATTGGAGTATGATGAAATGATTGGACAGAAAACTACAAAGTTTGTGTAAACCATTAGAGAACACATAGGTTTGGTGAGGTTATGCATGCGGCAAACCCAGTCATTTAGCATGGGCATGTCCTGAGAAGGTTTTCGAGGAACTACTTGGTTACAAGCCAAGGACATCTTTTGGGAACCAAGAGAAATATAACCCAGAGCAACATTTTGGCCCAGGGAGCAGGAGGGCAAGTGTACCCTCCCACTCACAATAGATGAAGTACCATCATTGACACTCTTAGATTTCAGCAGCTGCCTAGTGGCTACTGGAGTGAACTTGCTCATCCCAGAATATCTCTGACAGTATATATCAGTTCTAAATAATTGTGTGGCTGGCAGTCAGGATATCTACTTCACCATGAACATACAAATCTAAGCTGGTGGGAACAGAGACACCTTGGAGGCCACCGTAAGTCTGTGTTTGTCTGAAAAACACATTTTTGGGAACGAATCTACACAGTTTACCAAGAAGTTAATCAGCCTAATAGGCCTAATTGCAGCAGTTTAGAATATGTCATCCACCCAGAGAGAGAGAGACAAACAGTGCCTAAGGGGGGGAAATGGAACCAATGACTTTGTGGACACTAATTCACTAAAAGCCTTGTGGATGACCTCACCTGACGGGAGAGGTCTGTGAGAAAGCACATTTTTATTGGAAAAATTGCATATGTTAGCATATGTAATGGGGATGGAGGAGCCCTGCAGACTGAAAACGACCACTTGGCATGCAAGGTAATGCCAGAGGACGAAGAAGGATGGGACTCATAGTTTTCACGACCAATTAGCAGCCAATGATATAGTGTGGTGGGATGAAAACCTCAGTGAACTCAGGCCTGCAAAGTTGGGTGCCTGAATAATAAATGATAGCTGGCCACATGAGACAACATTCAGGTCGCTTGAAGGGTGGTCCTTTCTTGACTCAGGGAAGTCTAGATAGGGAGGACACGACATGCTCCTTCAATTAATCTCTGGAACAAAGGAGACAATGTTTTTACATGGTGTTGATCTTCCCCTGGGAGAATATTGTCTACCAACTAAACTATAGCCCAGGTCCCAAGAACACCTCCCCAATGTTACCAGCCACTCACAAAAAAGGCCATGTTTATGAGTAGAAGTGCTAATTGCTGTCTTAATGAATGTGTTGGTTCGCCATGAGAGTCAAAGCAGCCCATCACTGGATTGTGGACTGGTCACTGCACGACCCAAGAAAAGAGCCACTGATACGGAGTCCTGTGTTGAGAGGCCACTCGGGTAGGCAGGGAGGCAAAGGTGGCCAGAGCATTTTGGGCCAACAAGTGTAGAAAGAGAAAGGTGGTAGAGAAGAAAAGAACACCATACAGGACATTGGAAATTATATTATGGGGTTCTAAGAAGAGATCACTCAATCCACCTGTTTTGGTGGCAGTTCAGGCACAGCAGCATTCTAGTATTCCAAGGTGACACCCCCAAGCTCCCTGGGCCAAGTGCACTCTAGAGAAGTGTGAGCCAGGTGTGGCTAAACAAAACCTGAAACAATTATAGACTCCACAAGTCTTGTATGTATGGAGGACCATTTAATCAGGGATCAGTATCCAGACAGCAGGAACGTGACTACAGAGACAACTCCAACAAGAAACTAGTGCAGGGGATAGTTATATACTAAGGACATTGAGGGATTGTCTGACAGACTGAAGCCCTCATGCCAGCTGGAACTGTCTTTTGTAGTTTCACCTTTGAAGATTCCTTAGCCCCTAATCCATTACACCCCAGCCCTGGAATATTGTGTTGTGGAATACAATTAGCTGACACTTACTTCTTTGCTCTTTAGTCATTTGTTAATCTCTCAGCCACGAATATTCACTTTAGTGGCAGTGCAAGCCGGGTACAAATCTATCACTTAGATTGCAGTTGAAGAAATGCTGTTTAGGATATGTGCCGACCGATTTTGTAAATATGCAAACATATTACAATCCCACCCCATATTGTTTGTTTGTTTGTTTGTTTTATTCATTTATAATGGACACCAGACCCGGAGGTAAGAGGGCGCAGCAGTAAATGATATGCGAGGCATAGGTTACCTAGTTACATAGTTATACATAATACGAGAACTATAAATAGGTCGTAGCAGTGATACAGTAGATTATATTCAGAGTATTATACAGTTTAGGTTACATAGTTACATAATTACACATGATGCTAAGATATATACAGATCGTGGCATTGATACATTACATTTTGTACATAATATTCTACAGTTTACAGGTATTATATCAGCAAAGGTGAAGGGGGGAGGAGGTATTGGCAGTTGATTGATTGTTTCAGATGATTAATGTAGTTAGATCTGAATTTGAGGTCGGATTTCTCCTCACGTATAGAGTGGGGCAGTGAGTTCCATGCTTTGGCCGCCTGTACGGGGAAGCTAGAGCCTCCAACCTTGGTCAATTTGAATCTAGGGATGATAAGTGTGTTGCCATTGGAAATTCTAGAGGGTCTGGAGGATCTTCTTTCTGTGAATCTATCTGTTAGATAGGGAGGAGCCATGTTGTTCACGGCTTTGTGTGTAAGGGAGGCGACTTTCAGTAGGATTTTGTCTTGGGTCGACCGCCAATTATTATTGCGCCTTATCATCGTAATGATTGATCGTCTGAGGATACCAAGAGCTGCTCTCAGGGCATTATTTTGTAGAATTTGTAGTCTGTTTAGGATGTGTTTGTTGGCTCCAATATATAAGGCATTACAGTAATCGAGTCTCGATTAAACGAGGGATCTAGCTAGAATCATGCAATTGTCATTAGAGATAAAGTGTTTACCTGCTCTGATGAGCTTACATGTGTAAGCTGTGGCTGAGGCCAGTTAGTTCACCTGTTTGTTGAAGGAGAGAGTGGCATCTAGATGGAAGCCTAGCATCTTCACTTCCTTGGCTACCTTAATAGAATTCCCATTGATTTCAAAGGCAGAGTCATTCTGGCCTAGTTTTTTGAGATTGGAGTGTGTGCCCAGCATGATTAGCTCTGTTTTGTCATCATTCAGGCACAGACCATGAGTAGCCATCCATGCCTGGATGATGAGATACACCCTATTCACCAAGGCCAAATCCTTGTTATAATCCCCCGAAAGCGGGAGGAGAATCTGGGTATCATCTGCGCAGTTAGTGTAGGTGATACTAAGAAGTACTAGATCATCAAAAAGGGGCTTAGTGAATATGCTGTATAATGTTGGAGATATACAAGAGCCCTGGGAACGCCACATGAAATGGGGATCAGGTCTGCTGCATTTGGGGGGGAGAACACCCTCATGGTCCTTTCGCTAAGGAAAGATTCAACCCATTTTATGGCTTCTTTGGAGAAATGTGCAGCGGAGTTAGGGTGGTTGCAGAGGACTTTGTGAGCTACAAGGTTGAATGCGGCTGACAGATCTAAGAGTAAGAGGAGAGCTGTTTGACCTTTGTCTCTTAACTCATCAATTTGAATTTTCAAATCGATGAGAGCGGTCTCGGTCCCATGTTGTGGACGGAAGCCAGATTGCCTTACTCCTAGGAGTTTGTGTTTTTCTAGGACTTTTTGGATTTGAGTGTATGCAATCTTGTCCAGGATTTTTAACAGGAAGGGGACTGTCGTGATGGGGCGGTAGTTGGTGGAAATCAGGGGGTCTAGGGATTGTTTTTTTTAGCAATGGCAGTATCCATGATTGTTTCAGGTTGGACGGTACAGTTCCTGAGTTGAATGATGCATTTACAAGTTCAGCTATGAAGGGGGAAAGTACTTTAGTGACATCTTTTATAAGTTGTGCAGGGCACAAGTTGCCTTGATATTTTCATGATCATCACTGCGTCTGAAATACAAGCAACCCCAACATGTAACTGGTAAGTGCTTGCATGACTGCAGGGCCGGCCCATCCTAAACGAGTCCTATGAAAATGATAGTCACTGAGCAGGGTGTTTAGGTGTTAAAACACAATTTAAGTAATGAATCTCCAATGAAGAAGCTTTCGAAACAATTTATGGTATCAATGTTTAGCACAGACCCAATGGCATTAATAAGATATGCAGCTAATGGGCCATATTCCTAACAGACATGCTTCAATTGCTTGCACCCCCAGAAGCCTCGCTACACAAGAAGCAACACGTCCGAGCTTGTGATTATCAGTGTGCTGACACCTATTGAGACATTAGGTTAATTAGAGGTGTCCTATGCAGTGCTATCCCCAGGGAGAAATAAGCCAGGCTTCCGATTCAATAGATATCATATTACATTTGAATTATATATTTGGTACCCAGAAAATTCTGTGAGTTTCCTGTCATTTGTTTTTTTTTACATTTCCCTGCATGAAGTTATAGCAGAGAAACAAAAGTTATATGGCCAAATAATTTTCTGCTGTGAGCATGAAAAGGAAACAATGCTAGCTTACATACATACTAAACACAAAGGGCCTCATTACGACCCAGGCACAAAACCATGGTGCTAGTAGCACCATGGTCCATGCCGGTAACTTACCAACTCCGCCATGGAGAAAGGGGCAATTACCACCCCATTACAAGGTTGGCGGGGCGTTAATTCCCCCTTCCTCCATGGCCCTTCCCTCATTCCCATTTTTGCCCCATAGGGCTTAATGGGAATGGGGAAGGCACTAAGTACGGTACCGCAAATTGTGGTACCGTACCTAGCACCAAGGTCCCTTTGCGGGTCCCTACTTGGTGTAGACCAGCCGTTAAGGTCGGGTCCCGCAAAGGGACCTCATAATCAGGCGCTAATGGGTTAACGGCGCCGCAGCCTTTTACGGTGCGGTTAACCCATTAGCGCCAGGGTCGTAATGAGGCCCAATGTACTTAAACGTTGTTATACTTAGAAATGAAGTTAGCTCCGGATGTAAATTGAAATTGTATTTACACTGGGCACACTTAGATAGTATATACCATTACATGTTCGTTCTTAGTTTTTACCCTAGTTTTACAGTTTTAAAATCTATACATTATTCTTAATTTTTCAAAGAGTGTCCCATTCTTTTATATAGCTTACATAGATCAGACACTTTTTCAGAGTTTGAGACGTTTTGCAATGTTTAACAGCACCTCTAAAGATGCTCATATAGTCAAATGCTGCAAAATATTTATATTGTGCTATTTTTAGAAATTAATCATGCTTATTAAATATATCAGCACCTTAAAAATACAGCTCCTGTTTAGTTTTTACCAAATTACATCTCTCAACCCAGAGTAAAATGACAAAAATACATACAGTTGCTAAAACCTTCCTTGCATGTATATTTGCCTGGGACATGATGTGATGTTATATTGGGGGTCATGACTTGCAGTAAGAAGGAAGGAATCAAGACGGAAAGATGCCTCACAGAAATCGAAAAGTAATTACACTCAAGAACGTATTCCATGTCATACATTGAGCCCTTTTAATATTTTCGATCAGTGGTTTGCTTTGAAAATATCAGGACGGCATGCAGCTGGGATGGCGAATTGAGGGTTCATTGTCCATGAGGTAGAGTTCACCATTGTTTTGAGGTTTCTGCGTGGTCTGCGTTTTGCCAAGCGATTGTCAGTTTAGAGACTTCCTCACTAAAGGTATCCTTAGACGGCTCGTGTGGCAGACCGTGTAGAAATGCACAGGAACTACTGGCATCTTTCCTATCATCAATGGCCCTCATTACAACACCAGCGCTAAACCATGGTGCTGTTAGCACCATGGCTGGTGCCGGGGTTGTAACGAGTCCGCCATGGTGAAATGGGGAAATACCGCCCCATTCCAAGGTTGGTGGGCGGTATTTCCCCATTTCCCCATGGCCCTTCCCCATTCCCAATTTTTCCCCATAAGGCTCAATGGGAATGGGGAAGGCGGCAATTACGGTACCGCAAATTGCAGTACCGTAATTGCCTGCGAGGTCCCTTTACGGGTCCCTACTTTAACGGCTGGTGTAGACCAGCCGTTAAGGTCGGGTCCCGCAAAGGGACCTCGTAATTAGGCGCTAAGTGTTTAACGGCGCATCAGCCTTTTACGGCGCCGTTAAACACTTAGCGCCAGGGTCCTATTGAGGGCCAATTGTGTGTCATGTTATCTTTAATGCTGTCATTGGTGATTGTTTCACTTCTTTGCGGATTCATCATAGGTTTTTATATATCCATGTATGGAATTAACGTAGGAGTACAAAAATAGCATTGCTTAAAAAAGAAGAAAAGTGACAGAAGACTACAAAAGTAAGTCATCATTAAAAATCCCTTAGACACGCTGACTGAAAATGTTAAGGAAATACAGCAGGAAGTACTTGTTCAGTGCCAGCAGCACTGTGCTGACTGTCCTAGACAGGAACGATTGAGGGAACTAGCATACTGTTTTGCTAGCCCACGGGACATGATTACAGTTAATGGAATAATAGCTGGATGTTGTCTTTTAGTCGGTCAAATCCATATCTTTTACGCCATGTATGTATGATACGAGCCTTACAAATCACTAATAATAATAATCTGAATAAGTATATTCCTTTTTTGTGTACATTTAGGTGCGTTTTTTTATTGATGTTTCCTATTTGAAATAAATAAAAATGTAAATAATAATAATAATAATAATAATAATAATAATAATAATAATAATGTGGTTTTGCATAGCACACTTTTGCAATTTTTTTGTTATGTTCGCTGAATGTTGCTCTGTAACTGAGGTAGCGGTGGGTTGCTAGTTAGTAGAGGGAGAGGCAAGTGCAAAATATGTTGTGTTGATAGGTTGATAGGTCCGGTGTCAGAGGTACCCACTCCCTGTGTGTTGGCATGCTTCTATGGGGTTAGTGGAGTCGTTTGGGAATATGTTATCACAAGGGGATGTCCCAAGGACTGAAAACATATGGGTTTCTTAGGGCAATCTATGGGGTGCAGGAGAGTTTCTAGTGGTTTCTGTAATTTTGATGGTGCCTTCAGTGGGAAGGGAGTACGTCTATGGTTTGAATTGTTATAATGGTGATCAGGCAATAGAGTGAAATGAAGAGCAAGGCTTCTAACTGGTTTCCACAGGTTATAGGGTATTCCTCCGTATGGAGAGGTTTGAGAAAGGTATTCCAGGCTTAAGTTGCGAGGAAAGACACAGTTGAGTCCCCATGTAATTTCCTGACCCTGCCGTAGTAGAGATGGTGAGTGATGTATTGCATTTTAAAGGGCATCCATTTTATGATTGGTAGCCAGTGGAGTGTTTTGCTAGCTGGAGTGATGTGTTTGTGTTTTTTTTTGTGTGAATTATTTGTCATATGTTGTGTAAATATTTTTGATGTCTGAGCTAAAGGTTGTTGCCATAGTCCGGTTTTTAAAGTACCAGAGAGATTGCTGCCATGATTCTGTGTTTGAAGCTTAGCTATGTCATGATGCATCATGAGTTGTAGAGTGCGAAAGAACAGTGCCTTAAAATGGCTTTAACATAAAGTTATAGTGTGAAATCATTGCTAATATTGAATTAGCAAATGTATACAAAACGCTGCGCCAGTCACTGTATAATTTCCTGCATAGATGAATATATGATAGAATATTTATTCTTTCAAAGATCATCCTGACATGCGGTTCGAGCAACAAGGCTCTTCTTCTGAGGCTTAAAATATTCTTGTTGGTCACCAAAACCATTGATTTTGAAAGCTAAATTGCAAAAGAATCAAATCCAAATCCCTTAATAATGCTACGCTGTTGCGTCTCGACAGATTGCCAGCCTTTCGGCGTGAAAACGGGTAATGCTGTTTTCATGCTGAAAGGTTGGCAATTAATCTGTTCTAGTTCAAGGTTTGGATTCTGTTATATTCAGCAATGCAAAGGATGCCTGCCTTTTCTATATTTGCATGATTATTATGTAAAAATAGAACAGACATTTGTGTGTACAAACACTTGAGAATACTACATAACTTGCCAATGACTACAAGTGCAGTTGAGGGTTAGGCCTTGTGACTTTTAAATTGTTGCTGCTTATGCAAGAGACAGATATAAATTCATGGTGTTAAAAGAAGGAAATGTGCTGTAGTGCTGGAATTGTTTTAGTTTCTTCAAGTTCGTCATACTTGATGATTGCAAATGAGATAATATTATTTTCATTTGGAGATGATTGTAGTATTTCAAATCTCCCCCCTTGATCCATCAAGTAAAACTTGATCTATGTCAAGGTTGTGTTTTAGAATTACTCTGCAATTGAGGGAGGACATCAATACTTTTTCTAATCAATGTGTGTTGGAGACAGATTTTTGCTAAATTATTTAGGCTAGTAGATGTGGTGTGGATAGAGCACCACACTTCTAAAAACCAATAGTGATATTAATCATAAAGGTAAACATGGGCAGAGTGAAGGCCTTTTTCTCAGAAGAGATGTGAATGTGATCCAGAAGCTACCCAAATAGGAAAGTGCACAGGTGAAACATAATAGAAAAATCCAACAAAAAGTCTATAAAAAATATATACTTTAATTAAACACACCTTTTAACAAACACTATAAAAACCAACCCCATTAAAGGAAAGTCAGAGAAATGTGAAATATAATGGTGCAGCACTCTGGGGTTTCATTAAGGAGGAAAAACAGGCTAGAAATGCAATAGGAATTCAAAAGTATATATATTTTTAGCAGGAAAAGTTGAAAAAAGGGACTGAGCCAATCTCCAGGGCCGCAAAAAGTTGACATGGGGAACAGGGTTGATCCAATGTTTGGCAGCTCGATAGCGTCAAACCAGGCAGCCTGTACTATTTTCTTTTATGAAATTGAAATTTTATTAGATATACATCTAGCCAAAAAGGCTTTGTATAACACATAGACAAACACATTTACTTAAAAAAGATCGACAGTGCAAAATATAAAATTCATATACACTACTAAAACACATCATTCAATACATCTTAAAATTGCCACAATCTTTAAGTAAAATATAACTATAAAATAGATAAGATGGATATTGTTGCCTCTCATAAAAATCATCCATAGGTCAACAATATTCATCATGTCAATTGCATTATTATAAGGTTTAATAAAATATTTAGTTCTTAGATCAATTAAACTTTCACAGGACATTATCAAGTGGTGTAATGATTCGGAGACATTGTTGCCACATAGTCGACATTTTCTTAATGTACGTGGTAGCCCGAATCTATCACCGTTTGTCTCAAGTGCTTCTGTCATATTGAATTTCATCAAAATGTATGTTCTGAACATATTAATACTTTTGTAAGCTTTTATATACATCGTAGACATATTTCGAGTTAAGAACTCTTCCAAGTACAATCCGCTGTTAGTTTTAGATGTAATATTTACTATGTTTTGTTCAGACCAGGTGACATACAATTTCTTTTGCAGACAATTTTTTAAAACATTTAAGGTGGTACTGCCAGGAACACACCCAGATGTCCATTTCCTGTGAGTTCTTTGCAGGATACCCATAGTGCCAATTAACATGTTACCTTCCAAACGTAAATATGCTTTCACATATGGAACTATGATCGTGTCTGTTTGTAGGGTACACACTTTTTCGTAGGCCATGTAGTATTTTCTTTTATTAAATCAGGATTGTATGCGGTGAGGAAAACTGGCTTCTAGTTGGTTCAACGTGGATGCTCAGTGGAGCTCGAGTGTGGTTAAAGGCTCATGTAGCTCGGATGGTTCACCAGGGTCAAGGCAGTTTGAAACATTGGTAACCAATGGTTCAGGTCTTGAAGTGATGAGATGCTCCAGCTGATTGAGTCGAGGTCCATCGGTTTGTGCAGTGATTTTGGAGATCTCATGCAGGATTCAAAGAGACAGCAGTTTAAGTTGGACTGCAGTAGTGTGCAGTGTGACTGGCTCTGCTTGACATGATGTGGCAGCGAGCCAGTAAAGCCAAGCAGCGGTGTTTCAGAGACTCTATGAAGTGCCAAAATCAGCATTGGTGGGTGCCTCTGTTTCAAGTGTGACCAACAAGGTTCAAATGTGGTTCGATAGGTGTGATTCAGTAGAACAGTGGTCCTGGCTGATATAGCCCTCCAGATCCTGTGATATCTAATGCAGGTGTTCTACTACTTTCAGGGTCTATGTTTGGTGCAGAGTGGCAATCTCTTGTCCTTAGTAAGAGTCACCCCCAAACTACTGTGGGTGTGGGTCAGAAGGAGAACTTGTCTCTGCCTTGCAATCATCCTTTTTTACCCCAACAGTTGGGGGCTTTGGAATTATCAACTTTTCAAAAAAAGCTCCACATTAATTATTCCTAAATCCAGAATAGTCTAAATGAGAATCTGACAGGGAGTGGACAACCTCCTATTGTATAGGAAAGGTCTGCAGGTGTTTGGGCAAAATCAGGCCTTCTTTAAGAAGTCCAATCCTAGTTCTTGTGACAAGTGCACATTGCCTTATTGCATCATACGAAACATGCTATGTGATAAAGGAAGTGAAGGAGACAGGTGGTAAAGAGTGATACAGAGAGACCTAAGATGTTGGAACCCTTTCTCACTTGTGCTGAGATCCTTCTGGCTACACTAACCAAGTCCATTTCTCAGACCTATATCATCAAAGTCCTTTGGTATGCAATGGTTCAAGGGTCTGCCTTTGATTCTTGTTTCCCAGGGCAGCTCCTGCTGAGGGAGTGTATTGGTGGAGGGAGGTGTTACCTGACCTTATAAAGTATCAAAAGAGAGGCAACTTCCACTGGCTTTTGCCCACTGTTTTCAGAAGATGCAGTCACTCTAGGGAGAATGCACACCGCCTGTGTATAACTGGCCTGGCTCAATGTGATGACACCTGTTTGATACAGATTCAGGTTTGACTCCAACAATTATATGAAATGCCAGAAACCATACCTTTAGATCAGTTATGGCTTGTGCAATAATATAAGTGCCACCAGGATGGTCATTGTGTAGAATAATATAGTTTGGGAACAGAAGTGCATATTTTAAATGCAGCCCCTGTGCTGAACTGACTTTGCGGCCACTGCCCTGTGCCACTGGGAACAGGTGCTGCAAATCAGAATAATAATGCAGTAGAGCACAGCTTTATACTATGCTTTGGCATGCAGTTTTCTGAAAAGTAGTCTAGTTATCAGCCCACCCTTTCTGAGACAGATCTGCCAGCATCATCTCATTATTAATACACATAAAAAAGCCTGGGTCTCTTCAACCTTTGCAGATGGCAATTATTCACAACCACGGAGTAAGGTCGGGTGTGGAGTTAAATATTAGTGAGAGGAACATTATAAGGCTAGATAAGGAAGTGGCAGGGAGAGTGAGGAGAGATTGTGTATGTGAAAGAAAGGAGAGCAAAAGGAGAAGAAGACAAGTGCTTAAAAGATTTAGGGAGAAGAATATTAGGATGCTTGAGAAACAGCAGGGGTGAATACCTGAGTGTCTGAAAGGCTAAACACTAAGTCATTCCTGAAGGTAAAGCTATTGGCTAGGAAAGCATAGCTTGCTTTAGCCTTCAGTCATCACCATAAAACAGACACAGGTTTACATGGTAGGGTTTACTGATCTCTAGTAGTAGTCTGGAAATGAGTGTTGTCTGGGTTAGGATGGGAACGCCCAGTCCTATGTTAGAGGGAGAGGGACAGCCATTAGGCCTGTTGCTGAATTAAAAACGAAACCCTTCAAACTATACCTGGAAGTCCATGTTTACTTGAAGCTATTTGTGACACTCAATGTGTACAACATTTATTATGCTCTTTAGCATTTGAGCATATGTTTGGCCTGCTGACTGATGCATATTGTGTCAAAGCTCTCTGTTGCAAAATGATGCCATAGATTAACATCCCTATACTGCTGTATATAGTATGGTACATGACTTGTCCAATTTTGTATGTGATTGGTGAGGACTTTACAACTGAACAGTTTTGATACAACTATTTCTTTAATTGTATTGTAGTGGGTCGACATTGAGATTGGAAGATATGGTTTCTCTGTTTGCTGTATGTTTTGGGACTGGTATTATGTTTGATGTTTTAGTTCTGGCTATTAGGTGGTGCTGAAAGCGCTATTTTTAAGCCAAAAATATTGTCATTAAAATAAGAGCTTTAACATAGGAGCTGGAAATAGAGGCTTTGAATGAGGTTCTCTAATGCTTATCAATGCAGATGACATATGATGATGGATTTGTGTTGTCTGGCTATGTGTACCACCCATTTAACGCCCATCTCTGAGTCAAATCTATATGATTGTTGCCCCATTCCCACCCGGCTTCCCTTAACCCACACCCCTTTTTGCACATTTTAACTGCATCTGTATTGTGTGCTGAATTTGTCAGCCATTTTTGCTTTCAAAATGGTGGCCACCATGTGTAAATGTTATTAAAAGTTATTTGACTTGATTGATGCTTTTAAAAAAATTTACTGCAGCCTTTAAGTCATGTTATATATTTTAATGAATTTGGTTTTCAAAATAAAGAAGTTACTGTTAAAGATACGTGTTTTGTAAAATGGCTCTCACATTGTCCATGTACTGATTTGTGGGTGTTGTTCAAGTGTCTTGTGATGTAAACATGACCTGACTGAATGTGTAGTTAGTGATGTGAGAATAATGTGACTGGATCAGCAGTCTGTGTTTTTTTCTACAAGTAGGACATTTTGTTGAACTCAACATAAATATTTTCGCAATTTTCACCTACCATGTTGTGCTGCCTTGCAGCTTTTTGTGTTGGCGGACTGTCACTCAACTTCAAAATAGAATTCAGCATTTCAGGTGGGTCCATGATACTGCTCAAAGTTATTGCATAGCAACAGTGCAGTTCATGTGCATGGCTTACAGGACAATTTTGTTTTATCTCCTACAGAATTGACAATACTTGCAGTCTCGTTTGGGAAATAGAGAGTCAATTTTCTCAACTGGGGTAAAGTAAGGGGCAGTTTCCCCCTTTACTCAACACCTAGAGGTGCATTAACCCATCGAGCAATGTCATATGCTGCGTTCTAGATTCAACTGACCCTCCTAAGCACACGGGAGGACGACTTGAGGCTCCAGTGCCTGTTTCGCAGTAGATCTATACGCACTATTTTTTACTTGGCACTGCCCCATTTTATTCTTAATTGCATTCTAGGGCTCCTTAGAAGATATATTCAGACGCTCAGAGCTTTAAAAATATGTACATTTTAGTTCAGAGTAAAAGAGGGGTTGCCTTGAAATGTCATGTTCACTTATTTATTACTGTGCCCCAGTGCAAAGTGTGTCCTGGTGTAAAAGCTAAATTCAATGAGAAATGTTTTGTCAGGAACACTTTCAGCACTTCCGTAACATAAATATAGTTTTCATGCATTTCATTTAAATCTTTATATTTTTACTGTTTCAACAAGTGTATAGTAATTTCAGAAGTGATTTGTGAGGCTCGTGGATTGAGGCAGGATTTTTCCCAAAATATTCTTAAAAGCTAACTCACTTTGATTAAAGTAGTTTCTGCGTGAAGGTCAAGATGAACCTGGTGTCTCATCGTGCAATGCTAACATAACTTTGAACGTGTACAGGTGTCAACTGGAGAACATAGAGCTTGTGTCTGGAGGTCTTCTGTTGGTTCAATCAAATCCGTTCGTGTCAGGGCGCACTGACCAGTGGAAGTGGCAATGAGCAGAGAGAAGGAACGCTGTGCTGGGTGCAATGTCACCTTTCTGTTTCTCTTTACTTTCTATTCGGGCAATTAGCACAGCATGGCCAGCATTCATTGTGCAAAGGCAGCATATTATTGGCAGATTACATTAAGCCCAGTGTGATCCCGTAAGGCCCAGTTAGCACAGCATGTTGAGCACACAACAGGGCCTGTTACCGCAGCAATGTTGCTTTACTGCTACCCTTACCCCTGCCACATCCCAGAGAGCATATCTGCAGTGACACACAGAGGTTATTTGAAAGGCAAATGCAAGCGTGCCAGATAACAGAGAGAAGAAGCTACAAAGTGGCTCTGTAGCACAAAGGGCCATCTGCAGTCAGTCCCCTCATTTAGCTCCAGTAGTTTCATGTTTCTGAAGGCAAGTACAGGCCTTCAAATCCAAGAGGGATGTTAGCTGCAGAGCAAATTGATTGAAAACAGGGGTTTAGGAGGGGGAGGGGCAAGGATACATACGGTTATGAAAAGATAATGAGGAAGGTGGTTAACTGTTCATTTTGCAGCACACCGAGGTCCCCTTTCAGTTCCTGGGGACATACACTTGGACATATATTTAATAGGAAAACACATCATTTACTATGAAGTGCCTGAGCGGCCATTTAGAATGCCATTGTGGTGGAAGAGATACGGTTTATGTCTTAATTTCACTTGTTGGAACTGGCATTGTTGAAGCAATAATTATCTCCGATATGCAGAATTAAAAGCAGCAACATGGGGTGTGGATAAACTACAGAAAAATTAACTGAGAGATGATGGATGTTCATCCGTTCATGTAAGAGTGCTGCTGGAGCTTTCTAACTTTAGGTGAATATTCACTATGTGCATCTGCTCCTGCAGTGAGTACAGCTCAGCACATTTCAGTACAAGCAATTGCTGTGAATACAGGGCTACAACATGTGCACCAGCAGTAAGCACAATTCACCCAAGTGTGCATCGGCTCCTGAGTGAACCACAACAAACCCAACTCGCATCGTCTTGCTCTGAGTAGATTCCTTCCCTGTGCTCACCAAATTCCCACGGTGCCCGCCAAATACAATGTGGCCATTAGACCATACTCTGATTACAGCTCTCGTGTATTTGGAGACTAGCCCTTCCTTATGCTCCCTACGTCGTGCCATAGTTACCAATCATGCTCATGATCTTCTTCAAAAAACACTCCATAGGTGCACCAACTGTTCCTATGGGCAGGGCCTCTGAGGTGTCACCTGTACCTTGACACCATGCGCTGCAATGCGCGCAAGCCCTTCTCCTCTTGTCCCCATCTCTGATCTCATTCAACCCCAAATAATGAGTGCAATTGTTTTGTATTCATATAGATGAAAGAGTGGTTTGACCAGAAATAAGGTACAATATTGGCAAGCAGACACCATGTCCTATAAAAGGGGGCTTTCCATCGTTTGATGTAAAAAAGTCGAGATGGTAAGGTGAACAGTCTATGGCAGGGGTCTGCAACCTTTCGCACACCAGATATTTTGGACTACAACTGCCATCATCCCTAACCAGCATAGTCAATAGTCAGATATCATGAGGAGTGTAGTCTGAAACATCAAAAAAGTTAAACATTGCATACCCCCGATCTAAGGTGTACGAACGCCACCCATCCTACCACTCTTTCTCTATTCAACCATGCCCCTTCTGTCTTCTGTCTTTACCCCCACCATGCACCATACCCCATGTCTCTGGCTCCACAGACCTTATACCCTTTATTCCCCATCCACCCTACCCCACTCCACACCCTCTAATCCCTCATCCACATTAAACCCTCTCCCATCCGCTCTGATCGTACCTTTCATTATTTATTTGCATTTATTTAAAGTGGTCACACAGCCTGCGGGCATCGAGGCGCTGTTACAGGAATTGTTTGTTTTGGTTTAGTTGCGTAATTGTATTTTTTGTCTTAGTTGTGGATTTATAACGTGCTTAAATACCCAGAGGTTTCTAAGCGCAGACCCGGGGTTCGAACCTGTGTTGCTTTGTGTAGTCTTGCTTCCAAGGTGAACACGTTGCCGCTGAGCTATCCTCCCGGTACATAGTGCAGAGTTTAAAAGAGGATATCATAAGGGGTGCAGAATGAGCAAGGAGCAAGGGTGGAGGCCATTGACAGAGGGTACCATTGATGATGAGCAGAGGAAAACTGAGTGAGGATGGGTCAGAGAGGGTAAGAAATAGTCACTTTCTTTATATCTTACCCTCACTGACCCATTCTCACTCAATTTTCCTCTGCTCATCATTAATGGTACCCTCTGTCAATGGCGTCCACCCTTGCTCTTGTCCCCTTCTCATTCTGCACCCCTTAAACTTTGCACTATGCAGGTGCCTATAAATGCAACATACAAATAACATCAGTAAATGGCTAAACTATTGGCATTGCCAATGCTTGTTTGATAGAGGTGGTTGAATGCAATATATCTTTGTGGATTATGTTCTTGTACTTTGCAAGATGTGAGTTATCTCTTTTCTTGCTTGTACATTTCCTACAAATGGTTCACGTGAAGAGTGAGTGTATGACTCTGCATTGCTTTTATCTGCATGATGTTTTCTTTATTTAATTCAGACTTATGTTTTCATTGGCCTTTATTGTATTTGTTGTAGAAAGGATAGAACATATACATTGGTTTGCAGAAACTAAAGTGCGGAAATCCTGCCACAGTGCAGTGCTTGGTTTGTTGGGTAGTGACACATTGTTTTTTCCTTGAATATGGGTGTTTGTGGCTTAATATTTTCTACATATTCTCTGACGTATACTCCCTTTGTTTCATTATGTTTCACTGAAATTTATAAGGGACTACTAGTAGTTGTGTTTATGTTTCATGGTGGCCATTTGGTGACTTGTAATATGTATTTCATATATAGTTGGGGTTATTTCAATGCTTACAATGCATATTTGCATACCGTCATCAACTTTAATATCCGATTGTTTGTCCGTAATCTAATGAAACAGCTAATATAGTTGTTGGTGTGAATATATAGTCTACATAACAATGGTATGATGGTTAATACATTGCATCTAAAACAATGGTGTGTGCAGCTAGATTGCTGTGCTCATACATTGAGTATCAGCAGTTTGCAAAAAAAGCATTGTCTGTAAAGATGCGTTGTAGACAGTTTGTGGGCTGTAGTGGATTGCTGTTGAAGTGTTTATTAAGAAGGCAGGTGTTCTTTGCTTGTGCTCAAGTGTCAGTCATACACAAAATAAACATACTCTTTAAAATTAGATGATAGTACTGGTTTGCTGAAGAAGTGCTCATTATGGAGACGGAAGATTGTGTATCAGCTGAGGTTATCTTGCATTTCATGGTGGCTTTAGCAGATAGTAGTTTGCAGAGAACTGTTAGCCCCCAAATGTTTAGTTGTTGTTTTAGCAAGGAATTTTCTTTTGTGGGTGGTGGAGAGTGCAAAGAGGACTGGTGGGTGGTGGATTTGGGTGAGGACAGAACTGGGGTTGCTCGGGCCTAGGTATAAGGAGCTGGCAGCTTGGTATTCAATGTAGGATTGGAAGTGTGGCGGAAGTGCAGTCTACGGCCGTCCACCACTTTTAATCTTTCAGAGTTTCCAGTTCCTTTCTTTTTCAAAGAAGATTCTTCCCAGGGTCTTTTCCAAAGGAACTTTTCCAAGTCTTGTACCAGTTGCAGAAGGCATCCTGTGGCAGTAGGAAAAGAGTGCCTTCTTCTTTAAGGGGTTCTCGCATCAAGCATGCTGCGCTCCACCCCCCTACTGGTCACAGCAACAAAACCTTGCACGCTCCGCAAAGCAGACGTGAAGCGCGGTGAAAGTGCAGTCTACGGCAGTCCGCAGAAGTCCACCGAAGAACGCTGAAGAGCAGAACATCAGTTGAAACTGGCACCCTAAACCATCTTGAAGGTCAGTGACTTCCAATATCCTGCTTCTACCAAAAGAAGCACACGACTCATCACGCGTTAAAAACATTTGGTCCCCTTTCATGACTTTCTTTTGGTGCTATGGATACTGCCACGGAGACTGTCGGGCCAAGTCCCTTTGATCCATGGCAGTTCGAGTAAAGGGCATACCCCCAATAAACCTCTGTGAATAATCTGACGTCAGAGGACACGAGTGTGAGCGCCAAGAGGTTAAAATCACAAGAATGCGGAATGACAGGTTACCATCTCTGCTCTTGTCAGGAAATAGCAGGGAGTGCGCGTTAATGCCAGAAATGTTAATCATCCATCGAACTGGCCCCGACACTGTCATTTTACAGGATGGTGAGTGGGAAGTTGGCGGGGACCAAAACATCTTAGAGAATACTGCACTGTTGACAATGGGGGAGAGGCCTACACTAGATGAACATGAAGAGGAGGTGAGTACAGCATCGGACATCTCACCGAACCATCTCCCCAGCTCTGATGCAGCAGTGCCACCAGCCGGAAAATTGGTCACGGTCTCGTCTGTGACTCCCCAAAATCACCCCATTGACTCAGAGGAGGTGGTGGAGGGGGAGGACCATAATAAAGGAGTAGTACTCCCTGACAATTATACATTCGAAGTCCACCCGAACCAAGCGTAGTTAAATGCACCCCTAGAGCTTAAAGCCACAACAAAGTGGAAAGCAAAAGGAATAACACCCTCTTCACTGAAAGGTACCCAGCGTTTCTTCTATACATGGAAAGATGTAACACAGGGTTCTAAGAGTGTCTTTTACCCGCTCCAAAAGGCAGCACTGAACCAGTATTTACCTTTGCACCCACTGTAAAATTAGCCTTGAATAAGGGTGACTCTGAACCTCGTGTAGGAGGTAAAGGCTTAACACAATCCGCAGGTGCCATCGTTCCAGTTGGTTGCACAGGGGCAATTCTCCAGGAAGAACGGACAAGGGGCCGAAAGACTGTAGACCTACTGCCACCTCCTGTGGTAAACTCTAGAACCAGGATTGAAACTGATCTGCAGGAACAAGATCAACGTGAGGAACACCACTTCTACTACACCATCTAAAGAGATTAATTACACAGAAAAACATCCACCAAAGCCTTCTCTTAAAAAATCGACAACTGGAAGACATTAACATTTGTAACCACCTCCTACAGATGAAGACTTGTTGATGGATATGGTGGCCTCGCAAGTGGAGGACCAGAGGAAAACTAAAGCCCAAATTGATGCAGGGATGACTGCGGCTTTCCCAATCGTCATGGTTCCTTTCATGAAACTGATCAAAAACCAAAACGACCAGTGAAAAGATCAGACTACCATCATAGCCAATCTTCATTCTAAGCTTATTTTTGTGGAAGGATTCATTAACGCACTTCATTCCAACCTTCATAACAACATGGAACAAATAACTAAAATCTTTAAAAGTATACTTGACCCCATTATCTTGGAAAAAGAAGAAAGAAGATCTGCCAGACTAAGCCTTAGCTCTCAACTTCAAGGCCATTGTACGGAGCGATTATTACGAGAAGTATTTACCAAATCTAAAGAATCCAACCTGATGGTTTCCACAGATTCATTGTAACCCAGGGAAAGCTCAATTGATGTCGGTAGGGGTCCTGAATGCACAATAGCAAGTGATGTTGTTACAAGGAACTTTGTACATTCCGCGGTCACAGTAAATCAGAGTTCAGGTGAAATCTTTATGAAGGGTCAACATACTTTAGGATCATCCATCAACGTTGAATTCCCGAAACCAGTTGTTGCCTTCACTGTCGAACATGAGAGCACCCCACTGTCCCTGGCCAATACCACATCTTTAATAAATCTGGAGGGGGTCAAATGGGCACTATGGCAGCTAAGGATGTATCAACAACAAGAAGAAAAGTTGTTAAAAATAATCTATCGACCCAAAAAAACACACTAGTTTGGTGCCAAAAGAAGGCGCTACGCAAAATCCAAGATCCTGTCAAAGTCAAACTGAGGTCCAAAGTGAAAAATAAAACTTCCACTTTACCACAAAATATATCCAAACCAGAAAAACCATTAAGTTTTGAAAGGCCATCTAATTCTCTGTCAAACTCTAGTAAAAACGACAACCCAAACATAGCTCGCCAAAGACTAGAAGAGACAGACCTGGAGGACTCAACCATTGACATTGACCACCAACAAGTGGAAAACATATTGATAAATCTCTCTACACACTCAGAGGAGGAAGATCAGGACAAATCCATCTCTACCAACAACACCTCTGTGAAAGTGAGGATGACGACGAGGGAGAGGTTTGGCAGACTCCAAAAGGCTGTACAAATGATGAAGTGTGTATTGAGGTACAACCTGCAAAGGTGCCCAAAACAATTGCAAATCAGGGAGATAATGAGTACCCCATAAGTTTGGGGCCTCAGTTGAAGGGGTGGAAAACTAGAGTCCATCAGAACTCCAATGCCAGAGAATTCTACTATGAGGAAAGCTCTCATGGCAATAAAGGTCATCTAAGTCATGTATCTAAGACTCTAGAGCAACGTAGAATTGGTCTGGTGGCCCATACAAAAGAACCTACTGTGCTTCCTAGAAAACAAGTATCAGCTGAGAAAACACTGCAAAACACTATGAATAAATCTTTAAAAAAGTGACCCAAGTGAAACTTATAGAATGTTACTGCAAAGGGTCTTGAGGATTGAGGACAAACTGATCATGAAAAGAGCTCATGTACTCGATCCCCAAATTGAGCTCCATTAAATCGAAGGACTTGCACCTAATAGAGTTTCCAAATTATCAGAGGCACGACTCTGTAATCCTTTATTTTTCTTCAAGTATAATAAAGGGACTCTTAGACAAGGAAGGCTACCGGCTCAACTACCTGGGCTTTATGACGAAAGAGTTGGAGGATGATTTAGTCTATCGAAACAAATGTAATAAAGACTCAAGCCAAACACAGTCACACAACTCCAATACTGAAACAATTCATGGACCTTCCATGGTTCAAAGGATAACAACTTCTCTCAGGGAACCCGGTGGATCATCATCAAAGGGGAATGTAACATTTTCTGTGGCAAAGAAGGAGGGGAAGAAGGTAGCCTCCAATTTAACGGAGGTTGAAGCAAAAGACTTACCGGAAGATGACTGGAGTTGGCTAGCAGGTGCATTAGCAACTAAATCATAATGCCCACATCACAAGGTGGAGGTTCCTACCCCAGAACTCTTCTTTGGATGCTGGAACACTAGGTGATTTACTCACCTATTTGGAAACAGCGACATCAGTTTCGAAGATTACAACATCTTATGTTTCCAAGAAATGTGGCTGTGTGAAGCTCCCACACTTGAAGGATTTTAAATCCTCCTTAATCCGACACGAAAAGGAAACACAGAGCTTCCAATGGCGATTAAAAGATCAAGTGGCCTTATGTCTCTGTATTCCATAAATCCAAGCCTGCTGTTACAATTTACAATAATACAATCAAACTCCTTGCAGGAGAGGAGTTTGTGGACTCTTCTGTTATGTAATGTGTATTGGAACACAGCCTCCCATTTTGCAACAAACTTTGTCGATCTTGTATTATATCAAATAGATGACGCAAGGGCCACCTGGGTCAACCCAGATATCTTGGTATGTAGTGACCCTAATATGGAATGCTTCAACAAAGATTCACAGCTCATTTGTGAACATCATTCTAATGCACCAATGAACATAACAAGGGGCTTGAATGTGAGAAAAGAGCTGGCAAAACAAAACCTCAATATGACTAACTGCAACTTACCTGGAGACATTCTGACCTCCGCAAACCTGAAAGAGTGGAAAACAAACAAAAATTCTAGACTACATCTTCGTATCAGATAATCTCTTTGAGAAACTCAACAGTTTGGAAATGTTGACCACAAAATTCAGTGACCCCAACCTACTAAAATTAAAAGGGAAGCCATGGGTGGAAAGCTCGTCGCCCCCCGGCTTACACCAGAAAGAACAAAACTATGTAGTAACTCCTGGGGAAAATCGGTTGAGAGTCAAACCTAAAGATCTCCCGGCATTGATCGGAACGTTTACTGCATCTGTATCAAAGAAGACTTATCTAATGGAACTATTGAATACTCCACTGTGCTCACGGCTTTTAGAGATACACACGGTAACCATTATAGAGGTGTCTTCTCAGCAATTCATGCCTTCAATGAACAAATTGCTAAAAGAAGGAAAGAGCTAAATCAATTAGCTTGTCTGTTCAAAAAATACCCCATATGTTTGAATAGATCGGCCTATAAATTGAAGAAACAAACCTTTAAGAACTGGTTAAAACAACACAAGTGTCTAATGTTCCAACAGGACGGTGAAAGAATGTTGAAGCGTGTTAACAACAAAAAGACAACAGAAAAATGGAAGTCACTAAACTCCTTATCGTCCCTGCAACAAGCAAACATTTCAAATTCACTACCATCTAAAGTGTGGGAGGACCACTATAGCACCCTATTTATGGCCGGTTACTCTGCAGAAATTGGCCCCTCACCATTAAGTGACTCTACTTGGCAATTCCACTTTGATAAAAACAACATTATCAGCCTAATCTCCAAATAAAAAAAATCAACAGCAGCAGGGCCTGATGGCCTCACTAATGTTATACTGAAACAAGATCCAGATCTGTGGGCCACCTTGAGGATGGAGCTTTTTGAAAAGTATAAAACAGTAAAGTACATTCAGAAATCATGGACTAAATCCATAATAGTTCCCATCTTCAAGAGGGGCGATAGGTCGGTGCCATCTAATTATAGACCTATCGCCCTTTTGGATGTGGTGGGGAAACTGTTTGTGGCAATTCTGCTAAAAAAACTTAACCTTTGTGGTGCTGCAACAAACCATCAAGATGCTTGGCAGTCAGGTTTCATAAAGGGCATAGGGACAGCACTGAACTTTTTTCTGATAAACTTACTCAAATGTAAGGTTAAAACTCGGAAAATTAAACGAATTTACATTGCATCAGTCGATTTGGAACAAGCTTTTGACATGATAGACAGAAGACTTCTTTGGCACAAACTGCGAAATTGGGGATGTCCGCCAGACTTAAGAGAAGCCTTGGAAGCCTTACATACAGAAACCAAACTTGAGTGAGACTGGATCAAGTAGGTACCCTGTCGAAAGAAAATGCAATCTCCAAAGGCCTAAAGTAGGGTTGTCGCCTGGCACCAGCAATCTTCTGCCTCTTTATATTGGACCTAGACTGGATCGCAACCAAAGAAAGGGTTAATAGACTAAAATCCAGAGACAGATTTAACAATGAATGCAGGAAAAGAGGTTTTGTGCATCAATACATCAGTATGTTTCCATCTCTGGCGGGAAGACAACATTTCATGAGATTCCGGCTTAATGTTTACCCAATGCAAGAAGTAACTCAGAGCAGGAAAAAACACCTGGATCAAAGAGACTTATCTTGTAGACTCTGCAACTGTCCTATTGAAAGCCTGAGACACTTAACTTTGGTGTGCCGGTCATTGAATTAGCTAAGAATAAAGTACATAGGCAGTTTCCTTGACGAGCGATCCTTGCCTACGGTTGAAGAATGGTGGGAAATTCTGAACCAGGGGAAAATAACTTCAATGACTCTTGCTCTATTAGGTTTCCTGAAGACCTTATTTGAATATATAGAAGAGGAGGGGAAGAGAGGTCTGCATATGGTCAAGTCAGTTGTAGATGTTGCAATAGTTCCATAAACATTTGCATATCTGTAAAGCGTTGAACATTTTAGATATAAATCATGCATTTTGCTCTTCCTTTTCCCTTCCCCTCCTTATCTTGATTCCCTTTCTTGTATTTATTCTTATTTTATTTATTTTTCATTTCTCATTCTTTCAGATTGGTACATTCTCCATTATGTAACTACAGCATAAAAGATTTAAATTTTAAACCAATAAATGCTTAATAAAAAAATAAAAAAATGTAGGATTGGATGAGGTAGATGAGATGAGATGATTGACTGTTGTGATGAGTGATGGTGCTAAAGAGAGTCATGGATTGGTTACATATAGTATGAAGAAGAATTTGTAGGTGAAATGTAGTCTGCAATTTAAGTGAGGGAATAGAAGTAGTGGACAAACTGTTTCCTTAGATAACAGGTTGCATAATGACAGCATTTGTGAGGGTAATCAGGAGTGGCAGAAGTAGGGGAGTTTTGTTGGCTTTATAGGAGATAGAGAATATATATTATGAAGATCGTACAGAAATATATATTAAAAGGATATACTTACATTTTATGAAATGCAGGTAACATCATTTTGGAAGCAGAGCTTAGTTTGTCATTCTGCGTGATGTGGAATGATAACAAAAGATTGTATTCAATTGTTTGAAAATTGTAAAACATTTATAATACATGCATGCTTTAAGTGATTATTGTAAATGATGTTTCTTTTTAATTGTAGGTGTCATTTTCTGCACATGAAAAGAAATGTACAGAAATTGCATTTATTTTTGTTCATGATGAGAATAGATGCATGTGGTTTTGGAAAGAAATGACTTTGTTTGACTGTATTAATTTTCTCATAACTGCTGCAGTAGCAAGTTTTAAATGCTATAGTTACTATTCTATGGCCGGAGATGGATTGAGATCTGGAATGTATTTTCTTTTTGGTATGTTTGTAGTTTAAATAATGTAAATATATGGAAATGTTTTTTGTATGTTTTAAACATAAAGAACATTTTCTTGAGTTTACAGTAGATGACAGTTTAAAAATGAACATATTCATTGTGGTTAATATAGCAAAGTAGGAGGATCTTTTTGTAGTTTTCTTACAGTGCAGTGTATATGTGGTAGGTTTATTTGTCTACAGTAGATTGTTAGTTGATCGATCTGGAAATTATGGAGATGTTACACTACCATATGTGGTAGCACATTATTTCAGTACTCAGAACTGTGGTTTGTTAGTGGAAGTACATGAACATAATTGCAACAGAAGAAGATTTAAATGCACTGTTAGGTATTACTAATTCCCATACTGGATTTAATATTTTTTTTAATTTGTTTATTTATTTATTGTGTCATAGTTTAATTTAAACGTTTAACAATTTGTTTTTGTTTAAAACCAGTCAAATAGCAAAATAATCATACATTGTACCAGGAAAGTCATTTTAATTTTTTCTCACTGAAATTGAGTCATTTTGTACTCTTGGTCGTTTTATCAAGTTCCCATTTCTCGGTTTCACTATTGGTCTTCACGTTTTTCCTAATATGGAATGCTTGTAATGCTGCTTTAGCCGTCCGTTCCATATTTGTTGTTGTGTTATCATTATTTGAAGATAGTGCAAGGTTACCTCTGTGGGTGAGGCTTTTATTCTTTTGACAAATTGCAGGGGATAGTCCCAGATTGGTGGTCAATTCCTTTATGCTCGTTTTCAAGAGTGTAACTATCAATACTGATGAAATTTCCACAAACACCCAGTTTATTTTATTGCCCATCCAAGTTAGTTTGTTGCAGGTGATTTCAGATACAATTATCAGACCCAGGAGTGGTAGTTGACCCAATAGCTCCAATAAGTGTGCACAATTTCAGACAGGGTTATAATTTGTAGGCTTTAATTCATTCAAGATGACCCATTTCCCCAAAACATTTAGCTCTTTGTTTTACTCAACTTGATTGTCACTCAAGGATCCATTTTGAGTTTGATACTATCTATATTCTTTTGGGGTATCTTTTGTGTCTTCTGTAGTAGATAATTTTCAGTGTTCTCTTTATCTCTCTGCCAAAAGCAATCAGCAGGATTTAAACTGCAGCATGAGGAAAAATGATTCGTTTTTAAATCAGTTGTTTTTTGTTTTTCCAATTTCATTTGGTGTGTTCTGTTTTGGAGCCGTTTGCAAGAGTCTAGGCTCATTTAGTAACAATTGATGTGTGGAACCCTCCAAAAGGGTATTGGTGACTTTCTTCTTTGGACTTTCCCCTTTCTTTGTTTCCATCAGTTTCCGAACTGTATTTGATACCTTAAATTGTTTTCTCTTTACCTCCTGTGTTTGGTTTGTGTCCTATAAGCTGGAATTTACTGTTTTTGGCACTTTCAAATTTTCTTCTTTGGCTGAAATCATAGCCCTATTTGTAGTCAGAGAGATGAACACTTCATCATATTGTAAGGAAGGAAGCGGCCAATAAGCACCCCATACATTTTACGCAAAATAAACTGCTTGCTCGTGCACTAGTGAGGGACGCTTCCATCACCCTTCTGCTGCCATGAGGAATGAGGCCTCGGAAGAAGCAGAGGTGGGGCTATTGCAGGACACACTTGGACTCCATTTTGTGGGCCCTTGACTCCATCTTTGGACCAGCCTGCATTCTGGCACTACAAAGCCTCCTCTCCCCTCTGCAGTGAGCACTAACAGCCGCCACCTTTAACTCCTCTGTCTACGCTTCCCAAGTCCCTTTCTCATGGATACGCTGAGGCTAACTGCTACAATTAAAACTGTATCTTCTCACTCTTCCTCTGAGGTCACTGTCCTGTGTGTGAATCGGTCCAAACCATGCCTTGTAGTTCATCCATCTCCACAAACCTGCTCCCGCAGCCCTCAACCTCGCTGTTGGAAAATTACTGCCTGTGCAACCCTGTGCCCTCCTAAGGTATTCTCGTGATGTAACAGAAGTGTGACCCCACTGTCATGACCACCCCAGTGTGCCCCCAATAAACCCAGACTCCTGTAACAGTATATCCTGTCCTAAACTAACATGCGTCATTCCATTTCTCTCCCGGCCCTGATGTGCCAGACCAGCCCAGTCCCCAGGTTATCGCAGAAGACAAGACCCCCGCATCCTTCACCTTATGAATTACCCAATGTAAGACAATGTAATCATGTGTGTACAATTTATAGGTTTCTAAAAATCATTCAAAGCTATATTGATGCCCATTGTTTATTACATGTCTAGAATAAGTGTGTAGGACAGCTTAGCCAGTTTCGACCGCATCTTCAACCTGACCCATCCTTCACCTCGCCCGGACCGGTCCAGTTGAACCACGTGACCCCTACGCTCCCACCACCGCCCACCGGCAATCCTGAAAAGCCAACCGCTAAAGGCACCTATATATCCTTGCTTTACAACCAATAAGCATGTAATTTGTAACCCTTATAGCAAACGTCAGTGCTGATGCTATTTCACCTTATAATCCATTTTATTCTATTGTTTGCCAGAGCGCTCTCGGAGCAGCAGCGTTCTCTGGATGCTGAATATCATAAAGATCTTTGACAACCTCACAATCAACTCTCTCGGTCTCATTCCCTATTGGGATGTGTCCTTTATTCTGAGTTTTTATTGGTATTGTGGGGAGTGAGTACTTTCAATATTCCCAGCTTTTATTCTGTTTTTTTTTGCCTTTGGTTACGTATGAAAGAGCAAGGGGCAAAAAGAGATCTATCATTCATTGATAGAGATGGCACCAACTTTTTTGGAGGTAATTTCCCTTTAGTTTCCATATTTGCTGTTTTATTTATAGGTGCAGATGTTATTTTGCCACTTTGGCTCTGAGCCACTAGGACTTCCAGCATCTTTTTCTGTTCATCTGACAAGGTAGAGACCAAAGAGGCCAATGCTTCAATTTTCGAAATCAGAAAATCAAAAGCCTTAGTAAATATTTCGGCAGTCAGATCGTTGTGAGAGCTACTCTCTTCAATGCTTACGATAGACGTGTCCGTGGAGAAGGAATGGACAGATGCAGATAATAGAGCTACAAGGTCTGGAGATTGTGAGAGGTTTCTTTTGTTCTTATTTCCATCGTCCTCATAAGAAGGAAGTGTTGTTTCCCCACCCAAATACGCTTGCTGCAGTTCCACAACCATATTTAGAAGTGAGTCGTTGTTATCAATCGTAGGAGATATGGAAAGCTCAGAGTTTTCACACAGTATACTAGATGGTTTTGTCAATTTTGTTGCACCTTCAATAGGGTAAAATCCAATATCTGTTTTTTATGGACTGCCAGTCTTTGGTTTAAAAGATGTTTTTTGTGAACATCTAGCATTTATTACTTTGGGTAGAGGTTTCTGTATCGGAGGTAGTGCTGCTTTAGCACTACGTAAAGTAGTATTTCGTGAAATAACAATTCACATTCTAAATGGAACTTGCTGGAGGTTGTGAGGCACAAGAAAACATTCAAGAGCTTACCTTGAAAACTGTGGTTGATAAAGGCAGTCTCTCCCGTGGCCACGCAGCCACTAGACACCAGACACTCCTACTGCACTTACAATCAAATACCGTGCACGGCGCAGCAGGCACCTTTCATTCAAAAGAAAAGCAACTTTCCAACGATATGGGCTACAGCAAAAGTAGACGGTGCAGCACATCCGACACTCCTATTGCACTCACGGTGCACCGACGGCGTTCATATGCATTTTAAAGACAGTGTTGTATTGAGATCACAGGTTATACTTTTGGAAGAGATTGAGAACCTGATTCACAGAACCGGTTTATATTGGGAAAACCACATTGGAAAACCTTCTGCTATTTAGGCCCTAAGTGTGCATGCAGTATGTAGGTACAGTGTGAATATAGTGTACACTTTAGATTTATCTACGGAATTGTTTTAACATACTTGATCACTTTTGAAAATGGTTTATTAAATGTACCTGAAGGTTGTCTTCTTAGAAGTTTATTGCTGTACATCTTGGAAGATGAAATATGTAAATGTTTTGAACGGTAGCTGGAAATAGAGCATGCTCTGATGCACAACTCAAATGCACTTTTAGAGTTGAAAGATAGATCTGAACTGTTGTGCTGAGGTGAGAGGGTTGTATGCAGGGTTTGTGAATGTAATTGGCTGATGGACATGTGACCTCTTCAATGCAGCTAATCGTATGTGTTGCAGAGATATGGGTCAAAAAGAGAAGAAGGGATACTGTATGCCTTTTGCCTGATGTTGGCATTTACGATTATTCTAGCACAGATCAGAATTGCCATCTAGTCACTATGCTATACCTTGTTAAACCCTGCAGAAAAATGGTATTGCCATGCTTGTGGACACCCATGGCTTTCCACGGACATTGGGAAGCTCAGCCAATTAGGTGTTCTGTTTGTGGAGGTGGGGTTGAACTTGATTGGAAAAGATGCTGCAGCCCGATACTTTTAGTTATGCACCTTATAAATAAATACATTGGAAATTGGAATTGGAAATGCAATAAATAGTTATTTAAAAGAACAACTTCTTCAAATAAGAGTTAAGTTTAAACTAAGAAAAAGTAAAGTCAACAGAGAGTGGGAATAACAATAACAACTTTAAGTTATGCATACACATTGTGAAACATTGCTAATTCTGTCATGAATCTAAAAATGATAAAACTCATTCCATATTACAACAAATCCAACCTTAACACTCACTTCAAAATGGTATTGATATGACCTGTTTAATACTTGAAGTGAGTGATAAGGTTGGATTTGTAGTGGATCACTCTTTGGGTGGCCAGCTGTAATATTGATTCACGTGTGCACATGGTCAATGTAAAGAATGCCATTTGCAAATAACAAAAATTCACCTGCCATTTCGCATGCAGACAACCATGAGCTACTTTCCTTTGGTGAATGTCATATCTTCTGAAAATTCCCTCGCAGGGGAGATGTCGAGCAAACTGTTTGTAAGTAATGAAGGAGAAAGTGACTGGCCACTTGAAAGTTTGCTCTGAAACATTGTGATGAACAATGCACAACAGCTATGGAAGCAAATTCAGGTATCAATCCTTGCACTCTATGGTTCCTGCAAAGCAGCTGAGAACAGTATGTTATTCAGTGATCCACTTGCTGTAACTATGAAACCTAAGAACAATCCAAGCAAGGTATGGGCGTCGGTAGGCCATTAGCAGTGGTGTTCCGATGCATGGATTGAGAGCAACCAAATAGTGGAAAGAATAGAGAGCTGGAGAAAGCTTAAGAAAAAGTGCCAGTTGTGAGCATATTATTAAGGACAGGAAGCATGGGAGGAGTGGAGAGTGGAGGAGATGGAAAGTAGCTGTAGAGAGTAGAGGGAGGAGAGAACGGATGAGGAATCTGGAGGTTGAGAAGAGAGTGGAGGAGGTAAGAAAGCAAAGGCAATGATGGGAGCAGATAGAAAAAAGGAGCAGAAAGATCAGAAGAGCAAAGTAAAGAGTGGCGAAGATACCGAAGAATAGAGATTAGTGAAGAGGGGTAAAGAGCAGAGAATACTGACAGTGGCAGGAAGGAGAGAGCAGAGCTACAACAACTGATAAACATTCATAGGAGAAGAGATGCAGAAGGGTGAAAGAGAAAGATCACAGAAAGCAGTGGTATTAAGAAATGTGTTCATACTGCACCCCCCTGAGTAAAAATATTGTTTCTGAACCCAAACACAAGCTATAACTGCTTATATTTCTTAATAAACACAGCCATTATAATCCCTTTTTAAAGGGTTTTACACCCCTAGACATCCTTCATGCCCTTCTATGGACCCATCCCACAGTTTAAAGACCACTAAGAGAAAGATTGCAGAAGTTAAGATAGGAGGTAAGAAGGTTTTGGGGATCGAAGGGTGATGAGGAGGTGAAAAGGGGTAAGAGAGAGCGGACTAGAGCAGGAAGTTGGCAGGAGCTGTTCACAATTATTTTGGGGCACAATCCAAAGCTCCCTTGACCAAAGCAAATCTGGTGAACTGTGACCCAGGAGTGCAATCATCTGATGGAAGTCCATCCTCCTTGAATCTAGCAGTCTTGTGGGTGTAATGGATACCTAGAGCAAACTGAGTATCACAAATAAATCATCAACAGCATAAATAACCAGCTAATGCATGAAAGAAGTGAAAGGGACAATTCAATTTCCATTGCCAGTGATTATATTTTGTTTGATTGCCTGAATGTGCAACACCTGGGGAGTCAATGACAGAATATTGTGCTCCAGAGCAACTTTTAATTGCTCTCATGTTGATGTTGTGATAACCCCAACACATTTTCCCAGTCCATACCAAAGTCTGAGCATATTTGGGTTATAGAAGGCATTTGTTTGAACCACATTTCTTGAGGCCTGAATTGTATGCTGATCACTAGACAATTGATATCCCTAGTCCATGATTTCAAAATAAATTAGTGTATGATGTCATGATAGCTGCTTTACCTGTGTATTATTACAGAAATACAAGTGAAGCAGGGAAATACAGACAGGTTGTCTTGTTAAAATTGCATTGTACACAGAGCTGGCATAAGCATGTATGCAGCCCCAGGTAAAGACCCCCCTAGCACTTTAAGGGCCTCATTACAAGGTTGGCAGTAACCCGCCGGTGCTAGTGGCGAGTTGCCACTGGCGAGTTGCGGCCGACCCGAAACACTGTTTCCAACGCCCGACTTCCCGGTGCCACCAGAACATTACAAGTCCTGGCGGTGTGGGAAGTCAGGTGTTGGATTTGGTAAGTCCCCATTCCCCTGGAGTCCAATAGGACTCCAGGGGAATGGGGAGTCAGAAGCACTGGCACTGTTGCTTATGGTGCAGGTGCTTCCATGACAACTCTGCCTACCAGGGCCGTTGTGCCCATTAGGGTCAGACCTGCTGGGCGCAACGGCCCCTGCAGGCAGACTTGTAGTGTGGCGGCCCGGAAATAGGGCTGCCGGTAAGCTTACCGGCATCATTATTTCCATGCCGCCACACTCTCAATGAGGCCCAACCATATTATTACATAGCCAACATATTACCCCCCTGTTCCTCTCTAATTATTACACTGATAACTGTCACCTTAAATTGTTTTATTAGAGCACTTGCATGGATTATGTGGCTTTAAGAGTACATTCTCTTACACCTTCTTGATGACTGTTTAACAAAAATGTTGTTATATTATATCAATTTATAGAGAAGAGTGTCACAGATGAAGGGCCACAATTATCATGTAAGTTCTGGAAGAATATTGCATATCTATCTGCTAGTTATGGCTCTTTATTTATTTATCTGCCTACTGTCATCAAGGTCAAGGCTAGTCAGAAAGATCCAATGATTTTCTCAAAGTATGTAATGATATTTCTGTATGGTGTCTCAAATTAATTGAGTTGTGTTACTACCTTTAACATAGTTCTTTATAACCACTAGCTTCTCATCCAAAATGCTGCCAGAACAAGTATGTGAAGACTCTTGGGTGCTTAAGACTAAGTGGTACCCAATTTGTTAGGGGTGATTTCTATACTCTGGCCTGGTGCACAGATATATAGAAGGGCAACCTATATTGTGACAATAACAACTCTGGGAAGCTGTAGCCAAACCAGTTTAGGAAGCAGTGACATGCAGTCCAGGCTAAGGTCTTCAGAGGGGGTGAGCATGTAAAGGGTCCACAATGAGGTCACACAATGGGAATCACGCATTACACTTAGACAGGATGTATACCAATACAGTTCTTTAATTATGGCAAAAACACACTATAGGAACATGACTACAAGCAGGTAGATGTATCACACAACACTACTAAACTGAATATATGTATTCATTCACTTGGTTCAGATCCATACTACAATTCAGGTATTAGTGTAGTGACAAGTATTATGCACAGAAATGTCCACAGAGATGATCCCTAGTGAAAATTGTCCAGCCCTAAGTTGCCTGGGGCCTTGTGCCCTATTGTTCAGTATACAGTTCCACAGAATTTAGCATGCAGGAAAAAATGCAGGTAGGGTCTCTGGGATCCAGTGAAGGGTTATTAGAGTTAAGGTTCAATGTAGACTAATTCCCAAAATTATACCTAACAGTCAGAAGTCTTGCTTAGGCAAGCAATGGCAAAGACCAAAGTATTAGAAATAGGTTTATCATAAGCCCATTGATTTATAATGGGAGTATAGGGGTAGATTATAAACTCTATAATTTACCCCGCTTACTCCAAATCTTCCCAAGATTTGGTAGAACAAAGGAAGGGTGTCCTACATTGCTTTTCGTGCCACAATCCATGATCCTTGAATTCCAGGGTTGCAGGATCGAGCTCCACTTCGGTTGGTGTCTTTTGCTGGTGCAAGGACCCTCGGTCGAAGAATGCAAAAACACTCAATGCAGCACCCCTCTCAGGACTGGACTCGGGTCAGGTAAGCAGTTTTCAGATGGTGGATATCACGCACAGCAATGCAACAGGACTCAGTAACTGCAGTCAGGGTTTTCTGGTCTATCTCAGGTCCCCTTTGTGCTAGGATGCAGGCATTTCGCAGGAAGGAGTCTTGCAATGGCAGAGGCAGTGGCAGCTGAAGGTCCACCAAGTTTCAGGCCGAAACTCTTTACAAAGCTGGTCAGTCACAGGACAGTTCCAGGGCACTTCTGAAGGCTGTCTTTGGCAGGGCACCAAGCAGACATCGGGAATGGATAGTCCCTCCACTCCAACGTTCATAGCACCTTCGCAGGACTACTAAAGATCACAAGCAAGACAGGGTTTCACCAGGACTGCAGCAGAAGTTAGTTGCCAGGCCTCCTTCAGTCAGGTTTCAGGTTTCTTCATGGGTCTCATAGCTGGACAGGATTCTTGGCTCCTTCAGGTTTCTCCAGGATCACTGAAGAATGGGTGCAGGGGTCCTCTTCTTATCATAAAAGCCAGGTAATAGCTGAAACTCCCACTATCCAATAGCAGGACTAGCCCACACACACACACCCCCCAGCAGTGGTCCAACAAGGACCACTGGCGGGAACATTCATGCATACCACTCAGACACACTGAAACCAGTATGTGGATTGGAGTCAGACTGAACCACCCACATCCTGCCAGCAAACACGCACAGCCCTCATGTAGCCAGCCACAAGATGCTGCTTTCCTGGGCAATGGAATTCCTTATAAGGATTTTCCTGGCCTCTGAGGCCAGTAAGAAGGCTAAAGAACAAGATGGCAAAAGAACAGGCAAAAAATATTGTGGCACAGCCATGTTTGACCGCAGCCACAGTAAGTAGCCAAACGTGCTAAATGTGTTAAAACTAAAACGAAATTACCCAAAAAATGGGGAAAATTCACTTCTGCCACCAGCCCGTCTTTTAAGCACAACTAGAGTAACCAAAAATTCTCTGAGTCTTAGTCTAGGGCAAAAAGAAAATGCACCACATTGCACTGCAGTATAAGCTGCTTTGTGCAATGATAAAAAGTTATCACAAGTGATACAAAAGTAACCAAAAGTAGTGACACAGTAACACGACTAAAGGAAACACTGTTTCCCAGTACTGATTGCCTGAAGAACATATCAGTTTCTCCATAAAATATGATCAAAGGCCAGTGCAGTGAAGCTTAACGATTCACTGTACTGCAAAAAGTACAGGTCAGTTTAAAAAATAAAAGCAAAAGGTTTAGGGGTTCCAAAAAGATGGAAGGAAAGGTGCAATAAAGAGAAATCTTTCCCAACACAATGTATATACATTTATTGGGAAAATACTAAAGTCACCAGCAAGGGACAAGAGGACAATCATCGACCTCACGTTCACGCCTATCTGGTTAAGGATCAGTTCTGGCTTTCAATGTAAAATCTAGGCATTAGAGCATTGTCCAGAAGAATGAAGCCTAGATACATTGGACACAATGGAATGCCTTAAATCATCAAAGCATGATCCATACAATTGCAACATCTAAGTCATTTATAGATCCATTCAGTTTTTTTTCATTGATTTTAGGTGTGTGTTTCTATCTTCTTGTTGAAAGCGGCCCCATCAATCATCAATCAAAAGCGGCCCCATCAATCAAAAATATTGACCCATTGTTGTCTAAAAATGACAAATTTGAACAATGGAAGATCCTGGCACCAATATATCGAGCCATATATTGCTGGTAAAGATGATAAGTGGGAGTGGTGATGAACTACAATCACATTTTAAACTACTGCCAAGCCTCAAGGACATTGGGGCAGTACAATGAACGCATATAATTCAGACTTAGGTACGCAAATGGACATCAGCCCTCAACAAACTATTTCATAACGTGTGCCTACTGTTATGGCAAATCTTAAAATCCTAGAGTACACCATACTTCTGTCCTCCTCATTCTGGAAATGTTGGGATGCACAGTTCATCCATTCCTGGATAGAGGGCCATACTGCTGTTTCTTTAAGCCAAACCTTACCCATTAATTTGCCAATATTGCCATTTCATGTCCATGCCCTTTATTCTAGACCAAAGCATGATTGTATGTTACACAAACAAACTCATATGTGCTGATATCAAGAGATTGGGCGGACTTTCCTGCATCCTCATTTTGTGAGGCAATGACATTGTTCGTGTAATAAATCCATAATTTACAATCCTACAAAAAGGTAATAAAGTGCCAGGTCAGGTGTTTGATGAATCTGTAAAATGATCCTCTGCGCGCTGATGATAATCGTTTTGCTGCTATTGGCTTGGAGCTGAATTCTTGATTGATATTCATTATTACACTCCATGAATACCTAAGGTAAATTAGATGATTAATGAACTTAACAAACAAATTATCCTGGGCCTTTATATAATGTATCATTGCAAAGTTCTCAAATTGTAAGAGCATTTCTAAAAATAAGCAGAGCTTAATTTTAACGATGCTTGCATAATTATGCGTACACGAAATGTAATGACGGTTGATTAATGTGGAATGAATGCCAATGAGTCCCTTTAAGATATGTAATGTTCAGTGCAGAACCGGTTTCTCTTTTAAATGGGGTATTTGAGTGGTGTTCTTAAATTCAGTGATACGGACCCATTGAGCTACAAGCAGAGCAATTTGTGAAGACACGACCATGGTGCATAAAGTGTGCTCTGAAAAACACCTCAGTTTACGCGTTTCACAACGTGACTTACATATTTAATTTTCAACATTGTTTGTCTCATGCAGTAGAGCAAAGCAGAACATTAGTTTCACTTTGTACATCCAAGCAAGGCATAATCAATGTGGTATAAATGTGGTTTAAATGAGGGGGCCAGACCTTTCCCTCAAACACCAGGAAACCATAGCAGACCTTGAGGGTGGCCCCAACTTAAGCAACCACAAAGAAACATCACCCAGAAAGCCGTGCCCCCCTGGCATCCAAACAAGCCTTGCCATATTCTGGCCCACTGCACCTACATAATACCCCAAACTGCCATACAAAAAAATATGTAAGTAAATAATTGTTTCTCCCTGACACCTTAATCCACCTTTGACACCCCTTGCCTGCTCCTTTTTCTACAGTCCCTGCACACACGATCAATCCACATAAAATATTATATTGTAAATGCATCTTTAGTCGAGGGCTGCCCCACACATCCCCAAGACTCTCAAGTGCTGCCTCCAGTCTGCTGTTGACCATTTCTGCCCCCATTGGCTCTCACCAAGACTGCATTTATCCCCACTGGCATTACCATCTTCATTGCTCCCCTTTGACTGTGGTTGTCGCCCACTGATATTTACTGCCCCCTCCCACTCTGGTGCCCCAACACTTTTCATGGCCCCTCTTTGCCTCTGTAATCCCACCTCTGATTGCTGGTCACCCCATCAATCTTGTTGTTACCTGGCTCCTGGAACTACTATCAAGCATCAGCTGACTACAGACTCAGTGGCTTGCCCTGAGTCATCTCTTTCTTGTCCTCAGTACCCCAAATCCAGAACAAGAAGTGATTTGCAAATCCTGTGATTCGAACATGTGACCTGACCAGCACTTGATCAGTTTTCCTTCTTCATTGGCCCACTCTCCTGCCAACCACCAGGACCATGTCTCACCAGCTAAAATTCACAGTGGAGGAGCTAACATTCCTGATAGAGGATGTAGTGAAGGACACGCACAATATCACATGTACTGGGCATTAAAAGGTGTGTCGACAGCACATTACATTATGATCTCGGAATAAGTCTTCACTAAAGGTCAATGCATTTGTGCACACCGAATGCACCCTGTCACAGGTTCAAAATTGTTGGATGCAGTTTGCACATGTTGGTCAGCGAAAAATCAAAGTGAGAGCTTAGCCAAATGAGGCGGTAACAAATCTGCCCCCAGAGATGGAGGTGAAGTCTTTGGAAGAGCCTATCATATCATATCATATCAAGTGCGGACCAGGAAGTTAATCGACCCCAGTGGCATTTAGGGATTCAAAGGAGTTGAGACTGAAGTCAAAAGTGAGCAAAGAGTACATGTGCAGTAGTAGAAAATATGTTGGGTCTACACAGTGGGTGTATGATCAATAAATATTGCTGGTGGCATAAAAGAGAAACAGAGCTGCAGAAAACAGCAACCATGGTGCCAAGTGCCAGACACAAGGGACATCCTCAGTTGATACAGACACATGTCACTAAGGTTCCAGCAGATAAACATACCAACGAGACAGATGATTCCCCCATGTCCTATTACATCCCTTGGGGCATTAAACAACATGTGGCCAAATAAAGAGGGCTTTTCCATAATATACAGAGTGGTTAAGAAGGTCTACAATAAAGGCACAATTCTTGAATAACTTGATTTTCCATGCCAGACCGTGTTGAAATCCTTACAAGGAAGAGGCAGAGGAGGGCCACACATTGGAGTTTACATCTCCACTGTGTTGGTGTAAAAAGAAAGGATTCCTATGGAATATTGCTCAAATGAGCACCTGTTTAAGAGCTGGAAGATTCCACAAGATTCCATTCGTAAAAGCCGTCTTGGAATCATAATTTTCAGGTAGCATTTATTTGTTTGCCAGTCATAGCTTAAAAGTAAATAGTAAAGGCAATGTCCCATGGGTTTACCCATTACTTTTGCAGTAGATGCAACAGCACAGAAGATAATAATATTGGTGATCGCCCCACATACGATTACGTTTACAATTAAGATGCCTGTCTAAGTGTTTCAAATGCCCTTCTTTTTTTGTGCTTGTACAGTAATATGTGGAAGTGGGAGACAGAAAATGATACATGAATCCTATAGTTTTTCCAAAGGGCAAACTTGACACCCTCCCTGGTTTATATGCATGCAAGCATGGAAACCAATCCACCCCTTACGCAAGTACCCAAGCATACATCAGAAGTCTATGAACTTGACAAACGATTCTCCATAGAGCTGTAACGCCAAAAGTAGATATTGCATGGAGGGGACCAGTGCAGTTTGCATACACATGCTACCATCTCTCGACTATTAAACCACATGTCTGACATGTAGCAGCTAATCAATGTGTGAAACCTGCGGCATTCCATTGCAGATGCAGACATTTGTCAACCACTCCACTCACCAAAGTATGGATTTGGCTCCCACAATTGGTCATTGAGGGAGCAGAATACAATGGATTCCCATGTAATGTTCCTGTTTTAACCTGGATTGGTTATAGGTGCATTGCTTGGCAAACCTTCGGTGGACCCATGACAATCACATCTGGATCAATGGATAATCAGGCACCTGGGATTCTTAGTCATTGCATCTAATTCCTACCATCGACATACCATTCCATCGAAAAATATTGCATCAAATTAATTATTATTTATTTTTATTTTTTAATGGGTTGGTCCCCCCACCGCCCTTTTTTTTTTAAACCTTTACAACCCATTATAATTAAACTAAACCCTTTATCTTTAAAAAAAAAATGCATTAGATGTTTTTTTTTCCGATGCAATTTATTCAAAGGTATGGCATTCAATGGTATTGCATTTCATGCAATGACTAGATACTGGCATGCATGGGGAAACTGGAGTGGGATGAGAACATAAACAAAAAATCACATGTAGCACAAACACATGTTGAATAATATGACTACACTATATCAACTAATTGTGTTTGTCCTTCATACCCAGAATCAGAACTTCGATCGATGTGTACATGCAAGGAATCTGATGTCATATGATCATGTGCCAAACTCCACAGTATACCTGGCTTGTGGTTGCATGCACTGTGTGCTGACAAATGACTCACCGATACATGCCCTCTGAGTTACTTTGCGGCTTAATATCCCATCATCAAGCAGCCTATCCCCATTGTCCTGTCATCAACATGTTTGTAGATAAGTCCTCACAAGCCTCACACTTTATAGCCACTACAAAATCAAAATATTGGTTGATGTCACTGAACTGGAAGCGAGAGGCTATGAGAAGGTTTATGTAACTCATCAGCATTCCACCAGCATGCCTGCAGAAACACAGGGACGAAATTAAAAACAATGCGTCAATAGCATCCCCAGAATAACCTAGCTAGTGGCAGATTGATAATATGTGAGATGCATCAAAACTACACTAACAGGCCAAGCACCAAGCAGCATCTGGTATTCAGCATTGTTATGGAGAATTCTCAAGAATGTGATGATTTCCCTTACCTTTTGAGACCCCCAGCAACTTTGCTGGATTTCTAGGATTTGATGTTTTACCTGGGAAGAGTATGAGCCTTTTTATCCCACTCTTCCATATATTTTGATGTGTGTTTTACTTTTGTGTTCTTTGGTTATGGAGTTTTAACACAACTCCATAGGCATCAGCTTTTTCTGTGTGTCACACAGCACGTTCAGTGCAGTGGCACAGGATGTCTTTCAGACTTCCCAAGGTTTAAATACCTTCTCTGGGACTGACTACTGTCTCCTAGAGCATGTAAAGTTAAATTTACTGGCCCAACACACCCTATCTTCCTTAAGAGGGCTGGAGGGGTTGCCTAGCTTCCCCTGAGTCAAAACACTCATGTAACAGTCAAATGTTACTCTTTCCTACTAGCTAAAAATTGGATCAGCCATGTTTTTCAATATGGCCCCAAGACCTATCTGTAAAAACAGACTCTGGTCGATTTTTTTCACCATTTCTTTTAGGAAAGGTCCTTCTTGTGTTTGTCTCTGCACGCCAAACGAGGTTTGGTCCCTTTGTTCGTTGGCCTTTTGGCGAGCTTCAGTTCTGAAGCCCTCCTCTGGCACCAGGGTGTCTGGGGTGGACAGGATGTGAGGGAGGTGCCCGAAATTCCCTGTGCTTAGTCTGCTAGGAGACATGAATGCACTTTGGTGTGATTGGCCGGCTGGCTGTCCGGCAAGGACAGCCACCCTGCTGTTTGAGTGACAGCCAGGCTGGAATGAATGGGGGAAAACTGTTTAAAAGCAGGTCTCTGGGACTTGGAAAGCAGAGTCGACCACTGGAATGAAAGAACCGAAGACGAGCAGAAGAAAGAGGACTTCTGCAAATCCTGGATGACCGGTGAAGCCCTGCTGCAGGTCTGAATTGCCTGAAACTTCATCGACAGAGAAGTCGTTTAAGGTTAACTTCTTCCCTTGAGTTTGGTGGAACAACCAACTCGTAAGCCGTCCGGACACCCTCCCCTCCTGGTCGCATTTTCTGCATAGTGCTGTGGAAACCCGGATAGCCAGTGGAAAGGATACCAGCTTGTGGACTTTAAGACACTCACACCTTGAATCAACATTTTGCTAAGCTTGTGGCCTCATCCCTCGGCAGTGCAGGAACCTCCCAACGTCCTCCTTCTTGTCCCCATGACTGAAGCTCAGGAACAGCGAAATCTGCTTGAACTGCCAGGAACAACTGCCTCAGCTACAGCTCTTCTTCAATACAAAGGTACTGTGCAAACGCGGTCCGGAAATCTTTTCGGCCATCACGAAAGTTTGTGGAAACTTTCTCAACTTCAAAGGCTTGTCCTTCCCTAAACATTTGTCAAACTTTTCGCCTAGCCAAATTCTTCTAAACTCTGTGGCAAAGACTTAACCATTTACTATCAGAACTGTTCTATCCTATACAAAGACTCTGAACCATTTACTTCGGCCCAGGCCTATAAACTGAATTGCTGGTTGTAGTTTACTGAAACCCTTTACCCTGCCTAGGAAAGTATTTGGGATGTCTATTCGTACAACTTTGTCTTTGTACACCTCTATTAAGTATCTGAAGTGACATTTTGCTCCCACTTCAGGGGAGCTGAACTTGTTCAGTAACTTATTGGTTGTGTACTTGTAGTATATTAGTGTCTGATATTGAGCTGCTCTTGCTAGTGCAATGTTTTCAAACTGACTGTGTAAATAAATGTATGTTCTTTACCAAGAAACCTTGAGTAAAGTGTTTGTTTGAATCACTGTATTTGTTGGCCTTATGTGGAACTTGTTCTACTGCTTACTAAACTCTTGAGATAAGTCTGGCTGCTCAACCATTGCTACCAGTTTACTGTGTAGTACAGGTTTGTACCAAAGGTGAATTTGTACTGACACTTGTAGTTTTATTTTCATGTACTGTTCCCAAAGGGTAATGCATGTGATTCTGCCTAACAAGCAAGTCCAGTGTTTCAACATGGCCACACTTCCAGGCAACATTCACATCAATGATGATTTTCTAACATACTGAAAAAACAGACTTTGGCCCTCATTACGACCCTGGCGGATTTTTTCCGCCAGCGACGGACTTTCCGGCCATGGCGCAAAGTCCCTTTACGCCATGGCGGATGGCGGACTTACCGCCCCATTCCGAGGTCGGCGGGGCGGTAAGTCCCCATTGACCCATTTACCCTTCCCCATTCCCATTTCGGCCCCATAGGGCTCAATGGGAGTGGGGAAGGAGTTAATTAAGCCACCGTAAAATACGGTGGCGTAATTAACACCAAGGTCCCAGAGCGCCATGGATTTTTCCGCCCGCAAAAAGCGGGCGGAAAAATGACCATGGCGCTCCAGGAACTCGTAGTTGGCGGTAAGGGGTCCGCGCAGCTAACCCTGGCGCAGACCCCTTAGCGCCAGGGTCGTAATGAGGCCCAATGGGGGGTCTGTGACTATGAGATATAAGAATCCATGATTGAGAGTTCATGTAGCCGCCTGCTAAGCCACACACATCATTACCTTAACTATGCACAGTGACAATAAAAGCAACATTTCCACAGCTACACAAAGGAATGATGCTGCTGCCCAGGTTGGGCAGGATCAAAAGTAGACAAAGGTTAAAAATTGTATGCGGACTTCCAAGGACCAATGTTGTAGGTAAAAAGGCTGGAGCACTGTTTACACAGGAATCATTTCCCAAAGCAATTAAAAGGGCACTTAACCTGGAGTATATATAGGCCTTTTGTTTTATTTCCATTGATGCATTTCTGTCAGTATCTGGAAATGGCAAGGTATGATGTTTGAAATCTTGTACATGGTCCAACATCAGTGCAGAATATTCATCGAATACACCCCTTGTTAACTTTGCCATTCCTGGGGTAAATGTTGCTTATGCAACTACCCTTCTATTGAAAAAAATATATAATTTGTACATGTTAAGCGTATACCATTGCCATTGATGGATTTCATACAGAGCATACTCAAGGTACACTGCACTACCAAAAGTGAGCTTTCTCTCACAAGGAACCACAAGGCCACTACCGAGGATGGAGATGATGATGATGATTGCAGAAACATGGAGGTAGTTGAGAGAGGAAGCGCTGCACTTGGCAGAAGCCACTGAAGCTCCAAGGGACTGTATTCCACCATCTGCAAGTCTCATCGAGCCCCAGCCCTCTTGCATCAAGAGAGAGCAGCTGTAGTGTTTCAGCTACCCCAGGTAATGTCCCTGAAGCCTAATCCGAGCCCCAGCTGTTGAGGGCTTGAGATAGTCAGAGTGTGGTGGAGCGGACCACTAGTCCTGTAAAGCCATTCCTATCTCTGCCATTTACAGGGTCTGCTGCACCTCCTCCATGGACAGTAGGATACACCTGGAGCAAGGAACAAGCATCAGCGGTCCCCTACCCTATTTCTCCATCCTCAGTCACAGTTTCTGTGGTTGGAACTTTCTTGGCTGGACTAGTTGAGAGAGAGTCAATCACAGAGGCTGATGGCAATCTGTCCTTGGAGAAGGTGCATGGAGAGTTGGAGGCAGCCAAAAAGCTGAGGATGAGATTGTGAGAGGATATGCAGAGCCCAGAAGGAGATGCCTAGTTGCCCAGAAGAAGGATGCTGCTAATTCAGCTGTAGTTGTTGTTGCATCTGTAGCATTCTGTGCTCAGGCAAGGGAAGCTGGGTAAGCCTGAGCAGCTGGGAGCAGGCTGCTCGTGGTAATGCTGCAGCTCTAAATGCATATTCAGCAGTCTGTGCATAGGCCTCTGAGGATGCCCAGCTGGCCAGGGAGTAATTTCCTGCTGATGTAGCAGCAGTTGTAGCTACATCTGCTGCAGTCTCTGCTCAGACCACCAGAGAGGTGCCCCCACTCCGTTGGCATCAGGCTGCTGCTGTCACCTCTCAAACTCTAACCAAACACAACCACAATCTATAGTACGCCAATCCGCACAAACTTCACTACAATGCAAGAACAAAACAAACCAACTACTGACTGGAAAACACTGCAAGCCCAGCGAACAGTGCTAACCTGGTTGAGGCTGCCAACGGCATATCACTGCTCTCTTGCACTTTTCCTGCTTATTCCCACTAACTCACCCCCCACCCCCCTTCCTTTTTCAGAGCTACCACAGCGCCAAAGGACCACTCCTGTGGTGATAGTGCGCGGTACAAATATCCTTTAACATTAACATTGACATGTAGCCACAGCTGAAGCTGCATGTGTAGCAGTTTGTGCTCTGACTACTGAGGATGAATATTTGGTGCAGAAGCAGACCCCAAAGCAGGGCCACACCTCCTATGCTTATGTCCTCTGATTGCCCCACAGCAATACTGCCCTCTGCAAGTGGATGGTGAAGGACATCCTTCACCATGTGCTTTTATACATTCCTTGACTGGGCTGCTGGCCCACCAGCAGCAGCACTTTGCTCATTTGCAAGAGACCATTGGGGGGATTCTTCCCATATCTCAACATCAAACCTCCCTTCTTGTTCTCCTATTTCTGCACAGCTGTCCTTCAGCCATGCCAGGCAGACATGGCATTCCTAACGTGTGTATATGGCGAGTCCAGATACCCCAACCCAAGAGGGCCCTTTGCCCAAGCAGCCACGCTGCGGCAAGTCACATCACCTCCCTCCTGTTCCTCTTTTCCTTCCCCAGCAAGCCTACTACATTATTTAAATTCGGTTAGACTACATCCTGTATTTTATATCCCACACTTTGCACTTACGTTCTTCGGACATCCTCTGTGCTTCCTCCTCCTCTTCATAACCCTGGTATTTTCTTGGAATTGTCTCTCCCTGGCACTGCATCTGATGGACAATGGGAAAGACATGCTAATGTCACAACATTGCACTCTCACACAAAAGCGGCATCAGCAGCCTTTTAACCCATCCCTGTTACATAAGGTAAGCAAGCACAGACGTTGTGTTCCACCCATTTGTCTATTGGCTGCTTTTGAATCGGGCAGTGAGCGGAGGGCCATGCTCTAGTTTGTAGAGATACACTAACCACTGTCAGAAGATGTTGTTGATATTTAACTCCTGCTGGAAAAGTCCTTCAATGTGATATTCATGACAGTGAGTCTCTAGCACCTCCCATCATGGCCACCATCCTCTAAGTCAAGATCATCTTCTTCATCAACAGGCATGAACACTTTCGGGCGGATGGTGATGTTGTGCAGCATGCAACACATATCCATGATGGTATAGTCCATGAAAGGACCAACTGCCTTGTAGAGGCACCTGAAATGGTTCTTAAGAATACCCAAATGCATGCTCAATGGGGTTGTGGGTGCAGGTGTGGGGAGCATTATAGCATTGATGGTTAACAGAATTCTGCAGAGATGTTATCAGCCACGGAAGCAAGTACTGTCCTGCATCACCTGTAGACCAGAGAGTACAGTACAGACAGTCAACATAATAACAGTGGTCCTTAAACTAATCACCATTTAGCAATGATGTTTCCCTATAGGAAAGGTCCTTTACTCTTCTTTTGAGCTTTCCATCATCCACAAAAGTGCACACGGCACGCAAATTACCCTTTTCAGAATGTGATTAATAAGGGATTACTATGCAATCTGCCTGCTCTTATAAAGGTGCACATTTAAGCAGATTCCATTTGAATCCATTTTATTTTTTTTGCTTGCCAGGAAATTTCATCAAAGCGTGAAAAGAAGTATAAATATGAAATGGAGAAATAACACATGGCAGAGATGTAAACTCCGCTCCATGTCCCCTTTTGCACATTGCATACAGATGAAAATGGTCAGGAGTAGGAAATGGAGACATAAATGCATTACAGTGTTTTATTTATTTATTTATTTATTTATTTATTTATTTATTTATTATTTATTCATTTGCATTTATGAAGCGCACAGTCGGCCCGGGGGCATCGGGGCGCTGTTACAGAAGGCTTTTTCTTATGATACATGCGTAACATGGTTATCTCAAATTACACACATCCATTACAGTCATCAGATGTGTAGTTACTTAGGATGCAGTTTACGACGTTGTATCAATACATGTGGTTCTAGCAGAATAGTTTTGTTTTCAGCAGTTTGCGGAAAGTGGGGTAGGATTTTTCGTTTCTTAGTGAGGTAGGCAGGGCATTCCAGTTCTTGGGTGCCAGGTGCTGAAAGCTGGACCCTCCCGCTTTGGTTCTTTTGAACGTGGGTACGTTTATCTGATTGGAAAGATGTGATCTAATGGTCTTGTAGAAGAGCGGAGGGTGATTCTTTCCGACAGGTAAGGTGGGGCTTCCATGGAGATGCACCTGTGCGTAATGCCCATTGTTTTAAAGAGAATGTGTTCTTTAACTGGTAGCCAGTGGGCATCTTTCCTGGCTTGAGAGATGTTTTCCCTCTTAGGAATGCTAAGGGATGCTCTAAGAGCACTATTTTCAGTGACTTGAAGTTTATGCAAGTTTTTGGCCTAGGTGCCCAGAAAGAGGGCATTGCAATAATCCAATTTGGTACCGACTGTGGCCCTGCCCATGGATAGGCAGTTTTTCGTGGAGAGGAACGGCTTGACCGCATTGATAAACTTGATGGTGAGTGGGTCGGAGGATGCTATAGCATTGACTTGGTGGGACATGGATAGAGAGGAGTCAAGGTAGACTCCAAGCGTTTTTACCACTGTTGAGACTGTGATGCTAGAGTTGTCAATAGTGAATGTTTTGTATTGTGTAGGGAGTTTGTTGAGGGTCTCGCTGGTACCTACTATATGAGGATTTCTGTTTTGTCCCCGTTTAAGCATAGACCGTTTGCAGCCATCCAAGTCTGGATGGCAGAGTAAATTTTGGTTAGTGCTGTGGCGTCTTGTTCATATATGCCAGCTAGAGGGATAAGCACTTGGGTATCGTCAGCGTAGTTGGTATACGCTATGTTGCGATGGTCAAGGTCGTTGAAGAGCGGGAGGGTGAAAATGTTGTATAGTGTGGGGGCAGTGCAGGAACCCTGGGGGACGCCGCAGTGGATTGTGGTCAGTGATGCGCAAGCAGTGTCTGAGAAGACTTTCATGAGTCTTCCTTTCAGGACGGATCCTACCCAAGCGATGGCTTCTGGTGAGAAGTGGGCCTCTTTTTTTAGGTGCAGTCCTAGAATGTCATGGTTAACTAGGTCAAAGGCAGTGGCTAGATCTAATAGGAGGAGAAGTGCCGGTTTGCCTGTGTCCATAATGTCACCTAATTGTATTTTGAGATCTAGTAGCGCGGATTCCGTGCCATGTGCTGGGCGGAAACCAGACTGTCTTTTACCTAGGATATGATTTTTTTCAAGATACTGTTGAATTTGGGTGTAGGCAATTTTATCCAATATCTTAAGCAAGAACGGGACAGTGGTGATTGGGTTGTAGTTATTAGCGATTTCAGGGTCCAGAGTGCTTTTTTTAGCAGAGGACGCATCCATGCTTCTTTTAGGCTATCAGGTGCAGTGTTGGAGTTGAAGGAGACATTAATTGAAGATTTAAGGAACGGTACGAGTGTTTCCGCACAGTCTTTGATTAGATTTGCTGGGCATCCATCTCCTTTGCAATTGGAGGGCCTAATTTTATTCACTATCGCGATTACTTCAAGTTCGGTGACTTCCCTGAATTTGAATGTTGTTATGTGCTCGGCTGAGACTAGTGGGTCTGAGGGGGTGGTGAGCACGTGTTCATTGTTGGCGGTTAGTTTGATGTGCTGTGTTAGGTTTTTGTGGTGCTCACGGATTTTGTCTTGTAGGAGTTTGATTTTCTTAAGTAGGGCAGTTTGTATTGTGTTGCACCAGTTTTGATCTTTAACGATGTCTTGCGATTTGGTGGCTGGTGTGGAGAGCTCTTTAAAGATAAGAAAGAGTTCTTTAGATTCAGAGCTTGCATTGGTGATTCTATCATTATAGTATAGTGTATTTTGATTCATCCATTTCACCCTCCCCTGTAAGAAAATGACCCCTACTGTGTAATGACAATTGCACCATTATGGGGCAAAAATTAGAAAGCCTGCACCTTTGTGGATGTTATCATGCAACTTGCTAAAGGACATTGTGTGCTGCATTGCAAGGTAGGCCTATAGACTCAAACATGCATTGGAGAGATGGGCCTGCTTCACAAAGGAAGCCCAATGACCAGGTGGTGGGGTGAGATATGGTGTGAGATGGCATGTGGCATTTATAGGCTCTCTCTGCTGACATTCTTTGAAAAATGGGGCCATTGTCTTCTGTATGCATTGCAATATGTCCTGTGTAATGCTGCCTTCATGCTGGGTGAAGTGTAGTACTGATCAAAGACTGCTGTGTTCGTTCTTGCCTAAATTAAATCCACATGTTTTGCATTAGAGTATTGAGGAGGGGAGACATGATAAGATATGGCATTTATAACGCATCTGTACACAAGTATTTCTAGGCGCCACATCACATGACCTGTGATCAGTCAGGTCACAGACAAGGACATATGTGGCCAGGTGCTCCCCTGGCACTCATCTTACATGTGTTATCAGCTATGTGTTCAAGTTGTGGCTTTCAGGCTTTACGTGCCACATGGCCTGTTGATCAACCATCCTGCTCACTTGTCACCTACATACATCCTGTCCCCAGGCAGTGCTGCACCGGGTATCACATCAATGCCAAAATGTGGAATGATTAACATTTGTGGCTCCCTTGGAGAGGGAGCACATTCTCGTAACCTCCCTTTATGGGCATTGCCTCATCCTTCCAGCTAATTAGCACCTCACTTCTTGAATTCCTACGTTGCATTCACATTCGTTGTACCTCGTATCACTTTGTTAAACCAATGACCACACACTCACAGTATTGTGTCACTGTCTCAGTAATAACCGGCACTCTCTCCATTAGCACTCTAGGTCTCATTTGATACACATTTCAACCCCTGCTGGAATCACTGGCCCTCTTCTCATGATGCTATCACTCATTATGAAGCAAGGCAGCCTTGGTGCTCCCCACAAATCTTCATTGACTTCGGCCTCCTGTTGTTTGTTTCTGCCCATTGCACCGCCTGCATTTTGACCCTAGGCAGGCAGTGTAGCTAGATTGTGGCCTTGACATCTCAACTCCCAAGGGTGCTCATTCCCTCCCTCCTCTCACAAACCTTTCACACCTGGGCTACTAGATGTTTGGGTTCTACATATTGCTAATTTCTCCATGATCTGTTTATTTGTAGCATGCAACCCCTGAAAGACATGGCCATTATGGGCGGTCATATCCACTATCTAGACACTAGTACCCCTGCTATCTTGCACATCAACCTAGGTGCATTTTCACATTCCTCCACTTCTGACTGAAGATTTGTTGAGATGTGACATGGGATGAACATGGGCAACTCATCTGGGCTGCTCAATCAGTTTGTACTTGTGGCAGTTAATTTAGAGGTTTCTGGTCTGCATGTACTGTGGTACATCACTGTATCTATCTTTCTGATGCTTTGTCATATATGACCTCTCATCTCCTTGCACAATGATGTTGATCTAATCACAAACCCACATTCTACATATGGCCCTGACATTTTCTTTCATGAGTCCTTCCAACTGAACTTTCATCAGACTCTGCAAAATGGAAATGTGGTGGACTGTTAGTGCCAATCCCGCCATGGGACCTAAGACAGCCAACATGCTCCCATGTACATTAGGTCATGTGATGCATATCCCTAGAATGAGTCCCTCTGAGCCACATATTCTCCAATAGCTCTGATAGGAAGATGTTTGTCCTGTATGAACAGTGGAATAGTGCATGGTCACCAGCAGGGTTGCAGTGAGATGGGAGGGGGGATTTTCATGTACTTACCCAACAGCCATGCTGGGTGTTGCTGTGATTCTGAAAATATGCACAGAAGGATGTTCTGGATTTGGATCATTGATGTCAGGGGAAGATCCAGAAAATCACACCAACACATGTATCCAGAGTGGGTTAGCACACCAGGCCATCTGCACATTGATGTAATGTGGCATATGTCTCTTCCTGAAGACCTGCTTTCTTGCCCTTTATGGTAATAAGGCCAATATGTGTACAGTCCAGGGCCCGACCATGTTAGGGGAAGCGTTCTGTGGTATAGTACTGGACCTTAGTTTAGTTTGTGACAACTGGGTCGGTGGGTAAGGATATGTGGTGGTGCAGCCATAACAATACATACATGTTGAAGCTTTGTTTTATGGGGAAGCATCCTGCTATAACACCCCTCACCATGACAATCCACACCACAATTCTAGGAAAAGAAACATGTGCCCTTTAATCTGAAGATTCCCTATTATTTGAAATAATACCTCAAAATCATTATTGTGAATGCTCGGGAAGTCACCTACAATATTTCATACAAATACAGGTACCTTGTTGACAGAGGAGTTACACAATCTGCCTGCTATTATTTCACTTCTTTTTGCATTCTCAATGCACACCCACATCCATTTGTATAAACATAAGTTTGAAAAACTATTTAAGATAAAATATGCAATCCTCTTCAATATGAACCATCAACTGACCGCTGCTTGTCAGCATCACATTTCAAGAAAAGGCATTTTAATATTCTCATTAGAAATATATGATATAGATTTAAATTCTTTTTTTTACCACCATCGCCAAGTATTGGCTTCAGACAAAAATATGAAATTCGCATATATCCTTTTTATTGTAGGGGTGATTCTATAGTTAAAGCACTGTTGATTTCTTATTTGGACATGTGTGGAAAAAACAGGATTTGGTTTGTTTGGATACTTTGTACACAGGTTTAAGATTAGAATTGAAGAATCCTGATTTATTTAATGATTCACAGAAGTGGAAAACACAATGTTTTTAGAGATCTTGACTTTCAGTTGCTCTGAGTACCAAACCAGGGGCTCAAGGGTAAGTGTAGTACTTGCTTTCAGGCCCCTTAACACAGGGGATGCTGGCCGACAACATGGTGAGGTCCTGGGTGCCATTGTGGCTGGCAGGGAAGCAGGTCTTGACTCAGCAGCAGTTCTTCCCCAGTGGTCTCAGGGAATGGTTATGGGTGGGGGGGGCAAAGCTCGCCTCTGCCTTGGACATTCACTCTTCATATTACTGGTGGAGAACTTTGGAAAGGTCTACTCTCCCGACAGAGCTCCAATTAATTCTTCCTCAAGTTTTTGTTCAAGAGTGAATAAAAGAAGGATTGGGAGACAGAGAGGAATTGCCATCTGGCAAGGGTGTAAAACTCCTTTTTAGTAAGCTCCATGCCAAAAGTAGTCCAGCTGTTGCATTTAAAATATGACCTCCTGTCGCACCCGATAACTCTGTGGCACATTAAACTGTAAATATAAGCCATAAATGAGTTAGGTTATGGTGGACAGCATCTCTCATAGTTATCTCAGATGCATTACATTAAAATCACACATTTGTCAGTTGTGGAAGAGTTATTCCAGACTAGCCTCTCCCAGTCCACTCACAGGATTCTAGCCTTGTGGGATGGCCTCTCTTTGTTCCTTTCTAAGTGCAGGTAACACACTTTCCCCAGGGACAGATGCTCCACAGGAAGCTAGAAATGTGAAATGACCTTCCCCAAAACACCCTCCCCAAAAATCCTCCCTAAACACCCTTCTTACAAACCCTCCCTAAACAGCCTCCAAAAACCCTCCTACACACCCTCCTCAAAAACCATCTCCTTAACACCATGCCTAGAACACCCTTGCAGTGTCCGACAGTCACTTTCTGTGCCTCTTGAGCAGGAGGCCTGCTCCGGCTCCTTGGCAGTGAGGTGGTGCTGTGAGCGGCATCTTGGGGTGCTGGGTTGAGAGGCCACAATGAGGCTACTGGGTGGAGGGCTCCGACCCCTGGGCCCAGATAAACTGCAGGATGAACTGCATGCATTGATAGTCTCAGCAGAGGATGAGCTTGCCTCTGTGTGCTCCGGCACTCTCTGACCTACTGAAGTCATGGCAAAACTGGCATGGCTAAGGGAAAATTACATCCTGTGGCTACACCCCCTGCAGGAAGTCTCACATGGCCTACATGTGTTGAAGCTGCTGGCCTACCAGTACCTCAATAGATGCCTATCGCTGCTCTATAGCATCTAACCTCACCCATACAGCCACCATATTGTGCATGGGCAGAGGTGGTGGGAAGTGTGGAGAGTTTGGGTTAAAGCATGGGGAATGGAAGCACATGTCCTGCACCTCCTCATCCCCCTCATCCTTTATCGATGCTATGGACATAACCCATGCCACAATAGACTGGTGGCTGCACTGCCGTGATGGAGAAGTGGGTGTGCTGGTACCCTGATGATTGCTGCCAGAGCAGAGATGGCAGCAGTGTGTTCCACAATGGTTTCTGGTTTTGGCGTGACAGTGGCAGCTTCAGTGCCACCTGCTGGGCTAGTGTAAGGGCCACTGTGCACCGCCATGGGGGTGGTGATATCCTCCAGACCTGCTGTTGTTTCCACTGCAGTAGTATTTAGCGGTGGTGATGGCCTTGCATCCATATTCCGCACCTTGCTCTCACTGCCAAGGGATCTGGCCTGTGCACAGGTAGAGGTGGATGATGTGCCAGCAGTGGTAGGTCCTGCCTTTTCACTGTCTGTGGACTGTGTACCTGTTGGGAATAGAATAACATGCTGTCATTTATCTTGTAGACATGTCTGTGGGCTTGCAAGACACTCATGTAACATTTTGTGTGTTGCAAAGTTGCACATTTTGTATGATTGGCATGGGTGGTATTGATCTAAAGAGTGATGCTACTACTAGATGGTGGTAGTGCCTCCTGGGTGTATACACGGTACATGTATGTGAACATTGCCTGTTGGGCTGCCAAGGCGGCTTGTTGCTGTGGGTGTGGTGGGGTTTCACTTGCTGACATGGATTATCACGGCACACATGGTTGCTTCTCATGTTTCCATGTGTTGGCATGCACATTTCACCAAAATAAACTAGGGTGCCTGGTATGGTCTTGATCATCCAGGCTATAATCACACCTGTAAATAAAAATGGATCGAGCCCAATAATGATGGATAGAGTTACTATAAACTATACCCAGTCTCACACTTACAATTATATTAAAATATAAGGTATAAGGAACAAGTTACTTACCTGTAACTGTTGTTCTCCAGCATGGGTGTGACATGGATTCAAATGCTCATGAATATTCCCCGTCGTCAGGCTGGGAATCCTCGGTAAAGAAAAAAATCAGTTTCAGTTTCACTTTTGAACTGTCTTTCTCCTAACAACCAATCACTGGTCTCTGGATCATAGTGCCGCCAGCCAATGACTGCCCTCTACCTAAGCCCCTCCTCAGGCAGCCATCTTCAAATTTGGTAGCATGTAAAGTGGCAGTAGGACCAAGAGAAGATACGCAGAGGGGTAGGCGGGAGGGTTACAGGTGAGTAACTTGCTCCATCTTCATCATGGGGTCTGGCATGGATTCACATACTCATGAATAAAGAATGCATAGCAGTACACACATGCACATCCACGGGAGGTGACAAGGCTCAACATTAAGCATCTCAACATCTCAACATTAAGTATGTCTTACCTCCTCACCAGGCTCACCTTCAAGCGAACAGATTGCATAGCACAGCTTGGCCGACACAGCACTCCTCCTTGGAATCCCAGTCGACACAGTAGAATCTCGTGAGGGTGTGCGTCGACCTCCACGTAGGAGGGCTATTGTATCCTCCAGCAGATGTCCAGCCGGGTACACCAGACAGGAATGCTGTAGTTGCAGTGATCGCTCTGGTTGAATGGGCTCTTGGACGGCCAGGCAACGATTGGTGTGCCAACCGATGACAATGGGTGATGCATCTGGATAGCCACCTGGAAATGGAAGCCTTGGAGAGGGCCTTCCCTTTGTTCACAAACAGTTGTGAAGTCTTCCAAAAACTCTTCATGCAGTCCACGTAGAACATCAGCGCTCTAGCCACATCCAGCGAGTGCAAAGTCCTCTCAGCAAGCGACAAAGGCACCTTGGGCATGATGGAGGGGTGCATCCATAGCACCACCCTCGTCTTGTGGAAAGTCAACTGAGGTGGTTAACAAGAAAAGGCCTGGATCTCTCCCACCCATCATGCGGAGGTGATGGCCACAAGTGTCCTGACTAGGACGTTCTTGCCCTCCTTCCCCCCCACTCTCCTCCCCTGATGATAGGATATCCAAATCTTCTGGGTCGAAGTTCCTTCGAATGAGGTAATCCTTCTCCTTTTTATGTGGAGAGGGCCTGCTGCGAGAGGAAGCCACAGTTCCCGCTAGCTTTTACAGCAGTCCTGTGGCCTCATTCCCGCGGGCAGCCAGGAATAAAAAGGGAAAAAGCCGAACGGCAGAAAAAACCCTTTTTTGGCTGTAGTGTTGTTCCGCTCGAAGGAGATCTAGCAATGGAATGAGGTCGGGAGATGGCAGGCGGAACTGGTAGGTGGGAGAAAGCTCCAGGAGCAGGCGACCTCTGAGGCAGAGGCAGGGCTAACCACAGAGAAGTCGTGGAAAGATAAGAAGCCACCGGAGAGAACGCCGGCAAAGCGTGGGGCAAAGCAGAATGAGAAGGCAGAGAGGCAATGAGAATAAGGGAAGGAAAGACGCCAGAAGGGCGTACGAAGAGGAAAGCAGGAGGCGGCTAAAGGAAATGCCGCAAGAGGAAAACAGCGTCTGACCCAAAGGAGAGCGAAGCGCAAATCTAAGGGGGTTGCAACACAACGGTCCTCTGGAAGTAAACAGAATATATACTTCCGGGCGGCCGTCGGGACGCAACAACTAGACCTGCACAGAGTGGAAACTAACCCTGCACTCTTCTGTGACGAAGCCGCCAACGCGGAAGTAAACCCCATCCGGCCCGGCGGATGACAGTATGCCCCCCTCCAGTGTGAAGGGACCCGGGTTTACCGGGGTGTAACCGGTGAAAACGGCTCAGCAACCGGGGAGTAGGGACATGAAAAGCCGGTTCCCAAGAGTCTTCCGACTCTGGGTAACCCTTCCACGAAACCAAGTATTCTAAGCGTCCCCGGTAATATTGTGAATCCCGGATGGTTGAGACTTCATATTCGTCTGTCCTGTCGGGATGGGCATGAATTTGCTTGGGAACTGACCTCTGGAAAGTATCCGAGACAAAAGGTTTGAGAAGAGAAGAGTGAAAAACCGGATGGATACTCCGAAGATGAGGAGGGAGGTCAAGCTTGTAGGAAACAGGGTTGATCTTTGAGAGTATAGAGAAAGGACCCAAGAAACGGGGAGACAGTTTGGAAGGATGAACCCATCTGGCTAAGTATCTGGTAGAAAGCCATACTCTGTCACCTTTCTCCCAAGTAGGACAGTTCTTGCAATGCTTGTCTGCTCGAGTCTTGTTTTGTCTTCTACTCCTTTCTAGACACTCTCTGGCTGAATGGTGAGTTTCTTAAATAGACTGGAGAGCAGCTTCAGCAGTGGGAGAATTAGTGGGAACAGGAAGAGTGGGAAGAAAAGACCTTGGATGTATACCGTATGTACAGAAAAACGGAGTGTGACCCGTGGCAGAATGTTTTGAATTGTTATACGTGAATTCCACAGTGGGAAGTAACAAAACCCAGTTATCTTTGTATTTGTTGCTGTAGCACCGTAAATACTGTTCTAACGTGGCATTCAGTCGTTCCGTCTGACCGTTAGACTGGGGATGAAACCCCGAGGATAGTGCTCTTTCAATACCAACTCGAGAACTGAGCGCTTTCCAGAATTTTGAGATGTATTGACTTTCTCTGTGAGACATGAACTTGTCTGGAAGGCCGTGTAACCGGAATATGTCCTTCGCAAAGGTTTCTGCCATCTCAGTCGCTGTAGGTAATCCGGGTAACGTGTAAAAATGGGCCAATTTGGTGAAAGAGTCAATCGTCACCATAATGCAGGTACAACCGCTGGAAACTGGGAAGTCGACAATGAAATTCCTCGAAATCAAGCCCCACAGACGGGTAGGTATTTCACATTGGGTAAGCAGTCCTAACAGTTTACCAGAGGGGTATTTGGCAGTGGCACACACCGGGCATGCTTTAAAATACTCCATAACATCCTTTCTGAGTCCTGGCCAAAAGAATGATCTAGCAACCAGATCTGTAGTGTTCTGCACTCCTCTGTGTCCTGCATTGGGTAGATCGTGACACCAACTGATAATCTTTCGTAGCCACATACTGGAAGGAATGTACAACTGAGTACCATAAAAAAGCAGCCACCTCTGTCGGTGTAAGTATTACTGTCCTGTTGTAATAACTGAGTCCTTTCGACAGCTTGAGCGGTCTTGATCTCCTGGAAAAAAGTTGCCGTAATCCCAAGTATTATGTTTCTTTGGAACATGGGTACCCTAAGAAGGGGTTCTCCTTCGCTGACAGTCTCTTTTCTAGATAAGGCATCCGCTACTTTGTTATTTGTGCCGGGTAAGTAGGTGATAAGAAAGTTGTATTCGGCGAAGAAGTATGCCCATCGGGCTTGTCGTGAGTTAACACAGTCCATATATTGTAGAACTCGTAAATTCTTATGATTTGTGCGAATGAGAAACGTGCTCCCAAGAGTAGATGTCGCCATTCTTCACAAGCCTGTTTAATAGCAAGTAACTCCTTCTCTAGTACTGAATAATTCAGGTGACTAGGTGACAGCGTTTTTGAGAGGTATGCTACAGGATGTTCCACACCGTTGTGAGTTTGATGCAGAACCGCTCCTATGGCAGAAGCAGAAGCATCAGTCTCGACTATAAACTGCCGTTCTTGGTTAGGGTGTCGAAGAATGAGAGCTGAACAGAACATCTGTTTTAACTGAACAAAGCTGTGTTCTACTTCTGGCGACCATCTGAAGGGACCCAAACTTTTTTCTAGTAGTCTGGTGATGGGAAGAACAATCTCAGAAAAGTTTTCAATGAATCTCCTGCAGGAGTTCGACAAACCGAGAAATCTTTGGACTTCTTTGATATTGGTAGGTGAAGGCCACTCAATGATAGCTGAAACCTTGCCAGGATCCGTAGACATACCATCCTTTGAGAGAATATATCCTGGATAGGGTACCGAGGATACTGCAAACTTACATTTTTCTGGTTTGACAAGGAGCTGATATTGTTGGAGACATTCCAGTACTTGTAGGACGTGCCGGGTATGATCAGCTACATCGGATGAAAATATCAAGATGTCATCTAGATAGACGATGACTGTAACAGAATGAAGATCTGAAAACACTCTGTCCATAAACCGCTGAAACACAGCTGGTGCATTAACGAGCCCAAACGGCATGACCCGGTACTCGTATAACCCGAATGGGGTGCGGAAAGCCGTTTTCCATTCATTGTCTTCAGCAATGCAAAGTAAGTGATAAGCATTACGAAGATCAAGTTTAGTGAAAATGTTGGCTCCTTGCACTGCTTCTATGATTTCGGTTATCAACGGCATAGGGTAACAGTCACGGATGGTTACTTTATTTAGACCCCTATAGCCGATGCAGGGACAGAGTTATGTGGAATCTCTTTTTTTGATGAAAAATAATGAAGCTTCTGCAGGGGACCTTGAAGGTTGGATGAGACCGTTTTGCATGTTCCTCTCCAAATAGTCTTTGAGGACCTGTCTTTCCGCTTGAGTAAGAGAAAACATTCGACCGAAGGGAACCAAGGCATTAGGGTCTGGGTCAATCTTGCAATCTTCCGGCCTATGGGGAGGCAAAGTAGCAGGCCTTCTTTCCATGAAGACTTCTTGGTAGGGTGTACAAAACTGGGGTAGAGCATGTATGCCCACAAGATTGCTTGGGATGGTTGCCATGGTATGAGTCTCGTCTTTAGCTGTAACGGGGAAGCAATGAAGTTGACAGTACGAGGAGCTAAAACTTAGCTGATTGTTAGTCCAATTTATCTGGGGATTATGCTTCCGAAGCCAAGTAATACTGAGGATAATGGGAAAATGGGCAGCTCGTATTATGTCGAATTTGATGGACTCTGAGTGTTGAAAAATGGTGATCGTGAGCTCTTCTGTAGTGTGTGTTATGGGTCCTGACGAAAGGGGGGAACCATCCACACCTTCCACTGTCTGGTTATGATTGCGGACTAATCGGTGGAGCCCCACCTTCTCTGCCAACAGTGTGTCCACAAAATTACCTGCTGCTCCGCAATCCAGGAGAGCTAAGGATTCCATAGCCTTTGCGGGTAGATTGATGAGGACAGGGATGACCATAAGCCAGGAGTCTTCTTGAGTGTTGGGAGCCGAGACAGAGAGCGAAACATAGGGACTGTGTGAATCACAAAGTGTTCCTCGGAACCTAGTCCCTACTGATGCTGAGGATACTCGTTTCCCTGCCGCTTAGTTGGGACTTCCGGACAGTTTTTAAGGAGGTGCTGCTCCGAACCACAGTATGCACAGAGTCCCTTTTCCTTTCTTCACCTTCTTTCTGCTGATGACAACGGGCCTCTGGTGGTTTCCGATCTGCATTGGTTCTTCGTGGGAGTGGGGGGAAGAGGGCAAAGACGTGGCAGTTGTCCTGGAGTCCGGAACCTGAGCCGTTGTACGGTGTCTGTGGCGTTCCGAGCGCTGCTCTTGTAATCGGTATTCTATTTTCTAACACAGATGAGAGTAAATCAGAAAATGTTGGAGGTCTAGTAGATCTAGCAAGCTCGTCTTTGATCTCCTCCTTTAAGCCTCTTCTGAATATGGCATACTGAGCTTGTTCTGGCCAGCCAGCACTGGTGGCCAGTGTCTTGAAACGGGATATATATGTAAGGCCGTCGGCAGCCTCTTGCGTACATCTAATAAATCTTCACAGACTGTAAACGTTAATTCTGGTCGTTCAAAAGTCTGTTTCAACAGTGTCTGAAACCCCCGAAGTCATGCAAAATAGGGTTAGCACTGGTAACAAGAGGGGTTGCCCATGACAGTGCATTGCCTGTCATATTTGAAATCAAGAAACCAACCTTAGCTTGGTCAGTTGCAAATGAACGGGGTCTAAAAGTGAAGTACAAAATGCAAGCTTCCAAGAATTCCTTCACCTTTTTGGGAGATCCATCAAATTTCCCAGAAGAGAGAGACATAGCTGGCAATTCCGCCGGGGGGGGGCTTCCCGTGAGGTAGCCATTTGCTTAAGGATGGCATTTTTGGCTTTAACAGTCTTTAGTTCTTGTGACAAGCCTTGAATGGCTTTCCACAGCTCTTGGATCTGTTCTTCTGCCGACATCTTGTCTGGCGTTGCAAACTGTCCTGACTAGGACGTTCTCGCCCTCCTTCCTCCCCACTCTCCTCCCCTGATGATAGGATATCCAAATCTTCTGAGTTGAAGTTCCTTCGAATGAGGTAATCCTTCTCCTTTTTGTATGGAGGGGGCCTGCCGCAAGAGGAAGCCACAGTGACCGCTAGCTGTTACAGCAGTACTGTGGCCTCTTTCCCAGGGGCAGCCAGGAATAAAAAGGGGAAAAGCCGAACGGAGGAAAAAAACCTTTTTTGGCTGTAGTGTTGTTCCGCTGAAAGGAGATCCAGCAATGGAATGAGGTCCGGAGATGGCAGGAGGAACTGGTAGGTGTGAGAAAGCTCCATGAGCAGGCGACCTCTGAGGCAGAGGCAGGGCTAACCACAGAGAAGGCGTGGAAAGATAAGATGCCACTGGAGAGAGCGCCGGTAAAGCGGGAGGCAAAGCAGAATGAGAAGGCAGCGAGGGAATGAGAATAAGGGAAGGAAAGACGCCAGAAGGGTGTACGAAGAGGAAAGCAGGAGGCGGCTAAAGGAAATGCCGAAAGAGGAAAACAGTGTCTGACCCAAAGGAGAGCGAAGCGCTAATCTAAGGGGGTTGCAACGCAACGGTCCTCCAGAAGTAAAGAGAATATATACTTCCGGGCGGCCGTCGGGACGCAACAACTAGACCTGCCCACAGTGAAAACTAACCCCGCACTCTTCCGTGTTCGAAGCCGCCAACGCGGAAGTAAACCCCATCCGGCACAGCGGATGACAACAAGAAACGCTGTTTTCCACAACAAAAATTTCAGTGGCGCAGAATGCATGGGCTTGAACGGAGGACCCATGAGCCTAGTCAGCACCACATTGAGCTGCCACGCCAGGGCCAGAGCCTTCACCGACAGGAACAAATGGAAAAGTCCTTTGATGAACTCCTTCATCAGGCTCTGTGACCATAACGACGACCGTCCCAGAGTTCTGGTGTAGCGGGAGATAGCCACCAGATGAACCTTGATGGAGGCAGGAGCCAGTCCTGCTTTGGCCAGCGATAGCAAATACGGCAGCACCTGCAGAGCCGTAATCCATAGAGGGTCGATCTTCTGTGCATGGCACCAGATGTCGAACCTCTTCCACTTATGTCTGTAGCATTTCAGGGTAGACGAAGCCCTGGCCTTGGCAAGCACCTCCTTGCAGTCCACTGGGATATCGTATCCTCCAAACACTAGTACTGCAGGACCCAGGCCTGCAAGTTCAGTGACCCAGGTCGTGGTGCAGGATCACGCCTCCTTCTCTGGTGAGAAGATCTGTGGCCGCCAGACTGGAGGGGACGCTGACAAGTCCAGAAGGTCCGGGTACCATATCTGTCTCGGCCATGACGGTGCAACGAGGATCATCCTGCACCAAGACCGTCTGAGTTGATTGACTAGTCGAAGAAACAATGGCAACATGGTGAACACATACAGAAACAGACCGTTCCAGGGTAAGGAGAATGCGTCCCCCATGCTCCCCAGCTGGGGAAACCTGCTGGCGAACCTTCTGCACTTGGTGTTCATCGCCATCGCAAACAGATTGATCTGGGGATTGCCCCATTGACGGAACAGAACATCTACTTGGTCCTGGCAAAGCTCCCACTTGTGGCAAGAGCGCAGCTTCTTGCTGAGGTAGTCGGTGATGGTGTTCTTCACTCCTGCCAGATGCAAAGTGACACGGAACATCCCCTGGGCAACTACCCAGTGGCATATGTACTGCGCGTCTCTGTAGACGCTTCAGATCTGGTGCCCCCCTGCTTCCAGATGTAGAACATTGCGGTGGTATTGTCCGTGAAGACCCGTATCACCTTGCACTTGAGCGACGGAAGCAAAGACTTGATGGCCCAAAACACTGCCCGTAGCTCTACAACGTTGCTATGCAAAGACTTCCAGTGTGTGCACCCCATCCTTCCAGGGAGGCGTCCGTCGTGACGTCTCCTGATGAGGTGGGGTCCGGAAGTCTGCGCCTACGACAGATGTGTGTGGACTCCCCACCACCGTATCTCGCGACGGAAATCCTCGCCGAGAGAGATCTTGTCCTCGAAGCTTCCTGATAGCTGGATACAATGGGCGTCGAGGAACTCTTGCAGTGGCCGCATCTGCAGCCTGCACAGACGGATGAGGTATATGCATGGCAACATCATGCCGAGAAGTGACTTGATGGACCTCACCCTACAGGGCCTACAGCCATTGTTACAAAAAAAGGGGGCAGTGAAAGTACAGTGTACAGGGTGAAGCCCTAAAAGGCTAGTGTATTAACACAAAGGGGGAGGGCAACACACAACTATATGCGGTTTTCAAGCGAGCAGTGAGTGTTCCCTATACCAGAGGGACTTGTAGACAAAACAGTGACCGAAGAAATACAGGGTCAGTGTAGAAGACAGAAGGATAAATGGGAACAACTCACTATCCATGCCAAATCCCAAATGGAAATCTTTCCTTAGAGAGCGCTGATAGAACGCTTATCTAACAGGGACAGGAAAAGAGGATAAAGAGAAATCATTTTTGAAAAAACAATACTGCAATTTGAGATTTGTTATACTTCTGTATTTCCCAAGTCACTGATATCCTACTGGATCTGTATAGGTGAATAAGTGTTTAAAAAGAGTCAACACCTAAGGAAAAGTCAGGGGTCAACCTTCTACTTTGGGTGCATACTACTTTAATATCCCGTAGCCAGGTTGAACAGTCTTAGGGTAGCTCTAAATAAGAACTGAAAGCTCAGAAGTCCTACAGGTTGCCCCCTTATTCAGCATGACCCGCACCTCCAGCAGAAGCTGAGGGATGTGGTTTTCCTGCCTCGCCACGGGGGGTATGCAAGGACAATTTCATTGGAATTCCATGGTGTGTCCGTGGGCCAGAGCGTCCTGCACCCAATGTTCAGTGGAGAAGGACTTCCACATGCTGATGACGTTCGCCAGCCTGCCTCCCACTGGTGTTCACGTGTGGGGGCCCAACATCACGGCCGTTTCAATCTTGCTTTGCCGCAGAGACACTGCCTTGTGGACCTTGGCGACGACGGCGACCTCCTCTTGACTTGCTGCGGTCCCTGTAGGCCTCCTGGGCCGAAGAGTGGGATGGTTGACGGTAAGACAATGAGCTTCTGCCAAAGCCCTTGAAGGAACCTTGGGATTTTCCTCCGGAGGTCCAAAAGGGCAGCCGTCGCTGTTGCAGCGTGCCCAAGGCACGAGCCGTCTCAGTATCTGGCTTGATGGCCTGGAGGGACTCGTCGACGGTCTTTCCGAATAAATTATCCCCGTCGAACAGCATGACCAATACCCTCGACTGCACCTCCTGGTGAAAGGCGGTGGCTTTCAACCATCCCTGCTGAGGAAGGAAAATGCTGTTGCCCATTTGGTGGAATCCAGTGTCAGCAATGCTCATAGCCACTGTTATGGCGTGATCCGATGTTACCTCGCCCTCTTGCAGGATCTCCAACGCTTCAGGTCTCTTTTCATCGGGAAGGAAGTCCAGGAGGGGAGCAATCTTGGAGGTCCCCGTCATAGCACGCCACGATGGCGAGGGCGTTGGCTGCCTTGATGGTCATCGCTGCCAATGTGATGACTCATCGTCCCATGATATCCAACTTCTTCCCCTCGCTGTTCGGGGTGGGGAGGTCGCTGACGCAGCTGAGCCAGAGGATTTCTTCCTCGCCACCGCCGAGACTACTGAGTCCGGGGAAGGCTGGGTCCTCAAACACTTGGATGCAGAGTCCGGCACCCTGTACTTCTTTTCATACCGGTCCCTCTTAACCGGGGCTGAGGACGGGTTCTTCATAAGGGACAGTCCCAAATGTCATCCAATAGAGGAATCGACAGCACTGTCTTCCTCTTTGCCTCACGCCGCTGGTACAGGAAAACCTCTTTCTTCTTTTCTTCAGGGGTCAGATGAAACAGGTCAGAGGCCCTAGAGATCATGGCATGGAAAAAGCTGATCTCATCGGGTGGTGAGGCTCTGGTTGGTGGAGACAGGAGGCCTCCTAACCCGCTGTTGTCATCTGTGCCTGTGCTCGTTCCCGTTGTTGCAGTGTCTAGGACTGTATCCTCCCTCGGCAGAGCAGAGGGGGGCCACGGGTGAAAAGGTGGTGGAGGGTGAACTCTACTCTTATTGGTAGAGGGCACACCTGATGGCCCTGGTGCTGCGGGATATTCCGGTTCCGCAGGATCTTCCACCGGCGAAAGGGGCAAGTGTGTCCAAATCTCCGAACACAAGGTGTGGAGTGCCTGGAGGATGTGCACTGAAAAGTCTGCTGGGGGTTTAGGTGGTTGCTGAGGTGGCGGAAGTGGGAGCGACGGATGCAGCTGTGTAGGGTTCTCCAACTCCTCCATGGCCTGCTCCTCCTCGTCGCCACTCTCGACGTCTCCCGCGTTGGGATTCCTCCCGTAGGCCTTGGGCCTCGACACATTTCTTCTACAAAATGGTCTGGAGACAAATGGTACAAAAATGGTCTGGAGAGTAGAGAGCTCCTCCTCAGAGGAGATGTCTGTGCCCTGCAGGACTACCATGCCCCCTCCCCTTCTTTTCGACCAGGGGAGACGGTTTCAGGGAGATGGTGTCTTCTCTATGGGCTGGAACGATGATTCCCTCCTGGTAGGCAGGGAAACTCTCGCCTTGGGGACTGTACCCTGCGAACCTGCGCCCACGGCCTTCGCTAGAGATGCCACCATGCCTTCAATAGAAGGCTTCACCGGGTGAACCTGAGCCTGCACGACCTTTGTCGAGCTAGGGGCCTTCACTTTGGGGGGATGGTCAGAGCCCCGCTCCCCCTTGTCCTTCTCCGACTAGCCCGTCCCGGGCTTCTCCAGAAGCTTACCTGGGTGTTCCGACTTACTCTTCTTCGCCGAACCAGAGCGTTGGCTCGTGGTTGAAGGTTGTTGTAAAATAAGGCGGAACCCTACAGGCGGAACCATAGGCTGGGTACAAATATATTTTACAAGGGGTATGGTAACCGCCGATAAAGTTAGAACATTTCCAAAGTGTAGAATGTTGTACTATTTAAAGAAACTAGAGGCCCAGCATGCAAGAGTCTTGTGGGGAAATAACAGGACTGTTTTATGCCCTGTAAATTCGGGGACATGTGTTTATTTACATGTGTTTTAGGTAAAAATCAAGTTGACATAATAAGAAAACAACTAGAATAACTAGAATAATCATTGTAAATTTTGAAAGTACAAACAAGAAATGGAGACAGTATTAATATCCATGTATACACAAAACATTACTCAGCATAAGTCCTAGAATGAAAGTGGCTAACAGTATTGGATGTAAGAGGACATTACTCTTGACATGAGACAATCAAATCCTGACATTCAGACCAGAAACAGGGGGCGGCTCATTGTTTCTACAGTTTTTTAAAATGTTAGTGAACTACAATGCATTCAATATTGCACAGATAGCTGTGCTGGAGTAAAACAAATAAAGTAACAACCATAATTTAGTATGTTTTGCTGAAGGACATAATTGCTATCTTGGAACATGTTATTTTGCTGGGGAGCCCGCCGCAACAGCACTCCCGGTGCCGCAGATTTGCAGTGCTTGGCCTTATGTTGGGCCACCATCGCCGGGGCGCCCTCAAACGTCTAAGAAGCCCGGTCAGACTTCTTGTGACTGCGGGAGGCATGCTGCCGGGTCCCACCTGTAACACTGGTTCTTCATGGTGCGTGGGACCATATCCCAGCAAAATGTGCTGTGATCTTTCCACGTGCGTTTGGTCTGAATGCAGGCAGTAGAGGCACACAGAGTGCCCATCGTCCAATTAGATGTTCTGTAGGCCACATCCTGGACAAATCCTGAACGGAGGCGTTGAGCCTTCCTTCTCCTCTGCCATCTACACAAGGGGTAGGCCTTTAAGAAGCTTCTGGAATCCTCCAAGAAGAAACTCAACCAAAAAATCGCCCTTGAGGGGCGCTGAAGAATCCGAAAAAGGGTCCAAGTTAATCAGAAGAAGGATCAATGGTGCTTGAGGCTCGATTGGCCAGAAAAATAGAGTAGGACTCTTAGAAAAATCACAAAACGCAGTAAAAGATCGTGAGCTATAGCACGAGGACTCCCAAGACTTGAACCTGCGGTAAAAAGCTGAAGATGACTGCCAGAGGAGGGGCTTAGGTAGAGGGCAGTCATTGGCTGGGGGAAGAATGACCCCGAAACCAGTGATTGGTTATTAGGAGAAAGACAGTTCAGAAGTGAAACTGAAACTGATTTTTTCTTTACCGAGGATTCCCAGCCTGACAACGGGGAATATTCATGAGCATATGAATCCATGCCAAACGTCATGCTGGAGAATGTTCATTTCTTCATTTGATTCACAAAATAGAAAATACAAAAGATTTATTTCAAATTCATAACACCTATCTTCACTACAATGAATACAAAAAAACAACACTATCAATACACATTCAGTGAATATCACAAAAAGACACAATCATATATAATACATAGGGTTCTTCCATGTACTGGGGCTAAAGACAAACAGCATACATTAGATAGTTTTTATACACCCATAACTATTTTCCAGTGTGTCTGTTTCTTCACATATCTATAGTCGACACATGCTTCAGCAGGTTTGGTGAGACTTTGTAATGCTCTGTGTTGGTCCGGCCTTCATAAAGACAGAAATGTATAGTAAATTGTACACCACTTCTATATCATCTATAGGTGTCTATAATAAAAACATATACACTCAATGCGACAATTGTGCTCTGTCGTCACATGCCTGTTTATTCAGAATTTGTCATTGCACATTATTTTAACATCAATAAATTCAAAACAAACTTGCATAACTGTAATTGCTATGATTCAACATTAATCTCCTGCAGTCACATTGTGGGTCCTCCCCATCCCATGGGTTCCGAGAGGCTAATAAACAAGGTACAAGGGGAAGAACTGTCATTATCTCTAACCTCACCTCATTGTGGGACAGGTTTTATTACAGTTGATAGGAGGTTTTTACATCACTTGCCTACTTTCTATGGGATTCTTTCTGTAGGTCAAGCGTGTGTTTCAAAAATACATCAGCTGTCGCTATTTCTTATGTGACGACATCCAGATTTATGGATGTACAAAAACATGAATGAAATATTTTTCATTCAAAAATTCAGCGCCAAATGATGGTCAAATATATCCACAGACGTACCCCTCTATGGACACAGACTAATCTTTATCAAGGGGAATCCTCTCTCATTCTTCTCAAGACTTGTGACTGTGTTAATCTACTTTGCCAGTGATGGGCTGCCACACAAATTCCCATATGAGAGACATGGCCTGTGCGAGTCTCGTAACGGCGGTCTCGGGCAAATAAGCAAGTTAGCCCATGAAACCGATCCTATAATGTAAACACAGGCTTTTCCTAACATTTTTTTAAAAAATCACTGGTTTTGACAAATAAATGTGCAATGTCCAATCTTGAATGCCCAGAGCAGCCTCTCGTGGGGGTTTAAAGATAGAAAATGGAGTAAACTTCTGTGTGCCACTATGGATAAAGCTCAAGGAAATACTGAAACAACACACCAAAAAGATGTGTCCTTTCGCTAACACAGATGGCAAAACATTAACACTACTACTGGTTTTGACCACAGCAGACATATCAAGACACATGTCAAAAGGTTTATTGTCATGTGCTAGCATCTGGAATATATTTAACACATGGAGATATATATCTAGACACGAGAAAAGAAAATCTTTGCCCCATCAACAGCCCTCTGTGAAAATCAGATTATTCCAGCTGGGTGGAAGGTAGTATAGTGTAGAAGACTACTACGGTCTGTAGGCTTCCTGAATAGTGTACTGCGTGGGCCCTGTATGTCTTTAAAGATTTGCAGGTCAAGTAAATTGACCTGATAGTTACTCCACTGCATGGTAAACTTGATATTTGCATCACAGGTGTTTAACCATGTATACAATTCCCTTACCTGTTCTGACGATCCTTTCCATTTAAGAAAAACACGATCTATATATCTTTTCCAAACTGATATACAGTTGAGGAAGAAATTGGCCACAGATGACACCTAGGGGCTGAATCATGGAATTATTTGCGCCGAAAAACGGGGATTTGTGCGCCATTCTGCCTGCAAAACCCCATTTGTAAACAGGGATTTGCGGGCAGAATGGCGCACAAATCCCCGTTTTTCGGCGCAAATAATTCCATGATACACCCCCATACTGTTGTTCAAAATATGCCATATTGAAATAGCTGCATCTGGGGCAAATATGGCACCCATACTCACGGCCTTCTGTTGTTTGTAAATTTGTTTTTTGAACAAGAAGATATTTTCCATGTTGCCAACCTCTCACATTAAATGATAAAAAGTGTGGGAGGTTGCAGAGGAGTGTCACGTCTGCCTAAGATGGTTTTTAGCACTTCAAGGCTCTCAGCCTGCAGTATAGAAGTATATAAAGCTACTACATTCATGTTGACCAAGATGTCCATAGAATCAATGTTGGTATCTTGGATAATATTAATCATGTCTGTGGAGTTTATGACATATGATGTGTCATGACCACAAACGGTTTGAGAAAATATTCAGTGTACCCAGTCTCGCTGCTGGGTTGATGATATTTTTTTTATAGATTTTGGGATGGTGTTGAATGGTACAATTATGGGGCTAGTTTTACATAAACATTGTAGTTCCTCCTTTCACAGCCATCCCAGCCATCCCTCATTTTCTGTGTGATTTGTAAGACTTTTGGGGATCTCTACCTAGTTTTTTATATGCAGTGTGATCAGCAAGAAGCCGTTCACATTCTCTGTCATAGTCACAGGTGTTTAAAATAACTCTCTCCCCACGGTTGTCGGCAAGTTTGATCATAATATCTTGTTTAGTACAGAGATTGTTGAGGCTAGCTCGTCCACTTGCATTAAGCTTGTCTTGCTGAAAATTGTGCCTTTTAATGGCATACAAGGTTTGTCTGATGACAATATTTTCAAAAGCCACAAGTTCAGCAGGGCAAACATGGTTTGAGGGGATTAACCTAGAGCTCATTTTGCACCCTGTGACATTTTCTATATCAGATTGACTAGGTTCAATTGCTGATGAGTTTTTTGGTTGTTTCGGTATATCAATCTCAAACACATATTGGCACAGACAGTGCGTGTGCATTACTACCCCATCTCAATGAAAAATCAACCTACACTTCTGTGTTACTGTCCAAAAATGTGTGATGTTGTAATAGTTTTTTACAAAATATTGAATAAGTTTAAGGTGCAAAGGAGACAATAACCAACCCTGGCCTATGAGTTGTATAATATGAATCAGAGAACAATTAAGTTCCCAATGTGGGAACTCCCGTCCCCTGCAGACTATCAATGGCTCAAAACATTTTGAGTCCAGATATTTTGATGATGTTTTCGAGAGAATCTCTTCTTCAGGGCATATGAGTAAATTTCAAACAATATCTAGAAAGAATATTAAATAATAAACATTAATGCAAGCATATTAAATAATAAACATTAATGACAATAGCTAGCATTACTGTTTATTATTTAATATTTTTTCTAGATAGTGTTTGAAATTTACTCATATGCCCCTAAAGAAGAGATTCTCTCGAAACCTGTTGGGCCATAAATATGTCATCTATGTCTTACAAAATACTGATTGTCAGTCTATCTCATACGCATTTAATTATATCAAAAATTGCCTATTGATGTGAATACAATGATGGGAGAGTATATTGAAACAAATACACAAAACATCATCAAATTACCTGGACTCAAAATGTTTTGAGCCATTGATAGTGTGCAGGGGACAGGAGTTCCCACATTGGGAACTTAATTGTTCTCTGATTACTACCCCATCTCCCCTGGCACATCTTTGAACTCACTGTGCATTTGCTGTGATTGTCATGGGTTAGCCCATTCCCTTTCCCATTGCGCACATCTCTGCTGGTGGACGCATGCTTTCAGCCACTGCATTCACATGTAGGTGACTTCTATAGCCGTGGGTGCCTGCTCCAGACTATGCACTTCCAATCCCCTATATGCCCTCCATATGGAGGATGGATAGGCCTTCTACTCCCATGACATGAGGGAAGGAACATCCACAGTGCCACCTCCTGTGGTGGCACTATCCCTCCTGTGGTGTGAGATTAGGCTCCAGACCCTGCACTTCAGATCATTTCATCACTTGCGATAGTCCTCTGCATCGCATGGAACTTCTGCCGCCTTCTCACTGACAGACCCCCATATCACTGACTTCCTCTTTGCAGAGGTCCCCCTCTGCCTGCTGCCAAACAGCTCCTCTGCATGCATGACAATCTCATCCACCAGGGCATTCAGTTGAGATTCATTGGATTTGGGCTTCCTTAGCCTGAGTTCTGGGAAACATCCCTTATGTTTTTCCTGTGACATGGTGACTCTGGGTGTTTGCTGTCCAGATACTGGATACCAACAGGAAATGGAAGATTCAGAGTGAATTGAGTTTTTCAAGATGTCTGCTGCCATGCTTCCCATTCCAGCTGTGGTGGCGGAATGTATTGGGATGATCTATGCTTGTTATATCTTATGTTAGACACAAAAGAAATGTTTTAAACTGTAGGAGTCTGTGGCCAAAGTTATTCCCAAGCTATGCTGGATTGCAAAATGTTATAGTGCTTTGTTCTCCCTCACATGACCCTCTTAGTACTCAATCAGTAGAGCAGAACTTTGGTGACAACATGGAGAGGAAGGAATGGAAAAACAAGGGCTACATGTGGTAAGGTGAAAGAACAGGCATGTGTTTGTGAAAAAACACTTAGGGCCTCATCACGACTTGGGCGTTAACGCCGGCGGTATTACCGCCGTCGGTATTAGCCCTACCGCCAAACTCCCCGGCGCTAATAGCGCCGAATCTCGAGTTTGGCGTTAAAGTAAATCCCCATTCCCCATTGAGCCCATTCGGGAATGCCCCATTCCCCATTGGGCTCAATGGGGAATATTCGCACTCTTACCACCGGCGGATTTCCCGCCAGCGGTAATAGCGCGAATTTTCAGTGGATTTCCTCCCAGCTCAGAGCTGGGGCGAAATCCGCTGAAGTCCTGATTTGGCGGACCCTTAAATCCGGCGGTAATAGCGCTACCGCCGGATTTAAAGGTTACCGCCAAAGTCGTGATGAGGCCCTTAAAGCCTTGCTATCTCAGGGGATACTCAATAGACAGATGTGTGCTAGTAGGAGGGTGTGTCCAAAGAGATTGCCAAGATTTGTGATTTGGTGGAGAGGGCCATTGAGTCGTTCTGGAACATGTACTCTTCTGAGTCGCCAATCAGCAGTGCAGGAGGATGGGAGAAAAGTGGGGAGAAGCAACAGGGAAAATTCATAGGGCTGCTGGTGACCACGGGAAGGCAGAGGGGTACAGGCCTGGATAATCTGCCTTGCTTGGGCTCAATTATCTTTGCAGGAGGTTGTGTAGAAGGTGGAGATGTATCTCAGAGAACACTCACAAGAAAAAGCTGTGCTTGTTGGAGTATGGTGACAAAATTAGTATAGAGATCCATGGGGCTAGTCCTTTTCTTAGTTCAAGGTCACATGAGCCTGGTAGAGACCAATCGAAAGGAAGAAGGGGAACAAGGCGGGTAGGCAGCATACAAAAAACAAAACACTTTGGGCCTCATCAGGAGTTTGGGTGGAGTGGTAAAAATGCAGCAGTAATACCCCTGCATTACAGTTTCGGCCAATCACGAGTTTGGGGGAAACTCAGAGCTTTCACCTCCAGCTCTGAGCTGGAGTTGAATGTGCCGACGTTCGGCCCATTTTTGGTGCAATTACTGCAGCGTAATTACTGCCATGGTAATTTCACCCAAAAATGCCCCATTGACTCCCATGGACTACAAAAAAAATGGAGACTTACCCTGCCACTGCAACTTGTGCTCCGGCGCTAATAGTGCTGCACCAAGTTGCAGTAGCGCTAATTGCGTTGCGCTGTATCCCACTGAATTTACTGCTGGGATACGGCCGAACTCCTGATAGTGCCCTTTGTGTGGTAAGGGGAACTAGCGGGGGCATGGGTCTGCAAAAAGGCAATTTAATATTTGCTTGAGCATTTGTCCACAGAGATTTCCAAGCACTATGAGATGGTGGAGAGGTCCCCTGTACTATTCATGCTACATGACCCTAATAGATTCTAATCTGAAGAAGGCATGGGGGAACCTGGTGGGGATAAACATGGGAAAAACAAAATGCTTTGTAAGACCCTGGGAAGGAACAAGGGTGCAGGTCTGCAAACAGTAATTAGTAGCAGAAGGAAAAAAGGGCAGCGTGCAGTCAGGGGGAAGCACAGGGGGTATGTGACTGCAATAGGACGATTTAAGGCTTGCTATATCATGGGCGATTCACCAGAAATGTATGTCCATGTAGCAGGCTGATGCCAAATTGAGTCTAGATGTCAATTGGCTGGGGGTGTGGCCCCTTGCATAGTTTCATGACAAATGTCTATCTTAGAGCCCAAGAAGTGAAGCGCAGTAACATGGTAGTGAGTCAATGAGGGAATAGCACATGGCAGCATATGGTTAATGGAAAGGGCAAGTGGCTTAGGTTTGTAAAAACATAATTTAAGCAAGAGGGTGTGAAATCAAATTAGGCATATAGGCACCAAATGAAAAAAAGGATGTTGTGTGCTCAGGGGAAAGTACAGAAGCACAGGGGGTGTGGATCTGCAAAACGACCAGTAGGCTTGCTTTTTCAGGGGAGACTCACAAGAATGTCGTGTGCTCATACAAGGCTGTGTCCAAAGAGATTGTGTAGAACTGTGATATGATGGAGAGAGGCCTTTCTCAGTTCTGAAAAATGTGCCCTTCTGAGGGTTGCACTTCAGGTGAGACTCAACAGAAAAATCTGTGCTTTTATGATGCTGATTTCAAGTGTTTTTGTGGTCTGTGGGCTGGGAAAGAGGATTTGTCCTTAGTTCTAGGTCACATTAACCTCTTAGAGGATGCTCAATCAAAATATCGGAAGTCGGGAACACAGTGGAAATGCAACATGGGTAAAACAAAGGACTTTATGTGGTCAATGTGAAAGTGCCAGTTTTTCGGAACTGCGAGAATACAGTTTAAGATTTTTGTATCGAGTGGAGACTCACCATAAATATCTGTGAGTTCATAATGTTGCAACCAAAGTGATTCCCAAGAGTTGTGGTCTGGGAGAGAAGACCCTTGCTGAGTTCTAGGTTCGTATGACCCTCTTTCTGCCCAATCAGAAGAGTAGGTAAGGGGTACAGGCCAGGGAGGCATGAATGGAAAAGACAAAGAACGGTGTGTGGCCAGAGGATAGTGTGGCGGTGCACCCGCTAAAAAATGCAATGTAAGGCTTTCTTTGTCATGGGTTAATGTTAATGTTAAAAGACATATATACCACACACTATCACCATGGGAGTGGTCTCCTGGGTGACTCACTAGAACGGATTGTGGATATAGGAATCTATTATTGAAATGATTCACAAGCACAGGGGGGCTGGTAAAAGGTTTGCCTAGAGCATGCTATGTGAACCTCTTAGAACCCAATCAGAGGAGATTGAGATGGGGTAAAGCAGGGAAGCATCAAGCTAACCAAATAATATATTTGGGCTTGGGAAGGTGTGGTTGTGTGGATTTCAAAACGAAATACACATGATTGCTTTTCCTGGGACAATTCATTATAAAGAGGTGTGCTAATAAGAAAATCTGACCAAAATCATTTCCAAACTCATTGGGCCATTTGATAGGGTTCTTGCTAAGTTCTGTGTCATGTTTAAAATCCAATCAGCAGAGTAGGAGGATGGGAGCAAAACTAGGAGACAATGCGGGAGGTAAAAGGCCTGCATGTGGTCAGTGAAAGTGCAGGGGCTCCAGACTGAAAATACAAAACGTAAGGCTTACTATGGATGATACAATTGTAAGAGGCTGTCGTAAAAGTGATTTCCAAGCTCCATGGGCTGGTGAGTGTCCACTCACTTGTATTTGGCCATGTGATCTTGGTCATATGGCCCTCTTAGAACCTAATTAGAAGAGTGAGAGTGAAGAACAAGGCAACAAGAGAGCAATGGAAAACAGGGTTGCATGTGATCAGAGGAAATTGTGGAGGGGTGGGGTCTTCAAAACACAATTTAAGGGTTGACAGCTCAGGGGGGTGCAGAAAGGGTAACACTAAGCGATTGTAACATTAACATTTATTGAATAGTGATGCATTCATACAGTGGGTGTAAACAGTTAATTTGACCTGCTTCTGTAGCAGTTCTGCCATGCATATGAGCCTTAGAGTGCTGCTCCCACCAATGTCCTGCCAATATTCTCAAGAAATGTGTAAACCTGTGAGGTTATGTTAATGGACATTTATGCCACAGTGCAAGCCACATCAATCCTGTTTGCATTATTTGTGGTGATAAAGTGCATCACTTTTGGTTGGGTAAGTGTATAGCATCAAGGAATATTTGCTCAGGTGTTGAGCGGGGGAGTGATGCATTAAAGTCAATTCCTAAGCATGTCATGAGTGGGTGTAAAGGCATTGTTGTATAACCAGGATATCTGCCAAATATTGCATACTTTGGAAAAAGCAGCATAACACCTGAACAAATCCGCCCATGCCCTTGGGCTACAATAGCTCTATGATCATTTGAGCGCTGTACAAAACCGTAACACTTCTTTGATGTTTAGTTGCCTTTACTGTTGGACAAAATCTTCCTAAGGACTTTGGTCAGTGGCTGTAGTGGTCCCTTACCAATCTAAGCAAGCTTCCAATCAATTTCCCTTCTGTGGCCCCACTACTAGGATACCAATGATCAAGCTGCCAAATCTCAACTTTTAGGAAGGCATGTGGGATATCATAAAAAGTTAAACACTTTATTTCAATAATTGGAATGTCAGCATTGTGTTTACCAAAACCAGACCAATAATCTGAATGTAGTTTACTAAACTGAATATAAGCAAGAGTAGGTACAGATATAGATCATCATAGGTAAACTGTTAGTAGCAGTGCACAAGTTATGCACTGAAAATGCCTGCTCTTCCGTGAATGGTTGTACATCTAAGATAAAGAGTTTTTGGATCAAAGCTAACCTAGCATTAGCAATGCATTTGTCAAAACAATCTTTATATTTTTGCAATAATCAAAATGTAACAGCAGACATTATAAGCAATGTGTTCATTTTTTAAAGGAGTAGGAAACATTTGTGTCCCTCATGTTAGGTACTCCTGGATTTTCCAAAAATATCAAAATGTAGTGGTAGTCCTTCTTTCATAGTGCCTTCATTCTACAATTGAACATCTGGGTCTATTCAGGTGTGAGGACCGAAAGGTGCACTGAGGACTCCACATGGAAACTACCTTGAAGACTGCTGTTCCAGAGATGGCACAGTTCTGCCTCACACCCGACCAGATGAAGCCTGCAGATGTGATTCCCTCCCTTGAATTGGCAGTCAGAGTCAAAGCACAATCATCCATGACTTATTTTGGATCCCCTGAATGTCTTCGAATGAAGGATGTCTCAATCTGTATCCTGTTGCGCTGGACTTGAGCTAATGATGTGTACTACTCTCGAACTGTGTTTAAGGCACTCGACGTGTACTTCGCTGCTCCTAGAATGGCTGTGTCAATTCATAGTGAGTTTGCGAAAAGATGTACAGCCAAACATAATTCCAACACTGAAACCTGTCTGAGAACCACCAACCTTTATACCTCCACTTCAGTAAACCTTTTTGTGAGTAGTCTTCTACATTTCCTGAGCCTTCACTCTAGTTATTGGTTGTCAATTGTCAGGCTTGCAGGGTCTGCTTGGAAAGGATAGGCCTGGGAGATTGAAGTATCAGATTTGATAAAACAGAACCACTGGTCAAGCTCAATTTGTTTGTATTCTTAGGAATTTAAGCCCAACATATATCCAAATGCAGGTCATAAAGGAAACACTGACAATGCATAGCAAAATCTACCTTCCTGTGACCAAGTTTCAGGTCATTAGTTATTTGTATTGCTATGCTTCAAAGAGTTCAAGAGAAGGCATGGTATCTGTTTCCCCATCTCATTGCTTGGGGTTGTGGGCCTAACAGAATACCATAAGTCCATTCTATCATAGTTTCCCTGAGGTTGGTCACATTCACAACTGCACCTTTTAAAATGATATTGTCTCTGCCCCTTGTATTGGCTTATCAATCTCTTATCAAAAGTCAAAATTTTCAACATTTGTAGGATTCGTAACCATGACCCTTGATTTCGGTAAAGAAAAATAAAAACAAACACTTGCAGAAAATAAATATTCTTTTACTGTCACTTTAAAATAAGGTGTTTCCCCATAGATTGACCAGTTCTCCATTTTAATACAAGTTGCAGAATGTTCTCCGGTACTTGAAAATACTTAGGCCTTGTCAATCATCTTTTGATTATAGGGCACTGCAAACATTGCAGATCTGCTAGCACATGTGTCTTTCAAATGCTATATGCTGTGTGCAGGCCACAGCTTACATGTTTGTTTCATTTGAATTAAATTTCCCAACATATCCATACACCCATTGCTCTCACTCCTTGTGGCAGCAAAAGGGAGAGAACAAGAGAGTTGATCTGGATGCATATTTCTGTTTTCTACTCAACTTTGGATGACACTTTACTACACCATCACATTCCGTTTGAGGAACAATGCAGATATTATTTTCCAACTGGATCTTCCCCTCTCTCAGTTGTCTCTTCAATTGAAGAAAAACAGAGAGGGGTAGACAGGTTGGTTTAGTGGCACATAGAGGCACACATTTTTACAAAAACCGTACTTCTTATCATGGATTTTTTACATTATTTAATTAATGCATACTAGTATTCTCATCCATTTGTTCTCTTCCACTCTAATTTGATCACTTACCCATTCATTTTCCATTCATTTTCCTTGTTACACATTTTCCTTTTCAGTTCTTCACATTTAATTATTCATCCTTTTCTTCAGGCCTAACATTGGAGGGCTCTCCAATCATTGTCAAAGCTAGTCGAGGGTGACAGCTTTTCAATTGATTGATGTGGACACATTTTTTCTCAACCAGATCTCCTTATGGGTTCCAGACCTTAAAGGCGACAGGAGACATGTTATCAATAATCACTCAATCACCTTGCCATGGAGGTAAAAACCTCTTCTCTTTGGCTTGGTTTCTTTGAAAAGTATAAAGAATAACCATATCACCTACCTCATACTCCAGTTTAGTTGTGTTGAGGTTGCAATATGTTATCATCCATTCAGCAGGCTTTTCCAGGTTGCATTGGGCTTTTGCAAAGTATACTGCAGCTGCTTCTTTAAGTTCTCAAAGTACTCATGAGCAGTTGAGGCATTTGTTAATGTCTGTTCCTGAGTTTGTTACTGCAGTTGTTGAGGTAATACCATTTTTCATCCAGTCATTAATTCAAATGCAGACAGCTTGGTGGCAGAAGAAATTGTAGATTAAATTGCCATCAGGACAAGCTGCAATCGGATGTCCAAACTTGTTCCAGAATCAATCAAAAGATTTTACAAAATACACACTATTGTTTTCTTTTATCTCTCCACAACCCGGCTCGATGCTTGGCGATAGGTGATGTGGAGTTTTCTTCTCACTCCTAAAATTTCCCACATCTTAGTCATCACCTCACTGGTAAAATGACTACCTCTATAAGAATCAATCTATAGGGGAAGACCCAAATGAGAAAAGATGTGGTTGCCCATCAAAGTGGCAGTCGCCTCTACCTTACAATTTGGGACTGGAAGGCACTCAATCTGCTTCATGAAGAGGCATGTTGTAAAAGCAAAAAGAGAATATCGAGGCTGAGTACCCCAAAAGGAGATACACCAAACACGGGCTTACAAAGATACACAGATCTTAATTCTACAACTAAACAGTTTTCAAAGGAACAAAGTATCAGATAGCTATCTGGCCCTCAGTACATCACAGCGAATACCAGCCCTGTCAGTGTAAGAAGTGAGTGGCGCTGTACATCAGAACACTCATTATTTTTATACAATTTCTAACATGATGTCCAGCCCATCTACAGGTTAATCATTCCTTGGGTTAGGGGTTCGTGCCGCATTCACTTCTAATGTATTCACCTATATGCATATGGATTATTCCTAGTTTATACACAAATAAGTCACAATGGCAACAATGTACCTTTGGATCTAGCATTAAGCCTTCGTACATGTTTTATACAATGCAGTTCAACAAGTGTTCACGTTCAGTATTTAAACAACATTGTGCTTAATATATGCTCGCGGATCAGTTTTGTTGGCACAGGTAATCCTCGATCTACAGGTCAAAGAAGGACAAGGTCTCATTACATGACCCTAACATTTGGCCTGCGGGCAGTTTAGACATTAACTTACATGTAGAGGTCAAGACGGCCAAGTTACAAACAGAAGAACACTGTCCACCATTTTAGAACACAGGGTGACTTTGAAGTGAGAATCAAAATGGCAGATTAACCTAAAATGGCGGCTAAATCGATCTAAGATCGGACTTTGCAACGCGGATTTCTTTGCAGAGCGACTGGGCTTAGACCAATATATACAATAAAGGAAGATATAATATCCCGTTTAACAAACCCTCCTTTTGGCCTAAGCCAAGCGCTAAACCACTTCTAGTCACTTTACGAGTAAGTCCACGTCTCAATGTCCATACATCCTGAATCACTATCGGAGAAATCAATTGCCATAAAATCAGATACTAAGATTTCTTTCAGCACATATTCATTGGAGATCTTCTCTGGAGCGTATAATTTATGTCCTAATGTACCCATCGGTTGTGCGCAACATCCTCCTAACATCGAACATATACCAGGAAGACATTGTATACAACAACAAAGAAACAACAGAATACCTAAAATAATCAGCAAGACCGAAAGTAGTTTCCATCCCCAAGATCGCAAGAAGTCCCAGAACCAAGCGCTAAGATCCTACTTTCCCTCGGAAACATGTACTTCTGAACTTAGGACATGCAGATTCTGTATTGCCTTAAAGATAGTTGGGGAGGAATCTGGTATGAAAACACAGCAAGCAGACCCCATCAATTTACATACCCCACCACGCTCAGCCAGTATGACATCTAATGTCATCCAGTTCTGAAGTGCTACTAACCTTATTGCTTTCTGTTCTAACGTCATATCATAGAGTATGTCAGTGGTCCGGTTGATGGTCCTCTCCAGTACTCTCGCTAGTCTCCTGATATCTTCAGAGTTCATTATTTGCCCCCAAAATGGCACAAAGGATTTAGCTACATCGGCCAGAACTTGTGCTGAAGTGTCACCATTCTCGTCCCTCCATGGACGAGCCTTTGAAATCTTTACAGTACTTGCAATGAATACCCCAGGCAACAGGATCCCTAAATAACAAATTCCCTGCCAATCCCTGGGTAACCATGGAAATGCTATATTACCGCAAACAAAGTAGACAGGTTCGCCTACATACAAGGGTCTGTCCTCACCAGTCAAATCTGCAACGGTGGCCCAACCTTTAAAATCACCCATTAACTGAGTACCATTCCTTTGTATGCAGAAAGAAACTGAATCAGGGCTATTGTTAACAGTGTAGGAAGGTGGCGTGGCATCTTTATTGCCTATAGGAGCCATCTTCAAAGAGATCAAATATTGAAAAGGACGGGACAGTCTATTAGAAGTCCTAATAGAAGCAAATATTAAGCTTACTCCTATTTGCAAAAAGCGAGCATCCCAAAACAGCTCCCCCTTGTGGATTGTTCAAAGGAGTATCTTTCATATCGATTCTACCCTTTGTCTCTTGTTCGGTAGTGTAAAGGCAGTCATGTGACTCTTCGTCACTGCAAGCAGTAACTTGCGGGAAAGGTAGAAGTTCAGCCGGATTAAGAACACAACACCTCTTAATTTGTATGTGCGGTGCAAACAAGATCAATTCATATCTCGTTAATCGTGCGGAGGTGAGGTGTTGCGTTTGTGTTCTATTCACTAGAACATCTACAGAGTGAGGTACCATCAGGGTTAAAGCATGGCCTAGGCCATTCCCTCGCTCTGTTTTACGGATGCAGCAGCAGCGAAAGCTCGCAAACATCTTGGCAAAGCGCATGCTACAGGATCAAGGGCGGAAGAAAAGTAGCCGCACGGCCTATTCTTCCCTCCATGTTCCTGCGTTAATACAGCCAAAGCGCATCCATCACATTCATGCACAAACAACACAAAGGCCTTTTCATAGTTTGGTGTACCCAAAACTGGTGCCGAGCACAATGCAGTCTTGAGCAAATCAAATCCTTGCTGGTGTTCCAAGTTCCACGGCAATGGCGAAGAAATGCCCTTCTTTGTCAAAGCCAACATTGGTTTAATCACTAGTGAGAAATTGGGGATCCACTGCCTACAGTAAGAAGCCATACCTATCAAGGCTCTAACTTCCTTCTGCGTATTTGGGAAAGCCATGCTAGAAATTATTTTTATCCAGTCAGGCATCAACCTTCTTCCCTCCTTTGACAGGAGATAGCCTAAATAGGCAACCTCCTGACAACAGTATTGACATTTTTTAAGCAAAGCTTTATGTCCATGTTTAGCCAAATGAATAAGCAACAACACAGTGCCCTCCTTACAAGCGCTCTCTGAGACAGCAGCTAAAAGCAAGTCATCAACATATTAAAGCAGTGTAAAAGTAGAGGGCAACTCAAGGGTATCGAGCTGCTCTTTCAAAGCCCTTCTATAGATACTAGGACTTTCCGTGTATCCTTGCGGTGCACGGCTAAAGCCAAACAAATGTCCCCCTAAGGTGAATGCAAACAGGTATCTACTGTCTTTGTGTATGGGAATACTAAAGAAAGCGTTCTTTAGATCCATGACACTAAACTGAGTAGCTGAAGTGTCACATCAGGCACAATTGTAAATTTGGGAGCAACAATCTTATTGACGGCACGTAGATCAATTATAAAATGAAAAGGAATTGCATTATGACCTTTCTTGTACAAGGGTAAAATTGGACTATTGCACAAAAAACCTGCAATTTCCTCAATCACCCCTCGATGCACAAAATCGGAGACAATGCATTTCAAAGATTGCTCACCATCGACCGAGATCTTATACTGGGGAATACGTGGCAGCTTTACTCCATGTTTCAAGATAATCTTAACAGGTTCAATTTGCAAGACACCGACGTCATTATCATCAATAGCCCACAAACACTCCAGAACATGACTAAATTCCGGCGGGAAAGGTCTGGTCAAGAATTGAGAGACAGAAAGTTGCTGTGGTGCAATCGTCAAACGCACTCCATCAGAAGAACAATAAATTACCGCATTCAATTCTTTCAAAAGATTCAACCCCAACAAATTCTCTCCACAATTCGTAGTCAAAAGGAATGGACAATTGTCCAAAAATGGACCGAAGGTAATCGGTACCGGTGAAGAAACCGGACAGACAACTGGTGTGCCAGAAAACCCTACAGAAACATTGGTTTGCCCTGACAGTGGAATGTCTGGAACCCATGAATGGTCAATGGAACACTTCTGTGCCCCTGTATCTATCAAGAATAGATGTTTCCTATTTCCCACTAACATCTCAACGTAGGGACCTTTCTGATTAATAGGAATAGGCGTTGGTTCCAAACCCTGTCTTGAGCAATCCTAGCGAAACAGAATGTCGTCAAAAGGAGGTTCTTCAGAGAGGTAAGCAGCAGAAGGATGATCAAAAATGTTTCTATTATCCACACTCGATACCTGATTGTCCTGCGAAAAAGGTTGCTGTGAATCCTGTGAAAACTGACCGCTAGCAGGACCCCTTACACATGGGCGACCTCTGGATCGTCTACCCATATTTCCAAATGTATTATTTGACCTCTGCTGGAGGATCGGGCATTGTGCATGCCAATGACCCTCTTGTCTACAATAAGCACACTGGTTAATGTTTACAGGGCCCAAGGGAACATTTCCCTGTGGAACGTACAGACCTCTAAATTGTGAATTACCCCCTCTAGGGCCTCTACCAATTTGCTGCAATAGTATGTTCATCTTTAAGTCTCCTTTTCTCTTTTCAACTCTTTCTTTTTCATTATTGACACGATTCTCATAGTACTGAGCCATGTGCAATACTTCTGACTGAGACTTCGCTTGCCAAGCGCTCCTGGAGGACATCATTTGCGACTGGATGTCAGGCAGCAATCGACGCACACATTTTTCCACGAATAATCTTTTCACAGACTCTGTGCCTAAATCTTGTCCACTGAAATCTGAAAATACCTGTTCGAACCGATTAAAGAACTCAGTAGCACCCTCAGACTTCCCTTGGACACAGGCAGTAAGCTTGTCCCAAATAATTCTCTTTTCAGGAATTATAGTTTTCAATTTCATAACTATTCTGTCAGGCAAAGTTAGTATTACCCGAGGTGGTCTTTTGCCAGCTGGCCTTTCTCCATCGAGTCTAACCATGTTAGTCCATGTATCTCCTAGCCCTGGTACATCATCTACAGTTCTAATCTGTTTCCACAAGTCGACAGGCAGGAGTACGGGAAATAACAAATCAATATCACTTAAGGTGAATACCGATGATTGCAAGACAGATTCTATTTCTTTGTAGAACCCTGTCGGATTCTTCCTAATGTCGGGAATAGATTGTTTAATGGTGGTCACTTCCTGTCTCGAGAATGGGAAGTGAACAAACTGCGACACATAATGTGCAGGAATTTCATGGGCTTGCGCACCCGTTCCGGCATCCGCTGGAACCTTGACTTTTTGGACAAATGTCGGAGGGATCTTTCTCATAGGCAACTGAGAAGTAGGCAACTCTGAACGCTTACTAAGCAACAGAGCCAAATCGGAGAAGTGTCAAACGAAAAAGCCCTCTTCTAAATACTCAATAACTCTGCGGGACAACAAATCTTCTTCTTTACACACTCATCCTGTAGGTACTACTCTACCATTACCTATATCACTTTCCTCTGCATCTCTGGCGTATAATGACTATAAGTGTCATATACTTCTACGGGAGTTATCGACATGTCTGAGATCCATCTAATCGCATCTTTCGTACAAATTCGTGTTTCCTCAGTTATCGATTTCTGACAAGGAAGGAACCGTTTCTGTACGAACATAATGTCCAAGCTATCACCATCTTCATCTTCATTCCGTAACCTTTATAGCTCCCTTCTATACTGAAGAATCCTCTCAACATGCTCTAGCACCTTCTCCGCAGTATCTCTAGAGAATGCTAAAGTATTCAGATCCCTCAATCCCTGGGGGAGATCTATGTCATTCAACCTGTTCCACATTACACATAAATGAATTCCTAATCCTTCCGAACAAGTTTTTCTCAGGAAGATTGTCTGTATTAGAAAGTGTGGTAAATCATTAGCTTGTTCACCATTCTCCATTCAATGCTTAGTCCATGCAGTTAACTCACGTTTTTTTTCTAAAGACACAGTATTACGAGTCACAACCCTCGATCCCGCTCCCCGAACTACTACAAGCGGTGTCAAACAACTTGGAAGAGGGAGAGTAGGCAAGTTTTGAACATCAGGGAACAGAGGTGCTCTTACTGGTACAGCAGGCAAAGGTGGAGGAACGGGTGGAGGAGCAACGACAAGAGGAGGAACAACAACTGGAGGAAGAGGAACAGCAGGAGGAGCAATAGGAGGAGCCGGAGGAACTATGGGAGGAGGAATAACAGCAGGAAGAGGAACATACGGAGGTGGCGCAGTGGCACCAGGCCTTTGTTCGTTTAATAGTTTATCGATAAGTTCATCAGAAACATGAAAGTCTTTAGAAGGGTACATTTTCTGAATCCCAAGTGAAAAAGCCCTATCCATATTCCTAACTGAATCAGACTGTTTATTTTGGTCATACAACAATGCTTTTCGGCGTTCGTCATATGACGGCACGTTTGCTTTTCTCTACTCTTAAGCTTCTGCAAAGCTTCTTTCTTCCAATTCTGTAATACATCAAATGCTGCAGCCTTTTTCTTCAATAATATAGATTCTAAGTATTCAATACGAGGGATTTCAAAACTACCATTGATTGGCCACTGAAGTTCGGAAGTATGTCTAGTTTGTCTGTGCCAGATATCATTAAATACTATACTACCAATGCCGTGCTTACAGTACATAGTACATGCCGGCGACCCCTCCATTGGTGCCGGTCGGCCAAATTCCAAAGATTGTCTGTCCTTGCGGAATAATGCCCTAAAGCAAGCAGACAATTTCCCAGGCATATCAGAATACTGGTGTTACCTGGTCAATAATTGAACTTGCGAGTGCAATACGCTAAAACAAATTATCAGGATACTTAAGAATCAGGTCATGACTTACGTCAAGATGCCGACTCGGACCGCGTGCTCACCGTCCAGGGATCGGGTCATGCAGCGCTTCTGAGGTGTCGCTTCTCATCCAAGAAAGGGGCCCCTTTTACACCGTCTGATCCCGGTCCGATAGCCGTGTCAACCTTCAACAAGCTGGCATCAATCTTGATGGTCCCTATTCGGGCACCATCTGTAAAAGCAAAAAGAGAATATCGAGGCTGAATACCACCAAACACGGGCTGACAAAGATACACAGATCTTTATTCTACAACTGAACAGTTTTCAAAGGAACAAAGTATCAGACAGATAGGTATCTGGCCCTCAGTACATCACAGCGAATACCAGCCCTGTCGGCGTGAGAAGTGAGTGGCGCTGTACATCAGAGCACTCATTCTTTTTATACACAATTTCTAACATGATATCCAGCCCATCTACAGGTTGATCATTCCTCGGGCTAGGGGTTTGTGCCGCGTTCACTTCTAATTTATTCACCTATATGCATATGGATTATTCCTAGTTTATACACAAATAAGTCACAATGGCAACAGTGTACCTTTGGATCCAACATTAAGCCTTCGTACATGTTTTATACAATGCAGTTCAACAAGTGTTCACTTTCAGTATTTAAAAAACATTGTGCTTAATATATGCTCGCGGATCCGTTTTGTTGGCACAGGTAATCCTCAATCTACAGGTCAACGAAAGACAAGGTCTCATTACATGACCCTAACATTCGGCCTGCGGGCAGTTTAGACATTAACTTACATGTAGAGGTCAAGACGGCCAAGTTACAAACACAAGAACACTGTCCACCATTTTAGAATACAGGGTGACTTTGAAGTGAGAATCAAAATGGCGGATGAACCTAAAATGGCGGCCAAATCGATCTAAGATCGGAACTTTGCAACAAGGTTTTCTTCGCAGAGCGACTGGGCTTAGGCCAATATATACAATAAAGGAGGCACGATATAATATCCTGTTTAACAATGTCACCGTCAACATGTATTTGTTTCCTGTGGAAAAACAGGTAATAGGTAGCTGGTCCAATGAAGTATACTTGCAAATGGCATCCTGGTTATGTCATTCTTGTTTTCTGTACAGGAGCTCTGTGTTTAGGAAAACTTGGTTTGGAAATTAGCGCGCACAATGCATCCCTTTAGATATATATTGAGATTCTCAATCATATGTGGCCAGTAAGCAACTTCTTGAAGTATCGGCAGAGTCTTTTGAAATCCCCCATGACAAGCAGTAGCTACGTCATGGGCATGGTTTAGCATCAGACTTCAGAATGAGGTAGGTACCACCCACTGGTCATAGCCGGATTGAAGTTTCCTCTCAAACAGCCTGTCTTGAATCTTAAACATGTTCTGAAATTTCATCTGAATGTAAATGTCTTCCTTTCCTTGGTAGCCTGATCCTGCCAGAGGAATTCTGACTGTATCTTCTAAATATTTATAGAAATTTGCAATAATGGGATCCTCCTTTGGAGCAGTAACCAAGTCTAAATCAGGAGCATCTTTGCTCCACTGAGAAGCCATAAGCTCACTGTCAGTGCAATGTTGTTATCTGGTCACTACTGTGACCTGGATTTCTCCCCATAGGTGTTCCATATCTATAAAGTCCCCCTGAAGAGATCATGTTTTTGCCAATTGGTCAGCCTAGTCATTTCCAGTGTTATCAGGACTATAAATCTTGGAATGACCTGTGATCTTTTCACAATAGATTGACATTTCATTTGATGTCACAAGATCATCAATAGTCTGGATCAATCTACCATTTTTAACTGTTTTTTATTTGCACAAAGCATGCCTCTGTGTTTCCAATTAATCAGGTATGCCACAAACCCATTTCGAAATAAATATGAATCAGTGATAATCACTAGTTTTGTTAGTTGGCGATTTACTGCAGTGAGGACAGCTTGAAAACTTGCCATCAGCTCTACCACATTCCTACTACGTGACCTATTTTGTAACCAGCACAGGGTTTGGGAAGATCATTTACCGAAACATTCCCAATGCCAGCAACCACTTCCCTCTCCCTGTCTTGTGTAATATGGCAGGCACACCCAGCCACATACCTTCTGGGTATCCTATGACAAGTGTTTTCTTCATATAACCTGGGAGGGGATGCCAGGTATGTGCCTCCATAATGTTATTGGTGATTAGACTTTCATACTTGAGACAATATTTTAGGCTCAATCATGTAAGTGTGCCAATCCTTGAGCTAGAGGGATCTTCTTACTTTGGCTGTACCTGACCTCCACAGGGAAGCCTTGCATTGACAGAATCCAAGAAGTGTTTCTTTAATAGAAACATTGCCAGCTCAAATTATATCATGTTGTAAATAGTGTAACAGTTGGTGGAAGATCTCTATTATGATGTGCTCCACTTGGGTAAATGGGTGGTACTTTTTCAATGCCTCCATCATTGCCAAAAGTACTTTTTTGCAATCATTGTATTTTTCTTCCATAAAGGATAATGTTTTGCTCATGTAGGAGATTACCTTGTTGACTTTGTCATGTTTTTGGTATAAGTCTATCGTCAAGCAGGTATTTGAGAAACCATTCTCTAAAAACATCTCCTTATTTTTGATGGGAGAAGCCAAACAAGGAGCTTCTGACAGGCTACTTTTGAGATGCTTCACTGCCTGGGATTGTGCTTCACCCCACTCCTACTTTACACTGCACTCCAATACGTGGATCAAACTCTGAGTGATCACTGCCTAATCATCAATGAATGTTCAACTATAATTAGTCAGTCTAATAAGGATTTGCAATTCACACATAGTTGTTGGTTTCTTTAATTTGAGTAAGATCTTGTACTTCTTTTCTAGGGGGATTGAGACCCTCAGCTGTCATTTCATGTCTCAGAAAGTACACTCTGGGTTTGCACCATTATGTTTTCTGGAAAGTTAATTTCACACCAGCTTTTTACCTGTGCAAAAACATATCTGATTTCTGCCAGATGTTCATCCACTTAGGACAGGTTTCCTCTTTCATTCAGATAAGGCATGGCCCTGAGAAGGAACATGTTGAACTCATTTTCTGAATAGATGTATCCAAAGGGCCTACATATCCAAGTATTTGTTGCCCCTGAAAGTAAAGGCAAGCTCATATTGATCTTCCCTATTCACGGGTATGATCCAATAGCCATTTGTCAAATTAAGGGCTGTGTATGTTATGTTATGTTATGTTATGTTATGTTATGTTATGTTATGTTATTTTATGTTATGAGAATTTATAGAGAGCGCGGTCGCCTGAAGGCATCATGGCGGTAGAGAGGGGAAACCCCCACGACCAGAAAAAGGGGCAAATCGGCTTCATCGAATCAGAACAGAAATGTTTTAAGATCCTTCTGGAAAGACAGATGGTTAGGCGATAACCTCAAAGAGAGGGGGAGGCTGTTCCATAGCTGCGCAGCAGCCACGGAGAATGCACAACCCCCCACCCGAGTGATCCGAAAAGGTGGGTCAAGAAGCAGCCCTGAGGCAGCAGAGTTTAAAGGGCGATTAGGGACATAGCGTGCAAATTTGGTGCAGAGATTATCAGCTCCAAGATCATGGAGAGCGCAATGCAAAATGTACAGGGATTTAAACTGGATGGGCTGTGCTACCGGGAGCTAGTGCAAGGCAATCAGCACGGGGTGATGTGAGCCCCAAAAGGAGTCCCGGGTGCTAAGCGTGTTAGGGAAAATTCTCATTTAATGGCTAATTTCCCTTACCTAGTGAGCCCCCCAGCAGCTTTGCTGGATTTCTGGAGTTATATGTCTTCCACTTGGTAACAGTGGGAGCTTTTCCCCCACTCTTACCCATGTTTTGCCATGTGTATTTCATCTGTTTTTGTGATTGAGGACTCTGGAGTACACCACTTCAGTAGCCCCCTTCTTTTGTGTGTTACACAGCACCTTCAGTGCAGTGGCACAGGGTTGTCTTTTAGACTTCCCACCGACTCCATTTCTGGGGCTGACTACTGTCCCCCAGAAAAGGGTAAAGTTGCCATTAACTTTACCTAGTCACTTAACCACAGATCCAGTACACCCCATCTTACATGGAGTACTGGAAAGGGTTACTCCTTAGCCCTTTTTATCTGTACCTCCTAAAGCCTTGTTTTGCTCTTTTAACATTTAGACTTGGCTGGTGGCAGTGGTATCTACCCTAACTTTTCTACTACATTTATCCTATATACACATGGTACTCATTTAGGCTATTATATTAGCCTCGAACATAAACCCGCTGGACCAAATACTCTTTCTTTTGGCTCTGGTCGGGTTTAGTCACCATTTCTTTTTGTTTAAGTCCTTCTTGTGTTTTACTTTGCGCAGCAAACCAAGTTTGCCTCCTATGTTCACTGTCTTTTGGTGGACTTCTGCCAAGAAGCCCTCCTCCAGGCGCCTGAGTGTCTAGGTGGGCTGAATGTGAGGGAGCGGTGTAGTCAACACCTGCACAGGGCATCCTAGGAAACCCAAGTCGCAATTTGCCATGATAGGCTGAGGTAATTGTCCGGGCTTGACAACCCCCCTGCTGCGTGATTGACAGCCAGGCTGTGTGAATGGGGGATTTTCGCATAAAAGGCAGGACTCTTGGGCTGGAAGTCAGAGTCGCAACTGGAACTACAAGGAACTGAAGAGAAGTGGAGAAGAAGACGGCTGCTGCAACTACCCCGTCCCTGCTGTAGTCCTGAGCTATCTACCCTTCGATGACCAGAGAAGATCCAGTGCGTAGTCTTCTTCCCTGTAGCCTGGTGCGGTCAACCAGCTCATCTTCCACAGCCAGAGGATCCTCTTCATGGTCGAAATCACTGCACACTGCTGTAGTGGTCCGGACAGCCACCTGAAGAGCCTCTCCTGTTTTAAAGGAGCGCACATTTTATCCACCGTCGCTGCTGCTGGCCTCATCCCTGTGTGGTGCAGACCCCTACTGATGTCCTCCTTCTCGTCTCCATGACTAAAGCTCCAGGAATTGTGGGTCTGCAGGAAACTACCAGGAAAAACTGCCGTGGCACCAGCTTCTCTCTTGAATAAGGTACTGTGTTCTGCTTTGAGAAACTAGGGTGAATCCCTTTTCTCCTCTTCCAAGACTTGCCCTTATCGTCCCTCCTTCTTATAACTTTTGCTTCCTCTGTTGACAATATCTAAGTACTCCTGGCAATGTTGAATCTTGAACTGTCCGTCCGTGTGATCCTCGACAACAGGAACCCGGTTCCACTTGACACTGGCTCCAGCCTATTGACTCTTGTATTTCTGTCTACGAGTGTTCTCTGATTCTGTCTGCCCTGACAAAAGTATTGCCTATGATTTTTGCCCCCAACTCTCTCTGGTTAACTCAGGTGCTAAGTGTGTTTTTGCCCCGGTAACATTTCTTGCCGCGGATACGCGTATCTTTTGTAAGACCGAACTGTCATTACTGTCAAAAAGTGATTGCATATGTATTCCCCGTAACGTCTTTTTTTCACAACACCGGTCCATTAAAACATAGGGTACTTACCTTGAGTTATACTGTACCAAGTGAATTGGTTGTGTGTAGTGTATTTTACGTGTGGTGTTGAATTCATAGAAGTGTTGTGTTTTATAACAAATGGTTTAAAAATAAATGTACTTCTATTTTTTACCTGAGTCATTGTTTGCTTGAGTCACAGTAATTGTGGTCCCTTTGTGTAATCTCTGCTACTGCTCATATACTCTTGAGATAAGCCTGGCTGCTCTGCTACTGCTACCACTTTAACATAGTAGTAACATAATAGTACAGGCTTGTACACAAGGTGAACTTGTATTACCACTTGTAGTCTTAATTGTGTGTAGTGGTCCCTAAGGGCACTGCACAGGATTCTGCCTAACACTGGTGTACAGCGGTGGGATTTGGAAGTAGAGTGATTACACAGATTGCTGCTATTGCTCGGGTTCAACTAACTACAAAGCTAAAACACCACTAATTCTATTTAACTGCTAAATCATGTCAAATATGGAAAGCTACACTGAAGAAGGCCTCTTAAACTATACTGCTGAGGTTTTGAGAACCATGTGTAGGGAGAGGAGTCTCTCTGGTAAAGGAAAACAATCTGAATTGATTGCAAAGTTAATGGAAAAACAAAGTCTGGAGAGTGGGTCAGAAGGGCCTACCCCTCCAGCAAATGTGAGACTGATGTTTCTGATTCTGAGAGTGTTGATTTAGAAGAAGTAGATGAGTACTTGTTAGGAAAACCTGCAACTCATTTGCCTGCTTAGAAAGCACAACCTCTGTCCACAGGGACCCCCACAGGTCCTACACTTACTCCTGAGTTTATTGCACATGAGAAAATGAGACTTGAATTAGAAGTGAAACGTATTGATGCACAAACTGCCATGAAACATCAAGAGTTACGGCCCAGAGAAATGAAGCTGAATCATGAACTAGAAATGAGGAAATTATCTTTAGAGAATGCTTCTCTCCCAGAGTCTTCAAGGTCTTCCAGCACTAAGAAACCCTGTATGCCAAAGGAAATGATTGGTATGTATGAGACTAAACTTGATGTTTTGGATTGGTTAGCAATGTTTGAGTACAATCATGGGATTCAAGGTATGTCAGGGAATCAGCTGATTCCTTGGCTTTTCTCTATGCTTCACCCTGTTGCAAGTGATGCTGTAATGGAGTCGGGGGAGGAGGATAAACAGGATTATGAGTGTGTGAAGCTAGCATTAATAGCTAGATTTGGGAAGACCCCTTACCAGTATCTTAAGAGGTTTAGAACCCTCAAAAGGCATGATGGTACCCCTTAGGCTACCTGGGTGTGTGAATGTTTGAAAAACTTAGATGGTTGGGTTAAGGGTTACAGCGTGAACAATTGTGAAGGTTTGAGGAATCTTGTAATATTGGAGTCTTTTTTTGATGTCTGCTCCCCTAAGCTTATACAGCACTTGCTGATTCAGAGGAGATAGATCATAAGAAGTTAGCTAAGGCTGCTGACTTGTGGGTTGCCAACAGGGCTACTCACAAGGATTCTAGGGTAACTCAGAAAAAGGATGAGGGAAAACAGCCAAAGAAATACAACAACGAGAATTCCAATAATTCCCATCCAAAAGAGGGCCCCAAACATAACCAGGGTAAGCCACAAGGGAAACCGAATCAGGCTAGTGTACCATCTGGTCCCAAACCAGATGGAGGTCAGAACAAGCCCCCATTCCAGAGAGCATTTGGAGAATGCTTTGTTTGTGGCTTAACTGACCATGTGAAAGGGGATCCTAGATGTAAGGGGAAACCTTCAGGGGTCCACACTGTCTCCTTAGCCTTCTCCCAGGTGGATGAAGTACCTATAGCCAGTGGAAACTTTCAGTTACAAGCTGATTAGCCTATGAGAGTCTCAGCTAGTGTTTCTTTAGTGTCATTGGGTCTTTGGGAACAACAGAACTTAGGTGTCTATAACTCAATCCCAGATAATACTAAAGAGTATTACAAAGATAGTGTTCTTGTGAATGGTCAGGAAACCCTTGCCATCAGAGACACTGGAGCCAGCATAACTGTGGATGATGAATGTTTTTTCAAGGTAGAGGATGTTGCTAAGGCACCCAAACACCCAACCAGGTTAGCTGGAGGCCCTGTGCAAATGGTTCCCCAGTTACCAGCTCTCATCCAGTGTAATGATATGACTGTCAGAATACCTGTAAGTGTGAAAAATAACGTACCTGGGAGGGTCCTGTTGGGTAATGACCTTAAAACTCTTTGAGTTGTGTCTAGTACCCCAGGATCCCCAGCAGAAGGAAGCAGGGGCTCACAAGGTCTGCAAGGGAGAGAACCTTGAGAGGCTCTCCTGGGGACATGATAGAGGAAACTATCACCCCAAATCCACAGGACTTACGTACTGCTATTGCAGGTCAGAAAGCGACAAAGGGGAAACACAGGTCTGCCAGCAAGAAACCAGCAAGCACTCCTGTGCCCAGAAGGACATCTCCAAGACTGTTCAAAGTCACATCTGTGACTCCTCCACCAGCTGAGGCTGAGTGTGAGGTTCAACCCTGTATGGTTCAGCTAGATACTGAGGAATCAGATCTGGAAGAAGATCTTACTCTGGTAGGAGATCTTGACCCTGTTGACCATCCTGAGCTGCAGTCTTTACTGGCAGAAGGTGGACCCAACAGGGCAGATTTCAGCAAAGGACAAAGAGAGTGTCCTACCCTTGAAGGTCTTCGCCTACAGGCAGCATCTCGGCTCAATGGGACTGAGCATGGGAAGTATAGGTTGCACTGGGAAGATGGCCTCTTCTACAGTGAACTGACTGAGTCAACCCCTGGAGACTGCAAAAGACTTGTAGTACCTCTAGTGAACCGTCTCTAGTTTCTGCAGTTAGCCCACAAGATACCTTTGGATGGTCACTTAAGTTTTAAGAAGACCAAGGAAAGGCTCTCTCTTTACTCTACAGGCCTAAGATGGGTTCAGAAGTAAACAGATTCTGCAGGAGCTGCCACACTTGCCAAACCTCTGGCAAGAGTGGAGCCAAGAATGTGGCACCCTTGGTGCCTCTCCCAGTGGTGGGAGTTCCTTTTGAGAGGGTCGGGATTGACATTGTTGGTCCTCTTGACCCTCCCACATCTTCAGGCAACAGGTTTATCCTGGTTGTAGTGGATCATGGCACTAGATATCCTGAAGCCATACCTATGAGGACTGGTACGGATATGGCTGTGTCTAAGGCCCTACTTGGTATTTTTACCAGAGTAGGTTTTCCTAAGGAGGTGATATCTGACAGGGGATCAAATTTTGTGTCCCACTACATGCAAGCCATGTGGAAAACCTGTGGAGTCACCCACAAGTTCTCAACTGCCTACCATCCCCAAACCAATGGATTGGTGGAGAGGTTTAACAGAACTATGAAGAGCATGATATGTGCTTTAGATGAACCCCTTAAAAGAAAGTGGGACCTTCCACTGCCATGCCTTCTCTTTGCATATAGAGAAGTCCCTCAGGAGGGAGAAGGTTACAGTCCCTTCAAACTTCTTTATGGCCATCCAGTCAGAGGTCCATTGGCCCTGATTAAGGAGGGGTTGAGGGTGCTCCTTCCCCCAAACCAGTCAGAGTGACTGACTATGTGATTGGTCTCCGGAGGAGAATGTCACACATGATGGCAGAGGCAAGTGATAACTTGAAGGCTGGTCAGACTCTGATCAAGCATTGGCATGACCAGAATGCTAACATGGTTGAGTTTACTCAAGACCAGCTTGTTCTTGTTATGGTCCCCACAAGGCAGAGGGCCTTGCAGGACAAATGGATAGGACCCTTCAAAGTTGTGGGTAAACTTGGAGAGGTGAACTATCTGGTGGACTTAGGCAATCCTAAGGAGGCTCCCAGAGTCTTTCACACCAACCGTTTGAAGGCTTATGTCTCTGACATAGGAGCTTTGCTTCTAGCTTCAGCTCAGGAGTAGGAGGAGAGTGAACCTCTGCCTGACCTCATCAGAGGCTTACCTTTAGATGAGCAAGTGGAAGGAGTTAATCTCTCTTCCAGTCTCACATCTGACCAGCAGGATGAGTGCAAGTTACTGTTAAATCAGTTTGCCTCCCTGTTCTCACTTTCACCAGGCGTGACCCATTGGGGCCAGCATGATATACTCACTGGTGACTGTTTGCATGTCAAAAGCAGGGGGTACAGAATCTCAGACAAGGTCAGAACCCATATAAGGAATGAGGTCAACAAGATGCTTGATCTCGGGGTTATAGAGCCCTTTACTAGCCCATGGTCTAGCCCAGTTATGCTTGTACCGAATGCAGGATCCAAGGAGTTGAGATTCTGTGTGGACTATAGAGCTCTAAATGCAGTCACAAAGACTGCTGCCCATCCTTTGCCCAGGACAGATGAGCTGGTGGACAAACCTGGTGCATCCAAGTACCTCAGCACATTTGACCTAAAGTCAGGCTATTGGCAAATAGCCCTGACAGACCATGCCAAGGAGAAAACTGCATGTTCCACCCCATCTGGCCTCTACCAATTCAAGGTAATGCCTTTTGACCTTAAAGATGCACCTGCTACATTTCAGAGGATGGTCAATCAAGTTCTGAATGGGATGGAGGACTTCTGCATGGCATACTTGGATGACATTGCAGTGTTCAGCCCTACATGGAAAGAACATATTGAACACCGAGGATATGTATTGCAGGCTCTGGGACAGGCCCATCTGACCATAAAGGCAAGTAAATGTCAAATTGGTCAGAGTACAGTGGTCTACCTTGGACATGAGGTAGGAGGAGGTGAAATAAGGCCATTGCCTAGCAAAGTACAAGCTGTACAAAACTGGGCCACCCCTACTACTCAAAGCCAAGTGAGAGCCGTCTTAGGTCTCACTGGGTACTACATGAACTCCATAGAGAACTATGGGACCATAGATTCTCCCTTGAATGTCATCTCCACTCCCAAATTTCCTAAAAAGGTCAAGTGGAATGAGGAGTGCAATCAAGCCTTTGAAGGTATGAAGAAAGCCCTTTGTCAAGCTCCAGTCCTAAGAGCTCCTTACTACCACCAACCCTTCATTGTACAAACTGATGCTTCTAATGTAGGTATAGGTGCGGTCCTGACTAAAGGTGAACTTGTAGTACCACTTGTAGCCTTAATTGTGTCTAGTGGTCCCTAAGGGCACTGCACAGGATTCTTCCTAAAGCGCGAGCAGTGATATTTTGAAGGCTTTGCAGCCGACATATCAGCCCCTTTGGCTGAGCCAGGTATAGTGAAATGCAATAGTCCAACTTGCTCATAATCATGGCAGCTACTACAAGGGGACGAAGCATGTTAGGGATCAGGTGGAGGGTCTTTCTCAGTGTTTTAAATTGAAAATGGCCAGACTGGCACACCGCTGCCACTTGAGCTGCCATAGACAGATTGCTGGTCATAAGGACCCCCAGGTTTTTTACCTTGGTTGAGGGCACCAGAAGTGGACCGAGGGAAGAGGGCCAAAAAGAAGGGATTCAAAGTGAAGGGACGGGGGGGAAGCTACCACCATCACCTCAGTCTTGTCGCCGTTAAGCTTCAACCAGTCGTGGCCCATCCACTCCCCTACAGCCTCTAGACACTTATTTAAACACGCTGCCGCCTGCGCCTGATCAAGATCCATTTGGATCAGGAGCTGGGTATCATTGGCGTATGAATAGCACTTGACGCTGAGGGAGCGGATGAGGTGCACCAACAGGAAGATGTAGATATTAAACAAAATGGGTGACAGGACGGAACCCTGAGGGACACCACAAATGAGATGGCAGGTCTTAGAAGTGAATGGAGCAAGAGAAAGAGTTTGAGACATATCCGAAAGAAAGCATAGAAACCAAGCAAGTACCTGACTCGAAGCCCCAATCTGGCTTAAGTGGGAGAGCAGGACGGCATGATCGACGGTGTTAAAAGCTGCCGACAGATCGAGAAGAATCAGGGCTCCGGCACAGCCGCCATCAACCAGCCTGGCCATGTCATCCTGGACAGATACCAAAACACTCTCCGTACCTCTACCCGGATGAAAACCAGACTGGGCTGAGTCAAGGAAATTAGAGGACTCAAGAAAGAGGACAGGATAGGGGAAACCAGTGCCTCGGGAAGTTTCATCAGAAAAGGGAGGAGGGAAATAGGGTGAAAACTAGATAGGGTCCAAAGATTTTTTTTTAACAAGGGAATGACCAGGGCGGCTTTCGGCTCGGGGGGAATGTACCCCTGCTGACAAGAATTGTTCACGGCCACGGTAATTTCACTGAGGAGGTCAGCCAATACCTCCTTGATCACTGCCAGCGGTAGTGGATCAGAGTGGGCGCAAGACTTAATGCGCAGTATGGCATTTTGAACCAGGTCCTCACTGAAAATAGGAAAGGCTGCCAGAGTGGAACTAGGTCTATGCACACCTTGGATAGCACATGAGGGAGTGGGGGCACAGAAAGATTATCTGCAATGTTAACACGAATAGTGGCTACTTTATTAATAAACAATTCCGATAAGGAGTCACATAGTTCCTGAGTAGGCGTGACAGTGGGAGCGAATTTGGAAGCAGAGGATAGGGACTTGATGACCGTAAAAAGAGCCGTAGGCTGATTAAAGGCATTCACAATTTTCTGTGCAAAGTAGGCTTTTTTAGCCATTATGATAGCTCCAGAGTAGGCTCAATCCTTAAAAGTACACTTTTAATCCTTAGATCTGTGCCTGTCCTTAATCAATATAAGCAAGAGGACACCTTTACATGTGGACCTGTTTATTCAACTCCCTCAGGTCAGCACATAGTCTTCATTGTGTTTTAGGATCCCCAGTACTGGGTTGTGAAAGGTAGTGGGCCTCATTACACGGATGGTTGTAAGGGTTTACCGGTACCGGTAAAATACTGGTACCGGTAAATCCTTACCGCCTTACTACGAGGTCCCTTTGCGGGTTGGGGGATTTAACGTCTGCTTTTTGCAGGCGTTAAAAAACAACCCGCAAAGGGACCCAGGGAGCTAATTACGGTACCGCAATTTGCGGTACCGCAATTAGCGCCTTCCCCATTCCCATTATGCCCTATGGGGCAAAAATGGGAATGGGGAAGGGCAATGGTGGAAGGGGGAATTACCGCCCCGCCAACCTTGGAATGGGGCGGTAATTCCCCTTTCCGCCAAGACGGTGCCGGTATTTTACCGTCATGAACCATGGCGCTAATAGCGCCATGGTTCTCCGCCATCCGTGTAATGAGGCCCACTGTGTATAGGAAAAATTATGCCCTGGGACTCCAGATTTCTGATGATCTTTGAGTGATTCCAAGAACATGAGAGAAACCTGATACGGTCTTCCAAGCACAGGAGCCATTTGTTTATGTTGATCACAAAAGAACGTACAACAGATTTGATGGAAAGCAGTGAGCTTCGTACAATGGGGTGAGTTTGAGGGACATTCTGTCCAGGTTGTGGAGCTGAGTAGTTGGAACATTCATGAGGTATATTACATACAGAGACATAAATGGATTAAGGACAGTGAACATTGGACATTTTTAAGTGCAGGAAGGTTATACGGCCAGCTGTGCTCAGAATATGACCATGATGGGTGAAGTGCTAGAATGGAGGCAGAGGAAGTTTAGACAGTGTTACCTAGCAGGCAGATGAGAGGTGGTTTAAGAGGGTCTGTTGATATTATTGTGGAATGGATAGTTGTATGCCCATAATCATAGCAGTCAATCGAAAAGATACTCTGGAAGTCCAGAAATACCATCTCAGTTATTGTGCCTGTTCATTCGTCTCACATGCATCAACCAAACTGTCAGAAACCCAGAAATGCCTTTGATTTCATATTTTAGAAGTGTTATCCAGTTGAATGGGTTTCTATTGGTGTTTACCTGTGTAGAGGTTTCCATGGATTCCAGAGAGTTATTATGAACTCTAAACACTACCCCTTCTTCCTAGATGTCACAGGTAACATCATCTACCCCATAAGGGAATGCAGAATACCCCAGGAAATGTCTCCTGTCTAAGTTATTGATCTTTCCTGGTTCGATACTTTCCGTCTTCTTGTAGTAATCATCAGGAAATTGACCTATGATTTCATTTTCTAAACCAATCAACTAGTATTGGGAATTGACCCCCATTCCATATGGAGGTTTCTGCTCTCAAAATAACTCTTTGAGGATCGTTTTAACAAACCAATATTTGAATGCAGTCTTCTTTTAAATTGACCAATCATGTGAGATGTAGGAACAATCCTTGTTGTTGGAGGGTATGACTCAAATGTTTGAATGCTTCCTGATTTTTCAAGGTCTGTCCTCTTCTTATTTTCATTAGTTCTGTAAATTGACACACCTATCCTGGGACAGTAATTTCTTCTTTTGCTTGTATTTCAACAGTGTAAGGCAACAGTTGAGCTGACCAAAATGCTTTTTTGACCAAACTTTATTATTATTAAATCAAAATTAATCACACATCGATGGAGACTATCTCTCCTTAGTTAGAAATCAGAAGTGGTATCTCTAACGATCCAGCAATCATGGTCAATAATTGTATCGCCATTTGAGGTTCATAACATGCACCTAATAGGGAGTACATGTTTTGAATTTTGGGATTCCAGACCAGCTTCCCATATATTGTCAAACAAAAGCAGGGGCTAGTCTGATTTTTTTGAAGTCGCTGAAACAGTGTTTTGCTTATGAAGTTCTATTGTTCAGGCAGACTCTGGCAAACATAGGATCTTTCACTGCATTTATTTGAATTGGGTTCACTGTTTGTTCATATCTTTTCTGGATGTCGTTCAAATTATGAATATGTTTTTCTGGACTCTTTGCAAGGGTACTTTGGATTTCTTTCAGTTTGACTTAAGTGTAAAACTTCAAATGATCTTCCGACATTAAAAGCCATTTGTTGTTAGGCGCGAGATACATTTTTAGGATTTGGGTTGTGGTTCCCTCACTTCCCTGTTTTCCTATGGAGAGGGTGGTGATCTCGGGAACCTGATTATTTTGAAAATGAAATTCAATTTGGATGGTATGTACTTCAATCAAGTGACAAGTACCATTCAGGCTGACATAAGTGGAATTTTTCTTCAGCTTGATGGGATGATCTGTTTGTTTCCAGAGAACCTGGTTCATGCAGTCAATGAGAGGGGACAGTCTCTAAGGAAATTGTTCCCCAGTAAACAGGGTGTGCCCTCTGGAGATACAATGATCACTGGATATTTCAGACGGTGTTGCCCAAATTTGATTTCCAGATCTGCTGTCCTACAGACAGAAATATCCTTTCCATCAATATTTTGGAGTTCTCCTAGAGGTGGTTTTATAGGAATTTGATGGCTCTTCTCCCATTCCTAGATTGATTTGATCAAATGTTTGTTTTGAAATCAGGGTCAGCTGTGTCTGCTAGAAATAATAAATCACACTCACCGTGTAGCTGGCTAGGAATATACAATCTACTTTCTTTAGAGTTGGGTTTACAAAGAAAGTGTGAGTTATTTGACAGGTTGGCATGAATTTTTGTGATGCCAATAATGTGTCTTGACCATGGATCAGCACCATATATGCACTTCCTTTCTTAAAGTCAATTTCACGTGAGTTAGCTTGGGATCCTTTTGGAACAAATACAAATTTGAAGATAAAAAACTGAGTAGGTGTAACCCCTCCTTTCCACAAACCCTTTCTTGTCATCTTTTGTCAGAGCACAATCTTCAGAATCTTTTAGAAGGGAGGGTACATTTACTGTTTCTGGACTTTCTTGGTTTATAATATGTTTTTATAAATCTCTTGTGCAGACGTTGCTTGCTAAGGTGGGTGTGATGTAAGTTAATAGCTTGTTGCAGCATGTGATAAAAGCGGTGACAGCTTAAATGCGTATGTTGGATAAATGTGTATGCTGGATAAATGGTTTGGACAATTTTCAATTGCTCCAGTGTTGAAGTTTTATTGAGGGAAAATATTACCAAGGATAACTAAAGAGGTAGATAAAGTTGCCCCAGTAGCTGAGTGGGATAGGTTAGATGCTTGATTATGGCATAGAAACTCGGCCCTACCAAATGGAGTTCTGATAAGTGTAATCTGACAAGAACTTAGCCTGACATCTATTAAAGCTATGGTTGAATGGAAAAGGCTGCAGTTTTATAGTAAGCAAATATCCCTCCTGCCGATAGCAACATCTTCTTCACTATTTCTATATAGTTTTCAACTTATATAAATGTTCCACAAAACAATATATATACCCCCTTTAACTGCACAAAGACCTAAAAACACACCTCTCTCACAGACAATAACAACTTACTATACAGAAAAATGCATTATGAAGCAATATAATCTCCAGATCAATTGGAACTTATAAACATCTCTAATCAAATGACATTGTCCTATAGGCTCAATAGCTGAAGGGTACCTGAGGTACTTGACATCCTATTGGCAGCTGCCCACCATAGAAACAATAAACACCCAATAAAAAAGTAAATACTGAGAATCCCACCTTCTCTCCTCATGTAATCTTTTTCCATTGTTCATTGTAACAAGTGAGGTGACAGACAGTGGGCCTCATTACGACCCAGGCGGATTTCGCGGTGCTAAATGCACCGCGAAGCATGGCGGAAAGCCGCCGATAGCGCCATGGGGGTTGGCGGATTTACCGCCCCATTCCGACCTCGGCGGAGCGGTAAATCCCCAATCCCCATTCTGCCCTTCCCCATTCCCATTTTTGCCCCATAGGGTATAATGGGAGTGGGGAAGGAGTTAATTACGCCACCGTAAAATACGGTGGCGTAATTAACAACGAGGTCCCGTAGCGCCATGGTTTTCTCCGGCTGGTAAAACCAGGCGGAGAAAACCTCCATGGCGCTACGGGAACTCGTAGTATGGCGGAGAGGTACGCCATGCACTACGCTGGCGTAATACCCTCTCCGCCAGGGTCCTAATGAGGCCCAGTGTGTTTTACTATCACAGTAGAAAGGACAATTACATGGACTGGCTGGAGGAACATTATACCACAGAGGAGGAATGTGAGGTGACAGACAGTGTGTTTTACTATCACAGTAGAAAGGACAATTACATAGACTGGCTGGAGGAACATTATACCACAGAGGAGGAAATATTAAAGGACGATACTGAAGAGAAGCAGCCACAAGAAAGTAAACAACATTCAGGATTTTGTGAGTTTATCATTTATATTCTTTATATTTATGTAAAATATGATTAACAATAATATGTATAAGTAACACATATCATTCAGCATAGAGAAGTACTTTAAATAGCTGGGCAACCAGAATAAGTATTTTAAAAGTGTACTATAACTTAAATTGTTTAACATTATTACAAATATTTTCTAACAGATGAAGAAGTCATTCAGGTATCAGGAAGTAGACAACAACAGCCACATCAGGAATTCTGTGCAAATTCAATCATGGATACTTTGAAATAAATGAAAAAAAATGTGAATCAATAATCATAATGATATGGAATCAATGACAGATAATCAGACAAAGGGCCTCATTACAACCTTGGCGGAGGACCATGGTGCTATTAGCACCATGGTCCATGCCGCTAAGGTTGCAATTCCGCCATGGTGGATGGCGGAATTACCGCCCCATTCCAAGGTGAGTGGGGCGGTAATTCCCCATTCACCAATGGCCCCTTCCCCATTCCCATTTTTGCCCCATAGGGCATAATGGGAATGGGGAAAGGCGATAATTACGGCACCGTAAATTACGGTGCCGTAATTATCGCCAAGGTCCCTTTGCGGCATGGCTTTTAACGCCTGCAAAAAGCAGGCGTTAAACAGCCATCCCGCAAAGGGAACCTTGTAATCAGGCGTTAAGGGTCGGCGCCGTCTACGGCGCCGTAAACCCCTTAACGCCTGAGTCAGAATGAGGCCCAAATAATAGAAAAAGGAATCCCACAACCACATTCCCCCGCATTTATATATTTAAAAGAAAAGTTGTTTGCATACCTATTTAACTTTTAAAAATATTTTGTTATATTTATTGTTGATCAATAGAAAGACATCCATATTTGTATTTGTTTTAACAATTGTTTTATAGCCGCAGCTACCAGAAACACTAGGCAATCATTGTAGCCATGGCTACAAGCATCAGGCCAGGTCCAAGCCTCATATAGGGGTACTGCACCACAATTGGTTATCTGGTAGCAGCGGGTATGATCGCCAGCCCTTGCTGGGATGAATCGTGCCTAAAATATCACCAAATGATTGTCTGGTGTGGTAACCACGGCTATTCAGACCAACAACGAAAGAAAATGTGATCATACACTCCCAATCCCTCACCAAGGACCCTCAGAATCTCTACTAGTTCCCCCCAAAACCCTAATGTCCTCCTCACCTCCACCTCTCTTGCCCTCTTCCATTCCCCAATAACGCATTTTTTTCTCTGATGCAGTTTCCCTCAAGATGTTGTTTAACTGTGGCTATACAAGCCGGGAAACCACAATATATAGCTTGTATATAGCTGCTGCAATAATGGGTGATAATGTAGCCACAGGTACATGCGCCGCACGATGACAGGTGCTGCCGTAGCCGTGAATATGCACCGCAGCCGTTGATGTCATTAGCAGCTGTTATGGATTAATAATTCAAAATAAATATATATATATATATATTTTATATTCAGTAAAAAAAAACTTCGTTAAAGGGATGTTATGGTTAAGTTGTGCTACCAAAAACCTATGAATTTCAGGAAAAAAACGTAGTTAAAGGGACGTTATAGTTCCAGGTTAAACCGAAAAACCCCTGAAATTCGCCAGTTATGGTAAGCTAAGCAACCTTAACTCACGCCACCACAGTGCATTGCTAAGACTAACACCCAGGACATCAAAGATGACATCACAAATGTCATTGATGACATCACATGTGCATTAACTTTTCATTAAAACTCCGTACAAGGGATTCTTCTTATAATGTTGACAAAAAAAGTGTCAAGGATCATTGGAATAGATGTCTTGAACTATGTAGTGCATTAGGCAATACATTGATATAAATAGCATTCTATTATGTAGTACTTTACAGTATACTAAGCTACTCATGTATAAATATAAGCATTGTATGCACCATACATGATGGAGGTGCAATATTCATAGTCTTTCCATGTTGAATAGTGAAATGATAAATGATAAATGCTTTCTTATTACAGTTTTGTGTACTGTGCAACATGTAATAAACAGATAATAAAAAATGAGCACATCCAGAGAAAATACAGTAATAAAAAAAGAGCAGAACAATAAGAAAGTGTTGATAACCTTACTGATTGTCTTCATACACAGAAAGCATTGCTATGTTTTAAGTGTGTATTCTCCCTATGTATAGGTTTCATATGCTGTGAGTGAACCCCAAATTAATACTATAAGAACATATTGATAAGTCTACAAATATAGTACTTTTTGATTTTTTTGTTCCTAAGTATTACTGGCCAAGATATATCACTAAAGGAAAAAGCCAGACATGTGATGTCATCAGTGATGTCATCAATGACATGTGTGATGTCATCTCTGATGTCCTGGGTGTTAGTCCTACCAATGCACGGTAGTGGCATGAGTTATGGTTGCTTATCTTACCATAACTGGCGAATTTCAGGGAGTTTTCGGTTTTACTTGGAACCATAACGTCCCTTTAACTAGGTTTTTTTTCTGAAATTCATAGGTTTTTGTTAGCGCAACTTAACCATAACGTCCCTTTAACAAAGTTTTTTTACTGAATTTCATAGGTTTTTAGAAGCACAACTTAACCAAAATATCCCTGACTTTATATACATGTAACATAGAACATACTGAAACCCCAGCTAGTGATTTTGATGTCCGTGGACTGTGCGTACGTCCGTGGACAGACGTGGACAACAGCAACACTACCCAAAAACTCAGGGGGTAACTTAAATTGTTAGATCGTGCCATATGAACAGTGCACAAATTCAAAAACCAGCCCAAAAACACATTATATATAGTAATAAATAAGAAGTGGAACCTGTATGTCTAACACATCAACCATCCATTTAAATACCATATGTACTAAAATTGAATATACCAAAAGAAGAAAGATAGGCTTCCAACATAATTACATCACAGAAACTGCACAACTAGGAGCAACAGCAGATCTACAGACCAGTAAGAACACAACTTAGCAGAAGCTAGTAAGTGGACTTCATTTTTCTTATATATTTCTAAAATTTCTGTATTGGATACAATAAAAGTAACATATATTTTTTTTTTCTCACAGAAATGTCCAGTACTTTTGAGTGGCTTGAGGAGAATTTCCCACGTGAGGAAATGTCTGAAGATAGTGATACTAATGGTAGACACTTCTCTATATAACCAAATTAATAAGTATTACTTTATGTACACTTAACATATATATATATACATATATATATATTTTTTTTTTAACAGACCATACAAACATTGAAAATAGTACACCTAAAGATACATTGGAAAAGACTCTGTAGCACATGGAAGAAAAAATGGACATGCTCATGGCAAATTTCAACCATTTGAAAAACTTTGTGGAGGACCACATAAAAGAAAAAATAAATACCATTGTCCCACATGTATCTGCCCCCCTCAATATCCCAGTCAATTATCCCCAAACCCTCTCCATGATGAGACTTCCATCCCTTCATCTCCTCTTATCCATCCTCTTGAAACCCCCAGTTCCCCTGTGTTTGTGTTAGTTTCTGCTTCCCCTTCTCTTTCATAAATTGTACATCTATATATAATAAAACAAAAATATTATATGTGTTTTAATTCAGTTCTTTTTTGTGTTTTTTTTTAAAAGGCAGTTGGGGTGTCCGTGGACAGCGCTGGTGTACGGGATGTCTGTAATTATTCAAAATGGGGGTGTCCTAAGGACACTATACTTGTCCGTACTGTCCGCAAGCAAAATGGAACCGTTCTTATAACACCCTCAGTGTCCGGGATGTCCGCAATTAACCAAAATGGAGGTGTCCTAAGGACACTATACCGGTCCTTACCGATCGCAGGCAAGATGAAACTGTTCTAAGAACACACGCGGTGTCCGGAATGTCTGTAATCAAACGAAAATGGAGGTGTCCTAAGAACACTATACCTGTCCGTACTGTTCGCAGGCAAGTTGGAACTGTTCTAAGAACACACTCGGTGTCCGGGAAGTCCATAATTAACCAAAATGGAGGTGTCCTAAGGACACTATACCTGTCCGTACTGTCCCGAAGCAAAATGGAACCGTTTTTAGAACACAGTCGGTGTCCCGGATGTCCGCAATTAACCAAAATGGAGGTGTCCTAAGGACAATATACCTGTCCGTACTGTTCACAGGCAAGTTGAAACTGTTCTAAGAACACACAAGGTGTCCGGGATGTCCGTAATCAAACGAAAATGGAGGTGTCCTAAGAACACTATACCTGTCTGTACTGTTCGCAGGCAAGTAGAAACTGTTCTAAGAACAAACACGGTGTCTGGGATGTCTGCATATATACAAAAATGGGGGTGTTCTAAGAAAACTATACCTCTCCGTGCTGCCTGAAGAACATCTACGCACATGCACACTACACCTGTAAGTTCTCCGAACATCGCGCCTGTCCGTAACTGTTTGCTCACTTTTAATTAGTTTCAGGACCCAAACACTGTCCGTAGAACACACGCGCGCATGCACACAACTGTTCCTGTGCATTTGGTGTCCTGCGGATACCTGTTCCCTTCACGGACATGTTCGCGACACCATCATGTGACCGCACCCACACTGAGTGTGTGTCCTGAATTGCGGACACTGTCCGGGTCCCCAAACATTTCTAAAGTACCTTTTCAGGCAATCTACAGTATTCTATAGTAAAAATTCACCATAGCACATGTCCCAGACAATGACCCTGACTTTCATACTTTTTGGAACTTTTTGAACCTTTTTGGGGTCTGTGCACGGACAGTGCAGGTGTCCGCGAAGCCCGCACCCACACCCCTATAAAAGGCCACACCCAGAGCTCATCCTCATTGTGTTTCTGGCTATCTGACAGAACACTGTGTAATTTGGCTGCCAATATTCCAGATTTTGCTGAAGCCTGATGGCATCCATGGCTCCTCTACTTCCACCTAGTGCTACATCTGCCTCAGCACCACCCCCACTCCCTCCAACACCACCACTTCCCCAAGGGCCTGAAGAGGGGAACAGGCTTGAGGATGTAGAGGAGGATGAAGAGGATGACGAGAGAGGAGGTAGTGGAAGTCCGTACTACCAGCACTCGTCGTGAGTCTTGGGTGTGGCGGTTATTTACCATTCATGGTAACGTACCAAAGGTGCGTGTGAACAAAGTCACCTGCAACCAGTGCAAAATGGTGGTGAGTCATGGGAGGTTTGGTTCGTACAGCTTTGGCACGACAACTATGAAGCGACACCTAAGGTCGTTCCATGGTGGGGCCATTCACAAGGTTGTACCTTGTGAGGAGCGTGTAGGTTGAGTTCCTCTACTTCATCCTCCGTTTCCGCTCCTCTCACCACAAGTGACACTCCTGTGGGAGAGCGCATCCCTTGAGCTGCCTCACAAGCCATTCACAATGCTGATGACGCTTACCTTTCGAGGGTCACAGTTTTGTGTATGAACTGCGATGCAGTACTCTGCAGGGGGGAGAGACTTTGAAGTGCTTTTGAGACTATGGTCTCAGAGAACGAGAAGACCTGCCCCCTACCTAAGTAAGGCCCACCCTAAATCTTCCTCTCTCCACCCACCCTTTCTTATCCCTATGGTTGGTGCCCCCCCCTACCCTCCTTTCCCCTCCTCTCCTAGTGTGTTGTGTTTAAAAAACAAAAAAATATATAAAACAACAAAAATATCCCAATGAAAAGGCTCTTTTCAGAGCCGCCTTTCACAGTCTAAAAATAGAAGTGACAAATAAATGGAGCAGGGCCCTGTGCATTTTTATTTTAGAAGTCCGTGGACAGTTCGCGAACTTCTAAAATTTTGGGGTGCTGCACTATCAAAATCATTGCACTTTTCGCTGGGGGGAAGTTGTGGCTCTGAAAAGAGCCTTTTGGTGGAACTTGAAATAGTCAACACCTACTGCAAATTGATGGCTGTAATTCTACAAAAGTATGCAATGCATTTTGTACATTTCTCAGAAAAATCTGATTACCAGCATAAGCAAGATGGACTCCATCTCTGCGAAAAATGTATGTGCTACAAAACATAATATTTTCAGTGTGAAAAGAGGACATACCAACATCTCCTAGAAAGGCACAAACAGCCTTATTAACATTCCGCCTTGCTTTCTCCATTTGTGAACCAAATGAAGAAGAACGCAGCCACATTTGTTTATGCGCAATACGAGAAAATATTACTTGGGAATTTGGAAACATGTCCATGACCTTCCCAAGTCCTTCTTTTATCGCAAATTGCAAAGAAATTCCTGACACATGTCCTAAACTGTTCCCTCCACAATTAATTATAATTATGTCTGGATGAAGCTGTGTCGCCAAACTAGCACAGAGAGGTACCAAGTTCAGCCACTTCATTCCACACACTCCATGCCAGTGCACTTCCACATGAGGGAATCCAAGATCTGCAGCTACTCCACAGCATTGTGCATGCACCTCCAACCAATGTATCCATGAGTCTCCCAAAATCCAGACAATCTGTTTTCTGAAACACACAGCCATAGCTAACTGTTCTTCTCTCAGGAAAAAGACTTTATGACAAACTCTCTCCTTTAACAACACACCCACTAAACTTTACTGACCAATCAATTGCTCTGCTTGTTCGCATTTAAATGCCTCTCATCCCCAAAATCCCTGTATGTAATACGCAATGTCCGTGGAGTACCGCCATGTCCGCGGACATATCATAACTTGGACAGCCCTTCTACCATTTCCACGTCACTCTCTGTGCCATTCACTCATTGGATACAGCTAACGAGTCAGACAACCATCCACCAATCACATCCAAGACCTATACATCTAACTCCATCATCAGAGTTCAGAACTTCAAATGTACTGTAGACCACTCTGAGTACAATTTTCATATCATTGGAAAGCACCTACTACAAAAACTCCTGTACAAGTCTTCAAAATTTCTACTTGCAGCTGCCTGCAGACCACATGAATGGATACAAACTACAGGTATGCATATTTTCTGCATAGTACATGTTCAACTATTATAAATGAATATAAACAGAGTAACTACCACTTTACCTGTATAGCCTATAAAATAAACATATTGTCAATTTTTCCATCTGTCAAAATCAACTATCACTTTCAAACCTGTCTGCTATCTAATTTTCTTTTTACACACACACCTATCTTAAATATTATATTAGAAGATGGAAGAAATAACAATATAATTGTGGAAAAACACTTAGGGGGTAATTCTTAGAATCCAGCGCACAAGTGGCGCACACGGCTGGCGCACAGTGTACGCGTGCGACAGTCTGCGCCAGCCGCATGTGCCAAAATCCATTTCCACACACAGCGTATTCATGGATTTTAACATCCATTACCAGCCATGGCACAGAGTGGAGCAGCGACCCTGCAGCAGCGCCAGTTACGCCCCCAACCCCTCCCCGTGCGCCATGTACAGCGCACAAATCCCGTACATGGCGCACAGGCCAGTGGACCAGCATACAGACCCCCAACCACGAAAACGCCTGTAAAACTCCCTGCGTACCCCTCCAAATACACGTACCCCACTGCGCGGGGAGAATCACACGCGATTGGGCCTGTGCGAGCGGGGTACGTGTATTACTGGGGTTCGCGGGGAGTTTCACACGCGATTGGCCCTGTGTGAGCGGGGTACGTGCATTACTGGGGTTCGCGGGGAGTTTCACACGCGATTGGCCCTGTGCAAGCGGGGTACGTGTATTACTGCGTTTTGTGGGGAGTTTCAGATGCGATTGGCCCTGTGCGAGCGGGGTACGTGTATTTCGGGGATGCGTGGGAAGTTTCACACGCGAATGGCCCTGTGCGAGCGGGGTACGTATATTAATGTGGTTCGCGGGGAGTTTCACATGCGATTGGCCCTGTGCGAGAGGGGTGCGTGTATTACTGGGGTTCACAGGGAGTTTCACACGCGATTGGCCCTGTGCGAGCAGGGTACATGTATTTCGGGGGTGCGATGGAAGTTTCACACGCGAATGGCCCTGTGCGAGTGGGGTACGTGTATTTTGGGGGTGCGTGGGAAGTTTCACATGCGATTGGCCCTGTGCGAGCGGGGTACGTGTATTACTGGAGTTTGCAGGGAGTTTCACATGCGATTGGCCCTGTGCGAGCGGGGTACTTGTATTTCGGGGGTTCGCAGGGTGTTTCACACACAATTTCGCTGTCAGAGTGGGGTACGTGTATCCAGTGGGGTGCGCGGGGAGTCCCACACATGAATTGGCAGTGTGGGTCCACCCAGGTGTGCCCTCTACCCTTTCCACGGCCCCTGCAGGCAGCCCACACCGCAGGGGACTACCCAGCACCCCTGGTCATGTCCCGCACGCAGCCCATCCACCATGGGCATGCCCCCCAGCCAGCCCACATGTCATTTTGCACTAGTGATCACCAACTCATGTCCCCCAGCACCCCCACCCCCCAGCAGTGAGGGGCAGCTGCCAGCAGGCCCCGAATCATGTCCCCTAGCACCACCACCCACCCAGCATTGAGGCTCATGCCCTGACTCATGTCCCCCAGCACCCCCACCCACCCAGCAGTGAGGGGCACCTGCCAGCAGGCCCGACTCATGTCCCCCAGCACCCCCACCCACCCAGCATTGACGGGCACCTGCCAGCAGGCCCCGACTCATGTCCTCCAGCACCCCCACCCACCCAGCAGTGAGGGGCACCTGCAAGCAGGCCCCGACTCATGTCCCCCAGCACCCCTACCCACCCAGCATTGACAGGCATCTGCCAGCAGGCCCCAACTCATGTCCCCCAGCACCCCCACCCACCCAGCAGTGAGGCTCAGGCCCTGACTCATGTCCCCCAGCACCCCCACCCCCCAGCAGTGAGGGGCAGCTGCCAGCAGGACCCAACTCATGTCCCCCAGCACCCCCACCCACCCAGCATTGATGGGCACCTGCCAGCAGGCCCCGACTCATGTCCCCCAGCACCCCCACCCACCCAGCAGTGAGGCCCAGGCCCTGACTCATGTCCCCCAGGACCCCCACCCCCCAGCAGTGAGGGGCAGCTGCCAGCAGGCTCTGACTCATGTCCCCCAGCACTCCCACCCCCAGCAGTGAGGGGCAGCTGCCAGCTGGCCACGACTCATGTCCCCCAACACATCATGATCCACAATCATGGGCCTCATGGCCACCCAAATCCCACCGCACGCCACCCCTGTGCAAAGACCCAACCAAGTATCCCATCCACCCAACATTGAAATGCCATTACTTGATACAACCCAAATGGCAAGAATGTACATCAACACATGTCTGTCACACACACACAATGGGTTCTGGTGATTGTGAAAACCTACACCGTGACATGCATGAAACCAATGAGAGAATACCACACATCACAGTAATAAACCAAAATGTATTGAACACAAAAAGAATGTAATCAAATGAAAACATGAAAAAAATGTTTGGAAAAAAAGATGAGATGCAGCATGTCCAAAACACAAAAAGAAAAACATGAAGTCTGAATCCAAATAAATCGAAATGAAAATGTGTCCAAAGTCTCCGGCCACCAAATCAAATCCAAAGGAAACGGAAACAGTAAAATCCATTGCTCCATGGTGAGAAAAATAATAATAGATAAATCCACTGTTCAACTATATACAAAGAAGTAATCCAGGGTCCATGAGCCCAACGAATGAAATGAAACCTAGCAAAAAAACGACCTAATAAAGAACTATATACAAAAAGGCGGGCATAGTCCAAGCGCCCCAAATTAATGAAAAAGATAAAGGAAACCTAAAACTACAAACTATATACAATGCCGGCGGGCTAGTCCGACGGCTCACTTCCCGATTTCCCGGGCCAGGGCATCATCAAACTCCTTCTCGATGTCCTGGAGGCGGTCCTCTTCCATGGCCCCGAGGGTTCGCAGGGACGATGCCATGTTGGACTCCAACTCCCTGCGAATGGCCTCAAGGCACTCGACCCACCTCAGTGCCCTCGGCAGCGAGTTCTCCGCCCTGACCATCATGAGCCGTGCCTCTTCTGCCCACCACCGCTCCGCATCTATATGCCGGCCCAACCGCAGCCACATGGAAGACACAACCTTCCAGGGTTCTCCTGCCCTCTGGCTGATGCCTGCCCCTCTGATGTCGATGGCCTGAGTCATCATTGCTCCCACCTAGAGCCTGCTGCTGCTGCTACTGTCCAAGTGCCCTGTCCGATGATGCCTGCACATCCTCCATCTGCCGGTCTCCAGTTGTTGTGATGTCCACCGTAGCTGGACCTCCAACTCCCGACTGTGGCAGGGATGGGATCTCCACCAAGCTGGCTGTGTTGGTCAGGCCAGGTCCACAGGGGGCCCTGGTGGAATCTGGGCCAGAAGACGGCAGGGAGAACGACTGGCGCATAGTCTCCACAGAGGAGGAGAGGTCCGCCAGAGTGCGCGACACATGTAGGAACCCACCGACCAGGGTCTCACCCAACAGTGCCACGTCACAACGCTGCTCTTCGTGATGGCATGCGTGCTCCTGCCCAGGAAGCACGCACGTCATCACGAATGTCACGCGTGCGCAACGAGACACCAACCAGGACGGAGTCCATACGGTCGTGGGACCTCTCATCCACAGGTAGTGGAGAGGCAGATGATGGGGCACTCCCCCCGACCTGCGGACGGGCTGGGGATGGGGCATCCCTGCTGGTGCATGGTGGTTTAGTCACAGGGTCAAGGACAGCGACATGCACAGGCCCCTCCGGGGTGACCTTTGCTGCCTCCTGACCCCTGCCCTGGACTGCACCACTTGCACCAGTGGTACTACCCCCACCAGGCCCCATGTGCGGCTCAGTAGTGGGCTCCTCCTCCTCTGTGGAGACCACCAACATGTTTCCACACTGTCTTCCGCCATTGCAAGCCCATGTGGGGGCTCACCCGGCACCAGTCCCCTCGCTCCCAGATGATGGCAATTCCTGGGAGGGTGGCTGGGCCTTGCGTCGCCGCCCGGTGGTGGCATTCCTGCCGCTTGGCTCCACAGCACCGTCTCCTTCCTCTTCTTCGCTTGACGCTGCGTAGAGGGAGACATAGAACACAAGCATCAGGGTACAGTACAATATTCCCCTAGACAGGAAGCAATAACACATGAGTGCCTCTGTAAAATGTCACTTCCATCCTGTCCCTCCACAATACATGGGTGAATGCACGCAACACACATGCAGAAACAGGCACGGCGCCTGCAATCAACATCAGCATCCATTTACAAGGGCCTATTTTAACCAAAATGTTGCCTTCAAACTCACATGCATCATGGCTCACACTGATCCCATGCACACACATCACCGGAGGGTAATGCATCATGTCTTGTACACCATAGACACAGTGGATAGACACAGTGGATACAACGGTGACCGCATTGCATGAGTGAATCTACACATCATCACGGACATGTGTCATGCATCCATGGCGTTTCAAAGTCACACACACACTTCTCAGACACACACACATGTGCACCATACATGTACATGAGAGCAGCATCCATCCCTCACCCCCCCTCCATGACCAAGAACAGAGACCGGCATGCATTCTTGTGTGCATTCCGCATACAGCTCCCCATGTTGCATTGGAACACATGCACCATCCATGTGGTTCACAGTCTCACATGCATGACCATGATGTCCCTGCACACACACATACATACATGGCCGATGTCACACATACAGGCAAGTATCAGACTACCAGCACACTGCAACATGCCCTGTCTCACACAGCAATGCTTGGCCACTTACTGCTCAACTCCAGACGGGTCTGCCTCCGAAGGATCTGGGCATGGAGCGCTGGGCCTACGCATTCCAGGACCCTCATCTGGATGTTGCTCATGCTGACCCGGCCCCCCTCCACGAGGCGCCGGGCCTTGTAGAGGGTGCTGGACCTGAAGTCCTCCCAGCGCTTCCGGACGTTGATGTCGCGGGTTGCCACCCCCTCTGCATTAATGGCAACCACTGTGTCCTCCCAGATCATCTCCCATCCTTCCTTGTTGGCGCATGATGTTCTGAAGAGGGCATCATAATGCCCCAGGACATGCTCCACCAGGACACCAACTTCCTTCTCACTGAAGCTGGTGGCCCTCTGCCTCTCAGGCCGGGGTTCGCCAGTGGTCTCAGATGGTGTTTTCCCCGAATGGCGACCCCCGGGGCAGGCGTGGGTGGGCAACTGGGTCCTGAGGCTGGGCTGTGGAGCGATGGTATCCCAGTCGGGAGTCTTCTGTTCCAGCAGGGGTAGACACAGCAACTGGACCCCTGCAGATGGCTGACGTGCAGGCACCAAATAGCAGGGCACGTGGGCAGCAGGCAGGCAGCAGCAGATGGCTGGTGGGAGCGTGCTCGGGGCTCTTGGGGGCAGGAAAATAGCCTTCTGGGCAGGAGCGTGATCTTCCGTGTGTTTTCGCGTGGCCAGCTTGATACGGAGTGATTTGGCACATGAAACAATTGCACATCAGCATGTAATTCAAGAAAAGGCCCTTAGCGCGTAAGTGCGTCTGTGACATAGTGCGCACGGGCGTTTCCCTCTTGACGTGGGCATAGTGGTTCAGAGCGTCTGCGTGTGAATGCGTGTAATCCGAGGAAAGGGGCTTCATGCGTAAGTGATGCGACGTGCACAGGCGTTTCCCTCAGCAAGGGTTAAAGGTGAGCGGGGCCAGCAGTTCGCTGTACGTGCCTTTCGTGGAGACCGACGTGTGTTGCTACTTCGTGTTGTTTTGCGCGCCATCATGGACGTATCTCTTCTTTTGGCAGGGGTATTGGCTATGCATGTTTTTCATTATAACGCTAGACAGACGATGAGTCGCGCACGCTATTTTTCCCACTACGGGTGCCCCTGTGTATCGCACCCGTTTTCGAGGTCACAGTACGCTGCGTGTCCCACGCGTAAGGGTTTTTCGTGTTACTGGGTGCCACCGCATACTACGGGAGGTTAATTCCATGCACATAGGCTGCAGGGTTGCGTGCGTGGTTTTACTGCAGTTTTGGGGTGACTGAGCGTTGCGTGACCCATCACAACATCACTGGGGTCACATACAGTCTTGCAGGTGCAGGAGTGCTGTTAACATCTTGCATCCCACCCCCTTCACCCCAATTGCCCAGGACAATTGTGGTGTACACCTCCCATTGGCACTCCTCCATCTGTGCCGGAACTACACCACCTGTGCCATGGTTGGGAGGCCACCAAAGGTGAGGGGTGCCTTGCTGGGTGTCCTCATCGTGGCTGACTTGGTCAGGGACGTGGCCGGGGTGTCTACGGAGTAGGGGGACTCCAGGGTTTCCAGGGTGGCCGCAGAGGGGGAAGAGGCAGGGGTGCGCCACTTGAGCACGATGTTGTGCCATGTGTCGGTGCAGTCATGCCACCACCCACTGTGGTTCCGGGAGATGCAGCTCCTGAATCTGGCACTGGCACCCGTGTGACCCAGCAGTCCGTTTCATCAACTGCCACGGGCCCAAGGGTAGGGGTAGCTGCAGGTGCAGCTGTGGACACCACCACCCAGGCTCAGGGTCTGCCAGCGCAGGCTGCGTTGGCACTTGAAGAGTCCTTGGAAGATTTCCAACATACCAGGAGGGAAACTGTAGGTGCACGCAGGGCTGCCCTGACCAAGGCACATGTCCCTGGGGCAGTAATGTCATCTGCTGCCCAAACAGCCGGGTGTTGGCAAGTGCAGGGGCAGATGCAGCCAACAACACCCCAGTTGTGAGTCTGCCAACCAGGACAGTCGCGGTCAATGACCCTGCCACAGCGGATGTTGCTGTGCGGGGTCCATTAGAGGGCACCCAGTTGCCATTGATGCAAGTCAGGCCTTTGGTCATCCCTCCACCTGCCACTCCCATGGCTCAATCCACCGGTGCCACAGGCCATGCTGATCAGGGCGGCATTTGCCAGCCAGGGTCTCCGCCACAATCCAAGAGGAGGAAGGTTGCACCTGCAGCACAGGCTGGGACCCCACACACAGCCACGACCTCCTGCATGTCAAGGAAGAAGCCTTTCTGCAACCAGGAACTGGACTTCCTCGTGGACTACGTGCGGGACCACAGCCGTGACATGCTAGTGGGTCCTAATTGTCAGACTATGGCTGCCCACCGTGATACACACTGGAAGCAAGTTGCGGAACATGTGAGTGCATTCGGCCATGATCTGCGCACGGCACAAGAGTGCAAAAAGCATTGGAATGACCTCAAACGCAGCGCTAAGGCTAAGCGTGCCTCAAATTACAACTTGACTCTGGTGACTGGCAGTGGGCCTGCACCTGAGGAGGAAGACCTCACTCCGCATGAGTCACTCGTTGCAGAGTTCATACCATCTGAGTCGGTCAAAGGAGTGGGAGAGATGCCGGACTTTGATGCCCAATCCAGTGAGTGTTGCTGCGTGTTTTTTTGAGGACATGTGTGTTTTACTTGTGTGATGTATTGTGCATGACTGCCACTACATGTCACGTGTACATGGTTCTGATGTGCAAGTAGTGCAATGCTTCCCTGATGCATGGCTGCTCTGCTGGATGGTGGACATGTGGAGCTGACGGGGACTGTCCGCATCACCACTATTGCACCCTACTCACATGCTGGTCACCAGGATGCCCCTCCAGTCCATGTTCCAGCTCACTGGCACTTCTGCATGTAGCGTGGGGTGACCTTCCTCTCAGCCCAGGGACTATGTCAAGGCATGACTGACTTGCATGCGTCCTCTGCCTGTATGCGGGTACTCCATGTGTGTATGCTCCCTTGCCCGTCCACCCTCCGCTCTGCACCCCAATTCTACCTTTGCACTAGTCTTGTCATTGAGTACTTCCCTGTTCATGCGTCATGTGTACATGGTAACTTCCAGCAGCCAATCTGCCAGACATATGCTGTGTGGTACATCCTTTGTACTTAATGCAGGGTGTCTCACTTTGACTGTGCAGAGGTCAACTGCGCCGCAGGGACATGAGTGCCCATTCATGCTCCATGTGTAATCCACGCATGCCTCTATGTGTCCTTGACTGGATGATCATTGTAGTACGAGTGCAGGGTGACCTACATTGTATAGCATGTCATCAGCCTTCCCATGTACACTGTGGCTCAGTCCTGCGTCACACACATGTTTAGGGTGTGACAGTCTGTGCGGGTCACAGGCCTCAGCCTGTTCAATGGCCAATGACTCTGTCCAACTGGTGTAGTGTCTTCTTCACACGTGGGTGTACTCCAGAGGTTTCATCATATGTCCTGCTTACTGTCCCATCGTCATTTGATGTGTTGTCACTTGACTCACATGATGCAGTTGATGCTAGTCAACACTGTCTGTCAATACACAGGTCTATGGTCAGCCTTTTGATACCATGCTAGGCATCCCTGCATTTGCACTTGGGGGGAGGGGTGGTTTGCTTGTAGCCATGCTACCCATTGAATGCACATTGCACGTGATGCCTGAAGTTGACCTTGCACTGCCTTCACATTTTCTGACACACATCATGAAGTACTTGTACATGTAGATAGTAAGTAACGTACAAATTTGCTGCACTGCATCGACCCACTTCTGGGCAAACTGACACCATTCTACATGCCTAATCACAGAAGCAATGTCAAGTTGACCCAGCATGCATGGCAGGTTCTATTCTGTGTTGACATGTCTGATTGATGTGTTTGGTGTCTGTGTGATGCCTGTGTGTGTGTGTGTGTGTGTGTTGTGTGCTTCTAACATGTGTAGTAACCTTATTTCTCTCTACTTTTCAGAAGATGACGCAATGGAGCCAGAGGATGGTGTTGTCATGCCAGGCACAGGGTTGTTATCACTACAGCAACCTGGCACAAGTGGGGTTAGTGGGGTGTTAGGCCACGAAAACCCACATGTGCTTCTGTCCATCTTGTCTCTGGCTGGCAATGAGTCCAGCCCTGATGAACACTCTGACGTCAATGTCGAGTTGGATGTGTATCAGGTCCATATGTCAGGGGTGAGTAATTCTGATGTGGACACTCCTCTGTCCGCGACACCTGCACTGAGGGTCAGACAGTGTTTGAACCTCTGCCTGTGGTCGATCGGGACACAGGGTCACCCTCCACACCAGTCACTGATGTGCCTGGGACATCACGTCGACGGGGGCATGTAGTTGTGCAGCGGCGGGTGGTGCCAACACAACGAGGACACCCGGTCCTTGGGTCCCGCAGGGGTCAAGCCGAGCAACACGGTCGCTGCGCGCTACCGCAGTATACTGAGAGGGAGCAAGACATGACTGCCAATTCTGAACGGCAGGGGGCAGCAATGGAGAACATCGCTGAGAGCATGGAGCGTGTGGCCCAATCCGTGCTCCTCCCTGCCAGGCAGGTGCTTCTCCAGCAGCAGGCAGCACAGTCCATGGCCTGCTGGCTCAGGCTGGGCATAGCGGCCTCAGACAGGGCACGCCAGGCTGAAGTGTTGTCTCTGAGTAAAGCAATTGCTGCTCATGCAGAGGCACACATGGAGGCCCTGAGGCAGGAGTATGCTTCCCTCAGATCCACTCTGGGTGTCCTTATGAGGTCCCAGAGGGAGCAGGCTGAGGAGAGGTTTGCGCAGCTTGAGCGTACCATCTCGGCTGAGCTACATGCTTGCCGGGAGGTGCAGCAGTTGTCCAGCCAGGCCTTGCAGGAGGAACTCCGTGTTACACGTGCTACCTTGCAAGAGGAAGCACGTGTATAACGTGAGATTCTGCATGCAGACCTACGTGTCATCTCCACACAGAACCTGGCTCACCCATCCGGCAGACTTGCTGCCGACGAGGGGCAAGCTGCGGCTAGGCGTGGTCAGGCTCCTGTGTCACGTCCTCCTTTCCAGGAAGAGCCAGACTCGGACGACAATGTATCTCCCACATAGGTCGGGCTGTGCAGGCGTTGAGTCCATGGAGGTTTTTTTTCCTCAACATCATCGCATGTGGGTGTTGAGCAGCACCCTGTACCTCCCCCCCTCCTCGGTGCCCCCCCGGGTTGTATGTGGCCATTTTTGATTTTTCTTTTAGTTTAGTTAGTTTAGTTTCAATTTGATAGTTAGTTTAATTAGGTAATGTAGGTTTTTCATAGTGTAATTAGTTAATATAGTTTAAAATTGCTTGTCTATTGTGCTTTCATGTGATGGTGTGGTGCTTTGTGGCTTTTGAAAGCATCCACTGTCTGTTCCAGCTGGGCCCTTCAAGCTTGTCTTGTGTATGTGTTTGCAGCTTGGGGTCCTAACTCACATATGCCACTCCTGCTTCCCTTATCCATGGGCTTGCAAGGATGGTTCGGTGTAACAGCCTATTACACAAGGGCTTTGGACTGTCATATCTGTGGCATGTCTGCTGCTTAACTTGTGTTAACACCCCTAGTGGGGATGATAGGGGTGTTATTGACCACTGTTCTTCTTTCGCTAGATGGGGGGTTTCATGATTCATGTGTATATTAATTGCTATGCATTGTGTAGTATGTTTCTTATCTTTACTGTACATGTGCTTGTTGCAATTCATGCCGTAGATGGTGTGTACCACACTTTGCCTCTGAAAGACGCACTGATGGTGTGATTTCTGATGTACGACTCTGACATGGTCCAGTCATGAAATGCCTGAAGAGACACACGCAGATGATTTTAAAGCATTAATCATGTGTTTCAGGGGGGTGAGCCTCCAGACCACCTTTGCCAGCAGACATGGCCCATTGGACGTCTGGAAGCTGGACACGTTGGGTGGTGCCGACATGCGCATGTGTGCGCAAGCAGAGGCACAGAGATTGCGCTCATACATCCAAAAACAGCTGACGTGTTTCAAGGGACTCCAGGTAAGGTGAGCAGCACAGGGGGGCCACAACGCAGCAAACCTTTCACCAGGCCAGTTGCACATGCATGCTTAGTTGCAGCACTGACGCTGAGCTTGGACAAATATTGGTGTTGAAGTGCACAATACAGCTGAGATGCGTTGGTGGACTAATGGCTAGTTGAGGGGAAAGTTGTCTGGGGCACCTGCAGGGGCAGTGGCACATACCCTCCGGTCCACCATGGTCCATTGAGGCACTTGTATTAGCCATGTAGCATTCCAAGACATGGAAAGAAACAGCTCACAGGGACCGACAACAAGGGACAGACTCGTGTGCAGTGCATTTCATTCCCATGTAGAATTTGACACATGCACTACCTATTTTATTTTGGTCATGGTGGAACACGACTTGTTCTGAAGTCATACCTTGCTATATGCGTCTGGCTGCTTACCCAGGGAACATTGCATGTTGTGTGAATCGTGACACATTGCTCTTCCATTTGCCACGCACCCACCGGCTCCTGACTTTGCATTGACTGTGTATGAACCATCACAGGGGTAATGTTACGTATGGGTACGAAGCATCCACACCAGATTGTTTGTTTGTAGAGTAGTTTGTTACTTTGGGGCATATATGGTGGTGTGTTTGTGTGTTATGGGCACGCACAGATTAGTAACTGTGGCTCTCTTTGCAGCATTGAACTGCTCCTGTTACCGGACCTGAGAGTGCGCAGGCAGGAGAGGGTGTAATTGTGTATGTGTTAATGTGAGAAGTACAGTTTTCTGCATTTCCTACTTTCCCGGGTCAATTCTACTCCCCTCTCCTGCCCCTCATTCCGGTTATCCAGGATAGAAATGCCTGTCCCGACTGTATATCCCTGATCCTCCTTCCCCACCAGGGTCTCAGAGGCCTGTGTGAGTTTGACCTTGCGGGCACCCAGACCACGGTGGGGGTGGTTGGTTTGTGCCACTCCTGCGCCTGTACACAGGAGCTGTGACAGTACACATCAGTTTGTGGTGCATCATTCTATGTTATGTACCACACATGGTACACATCCTGTTGTGACATTGTTTTAACATGCTACCTTGGTTGTTACGTCATTGTGGAAGTACTTGGGCTTTGTGATGTACTGCTACTTCAAGTCATCTACTAAAGGCTCTTCTGGTTTGTTTTGCTGCCTGCAGGCTTTTTGCTTGGCTTCTGTGTTGGCCTGCTTTTAGTTCTCTTTAATTTGGTGTTTTTGCAAGTCAAGGGGGCCTCTGAGGGTGCTGGACACTTTTTACACACAAGGTGGAAGATGGTGACAAAGGGGAAGGGTGATCCTGTGGCCAGGTGAACTTCAAGGATGAAGGCTACATAAGCCAGGTGCAGTTGTACAGTGGGTCATGGTGATTTGTGAGGGAGGGGGTGTTTTGTTGTTGACATTTGCCTTGCCCTACAGTGTTATGTGCACCCTGACATTGTAATGGTGTTATCCCATGTACATGATGTATTCTGCTGATAAATGCTTTTTAATGGGTTGTGTTTACCTTTCAGGTATGAGGGAATAGTTGTGGCTTTACATGCTGGGGTGTACACATGGTCAATGTTCACATTTGATGTGTAGAGGACACTGATGGGCACTTGATTGCACATGCATGTATTGAGTGCATGTCCCAACTGACCCACACACTATGATCCACTACATGTACAACCACCCTTCCATGTCCATATGTACACTCTGTTTGCCTTCTGGTGGCCACTGTGTCCCTGCAGCACATGATCTATGACCAATTGTGGATCCTGTACATGCGTAATTTGCTTTTTGATGTAGTTTGTCGCTTAGATGTGATGCTCAGGGTGTGCGTCACACACAATGGCCGTTCACTATGCTGTGCACTGAGCAGTGTTTTGCAGGAGGTGGACACGGCACACAGAAGCTGCAGTGTTGATTTTGCAATGCACAATGTGCATGTAGACAGGCATTCATTGTTATGTTACAACTACAACTGTTGGAATGTATTTGGGTATGACTACTATTGTGTGGGAGGTTGTAGGTCAGTCATTTCATCTGATTCCATGTCAGGCATCATTGTCTGATGCCACTTTCCATTTTTCACATGTCAAAGTCTACCTTATTGGTACTGTGTTGGTGTATAGCTATTGCTTGCCATGTCATGTTGTGGTTTGGGAGGGTTGGTGACATACCAGTGATAGTCATGGCCTGTTTTGCAGGTCTTTGTGATTCACACCTTGCATGTGTGCCTTTTGTTCACACAGGATTGCTTATGTTTAAGTAGCTAGGGATGCACACAATGTGGCACTTCCATGGCAACATTCTCATGGTGGTAAGGTTGTGACAGTTGACTGTCTCTTTGTCATCATCGATTGTCACCTGGTATGTGCCAGGCCTGTGTGCACTCTGCAGGGTTGGGAGTTTAGGTGAAACATGTGGCCACAAGCTGGGTCCGGGCTTCCTCGACGTGTGCCCTATCCCCTCTCATGGGCAGCGCCTGTGCTGTGATTGTGGATGTGGGTCACCACCATGTCCACCGGTACGCCCTGACATGTTGCAACATTGTGCAGGACACATGCTGCCACAATGATCCTGCACACTACTGGGGGTGCATAGAGTAGCTGCCCGCCAAAGACGTCAAGGGAGCGGAAGCGTGACTTGAGCACTCCGAATGTGCACTCCACTATGGCCCTGGTTGCAATGTGGGCCGTGTTTTATCTTACCTGGGGTGGTGTGGTGGGGTTCCGATTAGCATCATCATGTGGTTGCTCAGAGGGTAGGCACTGTCCCCTGGAGAGGTCATGATGGTTGTGATTATTGGGGTTTGTGTCTTTGTGTGTGTGTGACATGCATGCATGTGCACGGGCATGTGTACTCACCTAGGAGCGATGTGTCATCATGCTTCCCAGCTTCCAGGGCCCGGCTCAGGGCGGACATTCTGTATATGAAACTGTCATGAGTGGAGCCAGGGTAGTTTGCATAGACAGAGGTGATGATTCCCTTTGCATCGCATACCACCTGCACGTTGATGGAATGCCAGTGCTTGCGATTTCGGTAGATGTGCTGAGTGGCCCTAGGTGGACATAGGGCCACATGGGTGCAATCTATGGCACCAAGCACTTTGGGGAAGTGTGCCACCCTGTAAAAGTCCTGGACAACGGCCTGCCTTTCTGCGGGTGTTCTGGGCATGTATATGTACCTGCGGACTGAGGGGCGCGCTTTCATGATTGCCAAGACCTGGTGTAGGCAGTGTGACTGCGTGGCCTGTGAGACCCCCCCCCCACTATGGCAGTAGTCTGCTGAAATGACCCAGTGGCCAAAAAATGCAGGACATTGAGCACCTTCTCCAAGGGGCTCAATGCTTGGGAGCAAAGGGTGGGGGATGTAAGGTCATATTCCCACTCCCTGACCAGGTCTAGGATTATACGAGGTGGAAACCTATACCTGCCATACACCTGGTTGTCAGCTATCCCAAAAAGGCTTGTCCGGGGTGAAGAAATGCAGGCCCTGGCTATTCTCCTCCTCCTGCGGTGTCCCACGATCAGTGCTGCGACAAATGGGGCATTCATTGGTGCTGTATATATGTGTTTGTTGTTTGCATGCACTTTTATACTGTGCGCGGGGATGCTTCCGCCTGCCTTCGTGTGGCGGACGTGTTGACGCCTATGCGCGTCTTTTGCAGTGCGCGGGTTTCCCGTATTCGAATCCATGAATACGGGTTGTTCGCGTGCGTGTGGGCATTCTTTGTAGTTCCCTGCAGTACTTCCCCAGTTACGCCTTCTTTATAACACGTTGTTCCCCATTCCGCATGTTAAGCCCCATGTTCCGCTCACCTTTGTTGTGTGCGCCGCGCTATGTACGCTTTTGGTGTGCGCGTAGCGCACGCCGTTTGATGATGTGTGCGCCCACGTGAGCCACGCAGGATTTTAGCGCACCTCCCAGGATTAACACACGCACAGACTTCCATGAATCGATGTGCGCGGCTTTCGCACATTAGTGCTGCGAATTGCACGCTTTCGCACACTTGCGCGGCGCACAATTATACCATGAATCGGCCCCTTAGTAGTGTATCATAAAATTACACGCAGCCAGTAAATTTTCATGCATCTTCATACACTCGCTCACTTAGACACTTTCATTGAAATGCTCCCACCTGCAACAACACCACTACCTGTAAATCACATCATTCTACTTTAGTACCCACAGCTTCACAAATACATATATTCCATGCTTTTCTAAACAGTTTCTGCCATTTACCTAATAAAAATTGCTAAGTAAATATAACATTATTTCTTCTTTCTCCTAACATTCTATAACACAACTTTAAAAAACCAAGTGAATTTCATACACTTAATATTCTACTCATTTACAAAGCATGTTGAACTAACATAATATAAATAAAATATAAAGGCTGCACATAGTCAAATGAAACTGCATGCATACACTATGTTCGGAAATCAAACAAGAATCTCTCAATTAACATCACTGCTATAAACACACAAAATTATTGACTTCTTTCTTTTACAATTGCAGTGAAGACCACTCTCCTGGAAAACAGCAACATCTGAACTACAAACACCAACTACAAAGAAACCTGCTCATTCCACAAAAAAGAGTAAGTTTATCTGCCTAGTCACAGTTATCAAAAAATATGTCACTTGTGAAATTCAATCGGAAGCAACAAATAGTGATCTTCATGCACAAGTTGTACAATTTCAAAGACACAAATGTGGCAAGTATTGTCGTCGCAAATATAAAAATAAAGGGAAACACTACACCAAATGCCGTTTTCGTTTCCCTAGACAGGTTACAGAAACAGGTGAAGTGAACAACTTCATATTTTCAGTTAGACATAGTGTTAAAGGTAAATCACCTAAAAATACATATTACTTAAAAAGAACAGAAGAAGCAAAATATAACAATGATTACAATGCAATCATTGCCCTATTGTGGAATCCAAACATAGATGTGCAGAACATCGCAGAAAATTACACTGCAGTTGCACGATATGTTATAGCCTACTTAACCAAAGCAGAAAAAACAGAGCTTCAAAACCTCTGGAATGACCTGTCATCAGACAAAACACTGTCTCAGACCTTGTACAGCTTGGGCATAAAAATGCTCTCCCATAGAGAATGTGGCTGTTATGAAGCTGCAGATCATTTAACCGGTACTGCTTTGTATGGAAAATCTGAAAATATAGTATGGCTAAGTCTTGGTCCTGCTAAATCTAGAAAAAGAGTTCTCAAATCACACGACAACATAGAAACAATAGCCAAAAATGATCCCAACAGCCAAGACATTTTGAAAAACAATTTACTGGACACATACCACCCAAACAGAAGTACCACTTTGGAAACCATGTGTCTATACCACATAGCCCAAAACTTCACATACAAAATTAATATAAAACCCAATGTAAAAAGTAGACAGAGTGATAAATTGTGAAGGCAGCTTTAGTAAAACTTACCAAACCAAGTTTAATTAATCATATCAAATTGTCATTAAAAACACCTCAACATAAAGAACTATATTACATGTCCCTGCTACAACTCTTTAAACCATGGAGAAAAGAAGAAGAAATACTAGACAACTATGACTCCTATGAAGACGCTTTCAAAGCAAATGAAAGCACTATCACCGATGTAAACTTTACACAGTACAAAACAATGTTGCACAATGAATAGCAACACGAAGAAGAACTCTAGGCCCAACTAGATAAGGACACTCCTGACAGTAGTCAACCTTCTGTAACAGGAAGCCAAGAACCACTGGGACAGCCACTAATAGCAAATGAGGCAGAATTAGCTATGACAGAAGTAGAAAACACCATGTGTCAGTATGAAGATACAGAAGACTTAAGTACACTACAATCAAAACTAAACAATGAGTAGCGTAAAATTTTTCAAGAAGTAACAAAAGAAATTGCTTGTCAAAATAAAGAATGTACCTGCCAAAATTACAAACCTATACTACTGTACGTCAGTGGTGAAGCTGGTTCAGGCAAAACATTCTTAATCAAATTCATCAGCAGGTTCCTTCAACAATTGACAAACAACAAACTGTCAGCTGTTGTAACTGCCCCCAAAGGCTTAGCTGCCTACAACATAGGCAGTGTCACTTTACAACGATTACTACTCCTGCCAGTAGAACATCAAAACAAATTAGAATATTACAAACTTTCTACAGAAGCTGCTATGGAACTACGCAGAATGTTAAAACAAATGAAAATGCTTCTAATAGATGAAGTGAGCATGGTCTCCAACGTAATGTTGGCTTTGATTCACCTCGGATTACAAGAAGTACTTAAAATGAACTATGAAGAGCTCTTTGGAGGAAAACACATTATTGTTTTCGGAGATCTTCTTCAATTGACACCAGTGAAAGGTGAACCAATTTTCAAAACTTTAGGACACAATCTCTGCCAGAAGACTGTTGGCAGCATAGGAAATTTCAACCTTTGGCAACATTTCCAATACAGTCTGCAGACCTCACCTACACAAACTTTTTAAAAAGCATTAGAGTTGGCGTACTATCTCAAGAAGCACAAGCAATATTAAAAACCCGGCACATCCATGCACTTTATGGCCATAACTCATGTGCTACTGATGTTATGGAACAATTCGTGCTCAAAAATGTCAATTGTATGTCCTTAATGCCAACTCTTGCAAGCTGTTCCAAATTCAATGAAACAATGTTGAAAAAAGAAATGAAACCAATAATTGAAATTTCCGCAACAGACAAATTGGACGTACATGGTATGACACTGCCCAAGTGTCAACAAGCCACAACAAGACTAAATACCTTAGAAAATTATATTTCCAACACAGCTGGTTTGGAAAAAATATTAAAATTATCCTTAAACTGTATAGTAATGCTTCAACGTAACCTTGACGTGGAGCAAGGACTAGTTAATGGAGCACTGGGTACAGTTGTTGGCTTTCAAACATACCCACGTGGCAACAACATTTAGTTTGTCAATATTGTCTTTGACAAACATTCAGAAGTAAAAAGTTAGGGCGCTCAAAAGCTCGATTCCTTCTCTTCAAAGACATATATGTACGCAGAGAACCATTTTCTCTACCTGTAGCATAAGCAGTCACCATTCATAAACCACAAGATTTTACCCTAGACAAAGCATTGATAGATATTGGTAAAACAGTCTTTAAAGAAGGCATGAGCTACTTAGCATTATCATGCTTACGTACACTTGACGGTCTATTTCTAATCAACTTTGATGCAAGTAAAGTAAACGCTGATTTTCCTTGCATTTTAGAATACAGTAGACTATGTTAACTATACACCCCAATCTAAAAACATATCCTGTTCCACAAAAAAGAAAACATTGTAAAAGAAAAATGATTCAAACAGAAATGCAACAGGATGTCACTGCAAATCCTCCAAAGAAGCTAATACTTCATCAATTACCACAACCAAAGAAGAACCTATTATTCAAAGTAACTCAGGTACTTCTTCAAAGAAGCAACAAACACTCTGAAAAAATGACTTGGACACAGACCTATCTGGTCCATTCAAAAGTTCAAATATAACTGGTGTAAGTTGTTACACAAATGTAGCAATGAATATTCTATTTCAATTGCCACCAATTGTTAACAACATTTACTTACACAGTTCAGACCAATTGTGTTTGTAAATGTTAGTACTTCATAGAAATGCAACAAACAATCCTACCACACGTATAGTTTTCATGGAATAAGACAAGTATTGGACTACTTTGCTGGAATGGTGAAATTCACTATAAACTCACAAGATGATTCACAAGAATTTCTAATGTACTTACTACAAGTACTTGAAAACAAAAACATACCTATAAATGAAATCTTCCAGATTTCATACATGTGGAAACAAACATGCACTCTCTGCAACAATGTGACACAGGAACAAATCCCTAATGAGCGCTTTGTGTATGTATCCATACCTAATTGTGAATCCGTTCCATTTCAGCAACTTGTACAAAATGCAAACCATGGTAGATTATGGACTACCTGCAATTCAGATAATCGCTCCACCTTAATAATACAAACACATAGTAAATACATAATACTAATGCTTCTACGTTACAATGCAGATGGTACCAAAAACACCTGCAAGCTGACTGGATTCACACATGGTCAAGTATCACTTGGTAAGAAAACCTTCACAACAATAGGTATAATCTACCATGCAGGAGCCACAACCAATGCAGGTCACTACACTGCATATATTAAAAAGCAATGTGGATGGTTCGAATGTAATATTAGTACCATTATTTTAAAGCAGAGATTACCAGCAAATCTTACAAACGCTTATCTAATCTTCTTAAAACAAAAAATTGATAACTGATCTGTACTTAAACATTAATAAAACTTCAATTAAAAAACTATAAACTGTTTCAATACGCCAACAGGTATCTAACTGCCCTAAGATTCTACAACAACCAAACAGATGAATGAATACCACTAAATTATAACAAGAAATAAACAGTTAGAAAACAATAACAGGTATCTAACTGTCCCAATATTTTGCAACAACCAAACAGATAAATCAATACCACTAAATTATAACAAAAAATAGAATAAGCCAACATGTATCTAACTGCTCCAAAAAAATGCAACAAGGCAACAGATAGAACATTAGCCAGAAACAACAAGTGAACTCTGAAAACAAACAAACAAATAGACTGTAGCATAACAAAAACAGTTTTTTTTTTAATCCGACATGGATTTTTTGTTTTCCCACAGACCCAATGATTTGAAAAACAAACACAGAAACTGGGCAAAAAGCACAGTACACTGCTTTGTAATCTACTAAATATGAGGGTCAACATGAATAAACAATGTCTATTATTGAATACTATGAATCCTTACAAACTACCAATACAAACATGATCTTTTCTTTTATCACAGAAATTGACAAAGAATACATGTACTCCAGTTACCAAACCAAACAGTAAGTATATTACAATAAGTACAACTCATAAATACTGCTCCATAACACAACCATTGAAGCAAAAAGTGCATATAACATTGGTCTTGGGTGCATGGCCCATGCATCCAAGACTCTAGGACCTGGCCACAACCACCGCAGCATATCACACCCATGGTAGCTTATAACTTCGGTACTTATAACTTTGGTCTTGAACTTTGGTCTTGGGTGCATGACCTTCGGCCAGGCAACCAAGACTCTATGCCCTGACCACAATCACCACATGCACCCAAGACTCTAGGCCCTGGCCACAACCACCACAGCATATCACACCCATATATCACACACATAGAATCAAACATTTTAACTATGTCATATGGGCAATTTTTATGTCCACGGACACTGTGTGTGTTCTTAGAACAGTTTCAACTTGCCTGTGAACAGTACGGACAAGTATAGTGTCCTTAGGACACCTCCATTTTCATTTAATTACAGACATCCCGGACAACATGTGTGTTTTTAGAACAGTTTCAACTTGTCTGCAAACAGTACGGACAGGTATAGTGTTCTTAGGACACCCCCATTTGGGTCGATTGCGGACATCGACAACAGCGCAGCTGTCCGCAGACAGCTTCAACATCTCTGATGTCCTGGGTGTTAGTCCTACCAATGCACGGTGGTGGCATGAGTTATGGTTGCTTATCTTACCATAACTGGCGAATTTCAGGGAGTTTTCGGTTTTACTTGGAACCATAACGTCCCTTTAACTAGGTTTTTTTTCTGAAATTCATAGGTTTTTGTTAGCGCAACTTAACCATAACGTCCCTTTAACAAAGTTTTTTTACTGAATTTCATAGGATTTTAGAAGCACAACTTAACCAAAATATCCCTGACTTTATATACGTGTAACATAGAACATACTGAAACCCCAGCTAGTGATTTTGATGTCTGTGGACTGTGCGTATGTCCGTGGACAGACGCGGACAACAGCAACACTACCCAAAAACTCAGGGGGTATCTTAAATTGTTAGATCGTGCCATATGAACAGTGCACAAATTCAAAAACCAGCCCACAAACACATTATATGTAGTAATAAATAAGAAGTGGAACCTGTATGTCTAACACATCAACCATCCATTTAAATACCATATGTACTAAAATTGAATATACCAAAAGAAGAAAGATAGGCTTCCAACATAATTACATCACAGAAACTGCACAACTAGGAGCAACAGCAGATCTACAGACCAGTAAGAACACAACTTAGCAGATGCTAGTAAGTGGACTTCATTTTTCTTATATATTTCTAAAATTTCTGTATTGGATACAATAAAAGTAACATATATTTTTTTTTTCTCACAGAAATGTCCAGTACTTTTGAGTGGCTTGAGGAGAATTTCCCACGTGAGGAAATGTCTGAAGATAGTGATACTAATGGTAGACACTTCTCTATATAACCAAATTAATAAGCATTACTTTATTACTTTATGTACACTTAACATATATATATATATATATATATATATATATATATATATATATATATATATATATATTTTTTAACAGACCATACAGACATTGAAAATAGTACACCTAAAGATACATTGGAAAAGACTCTCTAGCACATGGAAGAAAAATGGACATGCTCATGGCAAATTTCAACCATTTGAAAAACTTTGTGGAGGACCACATGAAAGAAAAAATAAATACCATTGTCCCACATGTACCTTCCCCCTCAATATCCCAGTCAGTTATCCCCAAACCCTCTCCATGATGAGACTTCCATCCCTTCATCTCCTCTTATCCATCCTCTTGAAACCCCCAGTTCCCCTGTGTTTGTGTCAGTTTCTGCTTCCCCTTCTCTTTCATAAATTGTACATCTATATATAATAAAACAAAAATATCATATGTGTTTTAATTCAGTTCTTTTTTGTGTTTTTTTTTAAAAGGCAGTTGGGGTGTCCGTGGACAGCGCTGGTGTCCGGGATGTCCGTAATTATTCGAAATGGGGGTGTCCTAAGGACACTATACCTGTCCGTACTGTCCGCAAGCAAAATAGAACCGTTCTTATAACACCCTCAGTGTCCGGGATGTCCGCAATTAACCAAAATGGAGGTGTCCTAAGGACACTATACCGGTCCTTACCGATCGCAGGCAAGATGAAACTGTTCTAAGAACACACGCGGTGTCCGGAATGTCTGTTATCAAACGAAAATGGAGGTGTCCTAAGAACACTATACCTGTCCGTACTGTTCGCAGGCAAGTTGAAACTGTTCTAAGAACACACTCGGTGTCCGGGAAGTCAATAATTAACCAACATGGAGGTGTCCTAAGGACACTATACCTGTCCGTACTGTCCGCAAGCAAAATGGAACCGTTCTTAGAACACAGTCGGTGTCCGGGATGTCCGCAATTAACCAAAATGGAGGTGTCCTAAGGACACTATACCTGTCCGTACTGTTCACAGGCAAGTTGAAACTGTTTTAAGAACACACGAGGTGTCCGGGATGTCCGTAATCAAACGAAAATGGAGGTGTCCTAAGAACACTATACCTGTCCGTACTGTTCGCAGGCAAGTTGAAACTGTTCTAAGAACAAACACGGTGTCTGGGATGTCTGCATTTATACAAAAATGGGGGTGTTCTAAGAAAACTATACCTGTCCGTGCTGCCTGAAGAACATCTACGCACATGCGCACTACACCTGTAAGTTCTCCGAACATCGTGCCTGTCCGTAACTGTTTGTCTCACTTTTAATTCGTTTCAGGACCCGAACACTGTCCGTAGAACACACGCGCGCATGCGCACAACCGTTCCTGTGCATTTGGTGTCCTGCGGATACCTGTTCCCTTCACGGACATGTTCGCGACACCATCATGTGACTGCACCCACGCTGAGTGTGTGTCCTGAATTGCGGACACTCTCCGGGTCCCCAAACATTTTTAAAGTACCTTTTCAGGCAATCCACAGTATTCTATAGTAAAAATTTACCATAGCACATGTCCCAGACAATGACCCTGACTTTCATACTTTTTGGAACTTTTTGAGCCTTTTTGGGGTCTGTCCACGGACAGAGCGGGTGTCCGCGAAGCCCGCACCCACACCCCTATAAAAGGCCACACCCAGAGCTCATCCTCATTGTGTTTCTGGCTATCTGACAGAACACTGTGTACTTTGGCTGCCAATATTCCAGATTTTGCTGAAACCTGATGGCATCCATGGCTCCTATACTTCCACCTGGTGCTACATCTGCCTCAGCACTGCCCCCACTCCTTCCACCACCACCACTTCCCCAAGGGCCTGAAGAGGGGAACAGGTGTGAGGATGTAGAGGAGGATGAAGAGGATGATGAGGTTGAGGTAGTGGAAGTCAGTACTACCAGCACTCGTCGTGAGTCTTGGGTGTGGCGGTTATTTACCATTCATGGTAACGTACCAAAGGCGCGTGTGAACAAAGTCACCTGCAACCAGTGCAAAATGGTGCTGAGTCATGGGACGCTTGGTTCGTACAGCTTTGGCATGACAACTATGAAGCGACTCCTAAGGTCGTTCCATGGTGGGGCCATTTACAAGGTTGTACCTTGTGAGGAGCGTGGTAGGTTGAGTTCCTCTACTTCATCCTCCGTTTCCGCTCCTCTCACCACAAGTGACACTCCTGTGGGAGAGCGCATCCCTTCAGCTGTCTCACAGGCCATTCACAATGCTGATGACGCTTACCTTTCGAGGGTCACAGTTTTGTGTATGTACTGCGATGCAGTACTCTGCAGGGGGGAGAGACTTCGAAGTGCTTTCGAGACTACGGTCTCGGAGAACGAGAAGACCTGCCCACTACCTAAGTAAGGCCCACCCTACATCTTCCTCTCTCCACCCACCTTTTCTTATCCCTGTGGTTGGTGCCCCCCCTTACCCTCCTTTCCCCTCCTCTCCTAGTGTGTTGTGTGTAAAAAACAAAAAAAAATATAAAACAACAAAAATCCCCCAATAAAAAGGCTCTTTTCAGAGCCGCCTTTCACAGTCTAAAAATAGAAGTGACAAATAAATGGAGCAGGGCCCTGTGCATTTTTTTTTTAGAAGTCCGTGGACAGTTCGCGAACTTCTAAAATTTTGGGGTGCTGCACTACCAAAATCATTGCACTTTTTAGCTGGGAGGAAGTGGTGGCTCTGAAAAGAGCCTTTTGGTGGAACTTGAAATAGTCAACACCTACTGCAAAATGGATGGCTGTAATTCTACAAAAGTACGCAATGCATTTTGTACATTTCTCAGAAAAATCTGATTACCAGCATAAGTAAGATGGGCTCCATCTCTGCAAAAAATGTATGTGCTACAAAACATAATATTTTCAGTGTGAAGAGAGGACATACCAACATCTCCTAGAAAGGCACAAACAGCCTTATTAACATTCCGCCTTGCTTTCTCCATGTGTGAACAAATGAAGAAGAACGCAGCCACATTTGTCTATGCGCAATACGAGAAAATATTACTTGGGAATTTGGAAACATGTCCATGACCTTCCCAAGTCCTTCTTTTATCGCAAATTGCAAAGAAATTCCTGACACATGTCCAAAACTGTTCCCTGCACAATTAATTATAATTATGTCTGGATGAAGCTGTGTCTCCAAACTAGCACAGAGAGGTACCAAGTCCAGCCACTTCATTCCACACACTCCATGCCAGTGCACTTCCACATGAGGGAATCCAAGATCTGCAGCTACTCCACAGCATTGTGCATGCACTTCCAACAAATGTATCCATGAGTCTCCCAAAATCCAGACAATCTGTTTTCTAAAACACACAGCCATAGCTAACTGTTCTTCTCTCAGGAAAAAGACTTTATGACAAACTCTCTCCTTAAACAACACACCCACTAAACTTTACTGACCAATCAATTGCTCTGCTCGTTCGCATTTGAATGCCTCTCATCCCCAAAATCCCTGTATGTAATATGCGATGTCCGCGGAGTACCGCCATGTCGACATATCGTAACTTGGACAGCCCTTCTACCATTTCCACTTCACTCTCTGTGCCATTCACTCATTGGATACAGCTAACGAGTCACACAACCATTCACCAATCACATCCAAGACCTCTACATCGAACTCCATCATCAGAGTTCAGAACTTCAAATGTACTGTAGACCACTATGAGTACAATTTTAATATCATTGGAAAGCACCTACTAGAAAAACTACTGTACCAGTATTCAAGATTTCTACTTGCAGCTTCATGCATATCCACATGCATGGATACAAACTACATGTATGCATATTTTCTGCATAGTATAAGTACAACTCTTATAAATGAATATAAACAGAGTAACTGCCACTTAACTGGTATAGCCTATAAAATGAACGTATTGTCATTTTTTCCATCTGCTAAAATCAACTATCACTTTCAAACCTGTCTGCTATCTAATTTTCTTTTTACACACACACCTATCTAAAATATTATATTAGAAGATGGAAGAAATAACAATATAATTGTGGAAAAACACTTAGGGGGTAATTCATAGAATCCAGCGCACAAGTAGCGCACGCGGCTGGCGCACAGTGTGCGCGTGCGACAGTCTGCGCCAGCCGCGTGTGCCAAAATCCATTTCCGCACACAGCGTATTTATGGATTTTAACATCCATTACCAGCCGTGGCGCAGAGTGGAGCAGCGACCCTGCAGCAGCGCCAGTTACGCCCCCAACCCCTCCCCATGCACCATGTACAGCGCACAAATCCCGTACATGGCGCACAGGCCAGTGGACCAGCATACAGACCCCCAACCACGAAAAACATCTCTAAAACTCCCCGCGTACCCTTCCGAATACACGTACCCCACTGCGTGGGGAGAATCACATGCGATTGGACCTGTGCGAGCGGGGTACATGTATTTCGGGGGTGCGCAGGGAGTTTCACATGCGATTGGGCCTGTGCGAGTGGGGTACGCGTATTACTGGGGTTCGCAGGGAGTTTCACACGCGATTGGCCCTGTGTGAGCGGGGTATGTGTATTACTGGGGTTCGCAGGGAGTTTCACACGCGATTGGCCCTGTGCGAGCGGGGTATGTGTATTACTGCGGTTTGTGGGGAGTTTCACACGCAATTGGCCCTGTGCGAGCGGGGTACGTGTATTTTGGGGATGCGTGTGAAGTTTCACACGCGATTGGCCCTGTGCGAGCGGGGTACGTGTAGTACTGGGGTTCGCGGTGAGTTTCACAAGCGATTGGCCCTCTGCGAGCGGGGTACGTATATTACTGTGGATCGCGGGGAGTTTCACTCGCGATTGGCCCTGTGCGAGCGGGGTACGTGTATAACTGGGGTTCACGGGGAGTTTCACACGCGATTGGCCCTGTGCCAGTAAAGTACGTGTATTTCGGGGGTGCGTAGGAAGTTTCACACGCGATTGGCCCTGTGCGAGCGGGGTACGTGTATTACTGGAGTTTGCGGGGAGTTTCACATACGATTGGCCCTGTGCAAGCGGGGTACATGTATTAGGGGGTTTGTGGGAAGTTGCACACGCGAATGGCCCTGTGCGAGCGGGGTACTTGTATTTCGGGGGTTCGCAGGGTGTTTCACACACGATTTCACTGTCAGAGCGGGGTACGTGTATCCAGTGGGGTGCGCGGGGAGTCCCACACATGAATTGGCAGTGTGGGTCCACCCAGGTGTGCCCTCTACCCTCTCAATGGCCCCTGCAGGCAGCCCACACCACAGGGGACTACCCAGCACCCCTGGTCATGTCCCGCACACAGCCCATCCATCATGGGCATGCCCCCCAGCCAGCCCACATGTCACCTTGCACTAGTGATCACCAACTCATGTCCCCCAGCACCCCCACCCCCCAGCAGTGAGGGGCAGCTGCCAGCAGGCCCCGACTCATGTCCCCTAGCACCCCCACCGACCCAGCATTGAGGCTCATGCCCTGACTCATGTCCCCCTGCACCCCCACCCACCCAGCAGTGAGGGGCACCTGCCAGCAGGCCCCGACTCATGTCCCCCAGCACCCCCACCCACCCAGCATTGACGGGCACCTGCCAGCACGCCCCGACTCATGTCCTCCAGCACCCCCACCCACCCAGCAGTGAGGGGCACCTGCAAGCAGGCCCCGACTCATGTCCCCCAGCACCCCCACCCACCCAGCATTGACAGGCATCTGTCAGCAGGCCCCAACTCATGTCCCCCAGCACCCCCACCCACCCAGCAGTGAGGCTCAGGCCCTGACTCATGTCCCCCAGCACCCCCACACCCCAGCAGTGAGGGGCAGCTGCCAGCAGGCCCCAACTCATGTCCCCCAGCACCCCCACCCACCCAGCATTGACGGGCACCTGCCAGCAGGCCCCGACTCATGTCCCCCAGCACCCCCACCCACCCAGCATTAACGGGCACCTGCCAGCCGGCCCCGACTCGTGTCCCCCAGCACCCCCACCCACCCAGCAATGAGGCTCAGGCCCTGACTCATGTCCCCCAGCACCCCCACCACCCAGCAGTGAGGGGCAGCTGCCAGCAGGCCCTGACTCATGTCCCCCAGCACTCCCACCCCCAGCAATGAGGGGCAGCTGCAAGCAGGCCCGGACTCATGTCCCCCAACACGTCATCATGATCCACAATCATGGGCCTCATGGCCACCCAAATCCCACCGCACGCCACCCCTGTGCAAAGACCCAACCAAGTATCCCATCCACCCCACATTGAAATGCCCATTACATGATACAACCCAAATGGCAAGAATGTACATCAACACATGTCTGTCACACACACACACAATGGGTGCTGGTGATTGTGAAAACCTACACCGTGACATGCATGAAACCAATGAGAAAATACCACACATCAAAGTAATAAACCAAAATGTATTGAACACAAAAAGAATGTAATCAAATGAAAACATGAAAAAAAATGTTTGGATAAAAAGATGAGATGCAGCATGTCCAAAACACAAAAAGAAAAACATGAAGTCTGAATCCAAATAAATCGAAATGAAAATGTGTCCAAAGTCTCCGGCCACCAAATCAAATCCAAAGGAAACAGAAACAGTAAAATCCATTGCTCCATGGTGAGAAAAATAATAATAGATAAATCCACTGTTCAACTATGTACAAAGAAGTAATCCAGGGTCCATGAGCCCAACGAATGAAATGAAACCTAGCAAAAAAACGACCTAATAAAGAACTATATATAAAAAGGCGGGGCATAGTCCAAGCGCCCCAAATGAATGAAAAAGATAAACTATATACAATGGCGACGGGCTAGTCCGACGGCTCACTTCCCAATTTCCCGGGCCAGGGCATCATCAAATTCCTGCTTGATGTCCTGGAGGCGGTCCTCTTCCATGGCCCCGAGGGTTCGCAGGGACGATGCCATGTTGGACTCCAACTCCCTGCGAATGGCCTCAAGGCACTCGACCCGCCTCAGTGCCCTCCGCAGCGAGTTCTCCGCCCTGACCATCATGAGCCGTGCCTCTTCTGCCCACCACCACTCCGCATCTATATGCCGGCCCAACCGCAGCCACATGGAAGACACACCCTTCCAGGGTTCTCCTGCCCTCTGGCTGATGCCTGCCCCTCTGATGTCGATGGCCTGAGTCATCATTGCTCCCACCTAGAGCCTGCTGCTGCTGCTACTGTCCAAGTGCCCTGTCCGATGATGCCTGCACATCCTCCATCAGCTGGTCTCCAGTTGTTGTGGTGTCCACCCTAGCTGGACCATCGACTCCCGACTGTGGCAGGAATGGAATCTCCACCAAGCTGGCTGTGTTGGTCAGGCCAGGTCCACAGGGGGCCCTGGTGGAATCTGGGCCAGAAGACGGCAGGGAAAACGACTGGCGCATAGTCTCCACAGAGGAGGAGAGGTCCGCCAGAGTGAGCGACACATGTAGGAACCCCCGACCAGGGGCCCACCCAACAGTGCCACGTCGCAACGCTGCTCTTTGTGATGGCATGCGTGCTCCTGCACAGGAAGCACGCACGTCATCACGAATGTCACGCATGCGCAACGCGACACCAACCAGTACGGAGCCCATACGGTACTGGGACCCCTTATCCGCAGGTAGTGGAGAGGCGGATGATGGGGCACTCCCCCCTACCTGCGGACGGGCTGGGGACGGGGCATCCCTGCTGGTGCATGGTGGTGCAGTCACAGAATCAAGGACAGCGAAATGCACAGGCCCCTCAGCGGTGACCTTTGCTGCCTCCTGACCCTGGCCCTGGACTGCACCACTTGCACCAGTAGTACTACCCCCACCAGGCCCCATGTGCAGCTCAGTAGTGGGCTCCTCCTCCTCTGTGAAGACCACCAACATGTCTCCACACTGTCTTCCGCCATTGCAAGCCCCTGTGGGGGCTCACCCGGCCCTTCCGCTACAGCCGTAGTGGCAGACGCGACACCAGTCCCCTCGCTCCCAGATGATGGCAATTCCTGGGAGGGTGGCTGGGCCTTGCGTCGCCGCCCGGTGGAGGCATCCCCGCCGCTTGGCTCCACAGCACCGTCTCCGTCCTCTTCTTCACTTGACGCTGCGTAGAGGGAGACATAGAACACAAGCATCAGGGTACAGTACAATATTCCCCTAGACAGGAAGCAATAACACATGAATGGCTCTGTAAAATGTCACTTCCATCCTGTCCCTCCACAATACATGGGTGAATGCACGCAACACACATTCAGAAACAGGCACAGCGCCTGCAATCAACATCAGCATCCATGTACAAGGGCCTCTTTTAACCAAAATGTTGCTTTCAAACTCACATGCATCATGGCTCACACTGATCCCATGCACACCCATCACCGGAGGGTAATGCATCATGCATTGTACACCATAGATACAGTGGATAGACACAGTGGTTACAACGGTGACCGCACTGCATGAGTGAATCTACACATCATCACGGACATGTGTCATGCATCCATGGCGTTTCAAAGTCACACACACACTTCTCAGACACACACACATGTGCACCATACATGTACATGAGAGCAGCATCCATCCCTCACTCCCCTCCATGTCCAAGAACAGAGACTGGCATGCATTCTTGTGTGCATTCCGCATACAGCTCCCCATGTTGCATTGGAACACACGCACCATCCATGTGGTTCACACATTACTGGTCTCACATGCATGACCATGGTGTCCCTGCACACACACATCCATACATGGCCTATGTCACCCATACAGGCAAGTATCAGACTACCAGCACACTGCAACATGCCCTGTCTCACACAGCAATGCTTGGCCACTTACCGCTCAACTCCAGACGGTTCTGCCTCCGAAGGATCTGGGCATGGAGCGCTGGGCCTACGCGTTCCAGGACCCTCATCTGGATGTTGCTCATGCTGACCCGGCACCCCTCCACGAGGCGCCGGGCCTTGTAGAGGGTACTGGACCTGAAGTCCTCCCAGCGCTTCCGGACGTGCTTGATGTCGCGGGTTGCCACCCCCGCCGCATTGATGGCAACCACTGCGTCCTCCCAGATCATCTCCCATCCTTCCTTGTTGGCGCATGATGTTCTGAAGAGGGCATCATAATGCCCCAGGACATTCTCCGCCAGGGCACCAACTTCCTTCTCACTGAAGCTGGTGGCCCTCTGCCTCTCTGGCTGGGGGTGGCCAGTGGTCTCAGATGGTATTTGCCCCGACATGGCGACCCCCGAGGCTGGTGTGGGTGGGCAACTGGGTCCTGAGGCTGGGCTGTGGAGCGATGGTATCCCAGTCGGGAGTCTTCTGTTCCAGCAGGGGTAGACACAGAAACTGGACCCCTGCAGATGGCTGACGTGCAGGCACCAAATAGCAGGGCACGTGGGCAGCAGGCAGGCAGCAGCCGATGGCTGGTGGGAGTGTGCTCTGGGCTCTTGGGGGCAGGAAAATGGCCTTCTGGGCAGGAGCGTGATCTTCCGTGTGTTTTCGCGTGGCCAGCTTGATAGGGAGTGATTTGGCACGTGAAAAAATTGCACGTCAGTGTGTAATTCAAGGAAAGGCCCTTAGCGCGTAAGTGCGTCTGTGACGTAGCGCGCACGGGCGTTTCCCTCGTTACGTGGGCATAGTGGTTCAGAACGTCTGCGTGTGAATGCGTGTAATCTGAGGAAAGGGGCTACGCGCGTAAGTGACGCGACGTGCGCAGGCGTTTCCCTCAGCACGTGTTAAAGGTGAGCGGGGCCAGCAGTTCGATGTACGTGCCTTTCGTGGAGACCGACGTGTGTTGCTACTTCGTGTTGTTTCGCGCGCCATCACAACTTCATAGCGGATCAAGGACTTATCTCTACTTTTGGCAGGGGTATTGGCTATGCGTGTTTTTCATTATCACGCTAGTCAGACGGTGAGTCGCGCACGCCATTTTTCCCACTGCGGGTGCCCCTGTGTATCGCACCCGATTTCGAGGTCATAGTAGCCTGCGTGTCCCACACGTACGTATTTTTCATGTTACTGGGTGCCACCGCATACTGCGGGAGGTTAATTCCATGCACATAGGTTGCAGGGTTGCGTGCGTGGTTTTACTGCAGTTTTGGGGTGACTGAGCGTTGCGTGACCCATCACAACATCACTGGGGTCACATACAGCCTTGCAGGTGCAGGGGTGCTGTTAACATCTTGCATCCCACCCCCTTCACCCCAATTGCCCAGGACAATTGTGGTGTACACCTCCCATTGGCACTCCTCCATCTGTGCCGGCACTACACCACCTGTGCCATGGTTGGAAGGCCACCAAAGGTGAGGGGTGCCTTGCTGGGTATCCTCCTCGTGGCTGGTTTGGTCAGGGACGTGGCCGGGGTGATTAGGGAGTAGGGGGACTCCAGGGGTTCCAGGGTGGCCGCAGAGGGGGAAGAGGCAGGGGTGCGCCACTTGAGCACGATGTTGTGCCATGTGTCGGTGCCGTCATGACACCACCAACTGTGGTTCCCGTGTGACCCATCAGTCCGTTTCATCAACTGCCACGGGCCCAAGGGTAGGGGTAGCTGCAGGTGCAGCAGTGGACACCACCACCCAGGCTCAGGGTCTGCCAGCGCAGGCTGCGTTGGCACATGAAGAGTCCTTGGAAGGTTTCCAACAGGCCAGGAGGGAAACTGTAGGTGCACGCAGGGCTGCCCTGACCAAGACACGTGTCCCTGGGGCAGTAATGTCATCTGCTGCCCCGAACAGCCGGGTGTTGGCAAGTGCAGGGGCAGATGCAGCCAACAACACCCCAGTTGTGAGTCTGCCAACTAGGACAGTCGCGGTCAATGACCCTGCCACAGCGGATGTTGCTGTGCAGGGTCCATTAGAGGGCACCCAGTTGCCACTGACGTAAGTCAGGTCTTTGGTCATCCCTCCACCTGCCACTCCCTTGGCTCAATCCACCGGTGCCATGACTGCCAGTACATGTCACGTGTACATTGTTCTGATGTGCAAGTAGTGCAATGCTTCCCTGATGCATGGCTGCTCTGCTGGATGGTGGACATGTGGAGCAGACGGGGACTGTCTGCATCACCACTATTGCACCCTACTCACATGCTGGTCACCAGGATGCCCCTCCAGTCCATGTTCCAGCTCACTGGCACTTCTGCATGTAGCGTGATGTGACCTTCCTCTCAGCCCAGGGACTATGTCAAAGCATGACTGATGTGCATGTGTCCTCTGCCTACATACGGGTACTCCATGTATGTATGCTCCCTTGCCCCTCCACCCCCCGCTCTGAACCCCATTCTACCTTTGCACTGGTCTTGCCGTTGAGTACTTCAATGTTCATGCGTCCTGTGTACATGCTAACTTCCAGCAGCCAATCTGCCAGACATATGCTGCTTGGTACATCCTTTGTACTTGATGCAGGGTGTCTCACTTGGACTGTGCAGAGGTCAGCTGCCCCGCAGGGACATGAGTGCCCATTCATGCTCCATGTGTATTCCACGCATGCCTCTATGTGTCCTTGACTGAATGATCATTGTAGTACGAGTGCAGGGTGACCTACATTGCATAGCATGTCATCAGCCTTCCCATGTACACTGTGGCTCAGTCCTGCGTCGCACACATGTTTAGGATGTGACAGTTTGTGCGGGTCACAGGCCTCAGCCTGTTCAATGGCCAATGACACTGTCCAACTGAACTGGTGTAGTGTCTTCTTCACACGTGGGTGTACTCCAGAGGTTTCATCATGTGTCCTGCTTACTGTCCCATCATCATTTGCTGTGTTGTCACTTGACTCACATGATGCAGTTGATGCGGGTCAACACTGTCTGTCAATACACAGGTGTATGGTCAGCCCTTTGATACCATGCTAGGCATCCCTGCATTTGCACTTGGGGGGGAGGGGTGGTTTGCTTGTAGCCATGCTACCCATTGAATGCACATTGCACATGATGCCTGAAGTTGACCTTGCACTGCCTTCACATTTTCTGACACACATCAGGAAGTACTTGTACATGTAGATAGTAAGTAACATACACATTTGCTGCACTGCATCGACCCACTTCTGGGCAAACTGACACCATTCTACATGCCTAATCACAGAAGCAATGTCAAGTTGACCCAGCATGCATGGCAGGTTCTATTCTGTGTGTGACATGTCTGCTTGATGTGTTTGGTGTCTGTGTGATGCCTGTGTGTGTGTGTGTGTTGTGTGCTTCTAAAATGTGTAGTAACCTTATTTCTCTCTACTTTTCAGAAGATGACGCAATGGAGCCAGAGGATGGTGTTGTCATGCCAGGCACAGGGTTGTTATCACTACAGCAACCTGGCACAAGTGGAGGTAGTGGAGTGTTAGGCCAAGAAAACCCACATGTGCTTCAGTCCATCTTGTCTCTGGCTAGCAATGAGTCCAGCCCTGATGAACACTCTGACGTCCATGTTGAGTTGGATGTGCATCAGGTCCATATTGTTGCGTGTCCTGACCCACGTTTAAGCTATCATGCTACAACATTTGGTTCTGTGGGCTTAGAAAATTCAAGATGGCGGAAAACCCACATGTGCGCCGAAATCCAGGAAAGCTGCGCAGTTTGTGCGCACACCAAAATGGTTGCCTCACTTGCCACCCACCAGTGCGAGAATGATAGGCCGGGTTGCCGTGAGGGAAATGGGTTGCCAAAGGAAAAACAGTAGCGCCGGTTAGCTTCAAAGCGCTTTAAAACCACCCTGTGTTTCTCTGACGGCGGGCTCAAAATGTCTATTTTAAACATTGCAACACATCTAAAAACTCACTGGACACCAGCAGACATTTGGTAGAATGTGTGGCAGGTTTAGTTATGACCAACACACACACCCACTTGCAGAACATATACATGGACTACTGAAACCTAGGTAGAGACCTTCATTTCCATCTGCAGCTGGAAGCTCTGCCGGAAAAATCCATACTTACCTCCATCAACTTTCAAAGAGCCAACACTTAGACTCCAAGATAAACAGAGACTTCAAATCCCTCAATCTCCAGAATCCAGAAGCAGTGCTGTACCCAGAGAGAGAGCAGAGCTGACCCAGACCCATGTTAGCAGTTCCAGAGACCAGACGCTGTGCCCAGAGACCGTCCGAAGTCCAGACCTGTTGACCAGATCGAAAGCCGCCTTCCTGTTTAAAATCTCTTGTGAGTACTCAGCAAAACTCAGCACACATCTCTTAGTTAAAATCATATAATTCAATCCATTTTTAATCTAAGTAGAACTGCAGCTTAGCAATTGTGTTATCCTGCCATCATTTTAAAAACTGAAAAAGTGCTGCGTTTAAAATTTGCAAAACCAAAAACGACCTTTACTAAATCGCTCATATCTCCGCGACCGTTTGTCTTAGAGACTTGCAGTAACTTTCATCTGGAAGCTGAGATCCTAGGCTTTCATAGGACCCCAAAACGATAGTGATAGCACCTGTAGTTCCTCTGTAATATTGCTCGGCGCATTCGCGAATTTTACCGCGATTTGCAAATTTCTTCACGTGTAAAAAAATCCGCTGCTGCTTGCCTTCCATTTGCCAGAAATTGTTTAACCTGCTAATCATCCCTGAATCATTGCAAGAGTGAGCCTGAGCTAATATTAACTAGATACCACTCACCCTGAACCTCTAGAGGGAATCAAAAGCATTTTAGCATACTTTTCACTGAATTGCCAGCACATATCAAAGCATTTTGCCTGTGTTTTCAAAACTCCTATCTGTTTTCTTTAAGCGTGCTTGGGGGGGATTGAACTGAATTACATTGATTGCATTTCTGAGAACTGTGTGCTTTCCTCCCATTTCCTTGCATCCCATAAAGGGGGGGGAGTGAATAGCCAGAGAAAAGTGATTACATTGTTTGGTTGAAATCATATTGAGTATTTTCTTTACTGCATTCATTGAATAGTGCATCCACCTGAGCTTACATAAAGCATTCTTTACCACCTTCTTCTTTTGTTCCTATTTACCAGTGTGCTATCTTATCCATTTCATGTCAACTCATTAGTGATTATAAAGAAGTGTGCTAGTGCCAGATTCTCCGTTGTTAATATTTATCATATCAGATTAAGTGTGATAATTATTAAATTACTATAAAGCGTGATATCTATATCTATTGTTTAAATTATCAAATAAACCTTTTAACTTGCAAAACAGAACTACTTCTTGGCTCAGTGGGGTCAGGAGGATTCCAAGAGAGGGGTGTTATATAGGGGTAGTCATCCAGAACGCATGAACTGGACATAAAGATATATCAATAAGGGTTTTCATTCAGTATTATAGACTAGGCGTTGACTTAGCTGTAGTGTTGAATTGAATCCTCTTACAATATGTCAGGGGTGAGTAATTCTGATGTGGGCACTCCTCTGTCCGCGACACCTGTGGTCGATCGGGACAAAGGGTCACCCTCAACACCAGTCACTGATGTACCTGGGACATCACGATGACGGGGGCATGTAGTTGTGCAGCCGTGGGTGGTGCCAACACAACGAGGACACTCGGTCCTTGGGTCCCGCAGGAGTCAAGCCCAGGAACGCGGTCGCTGCGTGCAACCGCAGTATACTGAGTGGGAGCAAGACATGACTGCCAATTCTGAACGGCAGGGGGCAGCAATGGAGAACATCGCTGAGAGCATGGAGCATGTGGCCCAATCCGTGCTCCTCCCTGCTAGGCAGGTGCTTCTCCAGCAGCAGGCAGCACGGTCCACGGCCTGCTCGCTCAAGCTGGGCATGGCGGCCTTAGACAGGGCACGCCAGGCTGAAATGTTGTCTCTGAGTAAAGCAATTGCTGCTCATGCAGAGGCACACATGGAGGCCCTGAGGCAGGAGTATGCTTCCCTCAGATCTACTCTGGGTGTCCTCATGAGGTCCCAGAGGGAGCAGGCAGAGGAGAGGTTTGCGCAGCTTGAGCGTACCATCTCGGCTGAACTACATGCTTGCCAGGAGGTGCAGCAGTTGTCCAGCCAGGCCTTGCAGGAGGAACTCCGTGTTAAACGTGCTACCTTGCAAGAGGAAGCACGTGTATCACGTGAGGTTCTGCATGAAGACACACGTGTCATCTCCACACAGAACCTGGCACACCCATCCGGCAGACTTGCTGCCGACGAGGGGCAAGCTGCGGCTAGGCGTGGTCAGGCTCCTGTGTCACGTCCTCCTTTCCAGGAAGAGCCAGACTCGGACGACAATGTATCTCCCACATAGGTCAGGCTGTGCAGGCGTTGAGTTCATGGAGGTTTTTTTTCCTCAACATCATCGCATTTGGGTGTTGAGCAGTACCCTGTACCTCCCCCCTCCTGGGTGCCCCCCCTCGGGTTGTATGTGGCCATTTTTGATTTTTCTTTTAGTTTAGTTAGTTTAGTTTCAATTTGATAATTAGTTTAATTAGGTAATGTAGGTTTTTCATAGTTAGTGTAATTAGTTAATATAGTTTAAAATTGCTTGTCTATTGTCTTTCATGTGTGGTGCATTGTGGCTTTTGAAAGCATCCACTATCTGTTTCAGCTGGGCCCTTCAAGCTTGTCTTGTGTATGTGTTTGCAGCTTGGGGTCCTGACTCACATATGCCACTCCTGCTTCCCTTATCCATGGGCTCGCAAGGATGGTTCGGTGTAACAGCCTATTACACAAGGGCTTTGGACTGTCATATCTGTGGCATGTCTGCTGCTGTCCAACTTGTGTTAACACCCCTAGTGGGGATGATAAGGGTGTTATTGACCACTGTTCTTCTTTCGCTAGATGGGGGGTTTCATGATTCATGTATACATTAATTGCTATGCATTGTGTAGTATGTTTCTTATCTTTACTGTACATGTGCTTGTTGCAATTCATGCCGTAGATAGTGTGTACCACACTTTGCCTCTGAAAGACGCACTGATGATGTGATTTCTGATGTACGACTCTGACATGGTCCAGTCATGAAATGCCTAAAGAGACACACGCAGATGATTTTAAAGCATTAATCATGTGTTTCAGGGGGATGAGCCTCCAGACCACCTTTGCCAGCAGACATGGCCCATTGGACGTCTGGAAGCTGGACACGTTGGGTGGTGCCGACATGCGCATGTGTGCGCAAGCAGAGGCACAGAGATTGCGCTCATACATCCAAAAACAGCTGACGTGTTTCAAGGGACTCCAGGCAAGGTGAGCAGCACAGGGGGGCCACAACGCAGCAAACCTTTCACCAGGCCAGTTGCACATGCATGCTTAGTTGCAGCACTGACGCTGAGCTTGGACAAATATTGGTGTTGAAGTGCACAATATAGCTGAGATGCGTTGGTGGACCAATGGCTAGTTGACGGGAAAGTTGTCTGGGGCACCTGCAGGGGCAGTGGCACATACCCTCCGGTCCACCATGGTCCACTGAGGCACTTGTATTAGCCATGTAGCATTTCATGACATGGAAAGAAACAGCTCACAGGGACAGACAGCAAGGGACAGACTTGTGTGCAGTGCATTTCATTCCCATGTAGAATTTGACACATGCACTACCTATTTTATTTTGGTCATGGTGGAACACGACTTGTTCTGAAGTCATACCTTGCTATATGCGTCTGGCTGCTTACCCAGGGAACATTGCATGTTGTGTGAATCGTGACACATTGCTCTTCCATTTGCCACGCACCCACCGGCACCTGACTTACTGCACTGACTGTGTATGAACCATCACAGGGGTAATGTTACATATGGGTACGAAGCATCCACACCAGATTGTTTGTTTGTAGAGTAGTTTGTTACTTTGGGGCCTATATGGTGGTGTGTTTGTGTGTTATGGGCATGCACAGATTAGTAACTGTGGCTCTCTTTGCAGCATTGAACTGCTCCTGTTACCGGACCTGAGATTGCGCAGGCAGGAGGCCAGCACTCACCCCAGAGATAAGTTTCTCTTTGTCTTCCATTTGAGTAATTTGTTACTATGTGCATGATGATCATGTTTGGTGTAATTGTATATGTATTAATGTGAGTAGTACAGTTTTGTGCATTTCCTACTTTCCCAAGTCAATCCTACTCCCCTCTCCTGCCCCTCATTCCGGTTATCCAGGATAGCAATGCCTGTCCCGACTGCATATCCCTGATCCTCCTTCCCCACCAGGGTCTCAGAGGCCTGTGTGAGTTTGACCTTGCGGGCACCCAAATCACGGTGGGGGTGGTTGGTTTGTGCCACTCCTGCACCTGAACACAGGAGCTGTGACAGTACACATCAGTTTGTGGTGCATCATTCTATGTTATGTACCACACATGGTACACATCCTGTTGTGACATTGTTTTACTGTGCTACCTTGGTTGTTACGTCATTGTGGTAGTACTTGGGCTTTGTGACGTACTGCTACTTCAAGTCATCTACTGGAGGCTAATCTGGTTTGTTTTGCTGCCTGCAGTCTTTTTGCTTGGCTTCTGTGTTGGCCTGCTTTGAGTTCTCTTTGATTTGGTGTTTTTGAAAGTCAAGGGGGCCTCTGAGGGTGCTGGACACTTTTTACACACAAGGTGGAAGATGGTGACAAAGGGGAAGGGTGATCCTGTGGCCAGGTGAACTTCAAGGATGAAGGCTACATAAGCCAGGTGCAGTTGTTCAGTGGGTCATGGTGATTTGTGAGGGAGGGGTGTTTTGTTGTTGACATTTGCCTTGCCCTACAGTGTTATGTGCACCCTGACATTGTAATGGTGGTAGCCTATGTACATGATGTATTCTGCTGATCAATGCCTTTTCATGGGTTGTGTTTACCTTTCAGGTGTGAGGGAATAGTTGTGGCTTTACATGCTGGGGTGTACACATGGTCAATGTTCACATTTGATGTGTAGAGGACACTGATGGGCACTTGATTGCACATGCATATATTGAGTGCATGTCCCTGCTGACCCACACACTATGATCCACTACATGTACAACCACCCTTCCATGTCCATATGTACACTCTGTTTGCCTTCTGATGGCCACTGTGTCCCTGCAGCACATGATCTATGACCAATTGTGGATCCTGTACATGCGTAATTTGCTTTTTGATGTAGTTTGTCGCTTAGATGTGATGCTCAGGGTGTGCGTCACACACAATGGCTGTTCACTATGCTGTGCACTGAGCAGTGTGTTGCAGGAGGTGGACACGGCACACAGAAGCTGCAGTGTTGATTTTGCAATGCACAATGTGCATGTAGACAGGCATTCATTGTTATGTTACAACTACAACTGTTGGAATGTATTTGGGTATGACTACTATTGTGTGGGAGGTTGTAGGTCAGTCATTTCATCTGATTCCATGTCAGGCATCATTGTCTGATGCCACTTTCCATTTTTCACATGTCACATATCCCCTCTCATGGGCAGCGCTTGTGCTGTGATTGGGGATGTGGGGGCACCACCATGTCCACCGGTACGCCCTGCCGTGTTTCAACATTGTGCAGGACACATGCTGCCACAATCATCCTGCACACTACTGGGGGTGCATAGAGTAGCTGCCCGCCAGAGATGTCAAGGGAGCGGAAGCGTGACTTGAGCACTCCGAACGTGCGCTCCACTATGGCCCTGGTTGCAATATGGGCTGCATTTTATTTTACCTGGGGTGGTGTGGTGGGGTTCTGGATTGGCATCATCATGTGGTTGCTCAGAGGGTAGGCACTGTCCCCTGGAGAGGTGATGATGGTTGTGATTATTGGGGTTTGTGTCTTTGTGTGTGTGTGACATGCATGCATGTGCACGGGCATGTGTACTCACGTAGGAGCGATGTGTCACCATGCTTCCCAGCTTCCAGGGCCCAGCTCAGGGCGGACATTCTGTATATGAAACTGTCATGGGTGGAGCCAGGGCAGTTTGCATAGACAGAGGTGATGATTCCCTTTGCATCGCATACCACCTGCACGTTGATGGAATGTCAGTGCTTGCTGTTTCGGTAGATGTGCTCAGTGGCCCTAGGTGGACGTAGGGCCACATGGGTGCTATCTATGGCACCAAGCACTTTGGGGAAGTGTGCCACCCTGTAAAAGTCCTGGACAACGGCCTGCCTTTCTGCGGGTGTTCTGGGCATTTATATGTGCCTGCGGACTGAGGGGCGCGCTGTCATGATTGCCAAGACCTGGTGTAGGCAGCGTGACTACGTGGCCTGTGAGACCCCCCCCCCCACTATGGCAGCAGTCTGCTGAAATGACCCAGTGGCCAAAAAATGCAGGACATTGAGCACCTTCTCCAAGGGGCTCAATGCTTGGGAGCAGAGGGTGGGGGATGTAAGGTCATCTTCCCACTCCCTGACCAGGTCTAGGATGATACGAGATGGAAACCTATACCTGCCATACACCTGGTTGTCAGCCATCCCAAAAAGGCTTGTCCGGGGTGACAAAATGCAGGCCCTGGCTATTCTCCTCCTCCTGCAGTGTCCCATGATCAGTGCTGCGACAAATGGGGCATTCATTGGTGCTGTATATATGTGTTTGTTGTTTGCGCACACTTTTATACTGTGCGCAGGGACGCTTCCGCCTGCCTTCGTGTGGCGGACGTGTTGACGCCTATGCGCATCTTTTGCAGTGCGCGGGTTTCCCGTATTTGAATCCATGAATACGGGTTGTTCGCGTGCGTGTGGGCATTCTTTGTTGTTCCCTGCAGTACTTCCGAAGTTACACCTTCTTTATAACGCGTTGTTCCCCATTCCGCGTGTTACGCCCCATGTTCTGCTCACCTTTGTTCTGTGCGCCGCGCTATGTACGCTTTTGGTGTGCGCATAGTGCACGCCATTTGATGACGTGTGCGCCCACGTGAGCCACGCAGGATTTTAGCGCACCTCCCAGGATTTACACGCGCACTGACTTCCATGAATCGATGTGCGCGGCTTTCGAATGCTTGTGCTGCGATTTGCATGCTTTCGCACGCTTGCGCGGCGCACAATTATACCATGAATCGGCCCCTTAATAGTGTATCATAAAATTACACGCAGCCAGTAAAATTTCATGCATCTTCATACACTCGCACACTTAGACACTTTAATTGAAATGCTCCCACCTGCAACAACACTACTACCTGTAAATCACATCATTCTACTTTAGTACCCACTGCTTCACAAATACATATATTCCATGCTTTTCTATACAGTTTCTGCCATTTACCTAATAAAAATTGCAAAGTAAATATAACATTATTTCTTCTTTCTCCTAACATTCTATAACACAGCTTTAAAAAACCAAGTGAATTTCATACACTTAATATTCTACTCATTTACAAAACATGTTGAACTAACATAATATAAATAAAATATAAAGGCTGCACATAGTCAAATGAAACTGCATGCATACACTATGATCAGAAATCAAACAAGAATCTCTCAATTAACATCACTGCTATAAACACACAAAATTACTGACTTCTTTCTTTTACAATTGCAGTGAAGACCACTCTCCTGGAAAACAGCAACATCTGAACTACAAACACCAACTACAAAGAAACCTGCTCATTCCACAAAAAAGAGTAAGTTTATCTGCCTAGTCACAGTTATCAAAAAATGTGTCACTTGTGAAATTCAATCGGAAGCAACAAATAGTGATCTTCATGCACAAGTTGTACAATTTCAAAGACACAAATGTGGCAAGTATTGACGTTGCAAATACAAAAACAAAGGGAAACACTACACCAAATGCCGTTTTCGTTTCCCTAGAGCGGTTACAGAAACAGGTGAAGTGAACAACTTCATATTTTCAGTTAGACATAGTGTTAAAGGTAAATCACCTAAAAATACATATTACTTAAAAAGAAAAGAAGAAGCAAAATATAACAATGATTACAATGCAATCATTGCCCTATTGTGGAATGCAAACATAGATGTGCGGTACATTGCAGAAAATTCCACTGCAGTTGCACGATATGTTATAGCCTACTTAACCAAAGCAGAAAAAACAGAGCTTCAAGACCTCTGGAATGACCTGTCATCAGACAAAACACTGCCTCAGAAATTGTACAGCTTGGGCATAAAAATGCTCTCCCATGATGTGACTGTTATGAAGTTGCAGATCGTCTAACCAGTACTGCTTTGTATGGAAAATCTGAAAATATAGTATGGCTAAGTCGTGGTCCTGCTAAATCTAGAAAAAGAGTTTTCAAATCACACGATAACATAGAAACAATAGCCAAAAATGATCCCAACAGCCAAGACATTTTGAAAAACAATTCACTAGACACATACTACCCAAACAGAAGTACCACTTTGGAAACCATGTGTCTATACCACATAGCCCAAAACTTCACATACAAAAATAATATAAAACCCAATGAAAAAAGTAGACCGAGTGATAAATTGTGAAGGCAGCTTAGTAAAACTTACCAAACCAAGTTTAATTAATCATATCAAATTGTCATTAAAAACACCTCAACATAAAGAACTATATTACATGTCCCTGCTACAACTCTTTAAACCATGGAGAAAAGAAGAAGAAATACTAGATAACTATGACTCCTATGAAGACGCTTTCAAAGCGAATGAAAACATTATCACCGATGTAAACTTTACACAGTACAAAACAATGTTGCATAATGAACAGCAACACGAAGAAGAACTCTAGGCCCAACTAGATAAGGAGACTCCTGACAGTAGTCAAACTTCTGTAACAGGAAGCCAAGAACCACTGGGACAGCCACTAATAGCAAATGAGGCAGAATTAGCCATGACAGAAGTAGAAAACACCATGTGTCAGTATGAAGATACAGAAGACTTAAGTACACTACAATCAAAACTAAACAATGAGCAGCGTAGCATTTTTCAAGAAGTAACAAAAGAAATTGCACATCAAAATAAAGAATGTACCTGCCAAAATTACAAACCTATACTACTGTACGTCAGTGGTGAAGCTGGTTCAGGCAAAACATTCTTAATCAAATTCATCAGCAAGTTCCTTCAACAATTGACAAACAACAAACTGTCAGCTGTTGTAACTGCCCCCAAAGGCTTAGCTGCCTACAACATAGGCAGTGTCACTTTACAACGATTACTACTCCTGCCAGTAGAACATCAAAACAAATTAGAATATTACAAACTTTCTACAGAAGCTGCAATGGAACTACGCAGAGTGTTAAAACAAATGAAAATGCTTCTAATAGATGAAGTGAGCATGGTCTCTAACCTAATGTTGGCTTTGATTTACCTCAGATTAGACGAAGTACTTAAAACAAACTATGAAGAGCTCTTTGGAGGAAAACACATTATTGTTTTCGGAGATCTTCTTCAATTGACACCAGTGAAAGGTGAACCAATTTTTAAAACCTTAGGACACAATCTCTGCCAGAAGACTGTTGGCAGCCTAGGAAATTTCAACCTTTGGCAACATTTCCAATACAGAGAATTAACAGAAAACATGTGACAGTCTGCAGACCTCACCTACACAAACTTTTTAAAAAGCATTAGAGTTGGCGTACTATCTCAAGAAGCACAAGCAATATTAAAAACCCAGCACATCCATGCACTTTATGGCCATAACTCATGTGCTACTGATGTTATGGAACAATTAGTGCTCAAAAATGTCAATTGTATGTCCTTAATGCCAACTCTTGCAAGCTGTTCCAAATTCAATGAAACGATGTTGAAAAAAGAAATGCAACCAATAATTGAAATTTCCGCAGACAACAGACAAATTGGACGTACATGGTATGACACTGCCCAAGTGTCAACAAGCCACAACAAGACTAAATACCTTAGAAAATTATATTTCCAACACAGCTGGTTTGGAAAAAATATTAAAATTATCCTTAAACTGTGTAGTAATGCTTCAACGTAACCTTGACGTGGAGCAAGGACTAGTTAATGGAGCACTGGGTACAGTTGTTAGCTTTCAAACATACCCACGTGACAACAACATTCAGTTTGTCAATATTGTCTTTGACAAACATTCAGAAGTAAAAAGGATAGGACGCTCAATAGCTCGATTTCTTCTCTTCAAAGACATATATGTACGCAGAGAACAATTTTCTCTAACTCTAGCATACGCATTCAGCATTCATATATCACAAGGTCTTACCCTAGACAAAGCATTGATAGATATTGGTAAAACAGTCTTTAAAGAAGGCATGAGCTACGTAGCATTATCATGCTTACGTACACTTGACGGTCTATTTCTAATCAACTTTGATGCAAGTAAAGTAAACGCTGATATTCCTTGCATTTTAGAATACAGTAGTCTATGTTAACTATACACCCCCATCTAAAAACATATCCCGTTCCACAAAAAAGAAAACATTGTAAAAGAAAAATGATTCAAACAGAAATGCAACAGGATGTCACTGCAAATCCTCCAAAGAAGCTAATACTTCATCAATTACCACAACCAAAGAAGAACCTATTATTCAAAGTAACTCAGGTACTTCTTCAAAGAAGCAACAAACACTCTGAAAAAATGACTTGGACACAGACCTATCTGGTCCATTCAAACGTTCAAATATAACTGGTGTAAGTTGTTACGCAAATGTAGCAATGCATATTCTATTTCAATTGCCACCAATTGTTAATAACATTTACTTACACAGTTCAGACCAATTGTGTTTGTAAATGTTAGTACTTCATAGAAATGCAACAAACAATCCTACCACACGTATAGTTTTCATGGAATAAGACAAGTATTGGACTACTTTGCTGGAATGGTGAAATTCACTATAAACTCACAAGATGATTCACAAGAATTTCTAATGTACTTACTACAAGTACTTGAAAACAAAAACATACCTATAAATGAAATCTTCCAGATTTCATACATGTGGAAACAAACATGCACTCTCTGCAACAATGTGACACAGGAACAACTCCCTAATGAGCGCTTTGTGTATGTATCCATACCTAATTGTGAATCCGTTCCATTTCAGCAACTTGTACAAAATGCAAACCATGGTAGATTATGGACTACCTGCAATTCAGATAATCGCTCCACCTTACTAATACAAACACATAGTAAATACATAATACTAATGCTTCTACGTTACAATGCAGATGGTACCAAAAACAACTGCAAGCTGATTGGATTCACACATGGTCAAGTATCACTTGGTAAGAAAACCTTCACAACAATAGGTATAATCTACCATGCAGGAGCCACAACCAATGCAGGTCACTACACTGCATATATTAAAAAGCAATGTGGATGGTTCGAATGTAATAATAGTACCATTATTCTAAAGCAGAGATTACCAGCAAATCTTACAAACGCTTATTTAATCTTCTTAAAACCAATATTTGATAACTGATCTGTACTTAAACATTAACAAAAATTAAATTAAAAAACGATAAACTGTTTCAATACGCCAACAGGTATCTAACTGGCCCCAGATTTTGCAACAACCAAACAGATAAATCAATACCACTAAGTTATAACAAAAAATAGACAGTTAGAATATGCCAACATGTATCTAACTGCTCCAAAATAATGCAACAAGGCAACAGATGGAACATTAGCCAGAAACAACAAGTGAACTCTGAAAACAAACAAACAAATTTTCCCACAGACCCAATGATTTGAAAAACAAACACAGAAACAAACACAGAAACTGAGCAAATAGCACACTACACTGCTTTGTAATCTACTAAATATGAGGGTCAACATGAATAAACAATGTCTATTATTCAATGCTATGAATCCTTACAAACTACCAATGCAAACATGATCTTTTCTTTTATCACAGAAATTGACAAAGAATACATGTACTCCAGTTACCAAACCAACAGTAAGTATATTACAATAAGTACAATAAGTACAACTCATAAATACTGCTCCATAACACAACCATTGAAGCAAAAAGTGCATATAACTTTGGTCTTGGGTGCATGGCCCATGCATCTAAGACTCTAGGACCTGGCCACAACCACCGCAGCATATCACACCCATGGTAGCTTATAACTTCGGTACTTATAACTTTGGTCTTGAACTTTGGTCTTGGGTGCATGACCTTCGGCCAGGCAACCAAGACTCTATGCCGTGACCACAATCACCACATGCACCCAAGACTCTCGGCCCTGGCCACAACCACCACAGCATATCACGCCCATATATCACACCCATAGAATCAAACATTTTAACTATGTCATATGGGCAATTTTTATGTCCACGGACACTGTGTGTGTTCTTAGAACAGTTTCAACTTGCCTGTGAACAGTACGGACAGGTATAGTGTCCTTAGGACACCTCCATTTTCGTTTAATTACGGACATCCCAGACACAGTGTGTGTTTTTAGAACAGTTTCAACTTGTCTGCGAACAGTACAGACAGGTATAGTGTCCTTAGGACACCCCCATTTGGGTCGATTGCGGACATCGAGAACAGCGCAGCTGTCCGCAGACACAACAAACACAACAGGGGTGCTGCCACCTAAATAGATACAATATTTGACCCATCTCTTACTTCCCCACCCTCCCCAAACAGTCTTGCACCCCAACACACTTGCCAAAATTGTATTTCTCCACCATTTGTCACTGCGCTGTCCGCGGATGTCCACGGATACAAGATGGCGGGCATGCCCAAAAAACTGACACACTCCACACTCTTCACCATCCAAACAGCAGACATGTCACATGCCGATTAGCCATTCAGGACACTGCCCGCGGAGCGAACAGGGAAGTGTGTCCGCGGACTGGACATAGATATCACTATTTTTTTGTGACCTGCTTTTTGGTCCTTTTTTTCAAAAAACTACTGGACGGATTTTCACCAAATATACAAAAGCATGCTTTCGAGACCAAGCCGCTGTACCTGCTCCAAATTTGGTGAAAATCCGTCCAGCGGTTTGGGCTGTAGGCATGAGCAAAGTTTTTTCCCCATTCAGTCTATGGGAAAAAAGAAATTT